>NC_140604.1:26231642-26831642 GCF_057381915.1 Diplotaxodon limnothrissa
AAAATGTCTTAAACACGTAGAAAGGTCTTGAATGTAGTGTAAGTAGAAGGCACTAGCCTTATGGAGTGCCATAGCACGACTCCACATGGCCAGAAAGCCATCTTTCAGCTAGTTAACTAGCTGAATCCTCCTTGAGTTGTCTAAAAATTGTTTGGTGCTATAGCCAAAATGCTAACTACTGAGGATTCAACTGAAGTTTCAACTTTTGACCATTATGAGTACACCATCTGGGTACTTGAGCTGCCCTTCATTTAGTTGTGCTTATCAGTGTAAACACACTTATGCACTCTAAATAGTGTAATAGTACTAAAGTATGCTGTTGTAAACGCAATTAACATAGCAAGCAATAAACCTGCTAAACACTAGTATGTTAATACTGTTGGGGTGACCTTTCTAAAGGAGCAACTCACCTGAGACTGGGTGCTTAGAGAGTTATTGATTATTATATTTTATCGTTCATTAGCAATACATGCTTATCCTTTTAGAGAATCCCAAGGCCTGTGGGGGGATTGGGCAAAAAGGCCACTTAGAAGATGTTGAAGCCCTTGTAGAAAGCATAAAGAAAATATAAAAATGTTTTGAACAATACTCATTCATACTGGACTTTGCTAAGTGTGTTTTAATGTAATATGTAGACTCTTCTCTTCTACTCTATTAATAACTAGAATATCCTTGTCTATTGTTCTATTCTATTCTATTCTATATTATAAGTTCAGTTGATGCGGAAAGGAAAGTACACTGGATATGTCCGTCCCTGCAATCTTCGGCCAAGTGATTACAGATTCCTTACATTGCAGCGTGAGGTTTTCATGATGTATTTTTAAGGAGCTGAGAAAACAAATGGGAGGAATATTTAGTCTGCCATACACTTCCTTCTGATAGCTGTAAACCTTGAAGTTCTCCTATGGTCTGAATCACATCCCTCAGAGGCCTTCGTCTACCCCAGATAAACAACTTCCCTCCTCCCTGCACCACACTCTCCCTCTCACACTCCTCCTGAGCTGCCAAAAACAGGAAACAGTCTTGTAAATACAAAGCAAAAAAACAGAATGTTGTTCAATCTAATTTTGCATACAGGATGTGGAAAAAGTGACAATTATTTTCTTTTAGGATGTGCTCATGTTTTTTTCATCCGGTTTCAGCATGCACCTGCAAGATAACGTGCGGTAGCTCTTACTCTTTTCACCCCTCCTTCCCCTTGCATCTCTGTCTGTCTCACGCCAGGCACAGTGGCAGCAACTGCCGGTCTCCACCCAGGCCAGTGCATTATAAAGGTGAACGGTATCAATGTGAGCAAGGAGAGCCATGCCAGCGTCATCGCTCATGTCACAGCGTGCAGGAAGTATCGGCGACCCACGCAGGTGAGACTGGAGGAAGAAAGGAAAAGCAAAAAGGGATAAACTGCAGAGTAAATCTAACCAGACGCAAGGATTTGTCAAGGGGGGTGGGGGTGGGATGTCATCCAGCGGTAATGAAAAAGTATTTAATTTTTATTATGTGTCACTGTGGAGCAGAGAAAAAAATGAATAAATGATTGTCTTGCTGGAAAAATAGAATTCGTTTCTGCAAATTTGTTAGTAGAAGTGCAAAAGAGCAGAAAATAAGGGAAACTATTTACCCTGGTTCTCTCTGCCTTTCCTTCATTTGGGTCATTACGCAAAAATAATAGTAGTTTTGGCTTCTTTAGCACTGACCCCTGGCTCACAGTGGTGGGCTTGTTGTGGGAGACTGGCAGGCTGCAGATAGAGGTGGGAAAGGATCCCGAGGCTGGCTGGGGGTCAGAGTGGGTGAGAGTCTTGGAGTAAGACTGATCGAAGATGGAAGGAAAGAGGGGGATAGTGTGGGGTAGGCTAAACAGCAGACAAGAGTAGGAGGAGAGCTCGGTCCACCTGTCGAAGGTGGGAAACGGTGAAAAATAGAAACCCCAGGGTGTGTGTATGGTGTGAGTTAGTGTAGTGTGTCATTATAATTGAGCCTCGTGTGGACCTCAGGCTTAATGGTGCACTAGAGTGTTCCAAAACTCCTGGAGATCTGGTTTCCATCAAGTGTGGACCCGGAGGAACCACCCTCTCGTTCTCGCTCTTTGCGTCTTTGTGTGTGTTTGTATATGCGTGCCTGCGTGTGCGGTTGTACACTAGAAAACCACAGACCAATGGGACGGCGCAGCATGTAGCCTTGGCAGAAAACCCTCTGTGGGCTTGGGTGTAGAGAAAGGACACACACACTCAAATACACACAGGGCATGCTAGAGTGGGTTGATGAGTTTGGCATGGGTTTGCTTTTGCGGTCTCACCGAGAGCCATGTTTCCATATGTTTGTGAAGACTTTTCACTGTATGCTCTGCCAACCCAACTGTGACACTGCACACCATATCTAGGCAGAATCCGCTAAACGGGCTGCAACAAACCTCCAGCCTCAGCTTGTGTACACATGCACACAATCAACAGAGTAATAGAAATGCCACCTGTTAAACACCAGGGTTGGAGGGATAAGAGTGATGCTGCAGTAGATTGATTCATGTGGACAGTTGTGTACATATGGGCCTATAATTTCTCCAGTTAAATTAATTGTAAATTAAAAGACACAGACTACAGTTAGTCAATTTAAAGTGTAAATTGGGGGGAAAATTTCATTTTAGCATTTTCTTCACTAATATGATACAAAAATAATGTTATAAAAAGTTCAAATGAAATCCATCTTTAATTATTTTTTCTTTAATGTATTTAGCAAGATACTATCAAGTGGGTCTACAACAGCAGTGAGAACGCCCAGGAGGACAACCAGAAAACTAACCAGAAACCCATCCCTGAGAAGAATGGAGATGGCTTTGAGTGTAAAGTCGAAGGTGACGACACATGCTCATTCACAAGCTACATGGGAATATGTCATTTTGGCAAAGTGCTTCTTTTTTTTTTTTTTCCTTTTCTCAAAGTGTCTGTGGATGTAATGCAGGGTTGTTCACAGGAACACAATCCCATTACCTCCTTCAGTTAACAAGTAAAACATAGCTCCAAACATGCTCATCTGGAATGTGTTAGTGTGAGAACAGCTGCCCCCTCTGGCTCATCAAGTGTTAATTTCCCCCTGCAATTTATGCATCCCAATGAGAGAGTAAAACAGGAAAGCTATTCCCTTCATAGCAAACAGCTCTGTCAGGATTTATAACTACATTAGGTCACTGCTTTACTGTAGGGCTGGTTAACTTGCTGCTCTTGGAATTGCTCCGGGGTTTGTTTTTTTTTGTTTTTTGGAGGGAAATGGAAGAAAGCCACGAGCAGAAGGTCTTTCTCTGAAATTATCTGCAGATTTGGTGAACAGAGGCCTCCCACAGTTCTAAGTGTGGTGATGAAAACACTGGAAAAAACTGCATCAGTGCATTGTAGAACATTATTACATGTCATTATAATAGTTTCAGGCATAAATACCGCCTTGTTGCTTCGCCAACATAAACATAAAAAGTTTATACTATGTTTTTTTTTTATTTTTTATGTCTTATGTTTTTGTGTCTCCAACCTCAGAGGTAATGGACAAAATCAACACTATAGCTATCATTGATGGAAAAACAGACCATGTAAGTCTGACAGTAGACAATGTCCACCTGGAGTACGGAGTGGTGTACGAGTATGACAGCACAGCTGGCACCAAGTGCCATGTACTGGAGAAGATGGTTGAACCCAAGGGATTCTTCAGCCTCACTGCTAAGGTAAAAATGCAATTACATGAATACATTACATTTCCTTTCTCATTAGGGGTGTGTGTTTTACTTATTTATCTTAATGCAAAAATAATTGGTAGGCTAGTTGGTAGCTTTTATAGTAGATATTTGTCCAATATCAAATTTTCCAGCCTTACATTTATTAGCATTTTCTCTCATGTATTGTATTTGTTTAACTGAATATGACTCATAAAGCTACTTTCAGGTCCTTCCTTATTTACAAGGAGTTGTCACAGCACATAGCCCTGCATGTCTGATTTAGCCTTACTTAAATCCATTTCCTGATGCAACCCTAGAGAGATTTTTCTCCCCTCTGGAGACTGAACTGGAGATCTTTTGCTTGTTAGGTGAATGTGTTAACCTCTACACTATGGATTCATTAATTGCAGGCCTCATGTGATTCACTATTACTAAGGCAGGAGGCAAAGTTTGGTGTTTAGTGCTCTGCAAAAATGCAGAAAAGCCCCCATGAGGTGTGTATTCTCCACCTGACAGGGAACCCAGTAGTTGTGGATTTGCTAACACAGAGAACTTCATCTAGCAGAATGTCTTATTCAGCTAGTAAAAATCCCCCTGAGCGTAATTTATCAAGCAAAGATGTTGCGTTAAGCTGTGACTTTCATCCTGGATGGTTGTGGACAAAAAGAGGGACGACAGTGAAAGAGAGGGAGACATTTTATTACCTTTTATATGATGGATAGTGGTGCTTATTACCAAAGAGCAGCTCCTTGCTTGGTAAGGGATAGCAGCAGACAAGATGTGAACAGACTTTACATCTTGTCTGTGTTTTAGCCGGCTCTTGAGCAGGAGTCTACTAACACATGAGACTTTTCTTCTCAAATTTGACAAGATGCACAAATTCCACCATAAATTCCAGTGTAACGTTTTTGTTGTCACTAAATCCAACAGCTTTCCTGCTGTGCAGATTGGAGTGGAGCTTGAAGCTAGTGAAAAGAGACAGCTTTATTTTAGTCGTGTTAGTTCTCAGCTGGGCTAAGTGCATGCTTTTTACATCCCAGCAGTGATGTTCACAGAATGATCATTATTGATTTAAGATACACAGAGGATGGAAGACTCACTCAGACACAGATGCACACTTGCTGATGTGGGAAATGAAACACAGTTTGAAGCGTATTTCTGCCAAATTTCATGATGAACAACATCTGTCTTGTTTATGGTAAATTGTACCCAAATGTGATCTTGTCTATGTTTTTAAGTTGATCTAGATTTACTGTTCTTGTCCTCTAAAGTGTGTGAAAGCTCTCTTCTAAACACTGCCGATGACATGCACAAAACAACACTTGCCATAACTTCTCTCACTATATGCAATATCTCTTTTCTCCCAAGTAAAATTTTAGTATTATTATAAACATCTGCTCCCGCATTCCACACCGTCCTCTGAGATCTGTGTGATGTTGAATTTTAATGTTGGTTACGCTGTCGGGGTGCATGGGTTGTCTTGTGCTTCAGTCTCTTCCTGCTGTTACATTTCCTCCCTCGCTTCCCACCCTCCTCCACTGGGCATCTCATTAAGAAGGCTCAGAGTTTTGTGTGTCTTATTGTCTTCATATCTAATCTCTGATTTGCAGTCTTCATATAAACAGTATATGCATCACAATAATATTCATATTGGAATTAAACTCCTGATGAAATGCTGCAAATAAATCTGCCCTCTGTCCAATTTTGATCTTGTTTTCGACTGAATAAGGAGCTTGGTCATTCATTTACATCCCATTAGTTCCCCCAAAAGGGATTTTTTTTTTTAAAAAGAAACATTTGCATATCATTTAATCAACCCTGACTTTGTTTACTCTTTCTGAAATCAGATCCTGGAGGTACTGGCGCGTAATGATGATGCGCTGGTGCAGATGTGTGGAAGGTTGATTTCCAGCTGTGATCTGATCCCAGAGGAGCTGCGGGTGCGCCTCAGTGCCATGCATAGTGAGAGGGCAGAGCACATTAATCGACGCATCACTAACTACAGAAAGGTAACTGTTTGGAGGGCCTTGAGCAGTCTCTTGTTGCCATGCTAAACTGTACAGCTTGGAAGTGTGAGTATGGACAATTCTCTAAAGACCTACAACAATAGAAACAGGATGCAGCTGGTGTGGAGATACACGCTTGCATAGATCCACAACATAGTTTTGCTCCTGAAAGAAAGACTGGGAATCCTTTCTGAAAGCTATAAAACATAAATATAGTGTAACAGGACTTGTAGAGGGATTTTCACTACATACTTACTGGAAATGAAAAGAAACTTTAGTGTTAAGGACTTTAAGCACACTGAAAAGATACAGACAAGGTACACATGCATATTTTTCTCACTGTGCTGATTTTGTTTCCATTAAAGTATCAAGGTGCATCAGTCAGTAAATGGACTGGACCGTAGTACAAACAAGTTCAACCAAGAGCTCAACTATCTGAATGCTTCTTAGCGGCACATGTAACGAGTGGTCGTTGACCTTCAAGACTTATTAAGCCAAAGTGTCTTGCTGACTTCCACACTTATTGCTGACTTTGTGATTGTGCCCACAATATAGCGCTTTGCTTTCAATTACAGCTGGTAAATGACAGAGCCAAAGCATTTTCAGCACTTTTCATTCACATCTGCAAGCATGTGTCTATAGGCAAAACAACACATGCAAGTGTGCGTGAGAGGGAGAGAGGATCTGACTCAACATGCGATTGTGCCTTGGATTCATTACCAGTCACTTATAAATATCTCTGCATAGCCACAGCCAGCATTTTTTTGTTGTGTAAGATCCCCTCATGCAGCAGAGCATTCCTTCTCAGACCCCTAGAGAAAAAGAGCAAGAAATGTATGTAGAGAGAAAAATGAAATTTGTGTGGGACAGGAAGACGGAACAGAAAATGATTAGAAGGAGACATGAGCTTGGAATAAATTTTTCTGACTTATTCGGAGATCGCGTGGATGTGTTAAATGACTCTTCGGTCACTGAAGGTCACTTCATTGTCCATGTGAGTCATCTGTTCAGTTGAAACAACAGCTTCACACTCCAGCTTTAAGAAATAAAAGATGAGAAATGTTTGCTTACAGGGATTTTTTTTCAGGTGTATGTTAGGCTTGTGTTATCTGCCTAAGATGCTAATACCTGATCTGATGGCTTAAAGCATCTGTTGTATATCCAAGACAGGATTCAGGCCCGGTGGGGTGGGTTCACGCAAAGTGCAAAGAAAAAAAAAATACCTTCATGATATTCTGTATCAGCTGTATTGGTGACAACGTCACTGCGTGTTGTGTTTTTACAAATAAAGTGCAACTCTTAAAAGAGGTTTCCTTGCACAACAGGGTCAGTTTGGGGTAGAATTAAAATGAATATTGGCGTTGCAGTCACTGTTAACTTTTGTCTTGTACCAGCACGGCATATGGGACACCATCGCAACATCCTCACAGAAAGACCGGCATGTTTGAATTAATTTTTTTGGTCTTTTACAATAGTTCTGACCTCTATGAGCTTGACCGTTATGAACGCCGAGCACTCCACCAGCTGTTCAGTTTGCTTTCTACCGCGCACAGCTGTAAACATGGCAAAGCGAAAGAGGAATGATGTCACCGGTGTAGCTAGGTGTAACTGAAATGGATTAACACAAGGCAGCCATCCTGACACGAGGCTTTCGTTTTGCCATTTTCTGTTTACATTCTTTTGCCGCTAACACAGTCTTACAGATGATATCATGCACGGTTAGTCGGGAAGGAATGTGGGGGGCTGTCGTGTCACAAAAAAGCAAGATTTTATGACTCTGTGATCTCTAGGCTGACACAGTGACCATCAGAAAAGATGAACCAGACTACTTCGAGTCGTAATTACAACATGATGATACAAGCTGCTATGTACCGTTTTAACTCCGTTCATGATAAATGATGATGTTGAGGTCTGGAATTCTTCACATAATGATAATCTTATGAGTCCGTCTTGGATCTTTCATTCGGTTTAAATATTTGAGTTTGAATGTTGAGAACATACATAAATTGGTGTTTATTCTTTTCTTCTAGGACCAGATGTCACGCATAGAATGTAAAAACAAAACAGCACATTTAGCTAGATAAATACACAGTTGTGTTTCACATGAGCTGCATAATTCAAATATTCTTCCTTTTGTAGCCCACCGCCTACCAGTGTAACAAAAGGTGGCTTTCACTGCTGTAATTGCTGTGATTGTGTAAAATCCTGAAAGAAAATCATTGAAACTATTATAATTTATTGCTCTTGTTCCAGTTTTCCCGGGTACTCAAGAACAGGGCATGGCCCACCTTTAAGCAGGCAAAGGCCAAGGTGTCTCCTCTCCATAGTAGTGACTTCTGCCCCACAAACTGTCACATTAATGTGATGGAGGTGTCCTATCCAAAGACCACAACCTCTTTGGGAAGTGCGTTTGGTGTGCAGCTGGACAACAGGAAGAATACGCTGGAGAAAGGAGGCCGCAGCAGTGCTGAGCAGGGTGAGCATAACAAAACCCACCAGGACAGTGGAGGAATTTTACATATTGATTGATATGTCTGTATTTATAGTTACATGTAAATAGAAATACAATACACAACTAAATGCATTGTACATAAAGCCATCAAGTTGCTCAATAATAGCTCAAAAAGGAGAAGATTGCAGTTTACACTTATGTGATCCTACACCACTTAACATTATTTAATCATTACAAATCAGTCAATATATAATCAAATGTGTAGCTAAATACATACACACAGTAATAATGACCCTTGGCCAATTTAATGCACATAAAAAAAATTAATTATATATATATATATATAAAAAATAAAAGTTGCTGCAAGTTCACACCAGAGCTCAAGGTATTTGTTTCATCAGAAAATAGAAAACATTTTTAAAAAAGTCATTTTGCACATATCATTGATCATTTGTGGTATACCACACACATGTCCAGCTTTTATTTTTATTTGTATTCTACTGTTTTTTTTTCTTCATGCTTCTATGTTCAGGTAAGCTGAACCCCATGGTAAATGTGCAGCACACCATTACAACTATGGCAGCACCATCGGGTCATAGCCTGGGGCGGACCGAGGGCCACGGCCTTCGTTTCCTGCTCAGAGAAGAAGACCTGCTCACCCTGGATGCATATCAGAAACTTCTCTATAAACTTACTGCTGCTGTCAGGGAGATGGAGACACACGGCGCCCACATTCATGAGTGAGCTTTGTGTGCATACCTACTCTCAATGAAATATGTTTCATTAATGATCACAGACCTTTGAAACCAGATTGTGTCATATAGCATGCTGTAGCCAAAGTAACACGCATAATAAATGTGCAACAGCTGGGCATTAGTAAACATACAGCACCTATGAATGCAATGCATGTGACAAAGATTTGGGCGGAAATGTGTTGATTTGGATTTTTTTTTTCTCTATAAAACACAATTTGTGCTGGAAAAGTAGTGTGTGGCCAATCAGGATTTTGGCATGCTTGTTTCTGTTACGGGACTCATTATTTGGAGTCAATGAGGCAATGGAAAGGAAATGGGAAACACTCCTCCTGTCAAACTTAGCCACACCACCCGTGAACCAGGAAGTACTGTCTCATGTAGGAGGGTGTGACGCTCGATTTCGTTTTCCTCAGTGGCCTTTAAAGAGAAACTTTTATCTACAGATTGCTGCTGCAGCAATTTGTAATATTTACTGGTGGAAAGCTAACTGGTTATAATGTGTGTGATGAAGAAGGGCCATTGTGGTGATTTAGTCATTAGGAGTCTTCTCAGCTAAGGCAGCAACATTCGGAGAATGACATTAAACATTGCAAGCGGAGCTGTCACCTAACTGCGGTAATAATGAGCGGAGTCCACGGCAGGGCTCGTAATGAGTGAGTCTGGACAAATTTCATTATGCTCCTGTCGATGGCAATTAAAGTAGTTGCATCCATGCACACTGAAATGGTCCAAGACGTACCCACCAAAGCAAAAGTGACCTTTAGCATCAGCTATCTGTTCAAACATGCGGATACACACGAGCACTTAAGGAGCTTGTTAAGGCTGAGCTGTAAGGTTAGCCACGAGTGATACTAATAGGATGCACTGCAAGCATCAGCAGTGTGACTGAATCTCTTTGACCTTTTGTGGGTGCTTTGAGAACTTTAGCAGATTAGTTTTCATTAACCTGTTCACAAATTGGCCAAGGGTCATTATTACTACTACTTTAACTGCTACAAATACTACAGGCACCTTTTCCTCCCTTGTCTACGCTTGTCTGTGTCTTTTTATTTATCTCATTTCCTATCTCTTGATGTATTTGCACCCATCAGCATGGATACTGCAGACTGACATTCTTTGCTCACTGTGACTCTTCCTTTTCTGTACTGGGTGTGGTCAGCTCTGACAGCACTACATGAAGGATGTAATAATGAACTCGGGTGACTATTTTGTGCATTATGTTACACGCAGTCCTCTTCCGTTCCCAACATCAGAGGAAGTCTACGGTACATTTGTGGCAGATTAGATATATCCGTAAGCAATTTGGGAAAAGCAAACAACTCCACGTTACATAAGTTCTTGGCCGGCCAGCGAGGAATCCATTGAGGCGGTGACCTGTGAACCTTTGTCTCCAGGGCCACCGAGAAGGCTTCGCAGCTGTGTGAGGACATTCCTGGCGACGTGCATTATATCAGGGCCTCCTCCCTTCCTGAATCCATACCACCCGTTTTCATATCTTTTCCTTATTCTTTGCACATTATAAAAAAGTACCATGACTAGCAGTGGGTGGAGAGCTATAGGATCCACTGACTTATTTATCTCATTATGGAGTGAATCATTATGCAAATTTCTTACTGTGGAACAGCCTGATGTGGAGCTTTTGTAATGCAGACGCACTTACAGATGCAATAAATGTGATGGAAGTCTAATAGTTTAATGTGTCAAAGTGGGTTAAAGAGCTTCCTGTTGGAGATTAAGAGATCTTTCTGATTTGGTGCAATAAGCAGTGATGTACTTTGGCCTGTTCTCATTCTCCTTTTTTCTCTTTTTTTTTTTCTGTCTCTCTCTTTTGAAGCCACTTCTCTGATCCAGTCATTGTTATTCTCCTTTGCTCCCTCGCCCCAAAGGCCCCAAACTGCGTTCACTTCTTTATTAACCAATAGCCAATCACAGAGCCTGGAGGGCTTCTCCATGGCGATGGAATGTCACTCAGTTTTACAAGGGGCATTGTGGTGCCTCCTGGAGTGGACCTTAATGAGGGCATCTTTGTGGCCTAGTCAGCCTGTGAATGGGTAGAAAGGGGGTCAGGGGAGGGAGGGGGAGGAGGTGAGGAGAGGTGTTGAAAATCATAAAAATAGGCATCAAACTGGGATGCATTTGGGGTCCATCAGAGAGACAGGTTGTTTATTTTTGATGAATCCCCTCCCCTCTGCCTCTGAAACGTCTTGGAGGCCAATGGTGTGACACGATGGAAAATGCAAGCAGACACAAATTAAAATAAGTCTGAAATGTAAACAGACATCGCGTGCCAGTGTTTTGCGTGGGGAGAGATTTATAAAATAAAAAAAAATCCCTAGCCTAGAATTTATTGGAATATGGCTTTAAATGCCACCATGTGTTGCTGCAACTGTGAAAATATCCCACGTAGCCTCTTCCTGCTTCTCTGATAGCTGTCTAACAGAATGCAAGCCAAGGGTAATAATAAGAGCGGAGCTGATCTCTGCAGCCGTGCTGCAGCGTGTTGACACAGCTGCACCTTGCTACATGTTTGAACCTATTAATACGATGCCGATCCCTGACATCTGAAGCTGTTGTGCGGAAGTCAAACACAAACGGACTGGGGTTTGAGTTTGGCCTGCTCACTCAGCTGTGGAAGCTTACTACATTTGCGTGGGCTAAAGTGCAGACTGTATGCACCAATGAAAACGTTTCAGTGCTGGGACATGTGTAAGATCATGTGTATGATCAAAGGAGCTGCTGTTATCATGCTGCTTTGTTTCTAGATTTGGATGAACGTCATAGTTTTAAATAACCCTTCCTGCCTTTCTTCCTTTTTCCCCCTCCTTTCCTTCCTTTCTCTCTCCATCAGCCTTCTATCCTCCATCACCCATCCTCCAGCCTCAGAGGTGAGAACCCCTGAGAGCTACATTACGGGAGAGAGTGAGGGAGAGAAGGGTGAAAGGAATGGGAAGAAAGTCTGTTTTAATATGGCAGGGGATGAGCAGGAGGACTCCGGGCATGACACAATCAGCAACAGAGACTCATACAGGTAAAACCAAAGTCAAACATGGTCACATAGGGTGATCGAATTTCTGAGAGTCTTTATCATTTAAAAGATTTTCGAAAAACAAGTAGCAAAGTTGTAATATAAAGCAATATTTATGCATAGCTTTTCATACAATAAATGCAGATGCATGGCTTAGTTTTCCATACCTAAAGTGTATGATATCAAACCTATCCATATCAGTTATTATGTGCACCTCTAAAGTATACGTCATCTTAAAATTTTTTTCTCAAATTTCTTATCAGTGACTGTAACAGCAATCGAAACTCCATTGCCTCCTTCACCAGCATCTGCAGCAGTCACTGCAGCTCCTACGTTCACAGTGACGACATGGACTCAGGTATACAAAATGCAACAATAGGGACACTGTTATCCTCCACATAAAGCTTATCGGTATAAACCATTCATGAGTTGTATTTTCTGTGTAATATCCTCATGATTGATCACATTAAGTAACCTGTGACCATGCAGCAGTAGGGAGGAAAACCCTGTTTCAGCTCGGTGTCATAAACCGTAGCCTTTGTCAACAGTAATATTGTAAAAGGCTGTCTTGTAACAGGTAACAGTGTATTTGAACCAGAACTAACTAGAATGCACTGGACTTTCTGTCCACATACAGTAAACCTATGCACTGGTTTTACTACAGTACAGTTGTAATCCCCCCTCTGCAGGAGATGAGATGCCCTCGAGTGTGTGGCTGTCACATGATAAGCAGAAGAAGCTTCACAGCTTTCTAGAGCACCTGTTTAGCCAGGTGGGTGAAATATGAGTTATTAAGTTTTTTTTGTACACAATTTTATTTTCCCAGGACATTCCTCAGACTTAATGTTGGTTATTGGACAATGACACATTTTCTGTTATTTAGCCTCTAAACACCACAGTGCACAGTTTAAATCCAGCAGTCAAGGTGTGATTGAAGTGGAAACAGACATTTTTATAATACATAGTCTGCCACTTCAGTGGAACCAGGATACTAGTGTTTAAGTGGCTAAGAGTAGTTCACATTAGGCTTATGGCCAGGTGAGGTCTGCCACCTTCTTATTCCATTCTGTGAATTCAGAAGATAAAAGATAAATTGATTCCCTGTTCAGGTGTCATTGCAACTGAAAGAAGCCATCACTATGCTAAAAACCAACAGGACAAAGCAAAGACTTTAAGAGTGGACAAAATGAACAATATGGTACATTCCTATAAAGACAGAATACCCATCTGAGCCTACAACACCAGAAGCCCTGAAAGCCCACAGAAGACAACTAAAGTGGATGTTTTTTTTTGTTTTTTTTTAAAGATCCATCCAGGTGAAAAACACTCTTGAGGAGGTAGACATATCATTGTGAAGGTCTACAATCAATTTATATTCATGAGGTTCACAACAAAGTGCAAACCAGCAGTTACACTCTTGAGCACCCCATTTTCTGTGGAGGCAATGTTACAGCATGGGCACGCATAGATGCCGATGGAATGAGGCTACTAGTGTTTTTCAACTGCTGCTGCTGAGATTCAGCTAAATGCTGCAAAACTGACTGGACAGTAAGAATAGACAATAGCCCAAAGCTTACTGCAAATCAACCCAAAAGTTACTCAAAGCAGAGATAGGAGATATTCTTCAGTGACCAAGTCAGTCTCTTGATCTCATCCCTACAGAGCCTGCTTTTCAGTCACTAAAACAAAACCAAATGCAGACCCCCACAAACATTAAGCAACTCAAAGCGACTGCAGTAAAGACCTGATAGAGCCTCTGAAGGGAGGAAATACAGCATTTGGTGATTCTAGGCTTCAGGCAGTCACTGCAAATGATTTTCATCCAAGTATTAAAAACAATCTTTATATTTAAAATCCCGTTAGTTAGGAACTGTGTATAAAAATAGCTGTAATTACAAAACAGTTACAGCAATTGCACTTCAATCACATCGGTGTCATTGTCCAAACACTTGCTCCCTTTTTGTTGCCTGGTTAAAATGAAAGAAACATGTTATTGTGTCGCCTAATGGTATTGTGTGATAGTTATTTCCTTGTGTGTTAACACAAATATGAGACCAAAATGCACAGTGAATGAATTTCAAACACAAAGAGATGCTCTTGTTTCATGTGTAACTTATTGTTTTTTCCAAAGGTCAAATGTTTATTGGGGCTTTTGGGTATGAAAAGCAGGGATTGTGTATTTTTGAATTGTGCTCAGGAAGGGAAAAATTGCAAGAGCCTTAATGATCCTTGACCTTTCTGGAACCTTTAGAGCAAAGACCGACCAAATCTTATTACGTGTTTTATGAGGACATTTCAATCGGCAGAGGACAAGCACAAAAAAACAAGCCATGGTTGGCTGTCTCTGCTGTGCAGTGTGTAAACAAAGCACAAACTTTGTTCACTGCGGCTCTGTCAACGTGTGTATGTGTGTTGCAGAAAGAGCAGGAAAAGCAGGTGTTGGGTATGCCTGGGCAGTTTTTTGCTTCCATCCACACCCACATGCAGTACTTTCGATCCATACTGTGTGAGGAAACTGTATCAAGTGCATCAGCTTGACCCTTGTTCTGTCTTCAGGTGGACTCAATCACTAGCATGCTGACAGGAGCAGTAGTGGCTCGGGCATTTGAGCAGACCAAATGCTTCACACCTGGAAGAGGATTACAAGGTAAGACAGCCCCTTGTGCCGGTGATGTCGTCACCTGCATCCTTGTTAATAGAAAAAGTTTAACCTTTTCATTAAAGCTAATTACTTATGTGTTTTCTTCTGTGTTATATTTGCATCGTTTTGGGAGAAAGGACAAAGAAAAAGATGATGCTAGAGACTCTTGAGCACCGACAGCACCAATGTGGACATAAAACAGAACAGGCACTGAAAAATGCTGCAGCCGCCTGCACATAGGGGCAGTAACTTCCTGTTGTGTAATGAGTGTGTGCACAGACTTTGGGGAAAGTGTTGTAGGTGGATTTGAGAATGTTTTTAAAAAACCCCAAACAGATTCCCAGCCATTTCCCCTCTGCCTCTGCACTTTTCCACTTCTTTTCACTTTCAGTCATTGTGGTGTCCTTCCCTTTATAGCGCTGAAATAGCACCACTTAGTTGGGTACTCATCTTCACTTTACGGTTTATTGTAGTGCTACTTACCAGTCAATTGAAAATGTGACCCTATAAAAGCTCTTGAGCTTGTATGCTATATGATCGTTTAATTTTACTCTGTTTATTTGCTACCTGACCTCCTCCTAGCCTTGGTTTTTAACCGCATTTTCTATTGTTGTGTTTTATCTCTCTAACAAAAATGTAGCAAATGTTACTGAAAAAGGACAGAATTTACCCTTTATCATTCCCCACACAAATTCAAACTAGCTTACATTGCCCTTTTATCCTCTGTGGAGCGCTATTCGGATGACTCAGTCCATTTTAAGATAAGAAAAGTGGTTGACATCAGCAATTGTTTTCTTTCTGTCTTTGCAAAAATGCTATCTGTTTTATATCCCGGTGGTTTGTATTGTGCTTTGCTCTCATATGACAAAGTTTGTTTATTTTATGCTTTTTGAAAGTGCAGTGTGCAGTAAGAGGGGAAAAAAATAGAAAATTATGCAGTGATTCTGTCATGTTGATTACTAAAGCTTGCAAACACTCCGACCCATTTGGCGCACAGCCTCCCCTCTCATCTACAGCTGTCCTCAAGTCAGTGCAAATATGCTTGAACTGAAAATAGGTCCGCTTCTCTTTGTGGGTTTGTGTGTGTGTGTGGGTTTGTGTGTGTATGTGTGTGCACGCGCCTGTTTGTGTGCGGGTTTGTACGCATAAATTCCCTCAGGACGCCTTGATCAGAGCAGATCCATCACAACTCTAGTAATGTGTGTGGTTGATAGCAGAGCAAATAGGATTATCTGACAAGTAGAGCATTCCTGCATCTCACGCCCTGTCTGTTGCTCTAAGACACACAAAGCCCCTGATAACAGCCACCTTTCTCTCAGAGATCTGTTGTTTTTCAAAGTAAACTTTATTATAAGTCATTCTGTGTAGTTTTTTGTTTCTTTTAACAGGTGTTACATCAGATTGACATGCTTTTATGCTCATTTTTCAGCACTGTCTGGGCGAGGTGATAAAAAGATTTGATGGCAGGAGTTTAAAATTGATTAATAAAAAAGAAGTGTTGCCTCTGGACATCAGTGACCTATAATTTTCTCTAGAAAGATTGAGCAAGATGGTGCAGCTTGACAAGGAAAGAGAAAAAGATGAGGTTAAGCAGACTGATCTAGGCACGATATTTTTTTTTTTTATGCAGTTTTTCTCATTGACTGGTAATCTCTTTATGCCAAGTGTGCCTCACAACTGATATAGAGTACATGCATTCATGTAGCTATGGTAGATGCTAATTTACGGTGTATGTTTGTGTTTCTGTCAGAGTTTCAGCAGGAGATGGAGCCCCGAGTGAGCTGCACCAAAAAGTTGCGTCTCCACGTCAAGCAGGATCCCTGGAACCTTCCCAGCAGCGTTCAGGCGCTCACGCAAACCATAACTAAATATGTTGAAGGTCAGCGTGTACCCGAGCAGCTCCTCACATGGTTAACATGCACACCCAGCCCCTTACACTTTATGCTTTCTCAATGCTCAAGCCTTGTAGCTTGCTCACACAGTCACATCAAATATTTATCATGGCTAGAACATGCCTGGCTGGAGAAGAAATGTGCTTTAAATTGACAGGGTATCCAGTAAACCTCGTCGCATTTATGAGATGTAATAATAACCTCTGTTACAGTTGTGTGGGTACAGGCAGTCCCACTAACTGCAGCACTTTCCTTAACCTTTAAACCTGAAACCATCCTGGGATTCATAAATTGGAGGAACAGAGGTGGAGCTGAACACATGCAGAGAGTTAAAGAGCTGCGCTCTGTGAGATTCCTTTATTTATTGATTTTTATCCAGAGAGACATTTCGTCCATATTTATTCCCAACGGGAGTGTGTGGCTTTTGTGTTCGTTGGCAGACAGATTAAATACACAGACACATACAGTAATACTGTACATGGACACACTAGCACTAAATTTCCAGATACAAACAAAGGCCAGCCACACAACACTCCTGGGAAAGGTGAGCGGGCGGTCACGCTTGAGAAAAGTCTCCTTATTAATAATAAGCAGAGGCCCTGTGTATGCTACTTTTCCCCCCTCCTCTTCCCATGATGGCTTTTCAAGCAGTGCAGCCTCCTGCTAGTATACCCGGAGTTCTGAGATGGCTGTAAACAAATGAGGATTTATGATGTTATCTTTGCCTCTGGTTGTTTTTATGATGTTATGGGTTTTTTTTATATGCTCAGATGGAGTGAAGTTACACAGAGTTGTCCTATTTATGACTTTAAGACTTTAAATTTAAAGTATAGGTCAGTTCAGTTAAGGAGAAATGGGTCTATTTGATTTGATAAAAGGTTGTCCACTGCCTCACTGAATTTCTTTTATTTAATGTTTTTTTTGTTTTTGTTTGTTTTATTCAGAGGTGAAGACTCGACTGCTCCTGGTCCTACTACAGTATACAGGTTTGTCCCTTCCTTTTACACTGAAGATTTACTCTGTTTAAATACAGATTGCAACAGCAAATTAATTTTAGGCCTTTTTTTAAGAGTGAAACCCAAAATAACACTCCCATAGACTTTGCTGTGTGCTCGTGACCCAAACTCAAAGTTCAATAAGATAAGATAATAAAAGCAACACACATGCAGACGCAAAACATGAAAAAAAGGGGAAAGAATTAAGTCAGACACCTACAACACAGAAAATAGTTTCATGTGTGCACCTGTAATTATAGAGCACATTTTTCACTTTGTGTTACAGTTATAATTCAGTTCAGGTTAATTTCTATAGCACCAAAACACAACAACAGCTGCCTCACATCATAAAGACCCAACAATTATAGAGAGAAAACCCAAACAATCAGATGACCACCAAAGAGAAAGCACTTGGCGACAGTAGGGAGGAAAAACTCAATCTTAGAAAGCTCCAGCAAGACCAGGCTCGGGGAGCCATCTGCCGCAAGGGGTTGGGGGTGAGGAGGGGGAGAGAAAGGACAAAAGGGACAACGTGGAAGCAACCCAGAAATTGATATTAATGATTAAATGCAATATAAGAGTCAGAAGTACATTGCCCAATCTAAGGATTAGATCTCAGTTTCTTACAATAGAAGGTGTCAGGAGCCAAAAAATTGAAATCCCTCCGATCTGGCCGTCACTTAAAAAAAAAAAAAAAAAAAAAAAAAAACCTTTAATAACCATTCACCTGATTTTCAATGATTTAAAAAATATTATGAGTCTTGTATACGAGAAGCTGTGAAATAAAATATCAGTTCCCTCCCTTAAAAACTGAGCTTTCTACTGGCCTTCAAATCTGCTTTCAATAACGAGGACATCCAAATATTTTAAGGATTTTGAGCATCCATCATCTTTTGTTAACTTGAGCTACACTCCTGAGAGTCTGTAGTCAGAGAGTAGCAGGTATTTGCCCTGAAAACTTTGAAGGAACTGGGTCAAGTACTTCTAATGGATTTTGGATAATAGCATTTTAAAATCACCCATCAAACGCTAAAAAACCACTAAAACCACCCCTACCTTTATCCTTTGAAATACTGTTTTGGGAACGACAGCGGAGACCTGAAATTGAGCATAATTCCTATTATGGATAGTCTCAGAAGGCATTGCAGGTGGACAGTGATGTATTATAGTTACAGGTGTATTATTTAAAGAAAAACAAAATCCCATAGTAAAAAGGTTGGGAACCACTCCATTAAAAATAACTTCCACGTTGCCAAAGCTATAAATCAAAATCTATAGGACTACTTGTGTTGGCACTATTATACTGGAGAAGCCAGGACCGAATAACTACTGATAAAACTCAGACATTACTCTCATTTACAGACCCCCGGGAACTGGGTTAATAGTGTCAAAAAGTTTGCGGTCATTCCCTGCAACATTCACATTATTCATTTCTGAGGTTCATGAACCTATTTTTAACTCAGTTGGATTGCTGAACTTTTTAAAGGGGCCTATTTCTCTGGAAATTATGGCAGCCAATTATTTTCCGCTTGGGCACACCTGTCATTTCCTCTCGTTTTTTTCCTGATACATTATTTAATATCCAACACATGTGGAGTGGTGGGGGAGGGCAGCCTTTTGTTCACCTTACTGAAAGTCTCTTTAATTACCATAATAGACCTGTGGCACTTATTTCTTTGACCTTCATTGCTTTACACTGCAGTTTTTAATCTTGACTCTTCGCTCTGTTGTTTCTCTGTCATCTTTTCCTGAATCTACTTCTCAGCTTCTTTCACTGCTTGAACTCTTTAATCAACATGATTTTCAGTCTCACACCTCCCTTTGTTTCCTTGCAGACTCAGAGATCCAGCTACGTCGCGATATGGTATTCTGTCAGTCTCTAGTTGCGTCTGTGTGCGCCTTCTCCGAGCATCTGCTGGCTGTCCTCAACCAGGTAAATTATGTATGTGACTTGTTTAGAACTGGGAATTAAGATACAGTTGTTTTCCTCAGCTCTCTGCTGAGCTTTTCTGTATTTTCTCTCAGTTCTGCAATGTAGGGAAAGATGTTGACCAGGAAATCCCTGACTCCCAGGACCTTCAGGAGGCCCAGGAAGCTAGCCGTCGATGGCTCGAGCAGATTGCCAGTGCTGGGCTGCTGTTCCACTTCCAGTCCCTGCTTTCGCCCAATCTGGTGAGCGACAGATTGGATATAGACACTGTGAAAACAGGAGTTTGCTGTTCATTTTGTTGTAAAATAATCAAGCCTGTTACTATGCATATTTTTGCATTATATAAAAGTAAATGTTATTTTTAAATGACAGTTATAACCATAGTCGTGTCAGCTAAGTGCTATCAGGGGACATCATGTGTTTAGATATCCCCTTGCTCACATTTGTATTTTGCTTGGCACATTCTCCCTGGGTAAGTGAACTCCTGCCATGCATGCTTGGACATCCTTCCAGATTCTGATGGTTTGTATTTACTCTTTCTATGAACGGGTCTCTGTTTGTGGAGCAACATGACCCCCCTTGAATTTAAACCTAAAATGCTGTTGAGACTTTAATTTTTAGTCTATAATTAATGTGGTGGTAAGACATATAATATGATGTGATATACTTATCTTGCCAGAGCACCTTTCATGTTCTGATAAACAAACAGCATACCAAACAATCAGTCATATCAACCAGTATTGGTTACAGAGTTTCAAAGTTTTCTACAGCCATGTGAAATATGTTTTCACGGGACTCACATGTTGACTCAGTAACTACTAGTTGCAGAGGACCTTTGGCCTGTGTTGTTTTTTAGGTTATTGTACAGCACTTTGGTCAGCTCTGTTGCTGTTGTTAAAAGTGCTATATAAATAAGTGGTATGGCCTGCTCATGAACTTTAACATTTAACTTGCTAACTGAGCCTAAGATGCAGCTCTTGGGCTTTTTGCTGTTTTTCCCAGCATTGCAAAGGTTGGGCTTGGGGTGAGTCCATTGTAGCATTGTGTTAAAACACATCTGAATGCTCCAGAGCTGCAAAATCCCCAAACTTTTGCTTATAAAAGTGCTCACACTTGCTTATGATCACTTATTCAAGTACATTCGATTAGCAGTGCCTGGTTACTGCTTTTCTTCTCAATTCATATGGAAGCAGTAAGGATTTACTCTCTCAAACTTTCTTTTTCTCATGACTGTATGTTATGAGCTATGCAACAAGATTTTGCTTTGAGCTACAGCTCAGTTATTAACTGCAGCTACCAACTAAGATGCTATTTATGTGGATTTTCAACATTTATCATCATCGATCAGTACGCCACTACCAGGTTGTGTGGTGGACCTCAACTAAAGCAATATTTTCAAGTTGCTACAGCTGTGCTCCATCTGTTGTTTCTCAGGTATCGGAGAGCTTCCTGGTCAGCATAGTTACTATTTAAGCTGGATCTGCTAACTCAAGGTGTCCTCAGACAGCAGACCTCAAATGCCTTAAAAACCAAAACACGTAGTTGTTTGAGCTTTGTTTTTGCCAGATTGTTTTTTATCACACATGTCTAGGCAGGAGTTCATTATGAACAGCCGCTGCTAATACCGAGCCAAGCACAGACTGCAACCTCAGTGGGATCAATATTAACATTTCCCACCATGGTTTATAATAAATTCAAATGTGTCTTCAACCAAGCTCGAGAAGCCAAAATTTTAGTTTAAGTAGCTGAAGGACTGGTGATATATTTTTGAAAGCTGTTATTTGCTTCTTTACTGCTGTTTTTGGATGACTGTTTATTTAAGTTAGAGGGGTAGGTGGCTTAAGTCAAGACCTAGGAAATGATGGTTGATTCTCCTTGCCTGCTGTCATACTGCCTTTTTCTCTGCACGCCTTCCCCTCTCTGTCTGTCTCAAGAAATTTCTCTTTCAAGTGTCTCTGTGGAACAAACTAGGGCCTCGGTACCTGCAGGTGATTCCAATGAAATCTCAACACGTTCCTTTTCAGGGCACCGCATGAAAGGCGGCATGAGTGGAGCTGGGGACGTTGTGAATGTGTGTGTGTTTGCGTTTTTGTGTGCACTGAATACCGTGTGTGTCGGGGGTAATGTGTTTATGTCACATCCTCTGAGATAAACTTGCCCACACACACAGCAGGTGTCACTTGGCAGGACAGTGGGTACCCTTCTGTCACATGTCGGGCCATCTCAAATGTGTTTTTAGAAAAAGGCCCTAATCCTCTTCCACCGCTGCTCCTGTTTATCCCTCTGCATGTGGTGGATGGAAAGCAGAAGAGACAGGGGAAGAAATGAAATGGGATGAAGGGTGACTGAGGAGCGCAGTGTGTCAGAATCAAAATATTCAAGGTGCTATCACTGTGGCCACAAGCAGACGTGCTTGCCATTAGGGTTGCCTCTGTGGATGTTTGAAATGGAAACATGTACACACACACAGTCAGAGATATATAAGCAATCAATATGAAGCAAATATGAACATATCAATGCTAAAGTGCTGTGCCACTACAAATCTGAGTGATGGTGCACTTAAATATTTTTTTTCAGTGAGGACTACTGTACTGCAGTCAAAAGAAGACTGTCATTTCCATCTTCAGTAATTTTGTATTTGGCTTGAGCAGACACACAAAGTTCCACATGCATGTATGGAAGGACGAGGATAGCTTCCATCTGCATAGATGAAAAGTTAGTGTTAGTGATGGTGAGAGCACAGCAGGATCCCCTGTAAAGAGCAGAGCATGCGTCAGTGGCAACTTTTATATTTATCAGATGTATCTGACCCATGCAGTTATATCTAATGCAAAAAAAAAAAGATACAGCATGAAAATGAGAGCAGTGTTGGAGGTGGATTACATCAGATAGTTCACATGCATGTAGTCTTTATATGTGCTTAAAAATGTTACTTAAAAGACTCGATGTTTGTGAAAATCTAAGGTACTTCATCAGTTAAAGTAGGCAGGGGTGGTGTAAGAAACTACAAGCATATAACATAAGATGCATGTATAAAGTTAATTTTCATCTCTTCAAGTGTGTAGCATGTTAACAGTGATACATGAAAAAAGTAAAACTAGCCAAAGCCAACACTGAAGGAAAAAAGTAAAACTGGTTGGATAGTATGACTTCTCTACTGTGATCATCACAGATTAATGGTGAGACTAAATTGTGATTTACCCTTGTTGAACTGTGTATCAGCTAACAAGATTTGCAGGCTTGTAAACCATGAGGTATTATACATTATTAAGCCACCACTTGAATGTGAGAACTTCATTATTCTCCTCTGGAGGAAGATTATATTTGCTGTAAGGGGGGTGTATTCTACATGCATGCAAACTCAACACAGAAATGCTGCAGCTGGCTGGAGGATTCAAACCCACCAGCCTCTCCTGCTGTGAAGTGACAGTGCTGACCTCTGCAGCACCGTGCTGCCTATGTGGAGTTTGCATGTTCTCCTGGGGTCTGGGGTCTCTCCAGCTACTCTGGCTAGATGATGTGTTAAGTGGTGATTCTAAATTAATCCCGTAGGTATAAATGTGAGCGTTCCTGGTTGTCTGTCCTGTTGAGTTAGCCCTGCACCACACTGGTGTCTTGTCCAGGTCTACCCCACTTCTTGCCCGGTGACAGCCGAGAGGAGTTTCAGCCCCTTTGTGGCACTGAATTGGATAAGCGGGAGAAAATGGATGGATGGAGGCATGCATTGCGCATTACAGATTAAAGGTTAAAATGTCTTATTTGGTGGATGGGCCATAGCTTTTTCCCTTCTGAAAACCAGGTATCGACATTACCCACAACCTGGCTGCATCTTACCTGGTAAACATTATACTAATGGCTAATGTGCCCTCAAGTAAATTCAAATTTTATTTGTCACACACACAACCATACACAGTATGACATGGGGGTGAAATGCTTGTAGCTGTACAATGCCCGACCATTAAATGACAGAAAAAAGTTTTACAGTATTTACAATTTACAGGTTACTACAAAATTTACAAATTAACTTCGAAATTTTGTAGTAAAAAATGTGCAAATAGCAGAAAGAGATTATAAGGATTATAAATTATAGGAAATGTGTGGTGGTGCGTGTGGTGATGTGTAGTAGAAGTAGTTCCCGTTTTATTTAGGATCTGTGGATAACCGGCCATTACACTTTCCTCCTTTTACAAACACTTTCGTGCTCTAATTTTCTTTTCAGACTGATGAGCAAGCCATGCTGGAAGACACTCAAGTAGCCCTAATTGACCTGGAGAAAGTCACCTTCTACTTCCAGGAATTTGAAGGGGAGCCTCTTGTTGCCAGTATGTACTCTGTGTTTTAGTTCACATTAGCATCTTCTGACAGTTATCATCACAGGGTTCTGATTGCTATTAATAAATTCTAAACTCTTCCTTTCCTCTCCTCTGGCAGACATGCCCATTTCATACCAGGTGGAGGGCAATCTCCAGGCCTTGAAAGTTTGCTTCTACCTTGAGAGTTTCTATTTCTCTCAGCTGCCTTACAGGCTGAAAAATGGAGGAGGTGTCAAAATCTACCCAGTGCTCTTCACACAAGGTAAAGTGAGCCTAGCTGCTGTAAGAAGATCAGTCCTCACATTATGCATGGCCAGTATATGCAATGCCTTTATCTTTCACTTGATCTGTTGATCCCTTTTTAGCGCTCGAGAGTATGGAAGGATACTACTACAGAGATAATGTGTCAGTGGAGGAATACCAGGCACAAATCAATGCTGCCTCATTGGATAAGGTCAAGCAGTACAACAAAAGACTGAGGTATTGTAAATGACACACACACACGGATGGATTAGATAGATCCAATAATAATGTAATAATGATGATAATAATAATGATACAATAATAATACAAAAAATATCATCAAATAACAAAAAAGAATCCTTGAAACAGAAAATAAAAAAACCTCTACCCTCTTAGCGGGATTAAAAGTAAATTAAAAGTTAAAAAAATAAAGGATAAATAAGAGTTACACAAAAGGCTACTGGAATGTCTGCTACGCTAATATGCGTATGAACTGTATGAGTCACACACTCACACTTTGAGATTGCGTTCCCTTTGTGATTTGGCTTTTTTACAGTCTGTTATAAATCAAGACGACCTCCAATTCAGTCAGACTTGGGTGTCAACACCCAGCAGGGCCTCAAGGTGATTGGCTGAGAGAAACACTGCGGGAATGTTTTATGATTGGTTGCGAACGCACTCAGCAGGGGGAAGCAGTGATTGGATGAGGGTGCCCAGCATGTCACCGTTGCTGATGCAGTGCATTTACAGCTGCTGCACTCGGTTCCCTCGCACCACATTGGTTTGCTGCACACCTCTGTGAGACCCTCTGTGATTGACCAAGTGAGGATAATTAAATACGATGAAAAGAAACAAGGAGAAGATGCCTTTGGGAGTAATAAATGAGAACTTAACTTTATTTAACTTCCTGAAAATGGCAATGAACGAGTGTACAGTTGTGGTCGGAAGTTTATATATTCTCAGCATGGGCGTGAATGTCATGGTCATTTGTGGTCTTTTAGTGATTTCTTTGAACTGTTCTTTTTCCAGGGTGGAATGATTATACAGCACGTCTTTAATGACATAAAAAACAAATTTATTTTTTTAATTTATCTAATACAGACAGGCTCCTGGGTTGTTCCTAACATCCTAACCAATTTCCTCTTATCTGAGGGTGACAGTTTGGGTCTTCTTTCAGACCTTGGCAAAGTGATGCCCCATCCGAAAAACTTGTATTTGCATATATTGTTTGAACTTAGAAATGCCTCCAAGAAACCTTTAAAACATGTGTAAATGTGCAATTCTTCTTCTTAGATTTTCAATGAGTTTCTTGGACTTTCTCGTTGTTCTGATTATTGGTGAGTGCTCTCAAACAAATCCTTTTTGTGCTTCAAAGAGTTGTAACCAATCACGATCACCTATGAGTAGTTAACAGGACTTGGTCTTGTCAAGCTAAAATATACCGTAGAACAACACTTTTAAAAACATTTAGGTGAGTGTATGTAGACATTTAAGCCTATATGTATAATTTTAAGCCCATGCAAATGAGAGAAAAATCCAAAATAAATTCAAACTTGTGCATCCAATTCTTATTTTTCAAAGTCATTAAAGATGTAATCTGTACAATCATTCCAATCTGGAAAAAGAACAGTTCAAAGAAATCATTAAAAACCCCAAATTACCATGACTTTCATGCCCCTGATGAGTGGATGTGAACTTCTGACCTGCAGTTTGCACGATGTTGTCAGAGGATCGCTGCAGTTTTAATGAAGAGGCTAGCTTGTGATTTCTCAGAGCTGAAATCACATTAAAACCAGCTGTGTATAAACTGGAAATTCTTAGACTATCTAATTTAGAAGTTACATGTGGCTTTTGAAGTGTTACAAATGTCCTGTTGCAAGATGAGAGCTTAATAAATATAGAGGCTGATTTTCTTTCAGTTATGATGATTGGACACAAATTCATCATAGCAGAAAGCCTTCTTTACGTCCTGCCAGTGTAACTAAGAGTCCTGTTACATCAACACTAAATAATGATTTTTATAAACTATCCCGGTTCATAAAAATGAACAATCCCTCTCATGCTAAGATGTTTGAAGCCCAGTTAAAATATGTTTCCCTCGCTGAATACCTGGAAAGTTCGACGACTTGACATATCAGCGTCGACTAAACATCTGCTGCAGGTCGGGCGGATAATTAAATACAAAGCAGATCTTGTATCAGAACTTTTTCTTAGCATTCAGGGTCGGGCTGCTGTGGGGGGTTGAATAATTTAAGGTTTGAGCAGTCCCGTGCCACATCAGTACCAAACCACTCAAGCAAAGTGTTCATTTACTGGGACTGCTTTCTGGGGAGAGTTTTTAAATTGTTTGCAGTGTTTAGTTTGAGTGTTTTGAGTATCAGATTGCCCAAAGCAGAGTTTAGGAGAGAAGATTTTGCTGTGCATGGGGCTTTTCTGCTTGCCCTCCTAACTCTTTGTGCGTCAGATCTCCTGGGACTCTACAACCTTTTTAATAGTCAAATATTGCTATTTTGTTGCATCTCTTTCATCTCATCAGCTCCATTTCTGCAGACTGCATTGAAGATAAAGGTTATCAGTATCTAAAATGTCATTAGTCTAACCTTTTCATCTTATTTTCTATTGTAACCTTTTCACATGAATTATCCAAGCAAACTCATTTGTTTCTAAATGGTGCAAACCATACACATAGAGTAGGAACTTTCTGGAATTTATCCATGTTATTTAGGACAGCCTTTGGTTTGACATGTGTGCACATGTACTGTAAATGTCTGTACACTTATACCTTTACTTAAAAAAAACTTAAATTGAATTGACAGTACAGGCTCCAGCATTAACTCAGAGCAGATGTGTCTTACAGGCAAGCAAGTGTGGCTGGTGATTTTGGGAGCATTAGGGGTGCTGGGTAGGGATTTGGAGAGGCAGTGTGCTTCAGGGATACAAGCAGAGTGAAACTGTTGGAGACTGTACTCTTCTCAAATACTGCTTTTCAGCAAAACCTGTTGCAGCATAAAACGGCTGATTATTTCAGTTGAAATCCAATAAGCTCTCTAAGCTCTCAAGACAGTTTTCAGGCCTCATGCTGTATATATACTGCAGTCTAGTGGGGTGTAGAGTTGACATATATATCTGCTCCCAAGCAACGACTCTACAAAAAGTCACTTTTTTTTTTCTTTTTTTCTTTTTTTGAGAGTCTGGGCAGCAGTTTGACTTCTTTATTTTCTGCTGATGTGATTCCCTGCAGCAACACCAGCGAGAAATCACAATGCAAAGCACACGAGCTGAGCACATTAACTTAACTGCAACTGTTTGTCAGTAACTGCTTCCACCTCTGAGGTGGAATTATTTCTGTTGTGCATTACTTCGAATGTATAATGTTTCTATCATTTTCAGGATTAATCATGTCATGAGAAAATCTTATTTTTCTCCTTCTTTCGGACACCCCCTTGTAAACCTCCCCTTTCACTCTTGCTGCCATCCTTTTTTCACAAATCACATTTTGTGGGAAAATACTGTAAAATGAAATGTGTCCAGTGAATAAACGATGATTAATACACGTGATGATCCTCAATGAACTTTTTGTCATCTTTGAATTTGTTTGAGCTTTAGGGTTGTCTGCATCTCAAGGCAGCGCTTTTATTGCACCCCGGTTTCATAAGAGAATTTGAAATAGTGAAAAACAACCGATCTATATTCATTTATTAAAGAAAGTGGGGAGGCGTCACCACGGCAACCAAGACAACAAAGCTTTCAGAAGAAGTGGGAAACCATCATCCTTTTCTAAATGCTGTATAAATGTAACAAAGTGAATTCTTTTTTATTAATAGCATATTTAAAAAATAATAGAGAAGCCATGTGAAAGCCAGTGATGTGGAAGACCTGAGCTTTAGGTCTCTGAGGTGAGCAGTGCGGTGATTTAATCACCTCACTGAAACGATAGTCACTGAAATGATGTGTATATCCAGAAATGAAAAATCAAGTTAAGGATCACAAAAAGCATGCAAATCAATACTGCTGCTTTAAAAATGCTAGGGAATCATTCATTGTCATTCATTTATATGAAAGTGAAGTGAAGCCAGATGTGAACAACTGCTCATTTCTGCTCCCACCCAGAGTGTTTCCTTGTTTTAAACGTCACAAAGTAAACAGTCCCAGGTGGTTTTCAGTAGTTAGTGCTGTGGTCTCACTCCGTGTAATATTACCAGCAGTTTTCTTTTGCCGGGTGCCATGTGTCATCCGGCTGACCACAGACCAGGCTGTGATGTCACTCCTCTCTCCGCTGCAGAGTTCCAACCTCGAGCACCTCGTTATCCTTGGAGTTCAGCCACAGCAGTGTTGGGTTAAACCCACGCTGTGGGCCGGAGCCAGAGGCTGACTGACAGACAGACAGAGCGCTGAACACACATTACTGAACTGAATGAACTGCAGGACTGAGGGTTGAACGCTGTCTTGCTGTCGACTCCTTAGACAGATTCCCATTATTCCCAAGAGCCCATGTGCATTTGGGACCCTGAAGGTGTAGTTATTTAGAAATTCGATTTATTTTTTTTTAAACTAACATTTCTTTATCAAATGCTGGCAGTGGAATCATTTTGAATTAAAGGTAAAGAGAGCGTCTCATTATATTTTCCTCTTGTGGGATCCCGTTTAAAAGAAACAAGTTTTTCTGCAGGAACGATTTGGGGTTTGCGTGCATCATTTTGTACATGCGGTGCATTTCATTGTGAAATGCTGAAGCACAAGGTAATATTTTATGTCTACATCAACTAATATTTTTGTGCTTACCCTGATCTTTGCCAGCATGTGTTGTGGACAATTTCAGAGCGGTAAATAATACCACAATCTGTGTCTATGACTTTCACTGTTCGTACCCACAAAAAGACACAGCATGATCTGTGCCAACCCATCATGTCGGATGAAGTCACTCACAAGTTTAACCACAAAACATGAACTCATGGGCCAGAATGGGTTAGTCAGCGGTATATAGAGCCAGAAACTGCACCCACGTTTTCAAGCTTGCATAAACCATCTTAGCTGACATGTGCATTTATCTAAAAGGACCTGGAAACACTGATGTGTTCAAAAGTGACAGATTCCTTAGTCACAGGTTTGCAGTTCGCTTAAATCGCATGCAAGTTCCCTGTCGTGCAAAAATCACAAAGATATTGAGTTTATTTGAGGGAATAAGAAAACTCTCAAAATGGGTAGAAGTACATGGAAAGAAGAGAATCCCCCCCACCCCCACCCTATCCACCTCCCTCCCTTTAGGATCAGTAATAATAGAAGAGGGAAGATTGAAATGGTGAAATGGCAAGGTGGGGATTTCAGAGAGGGGATGAGAATGATGGGTTGAGGGCAGTGTGTGCAAGAGAGAGTTGGTCAGGGAAAGTAGATTGAAGAAAGGAGAATCAGAGCAGAGAGCACGCAAATGCATTATTCAGAGAGAGGGGGGGAGAGATTATTGCAGGTTCATGATTTTTATCACATTTTGCTCTTATTGACGAGACCTTTCAGGAGGGACCTGGGTTTTCCATGTAGATACACCCTTCCAGTGCAAGAACATAAAGGTGCAGCAATCGCTAAATGTAGTCTGCTTGTGAATTGTATGTGCAGCATATTCTTGTTGCAGGTGTAACAGTAACTGAGAGTGTAAGCAGGAAGCCTCAGTGGAGAAACTGCAATGTTGTGCTGCAGCCACTGAGCATTTCTCCCTAATTAAAACACATTTGGCAGTAACGGGGGAAAATGTTTGGCAGTTGATGTCCCTCTGATTTTAAAAAGAAGAAAAAAAAGCTTGATTTATGTGGATATAAAAATTCTACACAGTCTGACAAATGCAGTATAATGATTCTGTGCATGCTGGTTGATAAGCAATAAATTTAGATGTATAGCTCTATCCCATTGTTGGTTTATATTATTAGACTGTTTAATGTTTTGTTAATTAAACAGTCATTTGTCATCACACCACAGCTTCTTCTAAGACATTTGCGCATATAGATACTCTACCAGCCATATGGACCCCATAATCATATCGCTGCACTTTACGTTGTTTAAGCAAAAGTGTTTAATGCCTGTCACAGGCTATATATTTTCAGGTCCAACACCGTTGCAGTATTCCCTCATTCCTTTTTAGATTTCACTTGCCTGCTGCTGGAACAGAGCATAGATGTGTTAAAGTGCCAAATGTCCATCAATGTGATTCACTTGATTAGTTAATAGCTCGAGGTAGGTTTATCCTATACTTAGATAGCTGCATGTAGCCACTCCAGCTGGCATCCTCAAAAACGACAACAAAAAAAGGCATGTAAATTTATACCAGCAATAAAAGCCTCCTGGGCAGCTTTCTTGGCGTAGATCTCTCAGGACACATCCTCAGTATATGCCCAGAAAATGAGATGATGGGTAGTTTGACATGACTTTAGATTGTTCCACATGCAGCACAGTGCTCAACATCACCAGTATGTAGCTGTGTTCCAGTAACACAGTTTCTACCTCTAACCGATGGTGTTTTTCCTTCCTCTTGGCTCACGGCAGTATTGTTAGTTATAGCAGTAGCTACTGTGGAAAATTCTTCCATTCGGCATGCATTAGCACTGCAGAACTCTAAAACGATTACGCTTCCGGGCGGAGCAAAAGTCATGCAGCGGTGCAGCTTGTTTGAGTATTTTTAGTTTAGTGAAGAATTTGGCTTAATTGAGCTATTATGGATATTATGTATTTATGGATAATTCTAGATATTCAGTGTTATTATAGCGATTGCTTATGGATATTAACCTAACTTCAGCAGGAAGATATTTTGGTCTTCTATGCTAGTCCCAAGCAGCATCATTGCTTTCTTTCTGTTTTTCTCCACTTTGGAAAATGCTGCAGTTTTTGCTCTGGCAGAGGAGGGAGTCCCAATTCACTAGAGCTCTGAGGAACTACTCGTTGCTTTAGCTGAAAAGGATTGGAATTTCTCTCTTTATTATATGGCATGACATACATGGCAGTGTATTCACAGATGTCATTTTGTCATTACAGTATTCACGTTTTAAACCAGCAAAGATCAGGTACATATTACATCCACCAACATGTGCTTTTACATCTTTGTAAAAATAGGACAAATGTGTGGGATAAGAAAATGACTTTCCTCACACATTCACACACACCATTTCACTGGTGTCATTGCGCTAACATCGCCGTGCGGTATGCGAGGGCCCTTGGAAGCCCTCATTAGCCCCCAGGAAGCTCTGCCACACAGAGAGGAGAATTTAATAATGGAGGGTGTCATTAATCATGGCTTTCTGAGTGATTTACATGGACCAGTACGGACCATACATAAGGTCATATGTAACGGCATAAATTCAAGACAATTTACTTGTGTAAATGAGTATGAAACTAAACCCACGGAAAACATTAAGACGTTTAATTCAAGGGGGCAATTTATGTTTCTTTTGGACGGTTTAATGTGCAGGATGTGGCGCTAATACAAGCGTTCCCACGCTACTTGTCTGAAAACATCTGTGCCTCAGATTCCTCTTCGTTGACGTTGCAGCTGACTGCTAATGCTCCTGTGCTGTAAAGGGCCTCGAGAGCCTTATTGTCATGAAGGTAGAGAAACAAAGAGAATTAAGTATTCTCATTGGCTCAATGAAAGAAAACCGGCTACATGCAGACCAGGTCATCTTTGGCCTGCAGCCAAATTCTCCATTAGAGCCTCATGTGAAACGCTATTGGTCGTGTGTGTGTGGTTTGGGGTTTTCTGTTTTGTTGTTATTTCAGAGAGAGCCACAAGCAAGCTTTACCTATGGTTGTCTCAGTCTCTACTAAAAGCAAAAACCACAAGGAAGGCAAATTCTTGTAAGCACGACAAGCTTGATTGCACATACTTAATGCAACCTTTATTTTTGGTACAGACTTACTTTCAGATGGTAGGCTCAAGCTTTGATTGGCATAGTTTTCCCCAAAAACAAACAACAAAAACAATACAAAAAACACTTGAGAATGAAATAAGAGAAGTTGAGATTTTTCAATTTTAACATTAGAGCGTGCAGGTGGGTTAGAAAATTGATGCCTGTAAGGGAAGTCGAAACTGGAGCCGTTATAGTGTGTTACAGTGTGAAGAAATAACACCCAGTGGACTTTTCAACCCTGTGTGTTTGTGTGTGTTCTTTACCGCACGGTGGTATGTTTGCGCACTGTGTGTGGCCTTAAAATGTCATATTTCACCCATAATAAAGGTTTCTAAGGTGCTCAGTTTCCAAAGCTCTGACAAAACATCATCGGCTCAGGAGATGTAACGCAGGTCCTTTTTAAATCACACATCACTTGTAAGTTGGACTCCTATTATTTTGTCATTAGAGAGACCTCCACGAGAGTCTGGCCCGCTCCTTGAGCTGTGGTTGGTGGTATTTTTAGTACAACTCTTACCTCAGGAGGATGAGATAATCAGTGGGTATTATGACCTTGGTTCTGCAAAAAAGAAGCGTGCAAGGGTGAGATGAGGTGCGTCTGTTTTGTCTGGAAAAGATAAACAACTGTGTGCAGACGAAGTCGAGTTGGACAGTTACACAAAAGTCGACTGCTATCGGACAGATTCTATTATATACGTTGAAGATAAAAGTCTGAGCAGTTGACCGATAAGGACAAGGGTGAATGGGCTCACAGTTGGAGTAAACAGATAACAGAACAGGAACTATTTCAGGGTGAGGAATTCCAATAAATGTCATTTTGTGTGGCGTTCAGTCTTTCAATGCGTGCTGCTGATTTGGTAAGTGAATAGTGTTTTCTTTGGAAGCTGTTGAATGTAACCTTCGCTTACTTCTCAGATTTGTCCTTGAACGCCGCACTCGTATTCCAATAAGTATGCACTCACTTACAAATGGAGCTTAAGCCAAATACTAAATGACCGTTTACTCCTGACATGTGTTATTCGGCAATTTGTGGGCTTTTGGCCACTTTAAATGCTCAGACTATCCTAGTCTGTCTTGAGCATCATTTGAATGATAAGGCCATCTTGAACCAATTACATGGGCTGTTAGCTGCATCTGAACCCTTAGTAAAGTCTGCTCATAGTCCTTTTGAAGAGCACACCTCAGAGTTAACGCATCATTTGGCCGATAGGCATTAGTTACCAGGAAACATTTACATGTGAACTCATCTGTATCACAGAATAGATGCATGCTGTGTAATATTTAAATAGGCATAAGTGATTAGGAAAATTCATCTGTTTTTTACACATATGCGTTGGTTCCCCGGGTGGGTGCAGGTTTCCTCCAGTATGACTATAGTGTATATTTAATGCTTGTTTTCTCATTGAATTTTCATTTTAGCCGGAATAGTTAATAATCGCTATAAAATCTTGAGTCAGGGATGTGTTAACTATGCCCTGATTAATTAATTTCATTAATATTATGTCAAGCATAAACACCACAGACATAATGAATGCCTGCTTGGCTTGATTTTAATCACTTAATAGCAGAGTGAATGCAGATGAATGAGATGTGCTTCACTGATTCTTGTAAACAGTCTCCCTCCTTCAGTCTGCAGTTGCTGAGTTTCTTAAGTTTTTTTTTTTTTTTTTTTGCTTCATTATTATATTAGAGATTTCAGAAATGTGATATATATCGGTGACTGTACGTTAAACATTATAATTGCTTCTAGCTAGAGGTAATGGAGTATGTGATTTTATTACAGGGTGTTTAATGTGGTGTAGTGTATCTATTTTTAGCACGCTGCTGGATTACTGAGATTTGATGGAGTCACAGACTGCTGAGTTTGCACCAGTAGCACTCCACCTCAGAAGGACTCATTGCGGCATACAGCGCCCATCTGCAAGGACGCCAGTGCAGTGCTGCCTCCAGTGGAGGAAGAGGAATATTGATTGTGCTCCATGAATGAATGAGGGAATGGCATTTGGAGTGATGCCCAGGACAAGAGATGCTTAGTCTGTGTTTCTGCTTAGCTGTGCCCAAGTTACTCTCATGATTGATAGTCAGATGGTGGCGGTCCATAATGAGCAAGTGGCCTAGTTTTCCCAGAAAGCCAGCCAGTTCTCCTGATGACCTAATGGTGTAGGGAAACAGTTTGGATTTCATGCAGTGGAACCGCTAAATAGAAAAACGTTTGATTGATTATTAAATGAAAGTCTTCTGTCATGTGATGGGTTTTAGTATGTGGCGTTTTCTCTCTCACTACATGTATTAACTTAACGTTTGTTTCTCACACAGGGCTTTCTACCTCGATCAGTCCAACATGCCGCCTAGCTCTGCACCAAAAGCAGCCCTCATAGATAAGGTAAGAACGACCTTACACAGCCTCATAGTACAGTTGTGACACTATGGGGGGAAGCCGAAGAGCAGGAGTAGATGCTGCAAAATGGACCTATTTGCATGTGTTGCAACAAACAAGGGGGGCAACAGCAGGAAATCACACTTTAAAGTCAAGTCCAGTCACTTACCTTGAAACTAGAAAAGTGCATTTTTTCTTAATAAATTTATGGTCTTCAAAAGGTAAGAAGAGCAAAACTGTTCAATTTAATTAAGATGTATTTAGGAGAAAGAAATTACTAAGTATAAAGGAAGAGTCGCCTTAAGAAAAACCAAGTTACATCCAGCTGTTCAGCTCCTTCCCTCAGATTTCTGAAGCTCAGACTGTTTCACAGCCTGGGTGCACAGTGGCTAAAGGCTGATTTCTTCATGTGTTGTTGCTGAGTTCTGTGGGACCAGTAGGAAGCCAGTATCCAAGGATCTGAGACATCTGCTAGGTACAGATGTCTGAGAGAGGCTGGCGCCACACTATGAAAAACAAATGAAGCAGCCTTAACAAGTCAGTCAATGCAATGGCTTTTAAAGGAAACTTTGATCTTCATTTATGGCTGCATATTTTATTCTTTGAATCAAGCAAAGCTGCTCTAGTAGACTCCTCCCTTTAACCCAAATGTCTACTTATTAGCTTTCCTTATAATCAGAAGGTCAGTGGGCTGTGTGCCTGACTATATTATGGATATCCCATCAGCCAACAACTAGATTGTAAAAAGCTGGTTGGAAGCTTCACCCTTGAATGCCCAGCATTGTAACAATGTATATATGACAGCCTAAGACAGAAATGGTCTAACGCCAATGTTAACCTTATAATCTACTCAGTTTCTTTTCTTTTCTTTGTGATTTAATCCCACACTAACCTCTCTGCGTTGTTTCTGTCTAGTTAATGCGTCCCCTCAACGCTCTGGAGGAGCTCTACCGTCTGATGGAAAGTTTTATTAGTTGTCGCCGCACCGCTGCCTGTCAGTACACCGCCTGTGGGGCTTCTGGCGTGGGGCTACTCTCTGTGGCCTCTGAGCTCTGCTCACGTCTGGGAGCCACACACATTGTCATGTGCAACAGCGGCGTTCATCGGTAAGTGCGTGGGCACATGTATTGTGCGCATCTTCCACCTCACTATGGGCCGCCTCCAGTTAAATTATACGTTTTGCGCTCATCATGTTCTTTCTTTTGGCAGCGCACTTGCAATTTTCCTTTCTCTTTCATCTGTTTTGCGTTGACACTCTTCTCACCTTTCCCATTTCCACCGCAGTTTCTCCCTGCTCCCGTGCATCTCATTTATTCTCTAGCTACATCTCAATTTCATGAGCCCCACACTGTTTGCCCTTGGGGTTTTCTATTAATACACTTTTCTCTGCATTAATTAACAGCAGGATATTTTAGTTAATGACATGCTTCTCAGACCAGAGGAAAGCATACATAGGAGATGGACCAATTACTTCCATTCTCACTGATCTCTATATACAGCTTCCTAATTCACCTGCTGCTGAGGGCAGCATTCATCAGTGCATGAGGACAAAAATATCCAGATCGTTTGTCACCGCTGATCCCGAGTACAAGCCTTCATCTTCATCTTGTACTCTGCTCTTCCCCTACACCCACCCGTCTCTCTGATACCCTCTTCCTTTACCGTGTGACAGTTTCCATATCTTTTTGTCTCGGTTATATGCGCAGGCTCGCACACGCTCGTTCATGCATTCACCGTATGTGACTGATGGCTTGATAAAGGGCTGCGGATGGAGCGGTCTGGTTGACAGAGCTCTAATAGAAAGTTGTCTGTGCAATGAGTTCTGTTTATGAACCTACAGCCTATATTTGTGTGTTTGCAATTACATTTACTGGCTACAACTCAGTCAGATACGCAGGCTAAGTGTAGTGACACATCAGGTGACGGCACCTGCCATATCAGAGGTTTATTTGTCAACAGGCTTTCTCTTAAAACACTCTTTTACCCTTCAAAGTTGGAGAATGATGTGCGTATTGGACTTTGTATGACGGGAGAGTGAATCGCAAATCCTTGGCCCGGTGCAAGTTTTTATATATCTATATATATCTATATCTATATATATCTATATCTAGAGATATAGATATATATAGATAGATAGATAGATAGATATATAGATATATATCAATCACATAACTGCAGGGTGCAAGATGCTAGCAGGCAAGGCATACATGGAACGCCATAAGCAAGTGGCTGGCATAGTATACAGGTATATCTGTGCCGAGTATAAGCTGGAAGTCCCGGGGTCAAAATGGGAGATGCCCCCAAGGGTGATGGGGAATGACCGAGCTAAGATCCTGTGGGACTTCCAGATACAGACGGACAAAATGGTGGTGGCTAACCAACCGGACATAGTGGTGGTAGACAAAAAGAAGAAGACGGCCGTAGTGATCGATGTAGCGGTTCCGAATGACAGCAATATCAGGAAGAAGGAACACGAGAAGCTGGAGAAATACCAAGGGCTCAGAGAAGAGCTCGAGAGGATGTGGAGGGTGAAGGTAACGGTGGTCCCAGTGGTAATCGGAGCACTAGGTGCAGCGACTCTCAAGCTAGGTGAGTGGCTCCAGCAGATCCCGGAAACAAAAATCGGAGATCTCTGTCCAGAAGAGCACAGTCCTGGGAACAGCTAAGATACTGCGCAGGACCCTCAAGCTCCCAGGCCTCTGGTAGAGGACCTGAGCTTGAAGGATTGACCGCCCACAGGGGCGAGTGGGGAAATTTTTTTATATATAAATAAATAAATAAAACCCCTTTCTACTATTAACAGTGCACAGATTGTAGGAAAATGAAGCAATTTTTGCTGCTTTCTCTGTAGACTACGAATTGTTAAAATGTAAATGATGAGCACGCTGGCTAAATCTGGAACAATTGAAAAGCCAGTGAAAGCAAGCCAGTAGATTAGCTACGTGGAAATTGCATTATCAGTGTGACAGTCTTCTCAGGCACTATTGATTGGATTAGTTGGCTTGATGGATGAGTTTTAATAACAGTGAAAGCGTGATATTTTGGGTGATATTAGCAAACCCTAGCGTTTCTGTTTTCCTTTTTTTCCCAGTTACTCTGAGGATTCACTGACTGAGAGCAAAAAAAAAAGTTACTACTAATTCTATATTTGGCTTGTTTATGCTTTCCCCCCTTTTTTTTAAGTTCTCCTCTTAATTCTATCTTTCATTCCTTTGTGTCTTTCTTTCTCTTGTTCATTTATCAGTATGGGCTCACTCTGCAGAAACACAAAGTGTAAATGGGATATGTGATGGAACAACATAAAACAAATGGGTATAAATCATCTCATACTATCTCACCAGCCCTAATCAAAAGGGAAAATGTGCAGGCTAACGCGCACACACACAGAACTGCACTTCCTTCATCGTGCTCCAGCAGAAGAGGTATTTAAAGATCCTCCTTTTTAGCTTTTTTTTTCTCCCCACTTCTTTATCGGTGTGGGAAGCTCAAAGCGGGTGCTTAAAATATTCTGGGGTGGCCTGTGAAAGGACATCCTCTGCAAATTCTCTCCTGGGATATCTTTCGGCACATACTGGAAATGATTGTTGGGTTCATTACTTTTATCGTATCTTGTTTCCCTGTAATAAAGTTATGCAACTGAAACTCAAGGGGACTTTTAAATCTTGATTTGATTGACTCAAAGTAACGGCTTCTGGCAGTGATAAGTCCCCCGTCTCACATCTGCTCTTTTTTTTTTTTTTTTTCTTCTTTTCTCTTCCGTTCTCCTCGGTCAATGTGAAACGCTACCATGAGAGAAGGCGATATTAAACAAACAGCTCAGATTTCTTAGCAGCGTCATGGCAGTGTTGGAACTTTGGACAGTTCAATTTGCAGTTCAAAAGGCTCTGGATCGATCTACCAGTACAGCTTGTTATCATAGAAAGGTCATCCAGCAGCCTTGATGCCCGTCACTGGCTCTCTAAGGATCTATCCCCACACTGCCATCTGTGTGTGCGTGTGTCTGTGTAAAGGCAGAAGAGGAAGAAGCTGGCTGTGTATGTGCCTGGGAACAAAGTTTGCTGCAACTAATGAATCACAGACTCGTGTCAGCACTCATTTTACACATATAGCATCCTTATGGTGGTGAGAGTATAGCGCCTCTGCCAAAGGAGAAGCACTGACTTGTCCTTGGACTTCTTTCTCTGGGCTGAGGACAAGAAAACCTGTAAGTCTCCTCAAGTCCCAGAGGTCTGCCACAAATTTCCCTCTCTTGTACTTGGCAAAGATCAGCGAACTTGTTATCCTCTTGATGCGCCGCGTTTGCTCGCGGTGATTGACTTTTCAGAAGCAAGTGCAGTGATTCATTAGAGCGAAGACGAGCGAAGGTGAGGTGGGAAGAATGCGATGTAATGGCAAGGTGTCAAGAGGAGCAAAACGCTCTCATGGTGATGTAATTTAGCTGAGCTGGATTTTATTCTCAGTTGATGTTTGTTTCAGTGTCAGATCTCACTTTCAGTCTCCGTCTGCTGCAAAGGCTACTCGACTGCCGTCATGTGTCAAACACGGACTGCATTTTAATATTGCAGTCATGGAATTGGGAAAAGACATTAAAAACCTTTTGTTTTAGGCGTCACAAAGTCCTAGTCCCAGATTTCCTCAGTGGATACTGTATTTTGATTGATGGTAAAGAAGATGATTAAGCATCATTGCACTGTTTGATGAGAATAAGCCTGACCGCATGTTTTCTCTCTAACAGCTGCACCCTGAGTGTGACACTGGAGCAGGCCATCCTGCTGGCTCGAAACCACGGCCTTCCACCTCGCTGCATCATGCAGGCCACCGATGTCATGAGGAAGCAGGTATGTGTTTCGCAGACGTCTGCTATAACGAGCCGCTGTCCACTTTGTAGTTTTCCCAGTGCCATACATTTACACACATGTCTCTGACATTTCAGAGGGAGTGTTTTTGAAGGTAAAATAATCGTGCTTTGAATGGCTGTTAAAAAGAGCTTACCTGGCTGCCTTTGACTTAAACCCTGATTATATGATGCAAGGTGATTAATCACCACAGTGATCAGCTTCTCTTCTGTTTTGATAGGGAATGACAAGCTGCTCTGGCAGCCACCTCATTCTCTCGGGATATTTTTGTGGCGTCTTTTCCTCATCGCTTCTCCGGAAGCTGTGCAAACAAAGCAAAACTACAGACCTTCAGTTCAGTTTGTGAACACATTACGTAACCCCGTTCAAAGTAAAGCAGGAAAGCTAAAAAGTTAAAGACTGAAACTTTTACCTGTGAGTGAAACCTCATGGAGACAGTGCGGCGAGTGGAGAGTAGAGAAAGGGTTGTTTTTAAAAGAGAAGAACGGTCAATAGATTAAAAAGGGAGAAGAATTTCCACAGAATTGGACTGCAAAAACAATCAATTCCAAATCTTTTTTCTGCTTAATTTTTTTCAGCAAGTAATGAGGGAACAGGACTCGCATTTCCTTTAAACATCTTGTCAATTTTGAGCCTCTGAAAATGTAAGACTGTTTTTAAAAATGGTTGTACTAAAACAGTAAATGCAATGCTTCTGTTAAACCTCTTGAATTAAAGCTGAAAGTCCGCATTTCAATCAACTCTCGATTGTTGGATTTTACAGTCCTCTGTTGTGTTGCACAGAGGGCTACAAACACTGCCAACTGTATATAGTATTGTTACACAAGAAAAATAAGTGCCTTTCAATTAAAGCATTTAAATCTTCTCAATCCATTTTCCTGCCACGATGACTTAAAAAGAATAACTACTGCGTTGGCGTTTATAAATGAATAAGGGTAAAGTGAATGGAAGTTATTTGAGGTTAAAAAAATAATAGTAATAATAAAGAAGAAACTCATAGAGGTGGAAAGGAAACTAGAGAGCTAATTAACTGAACTGACACATTAATAGTCATAATACACACACACACACACACACACACACACACACACACACACACACACACACACACACACACACACAATACATTGCAGAGGAGAAATGCATAATTCTTCCGTCTTTCCTTCTGACGGGTAGTTTTTCTTCCCCACATAGACAGATATTGTCTTAGATGACTAAAAGAACAGCATCATGAAGGTATCTTTGAATGACTTACTCTTATTTCCACACCTGGAATGTACCTTGGCCTCTTTTGTTAAATTTCATCACAGCATCCTGATGCTGCTGCTGTGTGTACTGCGGTGACATTTTCACACTCTGAGAAAATTTGTGTCTCAACTCACAGAACAGTTTCTGCATCTGAAGTCATCACATAGACCGCACGCTTCGTCGAGTGGAATAGAAAGAGTTGTGCCATTTTAACTTCAGTAATAATGATATTTTTAAAGGGAACCGGCAGTAAGTATGCTTTTGGGTAATGAAAGAAATATTAGCTGCTGTCCACATGAAAAATCATTAGCTCCTGTCTACATTATAATTTGTTTTGCCTCTTTCTCTCTTCCACCCCCCAAACCTGATTTCAAACTGATCAGATATGCATTCGCTGCTACCAGAATATGACTCGGACCAAATGAGAGAGTAATGAGAAACTCAGCAGACTCGTTGAAAGTCTGGGGCTTGTTTGTTTATCTGCATATGCATTAGGAGTCAAAGGAAGAAATTCCTATTAGTCTTTCAGTGTATACACATTATCACCTCATTTTTATTTATTTATTGTTTTTTAAAGGCTCTAACCATGACCACAGCTCAAACTCTCTTTGAAAGTTGTGTCAGTTGTGGTTTCAGTGCTATTTTCACTGAGAGGAGAGGTTGCCCAGTAGGCTCAGATCCTGCAGGACAAGAGGCATTTAATTTCTCCTCTCAGAGAAATGGGAAGGCAGCCAGCAGGATGCAACTTTGTGCATCGTGTGACCTTGAGTTGTGTAGTGTGCAGCTGGCAAACATTTGGAACCTCGTTGCGAAGGCTGTGATTTGAGGATATTTTACATCCGTTCTGAAAAGTGCAGGCACGGGGATTTATTATTTAGATTAATACAAGTAAACCTTATTCTGTAGTGAGACATTTTCTCTTGCCTTGTATCATTGTTAACCTGGACAGACACTGAGGAGATGTGGTTCAGCCCAGATAGAGAGCTTTGGGGAATCTGAGCTGCATTGTGTGTGTTTGTGTGTGTTTGTGTGTGTGTGTGTGTGTGCCTACCCTTGCTCTCAGACATCAGCTGATGAATTTGGTGAATATGAATATCACACAGGATTTGAATGACACATCTTCTTTCTCGCTGTAGAGTCACGGTTGCTCACAAAAAAAGGTTATCAGCACAGAATCCAGTCCCAGCAGGATTCATCCATCAAGCCCAGACAACGTAATTCAGACTGAGAATGCTGCGTGGAGGTTTACAAATCACGCTGAGAGTAGACCTGCTTTGCCCAAATTGCATCAAATACATCCAATATTTGCTCTGTATACAAACAGTGTACAGCTTTATACTAAAGGTAAAGAATAACTTATAGCATTGGCCTTATGAACTCATGAAAAAAGAAAAATCTAGTCCCTTTCAAGTTTTTAAAATATCTATAAGAAGTTAATTTTGCGGAGAAGTAAGCGTTGCTTTTTAAACCAGATTGAAAATGCTGACAAATACTCATCATAATTGTGTGGATGCCTATTAAGGCATCCACACTATTGAGTTCCTGTTTCTCTTTATTCTTTATTATTCCGGGTGTTTCCGTACACTTTTCGCCGTGGATCTACTTCCACAATTTTTGTGCTATTTTCACCGTTCAAACTCTAAACTGTTCTGCTCTTTCTGCTAATGCCGGCTATGACTTTTGGTGTTTATTACTATTATACTTTTTAAAATATTACACTTTTTTCCTTTAATTTGTCCCATTGAAATGAATGGGAAACTTCCACAATTCTGCTAAAACTTTCTTGTCTTTGAAACTTAACTACTGCCTCATACTTTCGCGTAGAAACTCCATTCAAACTTTAAAACGTTCTCAAATGACTGGGCTATTCCTGTGTGATTCAGCTTTTTCAGATCTTCTACCGTTTTCATCTTATCTCTCTTTAAGTCTTCAGTGGCAAAATTGTGATTTTTTTCAGAAAATACATGCGTTGCTATGGTTGCTATGCAATTAACTCAGAGGGGACAGTGAAACTGTGTGAATTTTCTCTTCATGTCCGAACAACTTCTTGCTACTCGCTCAATTTCCACTCAACTTCCACAAATTATACATCAAAACGTAGGTATTTTTGCTGGCTTTCAGAAAATGTCCCTATCATTGTTGTGGGACTTATAGATTTTTTGCAAATCTCCTCAGAGTAACACAAAGTGTGAAAACTCTCCATATAAACTCAATGGAGAGTTTGTTCAAAATCACCGCTGGATTTCTCTAATGAGAGGCATTTTCAAATTGTCATATCTCCTTAACGAAGCGAAGTTAAGACATGAGGCTTGTCCCGATATATCTTCAGACACTCCTGACGCTCACAATTCAAGAATTATTTTCTCACCTATTACCGTTCTGAGATGAGTTAGACTTGTTTGAGGGTAGGAAATTTGTCCTTCGCTCAGATTTCTTCAGATTTCAAACTCTGGAAATGAGGCACTTTTTTCTCTCATCATATCTTTTTGATGGATTTCCACAGAGCCCTGAAAATTTCCATGACTGTTCACCAAAGCCTGCTGTTTCTTACGGTGAAAGAATGATTTTGATGCTCCATATAGATTTTGAGTTACCAAAGGTTGTTTGAGAGCAAGTCAAGGCAGTTTTTGCTTCGCTTCTACTCAGTTACAGTGTATTACAAGTCATATATCTTTAATAATTTATATTTTATCTCTGAATTATGAAGACCTGAAGATTCCCCCATCTCTTCTGAACAAAACGATGTCTGAATGACCGTTCTAGCCTCTACGGTTAGGAAATTATGGCCATTTGTTCGAGGGGAATCCTGAATGTCAGAAATACACTGAAGAAAACTCACACCTCTCTCTGTGTCTGTGTGTGTAAGGGCTGACTACAGCAGGTGCAGCTAATTTAACTGACCTACATATACCAAGCCCAGACTCTCCACAGCTCCTGTTCCCTTTACTCTCTGTGTATGTGTGTCTGTGTATCAATATTTCTCCTATGTTTAAAAGTATTACTCCTCAATCATAGTATTGAAATCAAGCCGTTTCTTCTCTCGTCATATCTCCGCGACAGAGATACAAAGAGCTATGTAAATCGCAGTCAAAGTACACCAAAGTCCGCTGATTCACCCAGTGCAAGAATTATGCTTCTATCCCACCTAGTTTTTGAGTTACACGACGTTTTGTAACTCCAAAAAACGGCGTTTTTCGCCTCTCACTGCGATCTAATTCTGACTCCTCATCACCCTTTTTTTCAAAGCGCCCGCCCCCTTAGAGGTGGCGCGATTGGTAATGACACGGCTCTTCAGACCAAAGGTCGTGGGTTCGATTCCACCTTGGCCCACATGTTTTTTTTAACTACAAATTTATACACTATCACAGACCGGTAATTCATATTGATAATTTATTACAATTCTGCAAAGTTTAATGATTTTAGCAGCTTTTCTAATATGGACCTCAGATTCTTGTTAACAGTCTATGGCAGAAATACATACAAGTACACAGCCTGATGAAGCAGACAGAAGCAGTACCTCTGATTGGTTCAGCATTTTCACCTCTTATCAGCACAAATCTCAGCCTCTTCTGCTGTTTTCATTAGAATTTTAAGCTTTTCCACCTTTTTTCAGTTATGTGAGAACCAGTTTGGCTCAATGAGTAGCTGAAAAATATCAGCCTCTTCTGCTGTTTTAGCAGGATTTCAGAGTTCAGCTTTTTCACTTGTATTAAGCACAAATTTCAGTTTCTTTACCTCATTTCACAACAAAGTTCTTCCTCTTCACCTCTTTTCTGCTAATTTGAGCTTCTGCTCCACAGTGCACATTTTCCCTCTCATCATATCTTTGCTTGTGACCAGAACTCATTTGGCTCAGAGGGTAGGGCAGCTGCCGTGAGACCCGGTGGCAGAGGTTCGAATCCTACCTGTGACAGTTGCTACACATGTTCCCTGCTTGCATGCGCTCTGCTTTCTTGACACTCTCCAGTGTGTCATTACACATACAGCCATCTTCAGCAAGCACTTCTGCTTCTACACCTCTTTTCAGCTCATCTTTTTGCTTCCTTACCTCTTTTCAGCAGAAATTCTTCTGATTCACCTCTTTTCTGCCAAATGTTTAGCCTTTTCACCTCTTATCAGCACAATTCTAAGCAGCTTCTGCTAATTTCACCAGAATTGTCAGTCTCTCCACCTCTTCTTTGTGTGAATGAGTTTGGTGCAGTGAGGTGAGTCGCCGCCTTTAGACCAGAAGGGCCAGGTTCAAATCCTGCTCAGGGCAATGTTTTTTGTTTTTTCAACTTTTTCAGCTTTTATCAGCCGACATCTTCAACGTTAAGGCATCCACACAGCATTTTCGCAGGAAATGCAAATTTTTCTAGTTAATTTTACTTTCAATTAAAGCTGGGGGCAAATATTACGTCTCCCATTTTTTTAGAAGCTGACACAGTACATAAAGAGAGTCAACATGTGAAAAATGAAAACATTTCTACTGATTACAGGCAGCACTTTGCATGCGTGAGCGAACTGATGCTCATTATAAACCACCGAAGGACTGTGCATGCACTATTTGAACTCTGTTTCCTGGACAACCATATTTAATCTTATATTATTTAGCATTATATGTATTTGAGCCTGTGATAATTACATGCTGGCTGCTTTATTGATGGCAGAATCTGCCTGCTTTTCCACCACTGTGGCCCAGACTACAATATCTTAATAACTGTAGTATAGATTGGCGTAAAATTGAAGATTATTTATTAGAAAATGTGATAATAAATGATGTGAAGAAGATATTCCAGAAAGCCTAAACTTTAACATTTACTAAGTGTTTGTGGGGCTTTAGCAATAGATAGGACAGGATAAACCTATTGTTACCAACATATTGGTTTTGATAGCCTATTGCCATGATTGGAATTTAGATTGTGTGTTTAACGAACAGTTGAATAGGTGTACCTAATAAAGTGGATGGAGAGAGTAGATGCTGTGGATGTAGATGCCTGTTCTTTTTACTTACTTGTGAAGTAGGTAAAAACAAGACGTGTAATATCCTGTTGGAACCTAATAAGATTCTGAAAGTTTCACAGATTTGTGGTTTAAAGTTCTCTTCGCTTTGTTTTTATCGTCTCCAGAACCATCCTTTGAGAGTATACATTCATTATGTTGGTCTGTAAAAGTCCTCGGATAATTTCAGAGTCGTGTAAACAAAATTCCACTTATTTAATTTGCTTTTAATATAGTTTTGGTGTCGTCTCTGTATGCTGTGTCCTTCAGGGACATTAGGGTTCATCTCTGTCTGGAGGCATCAGAATGGATGGCCGTGATAGGCATCGAGTAATTGCTGATGCTATCCTGTTATCTGGCTGTAACTCGAAACAGACGGTAAGATGGGGCACGGCAGAGTTGTAACTGAGAGGTCGGCTAATGCACTTTTGGCCGCTTGCTCTCTCTCTGCTCAAAGAGCAGATGCAGATCCGCTGATGACCTCTTTAAAAAAAAAAGAAAAAAAGATTTGATTATGTGGTTTTTTTGCTTACTTGCATGCAGCGCAGATGTAGAGACGGTGTGTTTGTGAGCGCAGGTGTTCGTGCCTCTAAATTGAAAGCCTAAGTTGCTTCCTGCCCCCCTACAGTCATTTATCTGCCGACTCTGCGCACAGCCAGCAGACTAAAGGAACATTAGCAAAGAGCAGACATACTCCTGACTGGGCATAATCAAACTCTGTAACACACACAGGCAGACACCCTATTCATCTTCCAGATTCCTTACTACTGGTTTACAATTCCTTACAAAGACTAATCCGCATTGTTCCTTTGCCTACACAGAAACAAAGAAGAGCTACACACTGGCAGCAGCAGCTTAAATTTAGACTCTATACATGCACCGTGCACCTCATATGCTTCATAACATACAATATTTAGAAAAGAACCTGTAATTTCTCCCCTGCAGACAGCTGAAAGTCATTCAAGGCTGGAGATCCTCATGTTGTTAATTAAAAACTCACTGGAGAGATGAAATATGAGCTTCTTGTGTTTTTGAATTTATGACCATAAATAAATCTGTTCAAAGATGAGAAGGGGAAACCAGAGATCCATGAAGAGCTATTCCACTAAAGTCAACACTGACTCAAAACTTCACAGTGCTCCTGATTAAATAAACATCAATAAGCTATTATTGGAAGAACAGCACATGAGATGTCAGATTGTAGACGGTTTGAATGATATTGCTCAGCATTTATTATGACTAAGAGCTGACAAACCATATATTTTGTAGCTTTAGGAAAAAGAACTTCAACCCCCAGAGGGCAGAAATGTTCTTCGGCTTATTGTCTAAGCTTTGTTTAAGCTCTTCTCTCTGTGGTGTTTCATTCAGCTTCTGTTTGTGGCTGTTGCTTTTGGATTTATGTCCTTGTCCTCAATTATTATTATTATTATTATTATTATTATTTTTTTTTTTTGTCTTTTAGGGGGCAAGAGTTCAAAATTCTGCCAAGAACCTGGGAGTGAGGGATCGCACGCCGTCGTCCGTCCCAAGGTAAAGCTACAGGCACCACTCGTTTTACATTTGGCAACATTAGTTAAAGGTCATTAGCTTTTCTTGTTTTTGAGGCCACTCTTTTTAGGATTTTTCCAAACTTCATGTTATGGATCTTTCTTCGCACTTCTTTTCATGGACGGCATAAAAAATGAATTTAACCACAGGATGTTGACCATTAGTTTGAAGCTCTGGGTTTCCTGTATTTATTAACCAGACATGACTATATTTGGAGCACAGAGTAGAGCTGATTAGCTACTGCTAACTAACTAGACTGCATAGCAAAGGAGCCTCTGTTATTCATATGTTATCTTTTTTGTAAAAAATGGTGAAAAAAAAAAATGTAAATCAAGCGTCAAGCCACTTCCTCATTGGCTTCACATTTTACACCAAAAAATTATGTATGTCTTTTATATACAGTCTATGATTAAATCCAATAATTTAATGAGGAAACTGACATGGAAGCTATGTAAGAAAATAAACTATTTATTTATGCACATAACATTGGCCAAAAAAGATGCTTTTTGGAGTGCTTTTGGAAGAGAGAATTAAACAGCAAGACCCAGCAAGATGTTGTTCAGCATGAAAAAGTGCCTCCATAATGTCCATCTGAGTAGCTGAGAAGAATTAAGCAGAAGGACATGTACTGTAGTGCTATAGATCTCTGCCTGTGCTTTTTCAACAGGTCTGGAACCAAATGGTCATTTTAGGGATATTAGCAGAAAGATTCCTGTTGCTCAGTAGCTTTAACAGGAGGGCAAAGACTGCTCTAGCCATTTGGCTATGGCATATAGGTTTTGTGTGAGAGGCAGCCCTTTTGAACCTTTTAGTGAAATTGACAAATAAAATTTAGTGGCCGGATGATTAGTGTTGAGACACTGAGACATTGTGGTCATGCAGCAAAATTACTGCACTCCCTGCAGGCTTATGTCATAAGTGTTGCAGCATAAGTAGCTGCCACAACTGTGGGATATGTATGTATCCTCTGAGGGTCTTTACAAGATGGACTCTCATTCCTGCTGATCTGTAGATGGAAGGGTCTCTTACATTTTGCCCCGTAGTTACATGTTGTTAACGCTCAAGTTGCGAGAAATTCACGTGATGTTGTGGAAAATATAACGAGACCGCGTTTTTCCACTGTGCAGAAATGATCTTTCAGGAGATGCGGATGTGAAGTGTAAAATATTAATGCATTTGTTATAAAATAAATAAATAAAAAAGAACCCGGAGAAGAGATGAGCGCAAATGCTTCTCATATTCTCAGTTGGCAAAGAGAGTTTTCTTGATACCACCATTTAGAATAGAGGGGTCCACTCCAACAAATTCATCATATCTCATGCTGCTCGAGTTTGATCTTGGATTACAAGTGACCTATCACGGACAAGAGCAAATCAAAGTGTTGCTTCAGCAATGTTTCTGTTCACCAAGGTGGCAGAAGAAACCATGCTTTGACTGGGAGAAGTATGGAAACTATTAGGACACTTTTTACATTTAATAATTTAACAAATGAATACGGATTTAACAGCTCATGGACTTATACATGAGCACTTTATATTATACATTACGATGTATAGAGGGCAGACTTATCAAGTGTAACAAAGATACTGTGCATAGTTTTAGTACGTACAAGTTGTTTGCTTGTTTTTTACTCTCTTTGCATATTTAATATTGTTTTACTTGGTAATACAGAGCTATTACTGCATGCTTCCAGTACGCATCCTCATATCCGGTAACTCCAAACAAAGACCTGAAGCCTGAAGAATCATCGCTTTGGTTGAATGTAATTAAGCGTCATGTTGCATATGTGTTTCTCTGATCAGGTTGTACAAGCTGTGCCAGCCTCCACCCCCAGATGGTGATCCATAATGCATCGCATCCAGGAAGAGGTCTTGAGGATCTTTTGAGTCAGCAACGCTTTCCCTCCACCAATAGCTTAATCTAATTAAAGAGAGTTATTGGGTTCATTTTACATGTCCAGAGTAGCTGCCTAAAGTGTAAATAGAATTTCTAAACCTTAGATTGTGTTTTAATACTTTACATTTTTCACTGTTGTATTTGATACATATTGTTGATTTTCTTTTTATTCTGTGATGCATCTGACAAGACAATGTGTCAGAGCGAAGGGACCGAAATTAGCTTAATGAATGAACAAAATTAATCCCATCAGTTAAGTGTCTGCATGTTATTCTTCTTGTTTTTATGAGGGACATTTGCATTTCATGGTATTAGCTTTATTTGCATGTGAAATAAACGATTAGAAGGATACTGGATGTAATTTGGCACAGTATTTGTTCAAATTAGCCAGTAATTTGTCAGCTTCTGTTCAGCTCTGACTTCAGTGCTTTGTCAGTTCCGTGCTGTTTAATCATATGACTGTGTGTGTGTGTGTGTTTCTTGAAAAGATGTTTATTCACTTGTTAATATGCACAGCATTTAGCAAAAAGAAAGAAAAACAAGGGGGGAAAGTATTGATAGAGTCATACTGTCTCACTGGGTTCAGATTGTTAGGCATGCACATGAAGATTTTTCAGTGATTTTTATCAGTATTAACATAAAACAGCATACAGTTAGGAGCTATATTCTGTGTTCCTATATTTTTATATATATATTGACAATACTCAGGATTAAAACATGCTATCATTGTAGAGTGGATGACTAGCTTGCTACTATGCAAAGGGTGATGTTTCCTACATAGACCGTATGCCTCTGTATGATCAATGTAAAAATGAAGATGATTGGGGTTTTTCTGCATATTCCCTTCAAAATCCTACAAAATAATAATAATAATCCTGCCATGTATACAGTTTGTAAAATGTACATTAAAGCTGATTACAGGGGACACTTCTGTAGTTGATTTACTCCTGAAAATGACCATTTTTCCACCGGCCATGTTGGTTGTGGTTGGTGTAGAAGGTACCCGCCTTTCCACAACTCTTTATTTAGGTGTGCATGCAGTTTTACTTATCAGTGTGCAGGTAATGTGGTCTAATTAAAGCTACGAGGAGAGAAGTGCGCTTGTTTCCTTGTGGTAATTAGCAGAATGCGCAGTAACTGGTCAGTGCACGACTTTGTTGCCCAATTATCATGCTGAAGCGCGCGCACGCACACACCACAGTCTCGTTAAAGATAGTGCTAGGCAGTGCCCGGTGTATAAGTGGGAGTGGCCGTGGCGCGGTTAAAACTGGCAGCCAGTAAGCGGAAGATTTGTAATCCCTGTCACAGAGCCGCTGTGGCATTGGCTCATGCGGGGAAGCTACAGCCACAGAGTCAGTAAGGCGACAAGCTGGGGAAGGTCCCGGGCTGACTCTCCTCCAGGATGAGCCGGACTCAGAGTCACCCGCTCCGCACTTGACGCAAACCTGCCTGAACTTAACGTGGCTCGGTGCACATTTTCTACATTTCAATTCGCCGAGACGTCTCCTGAAGGACGAATGACAGCGGCTCACCTCATGATTTCATCCCGCTAAAAGCTCAACACAACAGTTTCTCCATGGCGTCTCTTCAACAGTCAAGAATTCAGTCGTATCTGGAGAAGAATAAAATCGGACCCTTGTTTGAGGTGAGTGTACGAATGTGCATCCAACTCCGAAGTTATTGGCAGCCGGTTTAAAGGACCACCACTGCTGTGCACCGGACTGCGTTATTCGCTTTAATTTATAGTTTGTGCCAAATGGCGAGCGCGCGTTTGCGTGAACTGTCACTGTCTTATTACTGCATTATTACTTATGCGTCGTATAGTTTAAATCAGAAGGGCTGGTTTCAAATAAAAACATTTATTTTCTTGCACTTCTACAGCCGATGTCTTCCCCCTGCGCTTCCCTTTAAACGACACTGCAAACCCTATAAAGCAATATCGGCTGCTCTGTCTGCCCTCACATCTCCAAGCTTACATCCTTCTGCTGGTGATTTGCATTTAAGAAGACTGGGATGTAGCATCCTCTCTGTGCCTTTTACAGTTTGGTGAAGTTGGGGGAAGCCAGTTGTAATTCAGACTGGACACTATACGTTGTGCTACAGAGGACACAGCCACCCTCGCTGTGTGTTTGTCACTGAAACCGTCTGTGTGTTCTTCATCGGGGGTTAGAGCTACAGTAAGAAACCCAGGGGGTTAGGAAAAGCATGACTTCATCCCTTGTTTGCTCCTGGATTAATTGCTGAAAGCAGGTCTGCACGGGTGTGAGACATAATCAGATTTATTAGAAGTAGCTTTTCTCTGAGGTGCAGAAGTCTGATTTCAAGAATCACTTATCACCATGAGAAGAAGGCAAGGATACAGAGGGATGGCTGTATACGTGAACTGACTATACGTGTGCTTCACAAATGTGCTGACGCTTCACTTTTCCCCAGCTGCATGTGTGGAAGCGGCAAACGCACAGAGCTTGAAGTGCATGGATTACAGGAGCTGCTGTGGCTTGTTTCAGCACCGTGGACAGTGAATCAAGCCTAACATGCATTTCACCAGCGTAGAAGAGAGAAAATCTTCCTACCAGGCTCAAAACCGCTCAGTTGAAAGGCCTCTGTAATCTCTGATTGTTTGTCTTTGCTCCCTCCATATTCCTCTTCCACCTGTCCCCCCCTCCCCACCCGTCCCTGCCGCCTGTCTGTGATTTCTTTTTCATTCCTTGCTCCGTGCTCAATTAAATTGTGTTTCCTTCATGTGACGATTGAAGGCGATTAAAGCCAAGGAAGTGCTCGGCGCGCTGATCAAAAATGCATTTGTTGCAAACATCTGTGACGAGACTTTATAGCGAGCCATTCACATCCAGAGTTGTCTCCCAAAGTTATCAAACAGACTTGTTATTCTGAGTTACAGAGACGGGGATCGTTGGCGAGGTGTTCACAGCAAATAGGCTGCGAATGGCGTGTTGTGAGGCTGCATTGTGTCGTGTAGATTTGCTGGGGAAACTGCCAGGAGGGAGAAAGAGGTGTAGTAAGAGGAGGATATTGAAAACTCTCCTGGCTCTGTCGCTCTCCTCATGAGAAAAATGATGTAGCTGCTACCCTGCTGCTGTGCTTGAAAACCCTTGACCATTTCATTGTTGTCCTAAAGAAAATCCATCCGTGTGCTTTCAGTTGTGAAGAAACAAGTTCTTTTTTTTTATTTTATTGGACAAGTCCTGAAGAGAGGTTTGAATTCTCGCTGTAATTTCTTTTCTTTTTTTTTTTTCTTTTTTTTGGATCAGATGTAGAACATTGATACAGGTGAAGGAATGATACAGCTGTTCTGTGCTGCTCAGACCAAAAAAGGGGCTCGCTGGAAGCTTGATATCCAAACAATACAACACCTACAGGTAAAATGAATTTATAAATGTACTTGTAATTAAGGTACTACAAGAGCACAGTGTGGACAGTTATGGCAAAGTGAACTACAAAAACAAAATGTAGTGATACTATTACAGTATAATGGTCTTGTATTACAGAGATTCATTATAAACAAGAAGCCATCGTGATCACAAACACTTTAAAACTTGCCCTGTTAAATTACAATAATGTGCTGCCAGTTAGAATTGCCTACATCAAAGTGCTGCTTTTATAATATGCATTCTATAATCTGCAGCACTCTTACTGTGAAAGATATTACACCACCACACTATATAATAGAGGCCATTTTACTCTTTCTTTTTTAATCTCCATAAATAGTTTTGTACAAAAATATATTAAAGTGTCATAGAGCTACAGTCATTGGACACTATTATTATTTAAGATGGGTACACTGTAGTTATGAAGGGATGGACATGCTCACTAACCATCCTCATGTAGGCTGTGGTGTTTAAATGATGCTCAATTGGTACAAAGTGTGTCAACAAAATATCCCCTACACCATTACACCGGTCTATGCCTTTGAAACAAGGCAGGATGGCTTCATCCTTTCAAATAGCGACCTCAGTTTGCTATTTTCAGCTGACAGGAGTGTTGCGTGGTGTGGTCTTCTGCTGCTGTAACCCATCTGCCACAAGGTTCAATATGTTGTACAGTAGATCCAGAGTTTCTGAAGTAGACCACTATGTCTGGCACCAATAAACATGTCACATTCAAATCACTTTTCTTCCCCATTCTGATGCTCAGTTTGAACTTCAGCAGGTCGTCTCAGCCATGTCTACATGATTAAATGCACTTAGTTGGTGACGTGTGATTGGCCAATTAAAGCGTTAATAAGAAGTTTAACAGGCGTGACTAACAAAGTGGGCATTGAGTGTAAAACCACTAACCAGGTTCTCAAGCTACATGTTGCTGGCTATGAGGTTAGTTTTTATTGTTTTTGAACTATGCCCATTTGGATGTAACCACTGTGATATCACCTGTTGGTTTGTGGGACCCTGTTTTGAAGGTGAAGGGGACAGTTATCAGTATGAGCTGTCAGGCTACATTAGCAAAGCAAGAGGAATTCTATGGGTGCAGCGCACATAAACAGACATCTCCTAATGACATAAAATGCTAGCAGGCTTAGTGATCAAGCAACAGAATGGGACAGTTTGGAGAGATAATGTACTTTGAAAAGGCACCGACACCACAAACACGACTGAGAGATCTAGTTCTTTGAGTTGATGAGAAGTAGCAAAAAATTGTAGCGGGCTTTAAAGTGGTTTCTTTCCTCGGTGAGGTTTAACGTGGCTGACTTGCTTGTGGAACCAGCCTCAAAGGGCCACTAAAGGAACTGCAGTCTTCTGCACTCGGGCCCTTGATTATGACAAGATAGCAAGCTTAAAAACATGGTATTCATTTCACTGCACTGTCACAGGAACACTGATGAATACTTGAATACTAGCCACAGGTAATTAATCTCTGTTGTGGTGGCTCGTTGCTAGCTAAACTTCAACACTGTTCTCAGATACACAAACAGTGGAAAGTGGATCACACATCCACACAAAAAAAGTCCAAACGCAGCATAACCGTCACAACACCACTAAATTAATGATGATTGAACTTAAACACTTGTATTCCCAGGAGTCTTTTAGCTCATTAGTGCAGAAATTGTGTGTAGCGGTAGTACTCTGTAGAGACGTTCTTTAGCGAACGATCTAATTCGTACAGAAAATATAAATGGATTGTCTGAAGGATCTCCTAAATATATTTATTGAAGAGCCTTTCCGAACGCAAGTGTACAAGTTTGTTATGGAAATAAAAGACGTCCTTTGTCTCCATTAAGAGTCCTCTTACAATATTGGCTATGTATGTTTAAGTCCTCCCTCCCTCCTTGAACTCTCCGATCTGTACCAATCTACCCTTGGCTTTCATGTTGCATAAAAATCCAACTTCAGCTTAATTTTTTTCCTCCTAAGGCAAAGCGCCATCACTCCTTCCTCATACCCAGCTGCAGTCTTAAACAGTGTGAGTAGAAGCGAGGGTTCATTTACTCGCCCTGATGAGACACAGCTTATGATTTGCCAGAGAATCGATCTCCCACCCCACCCCACTAATGAAATAGTTGCTTTGCAGAGATAGCAAGCTGAGTCAACACAGACATAATATTCTTCCAAAACAGTGAAGCAGCCTCTCATAATAACTGAAGTAATTGCTCTCTAACGTATTGTAAAGTGTTTTGGTAAATTGATATTCTTTTCAAACACCTGCCCCTTTCCAATGCCTTAGCAGTTTCACTGCAATGTGACAAATCCCAGTCAGTGTTAGGCATTAAAGCAAGCTGAAGGTCACATGCTCAGGTTTCGTTGTTATACTCGGTATGATACTCCATTGTAAATGCCACTTTTTAAAACTATAAAAGCCCCCCTTTCCTGACATTTGTCAACACACAGGGCTCATTAATTGAATGAAATAATGGGTCTAATTCTTTAATCTTTGCTTTATCGAAGGAGGATCTGCAGGATCTACCTGCAAGCTTCTGACATTTAAACTCGTGTAACACAGTTGGTGTAAAATGGTGCATTCTTTGCCTTTATCAGCAGACGGTGTAAAAAAACCCGCTCTCATATTCCTCCCCGCTGTGATCTGTCAATCATGTCTTAGCCGATATAATGGTTCTGTTGGAACTGTGAACTGATGGATCATGTAAATGTTGCCTGGATCAAAAAAATGTCACAGCATTGAACTGGAAACTGGTGTAACAGTCAGATGTTGAAATACAGCCCTGCTCTGTGAAGCAATTGGGGTCTGACTTTTTCTCCTTTGTGACTTTAATAGCTTGAATACAGGTTTGACATGAATTGAGTATTTGTTATAGTTTAGAGGCTGCTGTGATTGCTCGGCGATATTAATGAAGTTCACTAATGATGTAGACTGTATTTAGTGTGATTTACATACATATTTAATTAAATAGAACAGGTCTGGATTGTTCACAACAGTGTTTAGAAACTTGCAAATGGAAAATACTGTTGCTTCTAAAATATCGGCGCAACACGAATGCATATAATTTCTTTGAAGTTTGTGTATGTATTGCTTTCATCATTCATATGCCTTAAAAAAGAAGATCAGGTTCAATTAGTTCTACACAGTGAGAATGACAGATTTGAAATCGATGACTGGGGAAAAAAGAACACCCGTACTGAATTTGCACTTTGTTTGAGCCAATGCTTTGGGTCAAGGTGCAGGAATTTAAACGAGTAGGCTGCTCAGTTTCTACTTATTGGTGTTTCTGCTTCGAGTGAAGTTAAATGACTTTGCTTCTCCCTCAAGATTTCTCTGAGTGAACTGTTTATCCGTTCACGTAGAAAAGTTCCACTCCAACTTGCTCAGCTGTGTAGTTCTGCTAATGTGCTGCGTCCAGGGTTTAAGAAGTCCAGCCCTGCAGTGCTGTTAAGAGGTCAGGTAGGGCTGGGAAACACGTATATGCACAGACACACACCACCTGACCTATTGATCCACTTCCTTTGGAGATAATTTACTGGACTCTGTGTGATTGAGTGTTTTGCAGCTTATTTTTCACCAACATTATTACCAACATCCCTCATCTTTCTGTCTCAGTGAAACTTTAATATTTCTTGTTGGCCATAAACATACACCTAAACTTAATAAATATGTGTTCACTGTGTCAGACCTGCATTTACTGTGATTTCTTCCCATTTCAAGATTATCTACACTGTATAGGAAAACCAAATGGCAGAACTCAGGTAGATAATTGCTGTTATAACATGTTAAATGTTCTGCTTAATTGCAGGTAAATTAAAGTGCTGGACACTTTAGAGCATATTATTTATGTTATTGTCCAAAATTGAGCCACTACAAACCTGGAGTCCTGTCGCGCCCACTTAAGACACTGAAACAATGAAACAGTGCATATTCACACAATACAAACAAATACTCTGAAATAAGACTTAATAAAATGCTTAATAGTTAAAGACCTAAAATATTGAATTGATTCATGTTAATTGAGAGCCATCAGTCAAAAAGTAAAAAAGTCACATAAAATTTGATAAATTACAATATTAATTTACATTGCTTGATCTTAATTACTTTGAGCATTTGACTTTACAATGGAACTAGGACTGTGAGATGTAACCCAAACCTGTCAATGTGTTGAAAGCAAAAAAAAAAAAAAAAAAATAGGCAAGCATAAAGATTTGTTTGACAAGGGCCAAATTGCAATGACTAGATGAATGGATCAGGGTATCTTCAAAACTGCAGCTCTTGTGGGGTGTTCCTGGTCTCTGGTGGTCGGTATCTTAAACTGGTCCAAGGACGGAGCAGTGATGGATGGCCAAGACTCGTTGATGCATGTGGGGACCAAAGGCTAAGGCTGAGTAGTTCAATGCAACAGATGAACTACTTTAGCTCAAATTGGTTAGAAAGGTGTCAGAAAACACAGTGCATCACAGTTTAATGCATGTGGGACTACTTGGTATTTGAGTTGACCTAAGTCATAATTTGCAAAGTACAGTTTTCTGGTCCATGTCATACTTTTCATAACCAAACAGCATCCGCCCTACAGAGGTAGAACCTTTGTCTCACCTTCACTCTCTATGCTGATATCCATGTTTCTGCCTGCATCCGTTTCTTGTAAGACTGCAGAGCTGTCATTCAAATGATTAGAAAATGCCATTAACAGTATATTTTGTAAAATCATTAAATTAACTATAAATTAGAACACAGAAGAACATTGGTCTTATTTTTTAGGAATGTGTATCATAGGTCAGTCAGTTCAGGATTTAATATAATTGATATTCTTTGAACTTGGATTGCTGTCTGATTTCTTTTCTTTCAACTTATTTTTTCCCTTTCAACAGGAAATAAGGTCAGTATTTTCTGCAATGTAACAACGAGAGAGGAAAGGACTTGAACAGAGAATACAGGGGAGGCTTAGTAAATGTCCAAAGTCTATATTTTTAGTCAAAAATAAGCAGTGATCATAGGAACAAGGAAGGCAGCAAAGTAAACAATCCAAGTAGGGAGCAGGCAAAAGGCAAATCCATAAAACAGCCCAAAAAGGTCATACACAAGAAAATCAATGACTAAACATGAGAAATAACAAGAACACTAGAAAACAAGAAAAACTAAGAAATGCCTGGAAATCTTGACATGGTGAAAGTAAGACGATCTGACAGGGAACATACAGGAACAGCACATCCTGCAGTGAGCAGCTCACTGATGGGAGATGGGTGAGTAATTGGCAAATAGGGAACAGGTGTTTGGGGGGCGGGGGGGAGACTAATCAGGATGTGGCAGACAGGAGGGAGAGGGTACCGTCAAATAATCCAAAAAATGACCTCCTACCTCCTTTTCTAATCACTTTGAGCGAGAACGTCATGGGGTTAAGCAAATTTGTGAAGAAAAATTCAAAAGGACTTTCGGTGCTCAGAGAATCTGACTAGACTCCTTAATCCTTTATCATCCAAGTATCATACAGGTCACCTGGATGTTTTTTGTAATTTTGGCTGTAAAATTACAAAATAATTCTCATCTTTCAGGGACAATTTTAATTTTCTCCTTAGATTAAAACTGTCGAGGAGTCAGATCATGTGACGAGCACATGGTAAAATCCAGGTGGAGCTGACTTTTTTTACAGCAAATTTCTTCTATTCTTTCCAAAGCTGTTTGCATTTCATCTCTAGCACAAATGATAACAGTGTTACGGCCATTTAACGAGCACTTGTAAAATAGGCCAGTGTGACATATTGAAAATGTACTACAAAACATAAATGTTACTTCATCCATTACAGTGTTGTTTCATCTAGGTCGAATAAACAAGAACATCGACAAAAATGTATCATTAATTACAAAGGGTGTAACTTTAAAGAAAACACATAGCTTAAAAGATGAATTTTATCTTATTTCCTTGTGTTTCCTGCTGGAAAGTGATCCAATTTAACTCCTTTTCTTCTCTTTATTTTGGATTTCTGTAACTTCATTGAAACCTCTCCGTCTGTCACTTAGCCAAACTGACCTGAAGCAAAAATTAATGAATGATCATCCTAAAGACTGGTGATGCAACAGTGGGTATTACTAAATATTTAGCATTAATTATCAAAAACACTCTGTATATCATATTGCATACGGTCCAGTATGAGAAGTGAGTCGCTTTGATCATAAATCCAGATAAGCTCGTTACCTTACATCTTCAAGACTAAGTATAGCTTCGGGTTTTCTACGCTTGCTCTTTTGGTTGTAGTTTCAGCCATTTGTATGCACACATGTTGGTGGGTTATTACAGCATGCAGACACAGATCTGCTCACTTTGAATCATTTTAAGCAAATGTGTAGGCTTGGTAAATACCTGTCAATTAGGAATAAAATGATTTCCTTTGGTAATTTATTACGACACCGTGAGAAAATTGAAACAAAGCCTTTTTTCCCTTTTGATGTCTGGCTGGTAGGGTAAGTGATTCATTTACAAATGAACAGCATCAAAATTCAGGGGAGAGAAGGTTAGGATTGGTTAAATTGCATCATAATGTGCCAGAGAAAGTGCTGCAGCATCCGTATCAATTAGACGTTATCTTTTTCTTCAAACTCTGTGATGGTCTTGAGTTTGGTAACTTGGTGTGACAGATGTGTGGTCATACACGGGTTAACACGGCTTCCCCTCAGGCACAGTTAGAGTAATTACCACGAGACAGGCGGCTCAACACACGGCCCAAGGCCAGGTTGGTCCTGAGGGAGTGCAGGATGGGGACAAAGAGGGAAGGTAAAGCATTTCTGTGGTATCTGGAAGATCGAGCAGGGACACGATGAGTGAAGTCCAAAATGAGGAAGACTTAAAGCGTGCAGTGTTAGGCAGGGGGAAGGAGTATCCTTGTATTTGTAAGAAGACAGGAAACAATCAGGAGAGAGAGAGAGTACAGTGGCTCTGGTGCATGCTAATAAAGATATCACGTCCATTTCCAGCCCGCTGATCCTGGGGGCTTACTGATGTGTGAAGCTGATAGTCATGCTGGTGGTGTAGGAGAGCTGATCATGTGATACAAAGAGCCTTGACAGTTGCCCTCTGTTTGTTCAGCTGGTGACTAATGACCATGTGTGTACAGTGTGCAGACACTATCAGTGCTCATACTGTATGTATTTCTATAATGTGTGTGTTTTTAAAGGTTGCAAAGACAAAGTTCATTTGGCTGTTTGTCCATTACCTTTCCAGCTCAGCTTTAATGTAAATGATGGCGGAAACAATCCACAGTGCTCATTCTGTGTCTTCCCAACTTTAGCTCTAACTAGTATTAGTTGTCCCAAATTGTATTGTGCTACACAGTATGTTATTTTGAAGAGGATAATCTACACACTGTTGACGTAGAGCTGGCTCGTGGATGAGATCCTTGAGTGATGGCGATAAAAAAGTGGCAAAATTGGGACGATACTTAAAGAACAGCAGTTCTTTGAGTGAAAATGGCGTGTTGATGCCAGAGATCAGCCAAAAATGGCCAGACTGGTTCGAGGTGATAGGAAAGCAACAGAGAAGACCATATCTGAATGAAACAGATGGGCTACAGCAGCAGAGGTCCACACTGTGTCGAAAAACTGACACAAGAGCTCACCAAAACTTTTGAACAATAGAAGATTCTGCTGCAGCATTCAGCTGATAGAAGCTTGTCTAACCAAAATCAAAGCACGAGTCCATCCTGGCTTTTCTTACGAGTTTAGGCACATGGTGGTGTAATAGTGTGGGCAATATGGGGCAAAGTGTCCCTAATAAAGTGTTCAGTGAGCGTAGTAAATAAAATTCAGTTTTTCTGATTTTTCAAATGCTAGGTAGTCTTGTGACTGTGTGAAGTTGATTTGTAGTTAAAAAGATATACAAAAGATACCCAAGAAGTTTGCAAAGAAGAGCTTTGTGAAGAAAAAGTGTTTCTCATATAGAACACAAAATACATTGAATGCAGTGATAGTCATAGCAAGGCCTCTGTGCGTTTCGTTTTCTATTTTAATTACTTGATTGCTGTGCAGCAGAAAGATCGTCATGTAGGTTTTGAAAAGGTTAAGTCACGTATAAATGTTGTGAATAAATCTGTTCCTGTGGAACACAGCAAGCACCACAGATAATTACCAAAAAGATGATAAGCAAATTAGCATTTACACGCTTATTTTATTGTTATTAATCCAACAGTATCGGAAACCATACGGAAATAAATAGAGGGTGATAATAATTGCTCTCCCTAGTTGCAGAAGTGCAGAAGTGACAGAGAACAGTAAATGGCACAAATTAAACTGCAGGAGAAACAAATGCAAATGGAAAGGGGAAAGATGTGATACTGGAAGATGTTTGATTGAAAATTGCTTTGGCAAATTTTGTCAATCCAACAGCGCCCTACAGTGAAACCGGTCAAACATAATCAGCAAATACTCCGCAAGGACAAAGCAAGTGAAGGGTGCATATCAGCGAGGAAGACGAGAGCAGTTTTATCTGCTGGTTCCAGTCTGGCCAGGTGACATTGCCTCTCCTGTAGTCTCCTCTTCCACATGATCTCTTCTGCTCTTGCCTTCCTGCTTATTCAGGGTTTGGATGTCTTCCACCGGCACATCTCTTGCTCTCCCTCTGCGTGTCTTCACCTACGTTGGCTCTGAACTATAAAGACACTCACATGTCACCTTAAGTCACCTGTGATATGACTTTGCATTGACATATTTTATTAACAGAAAGAATAAGTAAATCATTGGCAGCCATTGGCCTCTTCTATAGGTGACAGGGACAGGAAGCCCTCCAGGGAGTATTGGAGGAGCTGTTTCTGCAAGTCCGGAACATGCTGAAGGTGACACTGATTTTATTCAAGCAAGCCTGAAATAAAATGTGTAAATGTGCTCTATACTGCTGAAATCCTCTTATGTCTACCCTCATACTTGCAATACAGACACACTGCGCTTGTCTCAGTAGATATGTGAATAGATATACTTCCTCTTTGGAACACAGACATCACAGAAAGCCGACTCATGCAGAGTAAGTGTTGTGTGCTGCAGGCTCAGTGTCTCCTTGCATCCATAAATCCATAGCTCAAATAGTCCACCAGGAGTCTACAATGGCTGAGGAGGAAATTCATCAGCTCACAGGTTGACAAAAAAGAACTAAAGCTTAGGCAAAGTCGCTTAAATCACAGAGCTTGTGAAGCAGCGTTGGCTCTGTCGGTATCTGGTGTTTTGTTTTTTTTACTTCAGCCTTTTTTATTCTTGTCCGTGTTCTTTGTGATTCCGTCTTTGATTTGCACAAGAGAAATCATTATCCAAGTGTCCAAGGTAACAAATGGAAATGAACCCCTTGGGACTGGCAAAATTTATTATACTGCAACCGACACTTGAACCGCGTGGATACTCTGTGTCACCAGAGTTTGAAGATTTGTCCTTACCCACCACCCTGGTAGAGTTCTCTCTTCCTGTCCTCTTTCAATGCCACCGTCAAAACTGTCTCAGCCTGCTACTCGTGCACGACCTCCAGAACTTTCTCTTTGCCCTCCTCTCTTATTTTCGACTTCTTTCCACTTTTAATTCAGGGAGTTTGTTTAAGTTGTGGGGTATCAGGCATCAGTGAGCGTATCATGACTGCTATTGTCCCCGGAGAGAGTCCTCGAGAGCTTCCAAGGACATGGGTGTCTCTTGGCTGGCTGACAGCTTGTCAATTACTGTGACCGAACGAAACTGCCTGGGGCACGCAGATATCCCGCCAAACGACGCATCTGCACAGATACGAACTGAGACTCCACTGTCTCAGTTGCTTCCGCCACCTGTTGGGCTGCTTGGAGATCACCGCTTCACAGACCGAAACTCTCGGGCACTCTTTAAATCTCTCTCACACATATAAAACCATACGTTAAGGACGATGTTCTGCTGGTGCAAGTAAGTCCAAACCAAATAGTATTAAAGTCAGCTTGCACCGAAAAATGTTGACCCAAATTTGAGTCTACATCTTATTGTGGTTCCTGTCGAAGGAAATGTGATTACCCGTCTAACAGCATGTGCTTATCAAAACAAGACTGGTGTTATTTAAAGCAGCTCATTACCATAGAACGTGAAAGTGTCAGACACGGTTACTTTGCTCCGCTGCATACGTGAGCAATGCAAATGCTTGCATATCCACCGTGCAGATTTAGTGGGATCTGCTGCTTACAGTGTGAGGTTTTGCCTTATTACAATTGTCATTGTAGATGGTAAAGGACGAAGAGGTGCTTTAGCTCATTAAACAGCCATGTGTCATGCTGGAAGCAGAACACTCTGTAGTGCGTGCAATCAATACACGTTGACACAAGAGTGCTGTACAGTACAGACGTGTGCAGAATGCACATGTAGCTGCAAGCTATGGGATCTTTTCTTTCTTTGCATCGTCGCTTCCTTCTCTTGTCTGTGCATCCCTGTGAACGCACATCCCACTAAGAACCGTCTTCCCTTTACCCCTTTCCTGCAAAAAGAAATGAACACTTGGGGCACTTAACAGAGTTCTCATCATTTGCTTCCAAATTACAACCTTCAGTAATAGACCTCCTGTTGGTAAGTTAGTTAAATTACCCACAGGAACTACTAAGCAGTAATTACAACTTTTGCCTTGTGCCACTTTTAGAGGTTTTAAACTGTTAGACTATGGTGAGGAGCGCTGCTTTGCTAAACTCTCGGTGCGCTATTCTCTCATGTGGTGCTACTCCTGCAAACAGTGGCGTGAGTTGCCTGTGTTGTTAGGCCTTTACAGAGAGACATTTCAGCATGCGCCCTGTTTATCCATTCACATGCTGTTTCCTGTCAGAGCTGCTGTAGACACTGGGGCAGAGCAGGAATGTCCCCCTGACCAATTACCTGATTAGCTTTCTGAGCACACATAGTGCAGCCAAGACTAGCCAGCTGTAATACACACACAGGCAGGCTCTCTTTATCCTGTCTCTACCTCTTAAAAAAACAACAACACGCACATATGCAAATAAACTCATATTGGCAAATGCATACCAGCCATCAAAGCGTAGGAAAATACAATTCTGCTAGGTAAGCAACTCTACAGTGTATCCTATCACAAATACTTAAACACACACATACACACAGACGCACTCATTTTATCCATACATTACTGCCAATTCACTGCAGTCCACTAATGGCTTCTCTGCTTCACTGCAGTAGTCATCCTGAAGTCAGCCTGAGCTCTGCTCTGAATGGCTTAAACTGGTCAAACAGAGTTCGTTCTCATACCGTATCGCAGCGGCACACACAAATATACTGACAGGAGCAGACATATGCTCATTTCACTGCACCCATCATATTCAAAGGGACTGCTATTCCCTATAGCTGTGATATAAGAGTTTCGCTCTGTGGTTTTCTGTAGGTGAAGAAAAATAAAACCCACTTCTGCGCTTGCATTTGTATCGTAGCTAGTGTATTAAGAAGTGTTTTGGGCAGTGTTAATATTTTTCTGTTGTTGTGTTTTTTGTCAGTGTGTGTGTACAAGGAGGGAATGTGTCGTAAACGGGTAGGACGTGATTAGTTTGAACATGATCGTTCGTTTGAAGCAGTTCCCATCATGCGTTTGAAGGATTTGAAATTAGCATGCAGAGTGAGATATGGCCTCCACCCTCAGCACCTGTTACTGTGACTCCCACCAGTGTGTTTTTCTCTCTTTTTTTTCTGAGGTACACTTCTTCATTTTCTGCTGCTTTTTTCTCAAAATGTCCTTATTCAAAAATGTGAGTTTATCCTTATGCTTACATGTAATATCTGGGCGCTCTTTCTACATGAACAACCATCCGCGGAAGTCTTGTGCACGCCACTTGTGTCCGTGTGGTTTCCATTTTTAACTTAAGCTGTGAGTAAATAATTGTTTCGGTGTCAAACTGATTGGAAGAGCCTGCAGTGCACCAAGTCAGGAGCACAACTAGGAGTTGTGCACTTTTTGTGACATTCACAGGGTTGTGCACCTTATATTTGTCAGACTGCCAATGCCAAGTTCCTCTCTAAGTGTCAAAACTATCTAGGCATGGGTGATATATTGAATTTTATAACTGGCTGCCATCATCATATCCGTGGAGCTTTGTGCAGCACTGAGTCAGGTCTCCGTGGCGCTATATTCGCTAGTCATACTTTAAAAATTTATATTAGTCTGTGTACCATTGTCAAATGCAGCTCAAAAAGAAAGGAAGGGGCCACCTTCTCATACTTATCAGAGATTACAAATATATACTGAGTTATTGGCAGACTAATAAGTCAGTAAAATGAAATCTAACCCTCAAAATACCTTGAAAAGTCCCATATGTCACTGTGGGCCTGCTGAAAGTGTATTATACACAATACTAACACAACGATTGCTCAACACCTTCTCAACTGTGCAAATGCACGTGGTCAGAATAACACTTTCAGGCTGCAAACTTTGGAAAATCACCAGATGTGATGCTGGAGAAAAACTTGCGCCTTCATTTTGCTTTCTCTGGTATTCTAGAGCATTTTTTAAAAATTGCCCTTCATATTTCAAATGTTACTCAGCGAAAAGGCTGCTGAAGAACACCCTTGATTCCTGCAGTGTTTATTTACTTGTATACTTATTTGCCTCATCTGATTTTTAACAAGCTTGCAGACATGTTTTACTAATAGACACGGAAGGGAACTGCTCCATGTCTGTAAGGAAAAACTAGTACCATCTTTTATTATTTAAAGACTGTGATACCGGGCTTGGTATAAATCTCCACTTGCTGGACGCGCACACTTGCTTTGAGTGATTTCAACTCCAAAAAACTCCTGGGATGCTTCTAGGGATTGATTGTGTTTCTCAGCATCAGCATGGCCGATACTCCGCTTGCTCGGACCTTCTCTCTCACTCTTGTTGCAGTGCCACTTTTGCTCTAATGGCTCTCTGCTTTGCCCTCTTCTCTAGGAGTTGATGACCAAATTGATAACTGAGACTCCAGACCATCCAATCCCTTTTCTCATTGATCACCTGCAGACCAAGCAAGACAGCCCTGGCAAGCTACACAGAGCTTTCTCAGGTTCTGCTGCACTTTGGGCACAGAGCTCCCCAGGTTGGTGCACACACACATGCAAACACATTATACATATGCTGCATGTCCCCTGCCTTTCTCTCGGACCTGGACGAACAAAACTCCCTGTCTACCCCGCAAAAAAAAAAAAAAGAGTTTAATATATTTGCCCTTGATTCATTTTAGCAAAAATGTCTCCTGTGCTTTGCTGTCATTTATGGTTGCGGTAGACACACACAAGAAGAACAAAGTATTTGCCTTTGCACATAGTACCCCCAGTTCATGATAAATAGTCCTATGATATGCTGAACATAAATTCAGACTCTTTCCTGACAGAAAACAAAAACACTCGGAGGGATTACATCAACTATGAAAAGCCGTGGCAAATTCACCCAAAGAAGCCAAAAAAATCAAAGAGCGACCTTGCTGTTTCAAGTATCTCTCCGCCTTCACCAGAATCCAAATCCCGTAAGTTTAATTTTTATTTAATCTTTACTTCTTAAATTTTTTCCTGGTTGTGTTACTTACACATGCACACCCGGACACACATAATCCATTTTTAAATGTGAAGCAGCACTGTTTTGATACCTGTTGATATCGGTTGTTTCCCAATTACACGCTCCATTGACTTTAATCTCCATTTTAAATTTGATATAATTATGTCTAATTAAAGTTAGTCACACTGTATAGTCCAGTGTCCTCCTTCCAGCCTTTCAGAGCCCTGCAGACGAGTTCATTATTAAGGACCACCTATTATAGCCTACGCACTCTAAAGAGGGATTCTTCACAGACTTCTTGGGTTCATGCAGAATATATGAAAATGATTTTCCTGGGTTAATTTTAGCTGTGGTGTTAGAATGAAGTATGGCAATTGAGGCAATAAGAATAGGTCAAATGGGTATCAAGCGGCGCCACAGACTTCTTCAATAATGTAACGCTGTGCTCTGTCATTGCCAGACCGAGTCTATTTTAGACTATGTTAGGAGCATTGCTCACAGTCAAGAGGATGAGGGTGTCACGAGAACCTCGTGAAGTCCATAAAAGAGGACGAGTGAACGGGAGAACTGTGCATCAGCATCGAGGTTTGGTGTGTTAGCAGCATTCCTGTTGCCCCCTTCAGAGGAAGAAGCTTTCAAAGCTAGATTTAACGTCAAATCACATTAAAAATACATGCATAGGTGTTTTGGCATGCACAGCTTATGAAAAATTGAAATCAAAAGAACTGTCTCTCATCATTATTGCACAGTTTGTATGCAGGAAGCCGGCACAACAGCTGTCAAAAACATACTAAAGGTCCACTCACACGCTGATCAAAATGAATCCCTCTTCCTTTTCTGTGCACTGTTTGGCAAAGGGTTTGGCCTCACTTGTGCCTGACTGATAGTTTAATGGGCAGATCCAAAGAGAATTGAATTCTTAACCCCTAATCTAAGCTATTAAGATGCAGCGTAGCCCTTTGCTGGGGCAGCACCATCACACAGAGCCACGCATAGGAGAGAATGACACTCGTTGCCGGAAGTAATGATTCCCCCCCCCCCTTCTCATGTCTGTATTTGGCAGACGAATTTGCTGTGTGTTTACAGTTGTTAGAATGCCAAGCAGCTTAGTCAGAGCGAACAAGTGCAGGGGAAGGCAGATTGTAGCTGCAGCGCTGACAAATATTCGCCCTCGAGTTTATTTGTGGGGAAACAGACCACTCACTTTCTGCACCTGTCAGGACATATTAGTTTCATTCAAACATGCATCAAGTTTAATCCAAATTCCTCTCTATAGTTTTCAGTGTGTTTTCAGAGACTGAAGGCTGGTAGATAACCGGCACATTTTTGGCACGTCTTCACTGTTACTTGATGTTGATTTTCCGTCCAGCTGTGTTTGAGCATAAGAACGTTTGATATGGATGAACGAGTAATCCGTCCTCTAAAAAACAATATTGCTCCTTGCATGTCTGAGTGAGACCGCCAAAAGCTTTGGAGCGCTGCTAGGGGACGCGAGCAGGACATCAGTAACATATGTGGGTCATTTCCTGCTCCTGTTTGAGTTATTTTGTTAATCAAAGAGACTGACAGACACTGTCCCCTGGCCTCAGTCCAGTCAGCTCTCTGCGTCTGGAAGCCACTCTGTGACTTTTCTGCCAAAGTTTCCATTTCACTTCATCCTGCAGTAATTCACAAAGTCGTGTTTGGGCAAATAGAAAGTCAAGCAGGGGTGTTTGCAGATTGTAGTATGGTTATTTGGACATTTCATAGGGTCAGTTCTCATCCATTTCATAATACTCACACAAAGTGGATCTGCAATGCTTTCGGATGCGCTGACGTAAATTGCATGTTTGCTTCTGTGATGTCCAGTGCCTCGGTCAATCGAGTACCCGCCCTGGGACTGGAGGGAGAGCAGGGACTTTGATGAGCTCAACCACATTTTGCAGGAGAGCAAGAAGCTCGGCAAGGCCCTGGAGAGCCTGTCGCGCAGTGAGTGGCTGCAACTCAGCAGAATGCATGCTTACATCATACTCAGCAGCGTTTAATACATCTTAACATATAGAACTAAAGTCTAGACCTTTCTGTAAATGTCACTGTTAATCCCGAGAAGGAACCGGATAGAGCAGCTTATCTTACAGGCTCACCACTAAGCTTAGAAGCAGCCTAAGCTGGGATGTAAAACCGTATTAGATGCTTCTGTGCTTTAAACCATTTTCTTCTTTCCTCAGGCATCGCCATCTCTGATGAGCTTGACCAGGTAGATATTAACTAGCCGGGAAAATAAAACACTCCTATATTGACACTAGTTTGGTCTTCCTCTCATCACCCCTGCTGAATTACTCATGCTACATCAAATAAAAGAGCCAGATTTCTTAACTTTCACTTGCTCAACAGAGCAGCACAGACATCATCTTTTTCTGATGATGAACTGCTATCTCAAGGGATTGATATTCGAGAGTGATACTTCAGTAAAGCATGTCCTCCATCTCCCTCTCCCTTGCCCCTTCGTTGTGGATCTTACTCGCAAAGCTTTGTCTGCGCTCTGCCTTTGTCCTCGCCTGGCCCAAATTCCCTCCCGGCACAATAGTGCAGCGGCTGCTCAGGTTGGAGATGCACAGATCGATTTTGAAAATGTTGGCTCTGAGAAATACAGCATATGTTTTGACAGGGAATTTACTTTTTGCTCAGCGCACCATGTCCAACATCCTTGGCTTATAGTCCAGAGATTTTCCCTCTTTTCTGTGGAACAGAACAGGGAATGAATACTAAATACCTGCTGAGATCGTGCAGAGACAATAGAATTCCTTCTGGATTTTGTGAAAGATGAGGATAAGTATTTTTGCTTTTTGCACACTGAATCGTGCAAATGTGTACAGAGGCTGCTTGGGAGGCAGATATCAGACAACACTCTACTCTTTTTCTGAACTTTATTATTTAAAAAAAACTCCATTATTATTATAATTGAGGGTTTCTTTTTGAATTAAAAGTACACAGTGTTAAGATAGAGATTCATAGCAGTTCTCTGACTCCTCTCACCTCTACCTCTGCTTCTTTTCATTTTAATCTTTCCCTTTCTGTCTGCTACTTCCTGCTGTTTTAATATGCATTTCTGTTTTAGAACTTGGTGGGATATAACGCAGTTCTGCGCCCTCGGGTGGTGGGGGAGTGGGTTGGTCGGGACGAAGATGACGCAGACCCGCTGGCTGCGGAAATGCTGCACCCTCCCGTCCCTCGGTCTAAAACTGAAGTATGTTGGAGTGGAGACAGCAGCCCTGCTGGGAGGTTAGTGATTGGGAATATAGTATATTTGTGACGTCATCTATATGAGTGTATGTGTGCGTCTGAGTCACTTAATGCAAAAAGTTTAAAACTTCAGAAACTTCACAAAGCTCTTGTTGGCTCTTTAAATAGGAGGAGGTAGACTTCTAACTCTGGCTGCCTGAGGAATGCCCATCTGAATGGGTTTGATAATCCCATTTCAAAGGCGCGATCAAACATGCTTGCCATGATACTGCTTCAACCCAATTTCAAATTAAAGCTAACCTCATTTCTGTGTCCTCAAGGCCAAGAAATTTTCTGCTTGTTATTTTAAAAATGGCCCGTTTATGACAGTATAACTGTGTCGTGCGTTGCATTATCAAATCATTTGTCATCTTTAAAAAAACCCTTTAAGTTCCAAGTCAAGTGGACTTGGTTGTTAGATGAGGCTATTGCCCTGTGTGTGTGTGTGTGTGTGTGTGTGTGTGTGTGTGTGTGTGTGTGTGTGTGTCCACTCATGCGTATGTTTTTCTGTCTGGTGGGGACTTTTACCTAACTGCTCACTCATCCATAAGGACTTTTGTCACTAAGGGGACACGAATTATGGTCCCAACAGAACCGGATATATGTGTTTGTGTAAATGAGATGTTATGTATTTTCCTATGAGGAGTGTGACAAACTTGTGGTGCTGTGTGAAAGCCACGGAGAGATGTGTCACTGTGGGGACAAATATTCTGCTTCTGGGAATGCATTATGCCAACAAGTTACCCCCCACATGGATAAGACAAGGGCTGCGCATGTGTGTTAGTGCGCACACACAAGTGCATGCATGTGCTTCTGATATGACAAATTAAAGGAGGAATGGATATAAAACCATAAATCATGTTCAGGCCTGAGCTGACATACACACAGTGTTAATCTCATTAGGTTACTGTATGGGTGGATTATAGGGAGAAATCACTTAGTTTAAACCCTGAGCTGGGAGATAGGGATGTGTGTGTGGGCTCACTGATGAGCTCTGCTCTGTGTGCGTGCGTGTAAGTGAGATGTTTTGTATTTACCTATTAAGACTGTGAGAAACGCGAGCCGCTGTTTGTTTGGGATGGTGTCGTGTCCCAATATAATCACAGCCTCTTCTCTCATTAACTACGGGAGTACCTGGCTCATCACATAGATCATTTATATCAACTCTTAATTGCATTTACTGGGAACTTGCTCCCTTATCACATTCTGTTTGGGGATCCACATCACTTTCAATTACTCCAAGCAGTTTTCTGACCCAGCCTAGTGTCATGTTTCTATTAAAAGTCATAATACTAAATGACATAAAATTTCGTGGCTAGAGATTTTTAAATCCACTGGTTAGGTTTATAATTAGAGAAGCTAAAAATGACCACTGATGTAATGGAAAGCTGGCAAAGACTAGCAGTGCCCTCGCTTAAAATCCCATGTGAACTTTAATGGGGCGTCCCTTCATGGTGCTCATAGGCGTTCAGTTTCTTCTTCTTTTGGCTGCTTCCTTTAGGAGTCAGCGGTTCATATGACTTCATCTCCCCCACCCTGCTCTTCTGTCACACCAACCCTCTGCATGTCCCCCATCACGACATCCATGAACCTCCTCTGTGGTCTTCTTTTTCCATGCTCACCGCTCTCTAACCTCTCCAACGTTGTCTGCTCAACCTCCCAAAGAGCTGTCCTTCTGATATACTCATTTGTACTCCTGTCCATCTGAGACACTCCCAATGAAAATTTTAACATTTTCAACTAAGCTCTGCCAAAAAAATAAATTAAAACTTCTATCGGCAATCTGAAAGCACATATATTTTTATTTCTTCCTCATGCATTTGACCTTTTTCGTCTATGCAGTCCATCTTCCTCCTCTGACTTTTGCAAGTTTACTTGCTTTCACTTACAAGCTTTTGCTTCTGTCCCTCATTCCAGCCCACCTGTCATTTATGACCATAAGAGATAGTGACAGGTTGTGTCCATTCTCTGTATGATGGGCTGCAGTTTCCAGAGGGATAAGTGCAAAGTGCACTTGGGAAATCAAGAACGAACTGTGGCCAAAGTTTATTCAAGGAGTTCCGGTGGAGCGAGGCTTCCACATTTAACGTATAGCAGGAACACAAGTTTTTTTCTGTTAACAAAAATATAAAGACATTCGCTTCTATGGGTTCTGATTACTTATTGGTCACTCAGACAGGAAGAGAGAGTGCCGTAAAGCTGCATTTTTTGTCATATTTATTGTGTTTAATGTTTTGGCTCCTGTGGTGAAAAAGAATTGCTGACTCTGGGACAGCTACAGGGAGGCACAGTGGGCCTGAGATTTTCATATTAGATGTGGGCCCATTATACAACACACAAAAGTAATAACACTGTCTCCACACAAGCTAGCCGAGCAGCCTCTCTCTTTTTTTTGTTTACTTCTATTTTTCACAATTATTACTTTCCTGCTTTGTTTGCTGTTCTCATCTTAGATTCTCGCCGCAATGTTGGAAAGTTTAGCCTCAGGTTAAACCTGACTGTTTGCAATCACAGCGAAATGGTCCAACTTTTTTTGTTTTTTTCTTCATCCAAAGACAAAAGCTGTAAAAAACACCCCATACCAACCACACTACTCGTATTAGCAGATACTATTAGCATAAATACCACACGGAGGGTATGAAGAAATATCTTTTGACCCTTTCACATTAGCTGTAAATAGAAGTCATTAAACTGAGATTAGCATCAAATTAATTCTCTTCCACCCCTATAATCCACGCCCTCGGCCACTGGGATATGAAAATTAATTTCGCCAATATAGAGGTAAGAGGAAGCCAGCCTTCAGTGTGGTATGTGTATCTCTTAACTGTAAAGGAAAATGAAGACGCTGTTGTGTGTGGGAACAGAAATATGAAGAAAAGCATTCTTTTTTTTTCATATAGTTATTATTTTAATTGAATACAGTCTCAGAACTGTGATCCTCTTTCCACAAATGTTGACGTATGGATGGCTTTATCGTGATTTCCATGGATAAATCCGTGGCAATCAGCGCGTAATGTTTATAAATTACCATGTGGGAAATGTTAGCGTACGCCTTTATGATAAAACAAATAGTGGAGGCTGAAGACAATGTTGAAATGTAAACAGAAGCCAGACGTGCTGGAACAAAGCAGTAATACTATTGGCTATTATATAAGAAGAAATAATATTAGAAATATAGTATTCAGATTTTATAAATATTTAACGATCCTTTAAAAAAAGATATATCTTTTCCATTCTTGAATATTTAAAAGATTCAAGCAGTAAGTAACTCGTTTGGATTTGATCATTGGCTCCCCCGTTGGGTAAAAACTGCAGGGGGTGCTTTCAACACCTACATGCTTATAAATCCTGAGCTTAGATTCCCTTTTCAACCTGACATCCTCTAAACGCCTAATGGTTTGTGGGTAGTGTTTAACTGTTGCTCACCTCAGAGCAATTATCTTGTCTTATCTACTTCCTGCTACCCAGGTACAGCAAGGTGCACTGCACCTACATGACACTTCATATAACTGTACTCTGTTTTGTCTGTGCCAGCCATGGAATGACTACCAAGTGCAATGATTGGCGAAACACCTTTTTAAGTATAGTCATGCATGTGCATAGCACTGGGGCAGATGCATTATTTTGTTTTTGCTAGGAAGCTCGAGTCTGCTTAGATACAACTCTAACAGATTAGGATGAGAGTATGTAATTACTGTCGGAACACTGTTATTATAAAACCCGTTATTTTTCTCCATGTGTTTCCCAGAAACTCAAAGCATATTATTGCAGAAGATAATAGCTTCAGATTCATGACCTATTCAACTTTAAAATGCTTTACAGAAGTGAGCAACAATGTAATTACTTGCTAATAAGTATTTAATTGTGATTCAGTTTGTATGAGGGTTGAAAAATATTATTTTATGCTATTTTTCTTGCTAAGACTTTTTTATTTCACCTTTAGCCTGAAGATGGAAGCGAAGAGCAAAGGGCTAAAGGAGCAGCAGCATCATCATAAGAAGCTTCTGGCTGCCATGCTGTCCCAGGACTCCTTTGATTCAGTCCACAGCCCCACCCCCTCTGTTGTGGAAGAGGAGATCGAGGACGAGGATGATGCCATGGAGCTTCTGGGTAATCTCACAGCTCGATACGACTTACATACAAAGTCACAAGTTACAAATCTGTGAAAAATTTGTTGTGTAATAGAGCAGAGTGAACGGTTTTCCGAGGCAGATGCAGTCCATTAGTTTTTCCAGTGTAAAACTACCATTGATCCTACTGCTGATTATGAGTCTGCATGTATGAGTGTTTTTATGTGATGCATTTGGCAAACCTCTGAACTGCGATTTCAGATAACACTAAAATGAAGTCTGCAGATGGAACTACACATTTTTCACTATATATTTTTTTAGGCTATGTGGAATAAAAAAATATGCATATTGTGTATTTTTGCACAACTGGAAGAAACACCTCGTAGCACAACTAAAAAAATACTTTACTTTGAAGGCTTATGGCATGTTCAGTTGATGTTGTGCCTCCTGCTTTTTTTTAGGTGGGAAAAAAGGGAAATTGGTTCTTTTACAGCACTACTATTACTGCAGCTGCTTTCTTTGGCCACCTGCATACAGTCAAATTCACTGTGTTCTGACACATTTTCTATGAGTTGTGGGGAAAAAATGTTGCTAAAAGTGGGAAAGTGGTTAATGGCAAACATGGATGGATTATCATGGCCATGAGCCCTGTACACAAATTTCCCACAAGCCACCTACCTACTCATGCAAAGAGCATGCACTACATCTGCCCTTCCTAAGCACACACAGTTTGGATGCACAATATCAAGGCGTGTGTGTTACTTGGAATTTGTGTTTGGTGAATTAAAAATAATAAATGCCTGAACATCCATAATGTGAATGACCCGTTCCACCACATCCCAAAAGTGCTCCATTGGACTGAGATCTGGTGACTGTGGAGGCCTTTTGAGTACACTGAATTCAATGAGAATCTAAGTTGAGCCATTAAAAAAAGAGTTGGACATGGTCTGTAACAATACTCAGGTGGGCTTTGGCATTTAAGCGATGCTCAGCTGGTACTAAGGAGCCCAAATTGTGCCAAGAAAATATCCTCCATATCATTAAACCACAAGCAGCAGCCTGAAGTTCATCTAAGGCAGGATGGATCCATGCTTTCATCATCCTTTACAGCAGATTCTGACCCTACCATCTAAATGTTGCAGCAGAAATTGACTCTCATCAACCAGGCAATGGTTTTCTAATCTTCTATTTCCAGTTTAGCGAGTTTGACCGAAGTGGCACCTAGTGTGGTCTCGGCTTTGTTGTAGCCTGTCTGGTTCATGGTTTCATGTGTTGTGCGTTCAGAGATGCTCTTTCACATGCCTTGGTTGTAAACCAAGTTATGGTTATTTGAGTTACTCTTGCCTTCCAGTCAGCTCAAAGCAGTCTTGCTATTCCCCTCTTACATCGTGCATCAACAAGACCCAGAGAACTGCTGTTCACTGGATAATTTCTCTTTTCTCTTATGGTTGCAGAGATTCTGTTGCCCTAAAGTTAACTAAAGATGTAAAAATGTACATTTTCTTCAACATGTAACAGGGTTGACTTGAACTGATGGAAAGCATTGTATATACGCACACCTGCAGAGGCATGCGTTGTGTATGCAGTGGAATTTGGTTTGATTTGCACTAAAGAGCACTTTAGTAGCTGTTAAAGGAATCTGCTCTTCCTGTTTGCACTGGAATGCCAGATGTTTTCAGCTAGCGAGTCTTGTTGTTCTCTCTGACAAGCGTAGAATCGCAAAGTGGCTCATTTGATTTACTTCGCCTGTGTCAGGAGTGCATGTGTGTGTTTACGTTCCTCCACACCAGTTCTGCCACCATGACTTGAGATGGATGAGTGTCAGTGGAAAGAACACCTGATGTAAAGTTTAATTCAGTGGAGGCTCTGAGAGCTTGTCATTCTGTACGTGCAGATGCAGGATGTAATGCCTCTTTCTAAACTGAATGTGTTGTCTGAATATTTTTTGTGGTGAAGCATTCCCTCTGCTACCGTCTGTCACTTGTTCCTCGCAGTTTGTCTGTGTGTTGTAGTAATGTTTATCTGCGTGGTGATTCTCTTGAGTAAAGTACCTTATGGTCACACTTGTAGATTTAAAGCATCACATACACCGTTTATGTCATTCAAATCTGAATCGCGACAGTTCTGTGTTACAGCTAATACTACAAAAAATTTTCATAGCTAACAAATGATTGTCAAGCAGTACTTCTTTGAGGAACGGCAACCTGCAGTGCAGTCTTTTTATTTCCTTGTGACAAACATGGTTTCTAGTAATAGTGCTTCAGTCTCTCTTCGGTCTCCTTAGAGCTGTTGCTCTGTGGTGACACACACATTAGATTAGATTAGATTAGATAGAACTTTATTAATCCCTCGGGTGGGTTCCTCTGGGAAATTCGATTTCCAAAAAAGCACAGCACCGACAGAAGTTACAGAGTTACAGAATATTATATATATATATATATATATATATATATATATATATATATATATATATATAATACACACACACATATATATATATAAATACAGAGACAATATAAATAAAATATACGAAGGGGATAAATAGAATAAATAGGAATAAAAATAAAAATACAAGTGAATTGCACATTTCAAGTATTGAGTCTATTGCACCGTTGACTATTTACAAAAGTATTGCACAAAAGGTATTGCACAGTGAGGTGAAGAGGCACTACAGCTTAGTTGTTCCCCCCTCCTTTGTCCTCCTGTTTCCCCTCCCTCTCCCCTCCAGGGAGGAGGGGATCTACGCAAGTCTGTGCTCTCCACGCTCCTGTCACAGCAGTGAGACACTTCTGCTTGTTAGCAGGATCCGTTCACCAGGGTCATTCAGAGGGTCTCATTTCTTTTTCACTGCGTGTCAGCGATTCCCGCGCGGTTACACAGACTGAAGCTGCGACATTTTAGGTGTTCGGTTTCAAAGCTGGGCATTTTATCAAATTAATTGCTCTTTTAATGTAATGTTTCGTCACGGCAACCGTGACGCTGTCGCCTCACTGCAGGAGGGTCCTGGGCTTGAATTGGCTTTTGTGAGTCTGCTAATATATAAAAGAAATCTTTAGAAAATATTATTTAAACACAAAGTTTTTCTTTTCTTTTGTGTTGCAAAAAATTTCCAATCAGCTGAACAACGTTGTCAGTATAGTTTTAATACCGTTTGCTTTTAATGATTATTAGATATTTAGAATCAAAATACTTGTCATATATGGTATCTTTCCTTCACTCAAAAACACTTTCTTTGCCCTCATAACATGACATGACATAATATTTGTTTTACTAAAATGCAACAGAAAAATAAAAATATTTGTCTGGTCCAGTAATTAATCAAGAAAAATATGCTTGATATAAACTGAACGATACCAACCAAGTAAATTTCTCATAGATATTACAGTATAATTATGTAACAAAATTAGATGGAAACTGTATATGTTTTAGGCATACTTGTTCCTTTTGTGTCTTTCTGAGTGTTTTCAGGCAATAGCTCCTATATTAAATGAGGCAGGACTCTGCATGCTCAGGTAGAAGCTTCAAAGGTGCGTAACAAAAGCACAAAATTAAGCTGCTTAATTTTGAATTAAGCACCTTAATTTTGTGCCCAAATGTGACGGACTGGTTCTGATATAAGACTTTTTTGCCCTATTTGAGCATTCAAGGTAATTTCTGCCACAGTGGTCATTTACCCATTCACATATATATGTTTTCTTTATTCTATGCGTACGTGTTTTTAACCTAACATCCACAAATTTACAGTCTAATACAGGGGTGGCCAACTCCAGGCCTCGAGAGCAGGTGTCCTGCAGGTTTTAGATAACACCCTGGCTCAACAGACCTGAATCAAATGATTAGTTCATTACCAGCCTCTGGAGAACTTCAAGAAATGTTGAGGAGGTAATTCAGCCATTTAAATCAGCTCTGATGGATCAAGGACACATCTAAAACGTACAGGACACCGGCTCTCGAGGCCTGGAGTTGGCCACCCCTGGTCTAATAGATACATTAGGGGCAACTCAGGGTTCAGTATCTTGCTTAATCATACTCTACAGGAGTTTGGAATCAGACCACCGACCTCCCGAGTTGCAGACAACCCATTCTTCCTCGTGAGCTACATCTGGAGCACAGTGGAAAGTGAAAAGAAAATCTGAAAGAAAAACGCCCTCACATGGTAGCTGATCCTTCGTCTGGTGTATGACAGTCTTGTGCTAGAGAAAATGGGTCTTCTTGCAAAGTAATTATGAATGCAGTTTGGTTTGGGAACACCATTTTTAGAAGGCAGGGTTCAACAGACATGACCCAGGAGAGTAGTAATAAATATAACCAGAAAGCAGGATGCTGATGGTCTGTGATGACCCCTCACAGGCTCTGTGGCTTGACACTTTGGTCTATGGCAGTAATTCAAAGAAACGAATGCATTTCTGATCCTCTGTCGAGGCCTGGTCACGTAGCTCTCCAGAGACCGCCGCCTCTGAGTTGACTGCCTCACTACTGTAAAGTTGATTAAAGGTGATGCTAACACGTATCATGTGGTGCCTTGGTGGACTTTGTGAAACGAAGGACCCTCGTGAGGATTTTTTGGGCCTCAACTAGAAAGAAGGTCTTGGCAAAAACTCTGTAGCTATGACCAAACGCATGCCAGGATGACTGATGATCCTTGGCAGGGCTGGTGAGCTTGTGATAGTATATTGATCCCTAAAGGAGATATTCATCTTTTTTCCCTGCTGCTGTCCACAAGGGTAAAACATGTGGTCATCTGTTCAGCGCTGCTCCACAAGCCGATAGGGATTTGGAAACATGTTCAAGGACTTCACAGCTGAGAGGTGCTTGCTGTCAGATAAGTTGAATCGCTGGAATTAAGTGCTCTCTCAAATTTGATGACACAGCAAAAGCTGCTGTAACTTAACCTTGTACAGTAATGGGTTATTACATAAAATACCTTTGTTTTTGTTCATTTTTATAAACATGCAACATTATCTTCTCATTTCTCTTGATTCTGCTTCACCAAACAATAAGCTGTTGACTGGTGCGCAGTGTTAAAGGCCTCTCACATGCAGCAATGCAACTGCTTCAGGAATAGAAATTGTTGGGTGCTATGTGTTTAAGCATTAGGTCAGTCTGACCTCTAGTGGCTAAATGCTTGAATTACAGTTGCTGTGTCTAAAGTTTATTAAGAGCATTGTCCCAGATGAGTGCATTGATGAGTGCAAATGATTTGAATTTAGGTAACCTGACAGAAAATTGTCTATAGACTTTAATAACTTTTTAAACCTTTTTTGCACATTACCTTTATTTACCATGTGACGCTAATACATCCTATGTTAGGTCCACATGCACATCGGAGCCTCACCATGTTGTCAGGCAGATCGGCCATTGTTATCTCGCCTGGTAACTTGCAGTTTCTGCATACAAATGAAAGCAAATGTATAGATGAGAAATAAACACTTGTGATGTTGCTGGGAGCTGGGAGCGATCGTGTTTAGTGTGTGCCAAAGTTTCTGGGGAATGAAGAGAGGGAGGTTCGGGGAACAATGTAAATGTAAAACATACTGCAGATTTTCCACTGGGAGGCAGGAAAGGAGCACTGCTTTGTCCTACTGTGGAACAAGTACAACTTCTGCAAGAGTGTGATAAAAATGGACTTAGAGGTTACAACAGTTAGTTGCAGTTGCAACTTCTCTGCATTTTTATAGTAGGAAAGAGGTTTTTGCAAACTGGATGTTTTTCTTTTCTTTTTTCTTTTTTTCCTCTAGTACCTGGATAAGGAGCTTATGAGAAAATAATAGGATCGCCTTGGAATGGCTTACAGTACTGCTAGCCAAGGTTTTCCCGATGTAATACAATTATAAAAAACCAAATACGCGTGACTCGAGTTTGATTTGTTTTGTTCACATTGTTCCAAAAGGAGAAAATAAAATCAGCTTAGAGGTTGCAGTCTTGTTGATTCTCTGGTAGTTCTCAGGGATGACACTGTGTTTTCCCAGTTGTTTTCATTAGTTCTGCGCTTAATATTCACCACAGTCCAAACCATATTTAAAATGAATATGACTCACATGTTATTGTGTAACCATGGAAAATGTCAAAATTCTAGCTTTTGCTAGGCAGTGGAACCGCAGCAATATAGTGAACCCAAGCAAGAAACAAGCTGAGTTCAGTGTGTGGGGAGAAACACCCTGTTTTTTGGCCTTGCAGTGTTATTTTATGGTAAGTTAATGAGACGCGTTAGCCAGTTCCCCGCTATAAGGTTACTGTTGTTGTCATCCGTGGTGGAAGTATTCCATTTCAGGGGGCAAGCTGATTGAATTCTCAAATTCCATTTTTATTAATATGTGCAGAGAATATGTTTGATTTACATGAACTCAGGCGATGAAAAACAAACTTTATTGTAGAAAAAAAAGGGAAAAAAACATTTTCAATAGGACGTATTGTGTATTTAACTCTGCAGCAACATAAAGTCTAAAATACTTTATACTTAAAAGACTGTAAGGCTGTTTGGGCCAGAATGCATTTCACACACATACACACTTCCATTGTTGCAAAGGGTAACTGAGCCTCCAGTGTAAAAAAAAATACTAATATATGACATATCATCAGACCACCCCTTCACGAGCCAGCAGACCCTTTCAGTATGTGAACCCGCTCTGGCGTGAATCCTGAAACGGGAGAGGAGAAGAGTAGCTTTACCTGCGCTCGCCGAGTTACAGCGACACTGAAGATTTGACGTTGACAAGATGAGCGCATGATAAAGCTCTGTCTGATCTTTGATACACATAGACTTAAGCGCAGACTGGTGGATGAGATACAATAGCTGTGTGTGGCTCTTTTGTTGGTGTTACAGCTTCCTTTCATGAAGTGCTGCCTGCAGTACAATAGCTCAGTGTTTTGTAGAAAATAAAATAGGTGTGGAAAAGTGAGCAATGTTTTTCATTATCTCGACTTTCTTCCTGAAATTTAAGGGCTGATAGCAGTTAGTTGAAACATGCACAGATTCAACAAGGTGCTGGAAATATTTTGGTTCATATTGACATGATAGCATACAGTTGTTGCCGATTTGTTGGCTACACATACAGGATGTGACTTTCCCATTCCACTACATCCCAGAGGTGACTGGATCTGACAGGATCTGGTGACCATGGAGGCGATTTGAGTACAGTGAACTCGTTGTCCTGTTTCTTTGAAGCACTTTGACATGATTTGAACTTTGTGACATGGTGTCTTATCCTGCTGAAATAAGCAGTTAGTCTGTGGTGTTTAACTGATGCACAGTCACTAATGAGTCAAATGTGTGCTACAATATCCCCAGCATCATTACACCACCACCACTAGCTTGAACCATCGACCGGCGGGATGGATCCATGCTTTCATGTTGTTTACACCAAATTCTGAATTTTGCAGCAGAACTCTCACTAAGCTAGACGACATCTTTCCACTCTTCTATTCTCCAATTTTGGTGAGCCTTGTGAGTCGTAGGAGTTGCACCCGGTGTGGGCCTCTGTAGCCCATCTGCTTCAACGTTTGACGTTTTGTCCTTTAAGAGATGCTCTTCTGCGTACATTTGTTTAATAAGTGACTTGAAGCAGCATTCTGAGTCACTTAAATCACCTTTAGCCCTCATTCTGATCTTCAGTTTAAACTTCAGCAGGTTGCCTTGACCCTGTCTACATGCCTAAATGTATTGAGTATATATTGATTACATTTTTGTGTCAAAAAGAAGGTGAACAGGGGTACATAATAAAATGGCCAGTGAATGAATGCTAGCATGGCCAGAGCAACAGTTTTTTTGTATGTTTTATCCTGGAAAAAACAAACCAGTTTTTATTTTATTTATTTTATTCTGGTAGTCTAAATTTGTACATTGTACATTGTATGTATGCAAAATTAACATTGGTGTGCATTAAAAAAAAGTATTTTCTTTGTATAAGTACACTACTTTTAGTTACTTTCTATGATTTTTAAAGATCACCGTTAATATCATCCTACCTATGTTAATACAAGTTGCTGTACTAGAAGGACTGCTGTGTTGACTGAGGTCAGTTAAGATTTCCAGTTTCCTGATACCATCAGGAAAGACCTCCTGCAACGCACACCACATGCAGACACACTTTAATCACCGCCATTTGTTATGTTGATTGAAAATTTCAGGACCCCAAGAGGCAAGACGCACACACTGAAGTTAGCAATGATTAAAAGTAGCTTGTTGTGAATAGTCAGGTAATTGGAGTGGATGGATCTTTGAAGATGGAGCGTGCAGCCCTGAGGGGAAAACTGAGTTGTCAGGTGGGCAGACAGAGGACTGATGGCAGACGGAGAGCGAGCTGAGGCTGAATTCTCTTGTAGAAAACGACTTGTGAACTGGAACAGATATACAAGATGGGGATGAACTTATAAAAACAGTCATACACAATCACTGGCGAATAGTCCGGGACGAAGGTGTCGTGCATAAAACTCACAAACTGAAGGACAACAAGAGAGACTGTAAATAAACAGGAGACATAAAAAGTAAGAGAACAAAGAGGAAACAGAGAAAGAGGAGGAGGTACAGCCGGTTCATGATACCATTGCTTCCCTCATCTTTGCCCAAACAACTAAAGACACAACAGTTGCCCTGGACACGATGTAAACCAACAAAAACAAAGCTGTATCATCGCGGTGCTTCGAGAGGAGGAGGTAAATGAGATCATATATGTCAGTAGCATAAGCTGCTGAAACAGTAAATCTTTCGCTTGGACGCTTGAAAGGACTGTGCTCACCTCTGAAGGTTTTGCTGGCCTGATGGCGAAAAGAATGTCCCCATTAAAAGCGTAACTGCGCCCAATTTGATGCCTGTAAAAGTCTCCACAGTGCAGATGGATACGTTAATCGAGGGGCAAATTGCTGCGGTATTATGGTGGTATTACTGGAAGCAATTACCAATAGGCAAGTAGACTGTTGCGATTATGCTATAAATCTAGAGGTAGTCATTACGCAGAGCATAGCCTAATAACAGCCAGCGTACGTACCTCCTGTGTGCATAAGCGCCTTAGATGAGCAGATTATTCGAATGGAAACGAGCTGAACTGATACAGTGAAGCTGTATTGTGACTACTGTTGCTAGACGGGGCCAAAAGATGATAGATAGGTGCGCAAGTATGTAATCTGTAGAAAGCGTTGTTATCTAGACTGGCAGATAAAGCAGTTGTGTGAATAGATCCATTGTGTTAGTAGAGGCAACCGGCTAAACACGCCAGCGTTTTCTGGCTCGTGCTGAGAAGAAGTTTACCTGATAGAGTTATAGACTTGATGACACTGTGCAGTAATTATTAGAGTGTTAATATTTTAATGACTGAATACAACTGTGTCTGTGCATTTCTTGGTGAAGTTATTTAAAACTATGTTGCTGTATCTATGGAGTTATCAAAAACAAGCAGTGATCTCCAAAAGGAGCTTTCAGCTCAAATGAATGTATTGCTTGTATGGTGCTACCTACCACATTATTCCATCACTCATCTTTGATATTTTAATAGCTGTTTCTCAGTAATTTCTCCTATTTGCTTCTTGCCTAGGCACACTTCTCTCTGAGTGATTAACGTCATTGTTTTGAGCTGTAGATGGCAACCTTGCTCTTGGCAGACAGATGTTTCCATGTATTTTTATTATGTAGTACATGTGAAATGCTTTCTTGACGATCAAGTCCTGTTAATTTTGAAATATGTGTAATAAAACACCAATAAAGAGTCTTTATCCCAGTATAATGACTGGGATCGTAATCCATCAATACATCAAGCTTGGCCGTGTCTACGCTGACGTCCTAATCTCGGCGATATTTGCGGTTAGAAAGCGAGTTAAAAGGAGGTTTGCACCAGGTCTGTGATGAGACTTTCCACAGGCCTCACTGAGCTGTGATGTTACCCCGCTCATGTGTGTCCCCCATCTGATTCTGATCAGGGTTTTTACTGCTGCGCTCTGAGCTGCGAGGGCTTGGAGCCTAACAGGCGTATTTTTAGGCCAGGAGAGGAGGGGGTCGTGGGGGAGAGGGTGCTATTGAAAGCTGAGACATAATTATAAAATGTAAGATGGAATATTGTTTTTATTACAAAGCCAAACAAATGTGTCTTTGTCGCGAATCACATCAAAGGTGTCCGTGTGACGACTAACCACTGAGTGGAGGCATGGTGCTTGAGGTTTAATGAAACACAAATGCTGGCTGTGTGTGTGTGTGTGTGTGTGTGTGTGTGTGTGTGTGTGTGTGTGTGTGTGTGTGTGTGTGTGTGAGGCCAGCAAAAGTGTGGGGTCTGCAAGTGTCACTGTATGTGTTGCCGTGCGCCTTTTTTATCTGTAAGTTTGAGTATGTTGCTCACACATGTGCATCCCCGTCTGTGAGTAAGCGCAGCTTTTCAACTGCGCACCGTAAGGAGCGAGGCATGTGTCACATAGACTATTAATTAGAGCCCAGTGTTTTGTGGTTACCTGTCACCACTGCTCATGAAAGAATGGAAAATTCAATTATTTCACATCGATGAGACCCAATAATTCACAGCACTTGATGAAACGCCATGGATTCTATGTGGGAGATGGAGCGTGTGTGTGCCTTCCCTCCATGTGTGAGGTTGAGCTGATTCCACCCATTACATCTGTCAGCGCATCATCTGAGAAGGTGTATATTATGTTATTTGTGAAGCTAGTGTGCTAATTATGACTTCAGCTCTTTTTTTAGCCTAGGAAGAGTAGGAAAGAGACAGCCAGTCCGTCGCTATCCAAACAACATGAAATTACATGGAAACTTAGAGATAGACAAGTTCTCTTTATCTGCGTGCTTTGCTCGTCTCCTTTCCTTCCCTACTGTAGCGCAAGTGAGTGATTGCGGCACGGAATTCCTGAGCGCTTGGGCCTTTTGTTGGGATTGCATCGCTTGAATAGTTTCCGTTCCTCTCCCACCATACTCCACCCCAGTGTAGATCCATTTTATTTATCTGCCGTGTCATCGTCAGACGAGGGGGGAGAGCACGCATGGCTGCCCTGGTGCCTGGGGAGTGAAAATGTGACAGGGCTGACAAACAGGCGAGTGTGGACAGACGTTTGTTGTGTCTAGACTGAGGCCCATGAGGCTGTCCTGGTCTTTGGGTAAACTAGTCTCACAGGAGGCACATTGTAAACTTATCATAGTGTTATTGTGCGGGATACATGCTGGGCTCTGCTGTGAACGTGGGGAGTACCCATGTCTTTTACACAACACAAGAAAATAACATTTACACACACATAATGTACTATTCTTTTGATCTTCAGCTTGAAGTTGGGTATTAACTTAAGAAAAGTTAAAGAAGTATAGCTTGTGTGATGTGTAATAATCATAGACTGTATGTCAAAGATGGACACAACCACTATGATGTCACCAGTTGAGTAATTTGTTACACTAATTGTTACGTTGAACTGAAACACATTGTCACATAATTACCAGTTAGCAATATAAACTTACAGGTCCACACACTAATAGAAATCCCTAATTGTAATGAAGACACAGATGGGATGTTTTAGTTTTTATGTATGAACACAAAACTGACAGCACAAAGCAAATCCTTGGCTAGCTTCTTGTTAGACTGCTGTCTGTGCAGACAGACAGTTTTGTTAGCAGTATAATGCAGTTGTTTCACCATCATGATCTTGTCCTTCTGTGCAATAAAAATAAAAGTAAAAAATAAATAAAAATAAAAGTAATATCTGTCTGTGGTGGAATGTCTCCATTCCTCAAAAGCTATAGATCACTCCACCATTTTCCTCCTCCCAGCACAAAAACTGAAATCAGTAATGAAAGTCTACAGGAAGAAAAAAGAACCTTAATCTAATGTAATGCAAGTAATGAAATACTTGTAATGTACTTTCTGAATTTAGTACAGTAACGCATTACATTGTTATTTTAAAAATTCAATTGTTATTTTGTCATTTAAAACAAAACTTGTTGACCTTATTTTGGTTTAAAATGCTAAGTTATCAGCTAACGCTAGCAAGCTAGGTTAGCAAGCTGCATCCATAGACTGAAGGGGTGTGGTGCACAGACATGGAAACAGGATAATTAGCGCTAATTAACAGTCTAATGAAGTACTATAATTCCAACATGTTGGGCATGCTGTAATGCACAGCAAGCATATTATTTTTCAGATAATTGCATTAAAAATGCTCCAGAAGGTGCCAACAAAACAAACACAGCTGCGAGTCCTCTGTTCAGTTACTCTAATTAGCGGAGGTGAAGCCTACCCATATGGAAAAGATATATATAAATCTTATAAAGTTTGTATCTGTCTTGTGTGAAACTTGTATGAAAAGCATACAAGAGTGAAAACAGATATAAGATCCCTTGAAAAATTATGTAATGAAACTTGTATGTTTTGGATACTTACTAAAACAATGTATGAAAGTAATGAGAAAGTGGCCACTTTCATGAGTAAATCATGTAAGCCTTATATGATTTACTCATGAAAGTGGCCACTTTCATGAGTAATCACATATAAGTTTTTACTATTTCTTTTCCATATGGGTAGCAAAGGGTTACTGGTGCTTTTCTGCTTGGAGTTTGCATGTTCTTTGTGTGCCTGTTAGGGCTTCTACCACATACTCCAGCTTCCTCCCAGAGTCCTAAGACATGTATGGTGTTAGTTTAAATGATTCTATATTGGTCGTGCAGTAGATGTGAGTGTGAGAGCGAATACAATAGACTGGCAGCCTGTCCAGAGTGTACCCCTCCTCTCATCCTAAGACAGCTGGGAAAGGATCCAGCTTCTTTGCATAATTGCTTTAGAAGATAGATGGATGGATGCGTCTTTAAAAAAGTCACCCATTGTATGAGTGTTGTAAACAATTAAATCATTTGTAGACGATAAAGTAAATTTTCTATTCTGGCTGTAAAAATGTTACAGCCTCATGTGGCCATTAGAGGAACTGCAGTTTTTGGCACTTTTGTTGGCTTGATGATAATTCATTCAGTGTCACTTGAATTTCTGTGTTAACAGTATAGGTGGTATATGTAACACTTTTTTTTTATTTGTGTGTAGAACAGCTGTTACCGTTAAATACAACTTTAAATGTTTTCATATATATTGTTTCCAGACATATGCTATTTTTTTTTTGTCCCAACACAAAAAGTCCTTTTGCAAATTAAATATTAATTGGTGTCATACTCTATGAGTTTGCGTGCGGGATGACAAAAATCAAATTTTCCTGACTAATAAACAGTTTCTGCTGTCATATTCAGACCTCAAGCCCAGCTTATAAAAGGACTCATATATAATGTTAACACCCAAACCTTATCCCACGGGATACAAATTCATCATTTTAGCGCTCCATGCACAGGCCTTCCTCAGAGATAGGATGGTGTCAACACAGAAATCTGTCACTTCTCTCCACGGAAAGTTGGATTCAGCGTGAGGGCCGACATGGATGCAGTTCAGACTGCTGTTGCACAGATGAAGGGAAACACCCTCCTTCAAAGCCTGTTCCTGGCAAGACAAAACTTTAACTCACGAAAGAACTGTTTGTTTTCTAAAAGCCATCTTTGTCATTTATGCAGTTTATTTCTGAGAGCTAATAAGGACACCAAAATGCGCACCCATAGAACAGCTACAGTCGGGGCAGCTAGCGGCAGGTCTTCACGCTGATTCAGTTTTGTAGTAGGTCAGCAATTTTTGCTGCTTCACTTTCATGCACGCACATGCTCATAAACTCAATTTTTAAAAAAACTCTTTACTTTCCATTTGCAGTTCTTGATATTGTCTGCATATGCTAGTTTCCTGTGCTTTTGGCAGGTCAAGTTCAGGTTTGGTGACTCATTTCAGAATGTTTGAGCTTCTCTTGCATTTCATTTAGCCGCAGTTTAATCAGTTTTTTTTGTGTGTAAGATGCAGACAAAAATTTCGTTTATCTCAGTAACCACTAAGTGCCTGAGATTGGAGTCCTCTTTCTTCAGGCAGAGGTCTCGCTTCCTTACTGTGTCATGTTATTTTGACCAGAAGGAAACAAGTTGAAAAGACAAAATGGGAGTTGAAGTGACAAGCAGCTGTGCATACCGAGGTCATGTTCATTTTTCAGGGTCAGAACTGGTCCCTGTTATTCTTTTAGTGTTTCATGAAAGCTGCAGTCTCACAAGTGAATATTTCCAAGTGTCAGCTAATGATTTGTACCACAGGCTGTGACCCAAAGAAAATCCGGCATGCCATGTTAGTCAGTTGCCGAAAGAACGGATGGAAGTGTGAATGGATGAAGAGAAAATAGGAAAAGAGTGAAGACCCAAAACGGAGCAGTTCCCACGACCAGAAAATTGCTCAAATTGCTGGTGGCTCCCTTTGTCCCCACCCCTCCAATGCATTCCATGATGAATGGGACATTTAATATTGCGCTGCTTAAGGGTATCGCTGGAGTGTATCCTATCTGTCCTTCACTAAACACTAAAACAGCCCTTTTTCTCTGGCAGTGTGGAATTGAGCAACATATTATCAAATGTAGAAGAAAACCAAAAAACTTTGCAAAAGATTTTAACATAATTTTAGACAAGGGTTTTACTGACAAGGTAACTTTAAAATTGCTTTGTTTCTTTGATGCTGGGACATATTTTCAACACATTCTGTGCCACGACCAACACATAAGTTCTGCTTCTTAAGAGAATGTGGTTGTGTATTTTACATATTTCTGAAACCATGAAAACATTTACTTTTTATGACGGCAAACAAGTGGGAATAAACAAACCAATAAAAGAGAAGAGAGCTCATAAAGGCTACTGGTTATACAGTTAGACAGTCAAAGCTGGCATGTGCAGAGGAGGGATAGTGGACGAAGTGGACAAAGGATGCTAAATGTGGAGCTGCCAGACAGGAGAAGAGGAAAATCTCAAAGGAAACTCATGGATGTAATGAAGGAGGAGATGCAGAGGGATAGGGTGAGGTGGAGGCAGTTGATCTGTGTGATTTCAGTAGCGTTTCTGTGGATATAAATATGTATTTTTGTGTGCTAAAGAAATGCTTTGTTTTAACCAGCTCTTAACAGGACTAACTATGGCCACTGAGGCTGTAAATGGTAAATGGTAAATGGCCTGTATTTGTATAGCGCTTTTTTCTAGTCCCTAAGGACCCCAAAGGACCACCCATTCACACACACATTCACACACTGGTGATGGCAAGCTACAATGTAGCCACAGCCACCCTGGGGCGCACTGACAGAGGCGAGGCTGCCGGACACTGGCGCCACCGGGCCCTCTGACCACCACCAGTAGGCAACGGGTGAAGTGTCTTGCCCAAGGACACAACGACCGAGACTGTCCAAGCCGGGGCTCGAACCGGCAACCTTCCGATTACAAGGCGAACTCCCAACTCTTGAGCCACGATCGCTGTAACAATGTAGTGCTGTGGCACGCTAATACATGCATTGTTGGCTAATATCAGAGTGCAATTCAAAACGACAAAACAGGTTTAAAAATTGAAATGAATATTCACAGTATCACCTTTTCCCTTTTAGTCACTCGCAGACAAATGCAGGAATACAAATGGCTTAACATGCCAGAATTCAATCCCTCTTTATTTTAGTGTTATTTAGCCAGTATTTCAATATTTAATTTGAAATGGTGTCAAAATTCAACAGTTTGAAAAGATCTGCAAAATACGTGCAAATAACTCTACTCTGAATACATTTTACAGCATTTGGACTAACTGTAAGTAACTAAAATGATACAGTGAATGACAGTCAGGTTAAGTTTGATCTTTTCTCCCAGGAGTATGACTATTCCTCTTTAACAACAAACTGTGCATGTAATATTTCTTGAGGGGCATCCTTCATAACAAGGCTTTCTGACTACAGGATGTCACAGACAGCAACCCCAGTGCATAACTACAATTAAAGTTGAAAAAAAAAGCTGCAGAATTGCAGATCAGGCATGTAGTTGACAGTGGGAATGTTTCTAGGAATTGTTTTGTGAAAGGTGATGCTCTGAATACTTTTCATTCCTTTTTAAAATGTAGCTAGAGGCAGTTGTTTGTGACATAACACTAAAAATCTATTAACTGCCATCTGTCCTGACTTTCTTTTACGTAGCAGGTCAGGATAGGTGGATAACAAATACGACCGAAGGATGACTTTTAGCCATCTTGTTGCAATGATTTCACACAAAGGGGAGAAGAGACAGATGAGATTTTCTGGCTTTGTGCCGCGCTGATGGATGGAGCGAGAGAGTTCTCATGAGCAAGTGTCATCCAATCTAATCCAGGTGATTAGTCATGCATTCTCCTCTTTCAAGGTGTGAGGCCCATTATTTCTCCCCCCCCCCCTCAACCAGGGGCCAGGTAATGTAATCGCAAAATGAAAAGTATCACTGTTGGTTTCAAGTAACTAGACACACAGATACGCAGACAGTCAGGCACGTACTGTGCTACGTGTATACGAGCAGAAACAATGGCAGCGAGAAGCTCGAGTACACTGTCTGGCCTGAAGGTGACCTCCGCCCCCTCACCCCAATTGGCAAAGCTCAGATATTCATCTGGGCTGAGAAAAATGGGAGAAATATTGTTATGGTGACCGTTCAAAATGTTGATTTAAACATTTAAAAAACTTGAACAGCACATTTCAGAGAGGAAGACGCCAAAACACCCGCACGCTATTCGTTCTCACGGAAAGGACCGTGACACGGAAAATACTGCAGTATGTTTTATCTCTTGGGGATGCACTCAAAACCAAAATGGACTGGCTGATTCAGACTCTCCCCTTTGATACTAGAATTGTATTAATGGACAGTTTAAAGTCTGTAACTATTCAACATCACCACTGTTTTTTTTCATAAATCATGTTACTGGTGTGAATTATTCCTCTGTGGTGTTTGTCCTCTGTCTATTAAAGACATTTGTAGTGCGCTCTGTGTCTTATATACTTCTTTAGAGACAGAGGGGAGAGAGTCTATGTGTGTGTGTGTGCTCTGCAACTGTTTGCTCTTCAGGACACAGTAAGAGATCAGACAAAACCCAGTTTTCCACCTCTCCATCACCCTTTCCTTCCATCTTACCACTCGTTTTTTCTCCATATTGTTCTTTGTCCAGTTCAGCTTGTTAACCTTCCTGTTTCTGTGCAGGAATAATGCGGTCCTGTCATCACCTTGTTAAAATCATTCCTCATAACAAAGTGTTATTCATGTGAACTTTATGATTCTGCACTTTTTTGTGGATCCATGCCTATGGAGTGTGTGTGAAGCAGCACAGCAGCAGGGCTAAGCCGAGTGTCTATTTACTGTGATGTGCTTGCTTGCTCGTTTGGCTCTTAGCAGACTGTCATCACAGGGGATCGTTAGTGGAGGGAGATACCAAAGTATGATTAATAACTGTCCTTTCTGTCTCTTGTTTTCACTCCATTTTCTTTGCTTTCCTTTCCCTGTTGCTGTTTCTCTGTGTTACTCCCTCTCTGCTCCCAGAGGACCTGGATGACCTGCGGATGGAGGGTGTGACAGGGCTGGTTCTATCCGGCAGTAAGTTCAGCCAAGGACGCAGCTCCTATCAGCCTGAACCACAGGCCAAAGTTACACTCAACATCTGCTCTAGGTGTGCTAGGTAAATGTTTCTACCTTCTCTTTTCTGGCACAGTGGACGGAGAATATACGCACAGTTCTGCCCCAAAGTTTGAAACGTCCGTGTTTTTACCTCTATAAAACATTAGTACTAATATGTGTGTGTATATATGTCTGTATGTACTCTGTCTTCTCAACAAACCTTTCACAAACATCTTCACACATGCAGTGGTTAATAACATGAATATGTTTTTAAAAGCATTTAATCGTCTTCATCGTTCTCCGTTTGCATTTGTTTCGCATGTCAGCATGGAGCTAGTCAAGTGTCTGGATCGTTTGTAGATTCCATTACAGTCTCAAAATGCCGCTCCATAAAACTTTTTTTTCTGGTAGCAGGGATGAACGGTGTTCCCTGTGGGAGCTGTCAGACAAGTAAAGATTTTAAGCTACGATGTGTACTACTCTATTACAAGACCAAATCAAACTGGTTCTCATTAGAACTGAAAGAAAAAGTGAGGCTCAAGGGCACAACTGAGCAAAAGAACAACACAATCATTATAATACATCAGAATAGTTAATTTGAAAAACAGACATTTCATTTTTTTCAGCTTGCAACTTCATTTAATAGAACCAAAAAAGCCAGACTGTAGGGGTTGGTGAAAGGAGTAGTATACACCTCTGCATGAAGTCACGTGTTTTTGGAAATTTTTTTCATGGATTAACCTTTTCTTAGAAAAAGAATAGGCTGATGAATTTTACAATGATAGATTATTTATGACTAATGATAAATGATAGGATTGATACTTTGTTTCTATCCTCTAAGTTCAGTACATAGCCTGCTGAATGTGTAAAATAATTGCCTTGGATGAAAGAAATATACCTCAAACATGAACTATGGAAAAAAACTTCATCTCATAAATCATGACACACTGCTCTCCCGTACATAAGGTGCGGCATTGGTATTGGTACGACATGGTCCTGGGTCTGTGTTTGTGTTGCTGGTTAATTAATATTCTTTGATTTAGTGTTATTCATGGTTCAGTTTCCTTGCTTTTCCATTTGTATTTCTAGTTCTCTTAGTTATTTTCTGCTTTGGTTATATTTATACATTCTAGTTTTTAGGGTTTTGTTACTGTGTCTCACACCTAAACATCCTTGTCTTTATGTTTCTCCTGTGTCTGTTTTGTGTGCTCTCTTTCTGTCTCCCCAGTCGGTCATGTTCCCATGTCTGTCTTCCCTGGTTCCACTGTCTAGTCCGTGTCTTAGTGTATGTTTCATGTTTCATGTTTTATTTTGATAGTCCCTTGTCCAGGGTTCAGCGTGTTCAGTTTTGCGTGTCTTTGCGTCTGATTAGTTCAGGCTGTGTTTCCTTCCTGTTTCCCACCGTCTCGTTATCCACTGTGTATTTAGTCCTCTGTCTTCCTCTGCCTGTTGTTGAATTGTTTGTTCAGCCACCCTGCTCATCTTCCCCCATGTTTACAAGTCTCAGGTTTTTCATGTCTCAGGTTTCAGGTCTTCATGTGCCATGCACTTAGTATTTAGTTGTTTTCCCAGTTTAGGTTTTTGTTGGTTTACTCTTTGTCTCCCTTTTGCTTTTTGTTTGCCTTTCATAGAGCCGTAAATAAAGGCTCGCTTTTAGTTCCTGTCCGTCTCCAGAGTCTGCCTTTGGATCCACTCTCTCTCCACTCCTCGTCTGTCTCTAGTGTTATTTACAACATTTTTTGAGTTTTGTAATAATATAAAACAGCTTTCCTTAAGAAAGTATAACCAGTTGAGAAGACTTGTTCTTTCTAGTAGTTAGGTAAATAGATTAATGCTGTTGCGATAACTGCTTATCTTAGCTTAAAGACTGGAGGCAGTAAATAGGTGACAAATAGCTGTTTTTCCAGGATTATGTTAAATTATTGCCCAAATCCAGGAAATTGCTCAGCTCTTAACCCCACGCAAAGCCACACTTACTGTTTTTTTCACTAGATAATCTCCTCATCAAAGTCTCAGCAAGAACTGAAACAAATTCATCTCCCAACTGAAATGCTAAACAATTTCTGTAAATTTTCCTCTACAGTTCATTTGTCAAAACTATACCGTAGCGCCTGCTGCATCCATTTTTTTCTTTCAAACATCCAACACTTCTTTCTTATCCTTTTCTTACCCTCCATTTCCTGTCTCTGCATTTGTATCAGAGGTAGCAGAGAATAATATCATATCTGAAGTCCATTCCAGTGTTGCTTGTTTTCACAAATCAGCTCTAGCGAGGATAATTGTCTCCATTATCACCCTCTCTCTTGTTATCACAGTTTTTCTCCTCAGACACATTTCCTGTTTCCCTCAGATTCACATTGTCAGTCTGGTGCTCAGATTTCTGAGTTTTGGGTGTGATACCGTAGGCAGGTGTGGGCAAAACTCTTCCTTGATGCCAGTCAAAGATAAACGGTATCTTCTTGATGAGACGCCAGGCACAAATCTGCCTGCACAGCCTCCACTGGTTGGGGTCTGGAATTTGTTTGTTTCAAACTCTTCTTTCATTCATGCAGCTTATCAATTTCGTTCCACACGCAGGCTGCGGGTTGTTGTCAAAGGTTTGTGCAGGAGGATGAAGGCTATCGCTGGATTTTTGTTGGCAGTTTATCGACTTGATGGTTTTAAGCGAGTTGTTTATACCTTTTGTCCCATGGTGGAATTAGTGGCAAAGCAAAGCAGCATCTGTATCTGGAGTCATTTTTGGCTCTTGTGAAGGTTTTTTTTTGTTACTGAAATGTCAAACATCTGTTCCCTTTCTCTGTCTTCCTTTATCCTTTCGGCTGAGGCCAAATTCTTGTTTTGTCCTCTTTAACCTGACCACCGAATCTTTCCCAAGTTTTATTGGCAAAGGAGCTGTGGTCTTTCAAAGTCATTTTTGGGTAGTCTAAGGGCCATAAACAGATCAGTAAGCTGGAAAAGTGCTGCACGCATGGCTTGCCCTTTGTGCTGTTTTGAGAAGACAGATTTCTCAAATTAGGGTTGTGCAGAAGTTCATACGTGCACAGACTCAGGTATTCATGGATGCACACATAAGGCAGCCTGGACACAGGTTTCAAACTGTCTACTTTTACCTTGATGAGATTCGCTGAAGCTTTAAAATTGTTCTTCAGAAAACTAACACGTGCATCTGTCCTTCAGCATCAGTGAGACTTGTAGAGATGTGAGAGATGTGACCTTGCAGTACTGCTCATGTTAGTTCATTTTAATATTGACATGACTGAGGGGAATCTTTGCAATATTTTATAACTCACACAAAGATACCAGAGGCTTGCTTGGCTCAGCAGGGAACTGTGAACACTGGCCCAAGCTGGATAAGCATTCCTCACATACCCGTCATCCCTCAGTCAGACACATTCGAATCCAGCTTCCCTTGTGTTTTTTTTACAGGTCAGTGAGGTCTATCAGTCTGCGCAAATGAGACCGAACCACTTGGCTCTACCATGCACTACCCCAAACCAGGAAATAGTGACACCTAATTTCACACCCACAGTGTGAAGGCGATAACTCCGTTCCCATTTGGGCACCATAATAAGAACAAAATGTCAACTTTGCATTGCAGGATCGCTTTTCTCTTTGAACTCACTGACCCCGTATTGAAACCGATCCCTGACTTCTAAGACACCTTCCCTTGCCAACGTCCTTTTCCGTCCCTTCTGTCCAGACACTGGCCACACCACCAAATGCTCCAGTCAGCCAGTGTGCCTCTTAACCAGCAGTGGCAGGTCTGAAAACATGCAGCTTCCAGTGGCTCTCTGCTGGTTGGTTGAAGTGCAAAATGCTGTGTGGCCTGTGTGTTGTGGCCACGTTTCTGCCTTTTGGGCTATAACTGTGGTCACACCAACATTTCATCCACCTCCCTTATTGGCCTGATCAGTTCATTTAAAGAGCATGTACTCCCGCCACAAAATCTCCTGTGTGCAAACGCATCCCAGATCTTAGGCCTGCTCTGAAGTAGCTGGCAGTGCGGTTTTAAGGAAATGGATAGATTTCCACAAACTTCTTTTGGACTTGTCGTTCTCATTAAATTAATTGCTTTCATATCAGGAATGCACTAGGGGAATTGTAGTCAAGACTTGCGGCTATGAGTAGCTTTTGTTCAGAGAATGGGAAGGCCTTTTGATAGTCATCTTGGGTACTTTTAATGGTCTTATAAAGACCATTAAAGAGGGGGGGAGACAAGGAGAGGGATGTCTAAAGAAGGAAAGAAATAGAATCCACTTTAAGAAGTTGCGCTGTGCCTTTAGTCTCGATGTAGAGGTAGAAACAAGGAGGCCCTGCAGCTGGGAATGCAGCTGTGCCATAAAGGCATAGGGATTGCTTTCCTTTCTCTTCTGCTAATGGTTGCTCTCATGACATGGAAACAGCATGAGGTATAAAGAATTTGATGCCAACGTGGTGCGTGCACAAATTTGACATATGATGTGATTTACAGTTACAGCTATAGTGAGTGTATAGAGCAATTTAGAAGAGCATAAATGCATTTAAATAGCATTTTTCTCTTCTTGCTGAAAGGTGAAACGAGAAAAGGCTGTTTGTCTTTCATTTGCAGTTTACTTCACTATCTCTGGGCAGCCCAAATCTTTTGCTACCTTAAGACAGCCAAATCTGTCAGACCCACTTCCCTTTCAGTCCACGGTGTTATCTTAAAAAAAAAGCAATAGGGGCTTGGAACACATTCTGATAAAAAACAGTAACTGAATGATGTCAGGGAAAAATAGTAGCTGCGTGCGGGTTTTTATTTTTTCTTCTTCATCTTCAGTTTTATGTTTTTATAAGCATAGGGATAGTGGAGGTGCTGCTGCCTGTGTACACATCGTCTATTCGTGCATTACTGTCGTTTCTTCATTATTATTCATATTTAATTTCAGCAAAAACAAAAAAGTTTGTGACCTGAAACCGACCTCCGTGCCGATCCAGATTTCGCCGAACGTTTCGCTAAACATTTCCTCATTGTATCATCACCTCAGACTGATTGAGGCTGGCTTGTTTTTTTGTTATCTGACTTTCAATGTCCAAACATGCGCTGCAGTGCAAGTTTATGTTGTGTGTTGTTTTCCAGGTTGCAGGGAGACACACTATCAGACAGCAGATCAGAAGAGGAGCATAGGCCACACATATCTGAACAAGCTGTACCTGATATATCTTGTAAGTTGCAGTTCATACTTAATATATAAAATCTTTATGCCGTTTCATTCTGCTTTATCCTTCCTTTTTCCCTCGTTTGTGCGTATCGTCTGGAGCAGCTCCTTTGCCCGGGTTGGACACAGTGGCGGGACGACTCCAGGAATGCGACACCTTATCTCAGATGTCAGGCTCTGTAAGTGTCCTCCCTACATCCATCACCAAACAATTAAGATCGCTTTACAACCATCAATTACCTCGTCGCTCTCTCCTCCTCGACTGCTATTGTCTCAAAACCACCTCGAGCCCCTCGTTAACAGAACAAGGCCCGAGTAAAAGTGATCCATCTTCATGTGGGGATTTCAGCTTACACAACAGCTGATAGCGCTAAACAGCCCCAATTAAAACTCTCCCTGCATCACTTTGCTTGCCTTTCACAGCTCTTGAAAGGAATACACGAAAAGAATATCGAGCGACGTAACAGCCGCAGGAGATTTAGATGGGTTTGATAATGGATCTAAATATTTCTGGGTTACAGTAGGTACACAAAGGTTTGTTGAATAGCAAAGTGGCGTGATAAACCTCAGACGCTTCAGGGAAGAAATCTATAGTGGCCTTACGTGGCGCACACCAGACTCAGTCAAAGGCACATGCTGTTAATAAAGCATTCAGCTAAGACGCCGGTACCTTTGTATAATTACCTCTCCGAAAAGCCAATACCTTTTTTTTAAAAAATATAATTGCCCAATCTAAGTGTTAGACAAGGCTTTTTACTGCTTTTTTTTAAGAACGAAAGGAGCCAGTGCAGTGCTCCGTGTGTGGAGCAGATGCAGAGAGGCTCCAGACTAACTGGGAGCAGACCTTTAGAAACTGAAGGACTAAAGTAGTCGGAGCTCTGACGGATTTAGCCAAATACAATAGCCTCCATCCTGAAACTGTAGACATTTGGACCTTAACATGCCAGTCACACTAATTCCCAGCATTTTACAAGTGTTTTCTTTGACACAACGCACAGAAGGATTTAGAACCGAAAAGCTGAGGCTTGACCGCAACCAACACAGAGTAACAGAGTTTTAATAAATCTGGAAGAGTTAAGTCGATCAATTTAGCCTGTGCCTTTTATTTCTCCTTTCCAATGACCTTCACATCCACATTTAACCACTAGTTTGTAGCTGTGCGCAACAAGGGATTAGACACTCCATCCTGCCGCTACACCGCAATCTTCACAGGTTAGCCTTGTCTGGCAACTTAGAGAACAGTGCGCTAATAGGTCCCATATGGACTCTGCAAGTGCAAATATCTCCTGTAACCTATAGTGCTGCAAGTAACCGTGCTTGTTTTGTGCTTAATTGCTTATATTTGGCCCTCTTCGAAAGGCAAATGCAATTTGTAATAGCTTCAGCTAGTCGTCCAGGGGCTTGTGGAGTAAAATGACTAAGCAGTGTGGAAATTTTTTTTTTCTTTTATGGTTTATTCGGCGGGAGGTGGGGGTAGGAGTACAAATAACTCGAATAAAGTAATGAATGAAAGTGTAATGAAATCTTATGTCTTCGCACAGAGTAAAGACATAAGATTTCATTACGCTGGTAGAAAAGTGTCTTGGTGCTTCCTCTCTTGTCGCAGTGGTCATTGCATTTTTCTTTACTTTTTTTTTGCGACTTTTAAAAGTTTGAAGTCATATTTTATTATTAGCATTTACAACTGTCCATAAATAAAGTAGAGCCCTGTATTGTAGACAAGCCCTGGTTTGGGCAGTAAATGCCCTGGAGATGTTGGAAAGTAAACACTCTTAACGGTTATCATTATTAGTCTCCTACCTCTGCCAGCTCCCTTTAGGTGATAATTGCCCCATAAAGACAAATTCTTTCCTAAAGCAATAGCCAGGTGTAAATTCCCCCCAAAATTCTCCCACTTTCCTTTGTAACTCTTAAGTGATATGTGTTAATCAGATTTGCTCTGAGTGGTATGGGTGTTACCATCGTAAAATATGCCAAGGGAAACTGCTCACTTGTATGCTGGAAATAAGATAATTAGTGTGATGCAGTGCTGTGTGTGTGAGAGATGCGAAGCAGAACCGTTATGAGGGTTTATTTCTGTTTCCGAAGGAATCTTGGCTGTATGGCTTTTTATATTTGGCAACAGTCTGCTCCCCACACCTCCACAGACACGCATGTATGGTTGTCATCTGAGCAAATCGCACAGCGTAGCCACACAAGGCAAGTGCTGGTGTAATCTGCCAAAAGCTTTGTTTTGGATTTACAGGATTTTTTGTTTTTCTTTATTTGCCTGTGCACTAAAATGATTTTCGCTTACAATGATGGAGAGATTTCTGTTAGGGAATTTCTTGTAATAGATCCATCTATCTATTTTTCCTCCATTTTCCCAGTGTAGAGTCATGGGAGATGCTGAAACCTCGCCCAACATCATAGGACAAGAAGCAGTGTACATCCTGGAGAGTCTGTTGCAGGCTAACACGTTGAAGCACTTTCACATCTTTAACATTTTCTTTTTTAAAGTTTTGGGAAATGAACTCCAAGATGTCACACATACAAAAACTAATCTTTTGTGTTATGGCACACTGATTCTAAGGCTTCAGCTAAATTTTGAAGTACAGTGCAGTAAAAATATATTTTTTCCCGCAGACTCTTGTAAAGACTCATCTCATTTGCACTTCTATTGACACTCGTTGTTTTTCTCTGATTTAAGAACAGGCAGTGTGTCATAAAGTCGGTCTTTGGAGCACTTGAGTAAAAGCCTAACTGTGTTATTGTCAATATCCTGTCTGCTTTTGACTGTGGTTGGATGAGTGAGCCTCTGAGCTCTGTATGCAAGTCCATAAAATCCATTAGGTGATTCTGCTATAAGCCAAAACAACAGGAATTCATTAAAAGTGTGAGTGCTAACTCTCACATCCCATATTCTCCCACAGCCATGCAACTTAGATGGGGCTGCAAAAGCAAAGTGAGTTATTTAGAAAACCTGTAATAAATTCATTTTCTTAGTGTTAAGCTTAGCTGATTAATCCATGTAAAGATATGACAGAATATATGACCCTCTTTTTGTTTCTTTCCACTTCAGATAATTCCCCAGAATACACAAGACTTTTCAGCTGTACAGCACTGACGCATCACTACACCTGATTCTATAAAAAACACAGGACTGGCTGGGTACTCGTCAGTATTTAATGCACTGGCTTACCAGAGCTTCAACCCTGAGGCCCGATGACATAAAGGGTTCATGAGGCTCGAGATGAAAATTCACAGAGAGAAAAATGTCATGCTTCACTTTATGCTGAGTTTCTTTTGGCATGTGATACCCGTTTTAAGTCTGTATGTCAGCTCTCACTATGCCCAGATTAATCTCACACCAAATAAGGGTCCGCAGAGTGTCTTTCATGCATCAGGTCTACTTTACACCACCTGGCACACAGTTTTTTGTGCGAGCGCACTGCAGAGAGAGCTCAGGCCAAGCTCCTCATTGTTGGCTTCTGGCAGGAGCTCGATCGTTGATAGTTATAACCAAGGAAGCTTTTTCAAAATTAAAAACGAGTATGAAGGAAACGAGGTACAGACAAGGCTAAAGTCGGTGGTTATCTCCTGCTGCTGCTGAAGTAGCAAAGGATGTGACTGATCCAAAACTTCATGTTAGCAAAGAAAAGGGTGAAAAGAAGAGGGCTGTTTTGTAGGTTGCTGCTTTATTGCGCTATGAGCTTGTAACAGCTTTTTGGCCTTTAATCACTAGACTAAACCTGACACCCTCGGTGATCCCGGCCTGTGTGTGGCAGGAATTTTAAAGATGTTTCTTTATTTCACAGACATGCCATTTTGCAAGTGCTAAAACATGACTATGTAACAAAATTGTTATTACAGCTTGACTGATATAGATTTTTTTAGATAAATACCGATATTTGGCGATTTAAAAAATCTGGAATTCCTCTATGACTGCTGATATTTTTTTTCTCTCAGACATACAAGACAAATACATTTGACTAAAAATCTCATGTGTAGTTCTTTATGTACTTCTTTACCCTCTGCCCAACTATTCTCGGATCAGTCGGTTGTCTTTGTGGCGTTCCACGTGCGTGTCTTGCGAACAGGTAACAAAGTGCCCTCTGGTGGCCAAACTGTGTAATGCCAACACCCATAACATGGTTGTTTCTCCTGTCTCTTCTTTAATTTTTACGTCTCATTAATCAGCTTTCATAAACGCTAATACTTCATCCATCCATCCATTCGCTTCTGCTTATCCTTTTCAGGGTCGTGGGAGGCGCTGGAGCCTGTCCCAGCTGTCATAGGGCGAGAGGCAGGGTACACCCTAGACAGGTCGCCAGTCTGTCACAGGGCTAACACAAAGAAAGAGACAACCTTTCACACCTATGGGCAATTTAGATTGATCAATTAACCTATCCCCACTAACTGCATGTCTTTGGACTGTGGGAAGAACCCACGCAAACACGGGGAGAACATGCAAACTCCACACAGAAAGACCTCGGCCTGATGGTGGAATTGAACTCAGGAATTTCTTGCTGTGCAGCAACAGTGCTAACCAGAGCCATTCATATTCATTCATTCATATGTCATCAAGTAGCAGATGGCAGCCGACAAAATCAGCCTGCAAATAAATCAGTCAGCTTCAGCTTTTTATGACACAGAAAGAACTATGATATATCTCCTGATGATTAAAGCTCAAAGCTATATCATGAAGATAAACTTTTGTTTTACTTCTTAAACATAGTAAAGTTATTGCACCAAAAAAAAGAAAAGAAAAGCTGATTCTAAGGTGGTTTGGTGGAAACATTTGACTTCAAATTTAGTAGATTTTATATGGAGTGATCCACTTGTGTTTAAGGAGAACTGCAGTACCTTTAGTGCAGTCCACTAAAGGTACTGTGGTAGTGACGTACACTAAACACCCCAAACACTCGTAATAGCAAATCCTATCAGCCAGAGCATTTATAACTCAAAGGAGCCCCAATACTTCAAGTGAAGCAGTTAAAAGCCTCAAATAATAAGCTGAAATGAGAGATGATCAAATAGAGTGTCTTGGTGCAAGGTCCTGTGTGTGTTTTGTGTATATTAGTCCCTATGCAACCCAGGCCTGACCACAACAAGAGTCCATCAATTGTGCTCGCAAAGCCAGCAGTACGCTCAAACCCCTGTGACTGCATGCACACACCCCCGGCAGTCCTTGTTGTGTGGAGGGGCCATGTTGGACCAAACCCCAGATTGCGGTGATTATTACTGCTGACCACACACGTATAGCTCCACACATGCAGGCTATAAAATATTTGACTCTAGACGTCTATCCTCTCTCTTTCTGTCTTGTTTGCTCTCAACATGGAATCAATTTTGTAAGAAACAAGACCCATGTTTGTTAGTTAGCCAGAAGTTTTACCAGAAGGGTTTCCCCTTTTCTCTTTAAGCTTTCTTTAGTTTTATCATAGTGGGAGGGAGATCATACCAGTTTTGCACCACTGACATTAATACACTATAAGTCATTGCAAAATCACTTTTTATTTGGCAAATGAAAAGCCATTCCTTCCTGTCTTTTCGGCCGCTAGGATTAAAATATCGCACGTCGTGCACTGTTTGTTATAAGAACAATAGATGCTCTAAACCATGGCTAAATGAAACCACTCTCCATCATTCTGTTGTATCGTCTCACCGTGTAATCAAGTCCATTTTGTGCCCCAACATCTCCTGTGTAGCATTTTTGTTTTGTACATGATTTTCAAATATGCCATATTGATACACAATTACATCCAGGTGACTTTGTTAGTATGACGTCACTAAACCCAATGAAATAACAGTCATATTTTCATTGCACTGTCTGTTTGTTTATTGATCTTGTCTGATGAGGTGAATTTCTTACAGGCTTGCTTGGTTTTCCTGGTCTTTGGGACTGTGGAGTCCCATCAGCCTCGGCCCTCCAGTCTGCTGTCTCCAGGATATATGGTCCTGATTACAGCAGAGCTTTAGAACTCAATGCAGATGTTGCGTTGTAGATGTTGCTAATAATAGATGATCTATTGTATATCAAAAGCTTTTATAAAACCGAGCTCTTTAATAAGGCACTACGATAAATTTGATCTTTGATATAATCAACTTGGACTCTGGATATCCGAAGCACCGGGGCTTTAAAATGTAACGACGTAAAGTCCACTTAAAATTGGGAATCTGTTGGTGGCCTTGTTTGCCAGAGCTGAGTATAAAAGGCAAGAGGAGGACAGTGTGATGTCATGCTGTTGGATTTAGGGAGATACCACCAATGAGAAAGAAATAAAGCTGGGGAGGGGATTCACTTGTAGCACTCAACCCGCCTTGCTGCTTTATGAGGACTGTAATTAAAGATTGGCTTGGGTGTTGTGGTTCTACGACCACAGAAGGCCTTATGTATCTGACAGGCATGAAGATCAATGCCATAGATCCTGGGAATGATCTTCTGTCATTTATCAGAGGATAGCAGCTTCCCTTGTTTTTCACTACACCTACTCTTTAAGCATTGCAGTCCTCTTTGAGGGGAGCTTAACTTGTTACTGTAGAACAAACTGAGTTAACCTCCCCTTTGTGCAAGAATACTAAAATGTTAAGAGAGTCTTCTTATAATAGAGTGTATTCCTTCCTGTGCATATACTGGGATTTTTGGCTGCTTGTTACCTAGCAGGTCGCCACAGCCCATGGATCTGCATATTTTTATATTTCTGATTTTGCACAGATTTTACAACAGATAACCTTCATGATGCACCCTTCCCATTTATCCGGGCATGGGACCTGCATTAGGAGTATGCCGACCCCCTGAGTTTGTGTTCCAGACAGGGGATTTTTCTTTTGCAAGACGAATGTGTTAAGAACTACACCTCTTAACCCAAAAGGACAATCCCAATGCCAAAAATCTGATCAGTGAATTTTTTTTAATTTTCTTCTTCTTCTTCTTTTTATTTTTATTTTTAAAAAGGCTATTTTGTCTGCCCACCTTTATGTTTGATGGTTGCCAGTTTTTCACTCCTTCATTATTCACACAGTTCTTCTCAGTCGCTCTTTGCTGCAGAGGTTTTATCACTGAAGATCTCCAAAGGATCTGTTTGATTTTAATGAGAGGACACGCTTATCCAGCTCATAGTTTTCCCCGTAAAGATCCTTGTCCCCTGTGCGTTTGTGAACACCGTCGTGTTGTAAAATTCCTTTCCTCTCGAGCTTCTTGTGGCTGCCCTGAATGAAAACACCATTTAGTATTCAGTTGCCCTGACCGTCCATGCACCTTTGACATTCACGCAGTCCCATAACATTACACTCACACATCCTTGTTTCATGCACTCCTCTGTGGTGTTATTGGCCAGGTTCACACCAGACATGCTGGAAACCATCAGATCCACACAAATTTATTTTGGTTGTAACTGACCAAAGCGTGTTCTGCACTTCATCAGGCTTCTTTTCTTATCCTTCGGCCAAGTTAAATCTAGCAGTTTTATGAGTAATGGCTTTTTTGAGGTTGACTTTATCCAGTGTCTGTCGCGGCGCCCGACACCCCCAGATATTCTTCTCGCCGAATCAAAAGCATTTGCTTGTCTTTTTTCCAAATAGGAGGTTTGTGTGAGGTCACCAACTCCATCTTCCGTTACTGGTAACACGGCTCTTCCTACACTCCCATTCACACTGTTTATTTTTTACCACACTCAGCTATGTTGCATTAGATATAACCCAGGAGGAAAGTGTGTGTTCACAGGTGTTCTTTTATAACCTTGTTCAAGCAATTATCCTCAACTAGGATTTCATGTGGAATCGGTTTGGTTCCAGTGGTCACAGGTGTTCTGACATTTGTTCTATTAAAGTTGGACTTTCTGGCTTGTGTTTTATGTTCATAGTCTGTCGTGCATAGGATCAAGTACCTCGCACTTCAAAATAAAAATCATAAAAATTATAGCAAGATGTTTTCATTTTGAACTATTTCACTGTTTTAGTGATATTGCGCAGCCGTGTGCTCGGGTTTTGCTGTGAAGGGATTATCCCAGGATTGTCTTTAAAGACTGCTGGAAGCCTCGCTCTATGTATATCACCAGATGTCTCCAAACCTCACTCTGTGTCAGCACTTTGTCTAGTCAGCTCTGTCTCCCATTAAGTGCTTAGCACATCAAATGATGTAAGTGCTGGCATCAGAGGTATCATAACTTATCTAGTGTAAACCAAACTTACAGGAGGTGGAATTACGGCTGACAGGTTTTATTGTTCACCTGTGCTTGGAGCTCATGTACGCTCGGTCCACTGAAACAGATCATCTGGCCACTTGCGTCCTATCAAAGGAAAAAAAATAGGAGGATTAAGCATGCTGCCATTAAAGAACTTGGCAAAGTTTAGACTGTCTAACAGGTCCCTTTCCAAATCACACACTTGGCCATGATTGGTACGAGCAAAATAGGCCAAACACAGCAACTACACATAAGTGATCCAATCTGCCTTTTTATTTCTTTCATTTCATATGCTTTAGAATATGATCATCTCTATTTAAAAAAAAACTCTGGAAACTATTCAAAGTGGCTGATTTATTGCTCCGTAACTGGCAGCGCAAGATTTGCTGCTGCCAGGCTCGCTGCCAGCAGACTGGTGTGCATACACGCTCCTATAGATTTACTGATAGTTATACAAAAATGCTCTGAACCACTACTGACTGTCTAGCACCCTGCACTCAGTTAACACAGTGCACTCCATGATGTATGCTTTCATCTACACTTGCTGTGGTTTCTTGTGTTTTTCTTGAGCTCGTAAAATAATAATTGGCTCTTTTTTTTCCCCCAGCAGATATGGCTCAGATATTTCCAGCAAACGCTGAAAATTATATAAAGAGTTAATTGAAGGGTCTTTCTTCTAATGTGACTTTTTCTCTCTTTCTGTTTTCCTTGCTAACTAGCGTCAGGCTGTCTGGGAGGCTGATCTGAAGGCTGTGAGAGGTGGGAGCTCTGTCGGGCAGACGGGCCTGCTACTGGGCGACTCCCTCTTTTCTAAAGAGCTGGAGAACATGGGCAAGCAGCTTGCTGGTAGGCAGTTGTATGTGTATGTTTGCATGCTTTATGTGTGTGTGCGTCTGTATGTGATATTAGCTATAATGATGAATTGTGAGACTGAGGCAGATCAAAAAGCCTTCTTTCTTTGAAAGCAAAAACACTGTGCCAGCATGCACACATGCAGGCATACAAAGCTATAGAGTCTTATATAACTGAAGGGGATTTAGATAGCACTTGAGGGGTGGGGGGTCTATCCAGTAAAAGAATACACAGCTTTTGGTGGAAGGAATTTCCTGGTTAATTAAAAACTAAGACTTATGGAGCCCTGGATTAGCCAGAAAAAGAAAAAATGAGCCATTTTATTACATCGTATAAAGGTTTTAGCATGTTTTGATTAATTCATTCTCTTGCTTTAATAGTAAAATACAAACGTCAAAGATCGGTAACTTATATGCAAAGTGTTAAAATTCAAGCAGCAACCCTTTTCCATATGCAGTTTCATGAAACAATTCACCTTCTCTCAGTGGCCAGTGATGAAATGAGTGCACGGGGATGGTCACTCTTACATGAGGTAGTGTCACCAAGAACAATAATAATTGGCTGATTATACACTACTTTATATAAGAGCACTTTCCACAAGGGTGGTCTGAACATGAAGCTCATTGCAGTTTGTTAGTTTTTTAATGAAATCCACACTGTGACTGTGGACCAAGGGCATCGACTGCGTATGAACCACAAATCCAAAGAGAAATCTGAATCTGAGAATAGCATGTGAAGGCGTCCGTTACCGCTGCATCTGTTTACTTTGTCTTTAAAGAAATGCACAATAACTCTTGGAAAGAAATTACCTTGACTTTGGATCAATCTCTTTCAAATGTATATAATGCATATGTGAACAGTTCACTGCTTAACAGTTAGTTAATAGCATCCACCCATGATATTTGCAGCTGTCTATATCCGCATCCATGTCCACAATGATGGCGTAAGAGTGGAGAATATGAGCATTCGTCCTAATGAGAAAAATTACTTCCAGTAAAATTAAAACCCCCAAATCCCCTACTTAAAAGCCCTGTAGTAAAACCATCCAGACATGTGGATGTGGACTGAAGTTACTGAATATTTTTTCATCTCGGTGTAGACTCTCTGTATGCACTCAACTCACCTTCAGCAAAAAAAAGACTGACGTATTCATCCAGCTCAGGGGAGAGATTGTTCTGGCAAAATTCAATTGTTTATCTTAGTCTCTGTTTTGGTTTAAACATTTTTCTTATAAGCTATTGATCAGGGAAATTATAATCTATTTGCACAGGGTGTTCTGCTCTTTTGGGACACTTATATAACTCACGCACACAACCAAAACGTGAGGACAAGATGTATCTTTTGGCTTTGAATTATTTAAATCACAGGAACAAATGAATCTATAACACGGGAATGAATTATATAGCATTTTGTGCGCTTAGTATAGTGAGATATGTATATTCTTATCTCTCTCTGCTCTTCCTGGGCTTTATGGAGAGTAAATAGAAAGACTAATTAAAATGTTTTCCACATGCCAGGAATCCCATTGAGCTTCAGTTTTGACAGGTTCAGTTAATAACTCTCACTCCCGCTGCTGAGTCAATATGAGCCGATCGAAGGCTGACTCTGTTGGAGTGTTATTTGTCTGACGAAATGGAATTTGTGTGGCAATTTGGAAATGATTATTCTTAATGTAGTCCAAGGCTGAGCTTTGATATATGTGACGTCTGGGTGACTCAGAGACTGCTTTTGTTGTCATGAAGATCAAGTATGAATCAGATGAAAGTGTGGAATAGAAGCCAGGGAGAGACTTGCCATTTACCGTCATGTGTCACACACTTGTTTGTATATGCATGTCCTCCCAGTCTGTTTAACAGCGTCACAGTGTGTAAAGATTTCTTTGCATACCAGATATATTAAACACATGCTGGTCACACTGAGTGAATTTGTTTCTGTCAAACAGCAGTGGTCACAGCTGGAATGACCTTCTAAGATCATCTGTAAATGACAGTAAATACACCCCAAAAAAGAAAAAAAAAGGATAAAGTTTGTGTTAAAAATGTACCAAATTTTCAGATGTTATTGATTTCTAGTTTTATACTGACTAGTCAGCCTGATGATTCCCAGCAGGCCTTTTGTAGAAGCTGTTAAACAAGCTAATCCAAGTCTTTAAAGCCTTTATTAGCTGTTAAATCTCTTCCACATTATGAGCCAGAGCCTCACTGTTGAGCTACTATTGTTTCCCCAGTTTGTGTTTTTATTTTGTGACATTTTCTTATGCACACTGCTCAAAAAGTTAAAGGAACACATTGAAAGCACATCAAATCTCAATGGGGAAAAAAATCATGCTGGATGTCTACACTGATATGGGTACACTGGGTAATGTGTTAGGAACGAAAGGATCCCACATCATTTTATGGAAATGAAAAGTATCAACATGCAGAGGGGCTGAATTCAATGATTCAAAAACACCAAAAGAAACACAAAATGAAAATATGATGTGGCAGGCAAGTCTGTTTTGCTAATATTTCATTTCAGCAACTCAAAACGGTAGTCAGTAGCCTGTATGGCCTCTACATGCTTGTATGCATGCCCAAAAATGTTCCTGGGAGGCCAATAAGCCATAACTGATTATTAACCCCCTCTGCTACTTGACCGACCAGATCAATATCCCACAAGTTTAAGTGACTTGATGCTATACTCTTATTAAAAAGTGTTCCTTTAATTTATTTGAGTAGTGTATGTATCCAGTTAGTGCTCACTGAGATTCTCAGTCAGCCAGGTCATCGTAGTCTAAGTAGCTTGGAAAAAAAAGCGTCTGGACTTCTTTAAGTTTCTTGAAGACAACTTTTGGAGAGTCCAAGATTTTAAGCCCTATGGGGGTGTCCCCCAAGAGGGTCATAGACCCCCTATTTCGAAGATGCCTGTGTTCACATATTGCACAGAAAAGAAGTAATGATGTCGATTGTGAACAACCATCTTTGAACAGAGGACGACGGCTTACAACACCAACTGTCTCCCATCTATAATCCAGTTTTGAGATCCCTTCCCAGAAGCCTTAACGCCCACTCACATCCTGGGCCATTTGACCTCAGTAAATCACATAGGGTGGGGCCAGGTTTCACAGTGACTGATTGTGACGCACACCCGTTGTCACACCTTGGCTCGTGTGATTAGGTAGAGGATTGATTGGGGGTCCATAACCCTCTTGGGGACATTCCCATAGGGCTTAAAATCTGGGACTCTTTTTTTTTTTTTTTCACACAGTTGCGCAAGAGTACATTTTGGAAATATTGCAGAGACAGAGGTTTTTGGACAGTTTTGGACAGTTTTTGTTTGTAATGTTGCGTCTGTACACCACCACGGGGTATTTTAATTCAAACAATCAATATATGATTGAATTGCAGACTTTCCGTTTTACTCTAATTCAACAGATTTAACAAAAGCATTGGATTAATCGTTTAGAAATTACACAGTCACCCATTTTAAGAAGTTCAAAGGCAATTGGACAAACTAGCATCATTTTTACGGTTTACAGTTGCGTTATGGTTGCTGCTTGCTTGTGGGTCCCTCTGCCCCCAGTTTTGTATTTAATAGCTGAAAAGCTATGCTCTGTTGGGTTGAGATCAGGTCAGTGACTTGGCTGTTGAAGAATATCCAATTTCCTTGTCTTAAGAAACTCTTGGGCTGCTTTTGTAGTACGATTCAGGCCATTATCCATTTGCACTGTGAATCGCTCTTCAATGACTTTTGCAGAATTTGGCTGAATCGCAGCAGAGAGCGTAGCCCCATACACTTAACAATTCATCCTGCTACTTCTATCAGCAGTCACATCATCAATAAACACGAGTGGCTCGGTTCTGCTGGCAGCCATACATGACCATGCTACAATACTGGCTCCACCATGTTTGACGGATGATGTGGTATGCTTCAGGTCATGAGCTGTTTCTCTCCTTTGCCACACTTTTCTCTTCCCATCATTGTAGTGCAAGTTAATCTCAGTTTGGAGGCATTTTTTCCCCCCTAAAACTGTCCAGGCTCTTTTCGATGTTTTTCTGTTCTTGATTGTGACCAGTGGTCTGCACCATACTGTAAACCCTCTGTATTTACATTAATGAAAGCATCTCTTGCTTATAGACTTGAAATTTAAATGATACACCTACTTCCTCAAGAGTGTTTTTGACTTGGCTATATGTCTTTAGCCGTTTCATCTTCTGTGGTCTACCTGGTATTTTAGTATTGCTGAGCCTGATTGCTGATATGTCCACTTCTAAAGTTTTAATATTTAAGGTTTATCAGCCTAATACTGACCTCCTTTACTTGCATCAACATCTCTTTGGGCCCCATATTGAGAGTTTGTGCGAATAACTAGTTCAAAAATGTAAGCTCAACACGAAATCAAGTTCAGATCATTTATTTGCCTAAATTTAGTTTTGGGCCTCTGAAAATGAGGGTCTATGTATAAAAATGTCTGTAATACCTAAGTAGTTAATGTATTAGCACACTTCAAGTGTATAAGTATACATAATTTTGTCGATTCGTGCAAAGATAATCCCGCTCAGTTATTACCTTGAAGTGTGCAGATGTGTATTTATATGCAGACACCCTTTCCTCTGTCTGTATTTTCTTCTGAACTTGCTGTGTTTGGGGCATTTTTTTGGCGGCAGTGGTTTCATTGCCCTCCAGTCATGAAACATGCACTCCATCGGCGTTTGGCCCTTTCTCTTGAGCTGGTGCAGAGGTGTGACTGTTTTTATTTGAACAAAACCACCCTGAAACAATCAGGAAACAATCCCTCATCTTCCTGATTCACCGCTTTGCCTTTCAGTCCTTAGCTTGCTTGACCACATTTGCTCCCTCACTCTCGCTTGTTTGAGGCCAGGGAGGGGCCCGAGTCTGAAAGCTGTGTTTATATAATACCTATAACCTCCTCATCCGTTGTACAAAACATCGCAAACTGCTCAATTCATCAGTGACAAAGGCTTTTGTAAAAGAAAATTTCCCCCATTTAGAGCCAGGGATATCTCGTCAGAGTAAAAGTAAATAATCCCAAGAATTTTTTACTTCCATTCACACCGTGTGAGGAATGTGCATTTCTTTCACATTATTTGTACGTTATCAATCCAAGGACTAAAGGGTAGCGTTTTAATTTCGTCAAGCAAACAGTATATTGTATACTTGTAAGCCTGCTGACAAATGACATGTCTTTAGCGCACTTGTTTATTTTCAGTGGAAGGATCCAATAAAGATTTCATGAGTTCTGAATGGTCGTATAGCGTGCTAGGGCCTTGTACTCGCTCACCACATGCAACTGCTTTTGGATCAAAGACTTTAATAGATCTGTTTCTATTTCTTCTTGTTTTCTTTCTGTCCCCCTCTGTCTCATTTTCTACCCTCTTTTCCCTGTTGTTGTTACTTGCGTTTGGGTTCAAACTCAAGGTTCATAGTATATGAATTTTGATGGCATGTCTCTTTATATCAGTGTCACTGAGATATGTTAAAGTATTCCTGTGTTTAACAAAGTCAGTTTAAAATTAAAACTGCCTTTCATAGGCTACTCTTTACTGTTAGGTAGCTGGAGTCGAATGTCCATTTCTGTGTGTGTCGGTGTGTGTGGTGGTGGGGGGGTATTTAGAGCAAAAACATGTGGTGTTTATCATTATACTGGTAAATACCTCAAGATGAAAATATAAGCTTTATGGGAACTACGGAATACATCCTGTTTACAGCTTTTTAAAATAATATCAGCCATCAGTGTGGGTGGACATAGTGTGTGGGTGATTAAGGACTTAAAGCGGGAAATCATTATATCCTGTACTTTACTTTGCACGTTTGTATTATTTATTTCACTGCAGTCTAAAGGTATTCACTTATTTATCCTTTGGTGTTATGGTCAAGATCCAGCTGTGGAGGTTAGCACATGGTTACAGTGCATACAGCAGTGTTGCCACTGCCAAAAGCTGATGTCAAGACCTGCCTTGAACAGCACGCACGGTTGAGTGTTTACCGTAATTTGATTGCTTCGTCCTCAGCAGTGACCAAGCTACTCTCAACTCCACAGATGTCTTTCAATATTAGCCTCTGAGGCTGCCACCTTCTCCTCTCCCCGTCTCACTTCCTCCTTCATCCATTTCAGCTTTCGCGTTTTGGCCCATTAATAAAATTTGCCAATTTCTGCCCATTAGTTGTTACTAATGTGTAGAATGTGTTGAGATTCATCTGACCAGGCAAACTTTTTCGAATCTTTTTTGTCAGATTTCTAGTCCATGCGAAATATAGCCTCAGTTTCATGCTCTTAGCTGACATGGGTGGTCTTCTGCTGCTGTAGCCCAACTACTTTAAGGCTAAATTTGATGTGTATTCAGAGAGATTTTATATGTTGGTTGTAATGTGGGGTTATTTGAGTTACTGTTGCCTTCCTAAGAGCTTTAATAGTCTGGCCATTCTCTCTTGACCTCTGACATTAGACTGAGACTGCTGCTCACTGAATATATTCTTTTTTTCACGGCACTCTATGTAAACTCGAGAGAGTTTCAGTTTCTGAAATACTTAGACCAGCACATCTGGCACCAACAGCCAAACCAGGTTCAAAGCCACTTAAATCAGCTTTCTTTCCAATGCTGATGCTCAGTGTGAATGCCAACAGCTTGTCTTTACCATCTCTACATGCCTCAATGCATTGAATTGTTACTATGCAATTGGCTGATGAGACAGCTGCAGTATAAGAAACTGAACATGTGTACCTAATGAAGTGTCCTCCGAGTGTGTGTTGGCATTCAGGCAGTAAAACTCTGAGGACCCGCTGCTCTTATAATTTAGAAATTATTACGTCTGTAAAGTTTAACGGTTCACAGACACACACACATAACATCACGCAGGACACAAGTTAGTGAACACATAAAACCAACAACAAGCAGCATATGTTCAGCATTGTGTCTCAAATGAAGGTTTACTTCTATGCACGTTGAGCTGCTTAAGCACATAAACAGCAATCCACTCAGGCATGTCAAATAATTATATGCATTTGATCCCCAAAGGATTTTGTGCAGCACTGTCTGATTTTAAATAAACAGAATCTTCCGGAGTAATGTCCAAAAGCTAAATTTAGGATAGCATTACAGGCATTTTCTGTTTGCATACTAAATGGATATTTGTCAGTGAATAGAAGCACATGTTTCATGTTTTCTGCAAATGTTGTTTGTAAAACCCAGGAAAGCTGAAATTTGCTCAAAAACATGGAAGTTTGAGTTTGTGAAATAATTGTTGCTTGCTCTTGTTATTTATCTAACGTCACAGTACCCTCTACCTCGAGTCATTCCTCTAAATCACCTCTAAATCTAAATCATGCCTCTTAAATGATAACTCCCAGTTTGTTGAATCCCGATTGCCAAGATCTGGAACGAAAGCAGAAAACATGGAAAAAATGACCCAGATGTTGATCACAGAAGTTGGCAGCGTCGCGTTTTTTTATAAACAAAAATGTTTTCGAGACTACCAGAGCAGCAGCCTAATGTGTTTTTGTCAGGAAGAAGGGAAGAAATACAGCCATGCTGCACTTACTGTATCAACTTGGGACATTTTCTGACAGAGGAAGCTGGATTCACCACAGTTTATAAGGTCTATAAATATTGTCATCATTGCCGAGAAAAGGGATTAACCCAAGCAGTCTCGCCCACAGTAAAGTTTGTGAATCATTAGTCAAATCAGTCGATGAATAAAACTCAAAGTAAGCCTGCTGGTATGTTAAAAGTTCCTTTTCCAGAGTTATTTGGGAGAGTTATCTTAAAAATTATTATGGGCATTTTCGTGGCTTTAAATAAAGTCAATTTTATTTCAATGTGTGTGTATACCATAGGATTTAAATAGGAAATTTACTCCTTAAGCGTTTGGATACTGACTTGGATTATTGCCTTTCTTTCTCCAGAGGTTGAGAAGGACCTGGCAAAGCTGGCAGAAGTGGGAAAGATGACCACCCGAAGCTCCAATAATCCACATAGCAGCCTATACCACACCCCAGTGCGCCACAGAACTCTACCTGACACACTTCCCCTCCCCAGCCTCGTGTCCAGGCCCCAGTCTCCAGCTGGTAGCCTTACGGGGAAGTCTTGTGGTGTGGGCCTCCCCTTGCTTAGCCCCAAGACCACGACCCTCACCATGGGTAGGACTCAGTCTCCTAGCAACCCTGGGAGCAGGACTCAAACCCCCAGAACACCCAGCAGGCCCATAACCCCAAATAGTTTGCTGACACGCTCCACCTTTAACTCCGGCTCTTATAAAGAGGTGACCTTCAGGAGGTCGCGGAGCCGCCCTGTTACACCCACAAGTCAGCCAATACTTACCCGACCGCTGCTCACCCCTCCAGGGCTAAGCAGCACAGATACCCTTGGTGCCAGCCTACGGGCCTATCTGTCTGAGGTAAGACCCCACACTGAAACTTTTGTTTTTTACAAGTCATGCAAGCACTTAATGAGACATGTAGTTCTACATGTTATATTTCACATTGCAAGGATAAAACTGTCATAAAAATTGGGTCATGGTCTGAAAAGGTTTTAGCATCTTGAGAGTGAACTTGTGTGCTGAAAGCCAAAAAAGTAAAGCCGGGCACTGAAGCTGAGAGCCTTTCCTCAGAAAGAAATATGAGCGAGATCACCAGGAGCACAAAATATTACACGTGCAAATCCTTTGCGGGCACACACCACTTCGTGTGGGGTTTAGCAGAAAGTCGTGGAGGTCTGTACAGTAGGATGTCACTTCACTGTGGAAAAATGAGTCTGGCATAAAAGGGGAACTTTCATTGGGATTTCTTTCTTATATTCCTTTCATGATCTACTTAACAGCAGGACTGTTAAATATGAGCCTTTTTTTGAAGGTTTTATTAATGGTGGGGCAGGAATTTTACAATGCCTTTGTGTAATCTGACAGTTATGCCAGTTGACACCTAGTCACATTATCCAAAACACTACTGCACCCAGTCGGCTTTTATTAAGTCCACCTGGTCCCAGGTAGAAGAACTGAAGCCTTAAAGTGAGGCCAGGTTCCAGAGTGAGAGAATCTTTAACCTCTTAAAAGAGAAAACAACGGATATAAATGCTAGCTTTCTTGTGTTTTCTTTAATTGGTATTCAGGAATAGTTCTCTAGGCTTCTTGAAGGACATTCAAAGCTCTTTTTTGGATGTTTGCTATCTTTCTATTTTATTTTTTTGTCAAAATGATGGTAAATGGCCTGTATTTACCATTACCATCCTGTAGTATGCTTTACTAGTCCCTAAGGACCCCAAAGCGCTTTACACATCCAGTCATCCACCCATTCACACACACATTCACACACTAGTGATGGCAAGCTACATTGTAGCCACAGCCACCCTGGGGCGCACTGACAGAGTCGAGGCTGCCGGACACTGGCGCCACCAGGCCCTCTGACCACCACCAGTAGGCAACGGGTGAAGTGTCTTGCCCAAGGACACAACGACCGAGACTGTCGAGACCGAGACTGTCCAACCAGATCGGAAGGTTGCCGGGGCTCGAACCGGCAACCTTCCGATTACTAGGCGAACTCCCAACTCTTGAGCCACGATCGCCCCTGATGATGCAACACTGCTTTAATAATGTTAAATTCTGGCTCTGGGGAGGCCAATCCAGGACTGCTAGGGTTTCACTGTTTGTTTTTTTGTTTGTTTTTTCATCTAGGTATGCTTTTACTGCATTGCTGGTGTGTTTAAAATTGTCTGCTTTCATAATTGGATCAACTTTGCCAAGGTCCCTCGCAGTCACCAACCACTGCAGAGCCTCCAATGTGTTTCACAGATAGGATGTAAACGTTCACCGTTGTACCTCTCTCCTAAAGTCCTCCGTACATATAGATGATGATTTGAACCAAAAATGCCAAATTTTATTCATGAACCCTTTAAGACCTACCATAGACCCAAGTCCGCCAGAGCTTATATTATATTTTTACATGCTGTAGTGCCATTTTTGGGAGCATTTCAAGTTGCTATACATAAATACAACCATTATAGCCCAAATTTTAATAATATGTATGCATTAAGTGCATAGTAATTACATAAATTGCAAAAAAGTGCAATAAACTACAAAAAAATTGAAAATCGTTTTTGTTTTTTTAACATATATTTCTAGTTAGAGAAATTTAACTCACAAGACCTCTTGCTACTGATTTTCAGTCCAGATCTTGTGTAACTTGAGTACCCCAGCCATTGTTTCCCCTCTTTAAGAATGGTTCTTAACAGCCGCTCTTCCACTGAGACCATTTCTGAGGAGACTTTAGTGAACAGTAGATGGATCAACTGATGGGCCAGAAGCAGTTTTTGGGTCCTGTGTCAGGTCTTTTCTGTCTCTCCCCCCCCCCTGTTTTTGTTACTTCTAAGGGGTACAACACTGATTCATCCCTTGAGGGGGCTTCAATGACCTATTAATATAGGTCAGTGACTTAACAACCAAGAGTAAACATTCCTCTGAAAATGGTTTGGTACAAGGACTGGACTGAAGGAAGTGAAAAAGCAGCCAATTTCCAAAGAAAACTTTGAAAGACCTTCAGGAATGCTCGACAACTATGGCTCTTTAAAACTGGAGAGAAAGTCTGGCTCCTTAGAAGCAAAATATGAAGACATAAGCAGTGGCTTCTTGGATATAAAGTATATATTTCACCGTATATGTGTGCTCATTATGGTAAATGGTAAATGGCCTGTATTTGTATAGCGCTTTACTAGTCCCTAAGGACCCCAAAGCGCTTCACACTACATTCAGTCATTCACCCATTCACACACACATTCACACACACATTCACACACTGGTGATGGCAAGCTACATTGTAGCTACAGCTGCCCTGGGACGCACTGACACAGTTCTTGGTATTCAACTAGTTTTGTACATTTTTATTTCTTGACTTTTGCACTTTTTGATGGGTTAGGGTTCCAAATGTTCAGTATTGAATACAATTATGAATACATAGTCATTAATACAATGACAACCATAAGCCGGTTGAAGATTTGTTTCCATTTTCAGTTTGTTTAAGAGTTCAGATTTGCTAAACGGACAGGCTGGCCTAGATTGTCTTTCCTAATCTTGTTTTCCCATTTCTCTTTTGTTCTGTCCATCTATCTGCAGAGTATATATTTTACCATCCTCTATTATTTCTCTTCTATTATGATCTGTTTTTCCATTTCAGGATGAGTTTTACCAGCAGTTACAGGCCATCAGACAGCCTTGGCATATTCCTAGTGACACAGACAGTGACATCCTGGACCCTCCAGAACAGGATAAAAGTGAGTTACTTTTCTTGCTCTACCTTTCTTCTTTCTTTTTTCCCCTCATGCAGGCGAGACCAAACATCCACAGTGCATCTCAGTTACTGGGAGTTTTTTTAGAAGCTTTCATTTGCACCGTTTACAAATCTGGACCTCTAATGTTTTTACCTTTCCACTGACTTTTTTTTTTCTTTTTTCTTTGTGAGACGTGACGTTCATTTCATCACTGCACAGTCACTTTACCACAATGATTAACTGTTGGATTAAACTGGCAATAGAAACATATTCCTTGTAAAATTCTGCAACGGAGCAAAATGGCTGACTCATGCTAATTTCCATATTTCATCAATGGGTGAAATCCTGGAGAGGTTCTGAAAGGGTGGGATGTTGTCATGTACAATTTCCTTTCCTGGCACCTGTAGGAAATATATCTTTATCAAAATCCAACACATAGATGTGTAGGGTTTTTTTTGTTTTTTTTGCTTAAAAAGTCATAAATCGAGTCAAAGTAATGGCCTGGCTTGGATGCGGTGCAGTGTGTTACTCTGGCTTTGAACATGGCAGAATTAAATCAGACCTCCTTGAAAGTTCTGGTCCATAAATCAAATGAGTGCATGTGGTGGTATGGTCTGATAATCACATGCTCGCCGGAGTGAAACTAAGTACTTTTCAATTCACTGTGATCCGCTAAGAAACTGTCAGATTTATACTGCCTTATGACTGATTAACATATGGATAAATGTCTTAGGTCCTGAGAGACTTTTAAGTTATTGTAGCTGCATTAAATGACAAATCAGTCATGTAAACATTACATATTCCTGCAGGTCTGCTGTATCAGAAATATAAATGGACTGGACTGAAATGCTTCAAATGTTATAACAGCCTTATCAGTAGAAGACTTTATTTTTGGCTGCGCAATTATTCCCAAGGGGTCACCACAGCGGGTAGCCCTGCATTTTTGATTTGATGCCCTTCCTGAAGTAACCGCAAATGGATTTGGGACCTTTAAGTTGGGCTATACTATAAAGCCACTCAGTAAGACATTCTGATACTTATTCCAATACAGGCACTGACATAAGGCGACACGGTCAAGACAAAATCAGTAGGGTTTATGTCACTGAGAGCATGAATATGCTCTCTGAAGATTTCCTAACAGCGCATGAAACGAACAAATAAATGAGTAAATCATGAAATATCCCATGCAAACTGAGAGATTCATCCTCTGGGGAAACATGAATATGCCCAGTATATTTAAAGCATTATGATAAATTCTCCTTGGATCATTAAAAATCAGACAAAATTCGATGAAATCTTTTCCTTTTGGGCCATCCAACATGTTTCCACAATTACAACCTGATCAAGTGCTCAAACCAAATCTCACGCTATCCTTTGTTGTATTTGTCAAAGCTTCTTGAAGTGGACCAATGTGCTGGATGTACAGAGCGCTGCAGACCAACACTGGCACGCTGAGGTCCTGTGACTGCTTAGCCAAAAATAAGACGCTTCCAATTTCTGAATGAGTTAAATGATAAAAGACAACGCTCTGAAAATAACTAAGCCCTGTTTTCTCAGCAAACAAAGAATCATCAGCTACACAAAGTGAAAATTAAGTGCATGTGGGACTTAAAAAGACCGCTTTCATTGATGCTATGAAACAAGAATTCCAGTCAAACAAAAGATCAAGCAGGCGAATGGTTGTCACATGGAAATATAACTCTTCTGACAAGTTCCTCTAGAGGGCCGTTGTTTTGCCAAATGTGTATCTTGCACAATAAATGGATGGATTTTCCTAATAGCCCCTGGGGGTCTGCTCTAAGTCTTGGCAGTAGTAATGGCAATGCTGAGAAAGGATATGAACCGCATATTGAATTAGACGTGGCTCAGACAGGGGAGAGGGAGACTGACAGAGAAAAAGAGCCACAAGACGTGACAAAGCACTTTCTGGCGTGAGAGAGGACCCACTGGGACTGTTCACTGAAATCTGGTTTGTGTGCATTTGCGTATGTGCATGTGAGCGATTGTATTAGTCAGTGCAAGGCATTAAAATTGTTTTCAGAGAGCACTTTTGCGCTCTTTATCCAATTTTTTTTTCCTGGGAATTTTTTGACCTATGAAATAATACTGTTAAACAGCAGCTGCACTGACAGCTAAATATGCGATTGGGGAAAAAAAGATTTTTTTAAATCACAGCCTATAAACAAAGCAAGAGGCAAAGCAAACTTCTAATGTTTGCTTATTTAGGAATTGCTTCAAATCATTTTCAAATAAAAACAAATTGAAGTGCTCTCATTGTATGTGTTTTTCAATATGGGGTGCATGTCACTGGATCTAAATAGTTTACATACATGGAGACATAGTCAGTGATCTTCATTTACATATATAAAACAACATGCATCTCCTTAGTATAGCTCATTATGCTTTCTATCTTGCTGCTCTTAAATCTGAAACTGCAGCTGGCTACTTTGGGTTAAAATCCATCCATTTTCTTCTGCCTATCGGGTTCAGCATCACAAAGTGCCTAGAATCTAATCCCAGCTGTTACATGCAGGGTGCACCCTGGACAAGTCACCAGTTTAGAACAGAGCTAACAGACTGAAGCAAACTCCACACAGAAAGGCTTCCCTACGCTGTGTTCACTGCATCATTCCATGTTTGGCACTGATCACCACCTGCACTCATGTATATATCATGTATATATCTATCTACTTAGCACTTTTAATTCTTATTCTCATTTTTATTTTCATGTCCATTTAAGCTTAATGTATAACAGTATTTATAACAGTATGTTTGCACTGAAGCACCGCAGCAATTTCCTAATGTTGTAAACCCGCTCAACATTTGGCAATAAAACCCTTTCTGATTCTGATTCAGGTTAAAGTCTCTGTCTGCTAACACGGCTAAAGCTAAATTGGGTCCTGTCATTTTGGCTGTTTGTGTGCAAAATCTGACACATGAAAAATATTAGTAAGCAAGGGTTTTACCTCTTATTTTCATTCTTTGTACTAAGCAAAAATAGCTGTCGGCTAGAGTTTGACAGGTTTAGTGTAAAGCTATAGTTAAAGTTTTAGACTACGAGAGTTTGCATGATCATAAAAAAAACTGAAAAGTCATAAAATTTGCAGAGAAGCCAGGAGAAGTATTGGAAAACGAAATAAAGCTAGACAGGTGGAAAAAAGCATGGATATTTTTCTTACGTTTTGTTATAGGGTAGTGTCAGGCCATGAACTTAGTTGCAGCTTGCACTTTGACAATATATAAATTTGTGCAATACCAGTAAAATTCTGATTTTCTTGCATGTGTATAATTTTGAATATAGATTACTATAGTAATATAATATAGAATATAGTAATTTTGAATAGAGATTACTTTAGAAACTCTATCCGAGTGGTTAGTCCTAGACTAAAAGAATAAAAATCAGAGAGGATCTCTGCTGAAAAAGGTTTTTAGTCCAAGGCTAGACTTACTTAACCCAAGCCTGTGAAACCGAGTCTACATGTGTGTGTAGTGTAGTGCAGTAAATGGTGCTAAATGAGCTCAGCACTAATACGCCAACCTCACTGCCAGCCTAGTGCTTAATGTGACACCTACTATGGGTCAGTCATTGTATAAAAAGATATTTCAAACGAACCATGCTAATACTTTTTTTTTGTCAAAGCCACAAATGCCTATAAATGTTTATTGTATTGCATCACTGTAACTTCAAATAAGAGCCGTCGTCCTGCGTGACATTTATTCGTTTCTTTCACAGGTGGTTCACGAGACGCCAATAAGAGATCCGTGTTTTCAGGTGAGAATCTGAACAGGTAGATGTTTTAACCTTAAGAGACAGTCTCTAATGTGTTGCATAATTTTGCCACCGCCTGCAAACTATGTCAAGAGTTCTGCTGCTGTAAGTAACTGCTTCAAACTGAGAGAGCCTCAGCGTCTGTCAGTGAGCTCATGTTTAGAGCCACATTATGTTTCCCAAACAACTACCAATGGGCGAATTGGTAGCCTCCACCTTCATTTACGGTCCATTCAGTTACAGTCACAGGCTAAATGGAGGGCACAGCGGCTCTCAAATGCGATTGGCGGAGGCTGCCTGTGTGTGGAGACGCTGTTGCCCAATTCCATTAAGTCACTTGGGTTGTGAGTTTACACGCAGCAGACAGCGTCAAGTCACAGCGTCAACATTTGGGAGAAGGAGAAAGTCTGTCTGGTTTGAGGTTGTCTGCGGTTCTCCTTCTTGTGGCTCCGGAGGTGCCCACAGCTCCCAGTGTCAGTGTGCCAGTCTGGAGGCAGATCTGAGAACAGGCTGCTGCTGCTGCTTGGCTATCAGAGAGGCCAGAGCATTGCCACAGCAACCAAACTCAAAGCTCACCGCTCTCCCACAACTCTTCTATATTGTGAAATATGGTCACTGGAACCTCCACTGGGCAACACTAAGTCTAATTTTCCACCTCATGTTTGTCCATGACATGCTCAAATATTAAACGGCTGTTTCAAAGTAATTGCCCCAGTTATTATTCTTATTAGCAGTTAAATGTGTCTGATTTTGGTTTCTAGGAGACTGATGTTTTTGTCTTTCATTTTTCACAGGCCTATAGTGACGGAGACCAGAGACATTGATCCAATCAAACTATTATGCAAACCGCTGGACATTTTGAATATGTGAATACACAGACAATTATTTTTATAATTCATAGATAGGAAAGAAAAAGATTGTATACTTTTTCACAGATATTTCATACACATTGTACTGTAACTGTACGATAAAAATGTGAAAATATGACTTGAGAGTATGAAATATGCCATTTATTTTTGTTTGCTCTATAGCATGCTACTGAAATTCTACATGGAGTCCAGCAAACAGATGCATTTTGTTGTCGGTAGACTTTTTCTAGGCCTGTGGCATATTCACACTGTCAAGGCAGCACACCTATGTTAGGATAGTGTTTATTAAATGCACTGGTGAAAGATTTTGTGTGGGTTTTTTTTAAAGATACGCAAGTTCTGAAGGGTATCCGTGGAATGCTGTTATATTGATTTGGTGCACTTGTTCTATTTTCTACCCCAGTGTAACACACCTTGTTCTGCTATTTTTATTTAGCGCTTTCTGAATTTCAACCTGGGAGGGGGGAAAAGCACTGAAAGAGGAGTTTTTACCCCCTAAAGCTCGAGGCAGTTTTGTTCAAAAATTTCCCCAGAAATAAGCCAAAATGAAAAGAAACAAAAACAACTTGGCCTCAACGGATGAGGCGCTTGGGAGAATTTTGTAATACAACACGCCTCATTGTCCCCATCATCAGGTTGAACGAGTTCTTATAAACTCCAGGAAAGAATTTTAGTTTTACTCCTTCCAAATCAATCCTTAAACAAAAAAGAAAAAAGGAGAGTACACACATCCTCGTAGTGAGTCATTAAACTCTTATGATACTTAAACGGTCCTAAAAATTCCACCAAATATGAGTCCACAGAAATGAAGGATAACATCCACTATATTCATAGCCGTACTTTGCGTACTTTTTGTGTGCCATGCATGACAACCTTTGAAAAGTTGGGCCAGATGCAGCCTGTTCCTTGTGCAAGGACCTCCAGTGGTGCATAGAGATTAACTCTAAACCTAACGTGTAATAATGAAGTCCTGGTTTAATCCACTTTCCCCCATCTTTTCCCCAGCGTTTAACTTTGCGTCTCTTACGTACATGGAGGTTCTGCACAGAGACGTGACCTTTTACCGCGCTGCCTCTTCTGTTTGCCTGGGCACTTGTTAGTTAAACTGTGGCTGTCTGAGAGTAACACAGACAACGTCAGCTCCAGAGACAGGCGCACCACGGACACAGCCTTCAGTCTGACAGTCTGATCCCTTCACTCAAACCCCACTGAGTTTTGCGGTAAGGTACGCCGAGCAATGCCAGCTCTCGAGTCTGTCCCTCGGGATGTGGTTGCAAACTACTCAGATCTCCAGCCTCATTTCACAACGGCTGATTCCTGTAAAAAGGATGTGTAAGAAGACTAATCACTTCAAAACTCCCATCCTGTAAAACATGGCATGTGAATTAATGCCCCGCGCATTCTAGCACATTGTGTGCTCTTTGGAAAGAGGATGTGGTTTCTCGCAGATCTGTGGAAAAATTTCAGGACATGGCATAATTAACTCACAGTGGTGCCTTGATATAATCTTTATAACACCATAAACAATATTTTCCTAACAGAGAAGGGAAATGTATCGCTTTGTGTATTTCAATTTTCGTATTTCATATTCCATTTTCCCTATGTTGGAAAAACATTCGGGAATGTGACTGCTGTCTGTTCTTGTTCCACTGATCGCAGGCATGTTAGCTCCGTTTATACTATCAATATTTTCTCTTGAGTTCATGTGTCTCCTCCAGGCTTTCATGTTTTGTGTCAGCCAAATTTCAAGGCATGAGGAGTTCTGGAAAAAGGCAAGACACTCTGAGAGATGAGGACTTCAATTACTGCCACAGATGTCGCACAAAATAAGCACTCTGATCCTTTCTCCTCTGCTTTTTGTGTTTGCCAATGTCTCTGTACATAAAATTACCCACACCCTCGCGCTGCGTAGTATCATATTTCAGATTGTAGCTATATGATATTATGCTTACCGCAAAGATGATTGTGATTGTCAGTTTTATGCCGCACAATCAGAGAGAGATCAAATTGCTTATCGTTACTACTTCTCTGCGGAATATGAAACCCTCAGCATCTTCTTAAAGTGTGCATATTGTGCAGGCTTTATACGTCAGGTCCAAAGCAACTGTAAGGGCCACCCAGGCATAGCAACAGCCACCGCTGTACTTACCGTGAGATCCAGACCACCATCAATGGTCAGCAGGCTGACCCATGTCCTAATTTACAACTGAACAGACTGGGAATTATCTTGACGTACAGCACAAATAAATCTATGGTTGGTGGGAGGTACGCTTTGAAGGCATATAGAGTCATTTGTTGTTTGAAATGTCCCAATATCATGAGAATGTGTGACATGGGGAAAACGATGTGTATAGAAAGACTGGGTATGACTTTTTGTGGACAGTGTGTGTGTGCAGGTTGGTTAAACTGTAAGGCCTTTTGGTGTTATGAGAAAGGAAACCAGTGTTTAATTCCTGTTTGTGAAATGTTCTAATTACGTTAAATGCTTTTGAGTTTTCCACAGATAAACGTATTATATACTTTTTGAACTTTCACATGAAGAGGACGAAATCTGCATAAGTAGCTAGTACTTCATTCTACACTGCCGCTACACGTGGTAGGCTATAATTATGGAGAAGCTCCATATTAAACCCTTTTTGTGAGGACTCCTCAGCAGAATCACCCGGGGAGGTTTATGTGGGTCCTTTTTATGGTAACTGTAATTTAAAACATAATCATCAATCTGGATTTTGTTTTCTGTGTTCATTGAAGTGAACTGCCTGTTCTCACAGAACTAATAAAAATCAGCCTCCGCTGTTCTTTAACTGTTTACTACTTTGAGTCTGTCATCAGCATGGAAGTGCTGTCATTTGAAGCCGAGGTAGGAGTTTTGGCCCGTTAAAGCAGGCCCAATTCGCTTTGTTTTCTAAAAATTTAGAGCAATAAACTTTCCTAGCTGCAGTAAAAGAAACAATAAGCAATAAAAGACTGCACCCATCATTGTTTGTAGAGCAGAACATGAGTTCACATGTTGTTGACAGGACTTCTGGTTTCTGCACGCACAGCCAGAAGTGTTTTGCACATTGGTGCACTTTTACTACAATACAAACAATGCTGATCTTTGCTGACAAGAGTGACACCCGGTGTGGTCTTCTGCTGCGTCAAGGTTCGACATGCTGTACATTCAGTGATGCTCTTCTGCAGAACATCTCGAAGCAGTCCGGCCGTTCTCCTCTGGCTTTGGGCATCAACAAAGGCATTTTCCCACATAGAACTGCTGCTTTCTGGGTATTTTCTCCTTTTCACACCATTCTCTGTGTAAACTAGGGTGACCAAACATCCTCTTTTTTTTGCACTTGTTGACTTGTAAAAGCCTATATGACATTTTTTAATTTTACCACTCATTAACCGCACAGAGAAGGCATCGTTTAAATATACAAAACTTTTCTTTAAGCAGACAGTATTATTAAAATTCTTCATGACTGGGCTAAGTGTCCTCTTTTTGGAAATCTAAATATGATCACCCTAGAACCCTAGAGATGATGGCTGCTTAGATATTTGCTTGAACATGGGGATGAACAGGTGTACCCAATGACTGTTAAGTATAACACAGATTTAGGTTAAAATTAGTCAATAAACAAAGCTTTATTTATCTTTTTATTTAATGTACATTGTCTTGAGTATTATGTGGCACATTTCTCCCTGAATATAATAGAACAAATGATTAAAAGGTATGAGTAACATTATCTAAATGTTTATATCATTTTTGATTTAAAAGCTGTTTAGAATGTGTACAGGTTCCAAGGAACAACAAGCAATAAGCAACACAAAAAACCACATCATACACATCGGCATTTTTCTTCGCGTGCTTCTAATCAAAGGAATGGTCATTGGCATCTAATTAAATGGTTGACAGACACTAAACCAGCGTCCCCCAACCTTTTTTGCGCCACGGACCGGTTTATGCCCGACAATATTTTCACGGACCGGCCTTTAAGGTGTCGCGGATAAATACAACAAAATAAAACTAGTACCGGTACTGAAAAAAAGAGAATTTATTCATAACACACCTGAAAAGACCCAGGAAAACCGAGTAAACGATAAAAACGATAACAAAATAATGCTGAAAACCGATAAAAACCCTGAAAACTATACATTTCACACCTGAGCCTCAACTCTCGCGGCCCGGTACTAAACGACTCACGGACCGGTACCGGTCCGAGGCCCGGGGGTTGGGGACCGCTGCACTAAACCACGTCTTCGTTTTTCCAAACTGTCTCGAAATACGCTCAAAACAAGGATGTTACTTCAAAATATCATTCTTTATCATTTCATTTGAATAAATATTGTGTATTTGAGTTAACTTAGCTCAGTTCCTCAAACGTTATTAGCTAAAAAAAAAAAAAAGAAGTTTGAAACGTGATTAGCATCAGAAATGAGACAAAGCGACGTTCAAAATGAAGTTTGAAGGTAAGTCCAGCTGAATTATGTGGTTTGGTCGGTTAATTCGTTTGCTTTTATAAATGCTATTTAAAAAAAAAAAGTTTTATACCTCCAGCTTGGCGGTGGGCTATCTGTTATTGCGGGGGAATTGTCAGCATGTCCACGTGTGTACGGAACATCTTAAATCACCCCAGTATTTAATTTTCAGCTATTACCCCAGGCAGCAGAATGAAACCGTTGACCATCCTTAGCCCAACAATGTAAACCAGAAGATATCTATCATTGTTGTGTGGATAGTTGAGGCTGTTAGGTTTGGCCGGGCTCCTGGTGCGTTGAAGGACATACAGCCTGTATTAAACAAGTGCGATGTTGTTTCTAGCTCGGCAGTTTTCCTAACGTTTACAGCTGCTCTGCCGTGGCAGATTATTGGCACCCACGCTCAACAGCTACAAATGATAGCAGAGACATTAGTTTAACGAGCTTTTTCTTTTTCTTCCGGTATTGCGATCTTAATTTTAATGATTAACGACATGGAAGTGACTCATCTCCTTTAGTGTGTCTGAAAAAAAAAAGATCCCTATCAGGATTTGTAAATGCGTGCACGGGTCCACTGGAACAACATGTATTTAATGCTGTTTAAAAGAAAATCCAGATGGACTAGTGAGGGATTACAAAGTGGATGGATAAACAGAAATCCTGTTGTGATCTCTGGCTGAGCGTGAGGCTTTTTCCGTCAAATCTCCATAAGAATCACAGGCTCTGGAGCCCTGAGAGTACCCCTGTAGACTGCTATGGCTGAATTGTGAAACCTCACTATGTGAGAACAGTAGTCTGAGCTGACATGTCTATATCTCTCCTTTTCTTTCTCGCAGACAAATTTATGATTCTTCTCCCTGACCGTGATGTGGTCACTATCCAGATGTTTGGAGATCTTTTCAAAAGCTCTGTGTGTGTGTGTGTGTGTGTGTGTGTGTGTGTGTGTGTGTGTGTGTGTGTGTGTTACACACTGCCAGGCTTTGTGGTGGGTGAGGCTTAGACCTGGATCAGATGAATCATCCAAACTCAGCGTCTGTCTCTGGGTCAAGGAAATCTTTGTGCTAGCTTTAGTGTTATTAGTCTTTCAAATACAGGGTTAAAATCATGGTGTGATGGTGCACAGTGTGCTGGAAATGTTTGGGGTGGACTGAAATAGAATATCGCCTTCTGTTGTGGTAGTTGACAGTAGGTAGCCACCAAAGCTCCCTTAGGCTAAGGAAAATCACCTTCAGTGCCTCGGTTAAATCATACTTGGGTTTCATTTCACTATCATGCTCTCAAACAATCCCTTCTGCTCCTTTCTCTTTTGTGTTTTCATTTACATATAAAGTTGCAGTGAATTTATTGAGCTTGCACATGGTGTTTTTTACTCAAGCTGTGATTTATTACACGTTCTCATGGTGCTTTGTTCTAATTGTCTGCAGGGTACTTTTGCTTTTTTGCGTTTTCTCCCATTAATCCAAACCTTCTGCTTGGGTCAGTGTTTAAAATAACTATTTGGCCAGTGTCAGTATTTTATTTTTCTGGTTGTTTGTTTACTTTTTGGTATGCATTTCCCTTTTTCTTCATTATTCAAGTCCTTTAGGTCTCTGTCACAGTATTTTTTAGCATATTACCACTGCCTTTGGTAAATGTCATCCTGTTTGCAGACAGGCAGATGGCTGACAGATTGGTGCATTGCCACTTGCTACAATAAAAGGTTTCCACGGAGCAATAACCATCTCAGAAAATGTCACGGCATACAAAATTGTGCAATTATAATTCTTTTCAGATACAATGACTCTTGAAGGAATAAAAACAGAAGGGAGTTTGGGGGTCGGACAGGCTGTTTATTATAATTAAAACTTCAATTTTCTTTTTCTTTTTAAATGGAACTCTGTAAGAAGCAGCGAACAAGTCTGAGGAGAAAAGAGCTGAGATTGGTTATCTTAATCCAGATGCTTTGCACTCATGTTTCCATGTCCATATGATACTCCACTGCCAATCCCATACGATCAAAACGATCATCTTGACTGAGATGCTAATTGTATTTGTCTTGAAGTCAAGCCATTGTCATGTTTCTGTGTTCCTTTGCTGATGTGAGGAGATAAATATTTAGGATGTCAGCAGGAGAGATTTTGGGATGAACTGTCAGGTCCATAAATAATGTGGCCTTTTGTATAATGAGAAGTAACTGTTTTTGTAAACTCGAGACCTTTTTTTTAATCACTTTGGACACATCTGCAGCCTGATTTATGTCTACACTCAAAAAAACCAACTGTAAACTGCCGTATGAAAGTTGTATTCTTAAACAATATTTGACGGTCCATTTCCCGTGCAGGAGTATTTATTTTGATTTCTGGAAATTACAGCGTTGGAAGTATTACTCACAGAATATTTTTTGTCTTGGCTCCTTCTCTGATGATTTTTGTAACACTTAAGATCCATGTACTGTAGGGAGTAAGTTATCGGTTGAAATGATACTGAACTTTTTATTTATCGGATGTTCATAAATATTAGTAATATGCAGGGTAATATTCTGTCAAAACACATTAATTGCCTTTACTTTCATACTGTTCTGAAAAGCCTGTTGTGAGCCAAGAAAAAATTCCAGGTATTATGTTTGTACATTAGATTAGGATCCCTCATGTGAGGAGTCGCACATCTATTCATTTGCATACATCGATATCTGCATTCAAACTGTAAATGTTGGCCAAGCATGAAGACGGAGGACTTACCCCTGATGTAGTTACACTGGAAGCCCTGACACATCCTGACACATTTGCTATTTTCCTCTGTTGCTGCTGTGTTTCCACATTGAAAATACGCTGCAAATGCAAAAGACAGCTTGACAGAATCATAAAATGGGAAGGAGGCGCAGACCTCCTTGTCCCTTACCGCTGACGGCCTCTACTAAGTGCTCATATACCCAGTCTCATTGCACCTTCATCTTCAGCTGCACATCTGTCAAGCTCTGTTGCATTGTTACAGTGCAATGTTGACACAACTGTCTACAAAGACTTTGTCTGTCCAGATACTTTCTAAAGTACTTAAAACTGCCTTTGTGGTCTCAGGGATCAGATTTTTGCTGTGATGACATGGATAGACATGCTGACTGACTCAGAAGATAAAAAAACAATATTGGCCGTGCTGTCACAGCTGGTAATCATTTGATTTGGTAATTTTATCAGCTCTCCGTGGAATGATTTCCCATGCAGGAAAAGGGTGGAGCAGGAATAAATGATGCTGCCGGCTGGTCAGATGAGGGTTAGCTGCGTGATTAGCTCTGTTCGTAAATTTGTGAACGCCTGACCACAGGAGGACAGAAAATGTCTGTAATAATGCCAAAAAGCTGCACTACACCTGCTGCCTTCGCTCCCCTTTCTTCGTTCCTTTACTTTCAAGCGAGTAGTGAATGATTTACCTTTTTTTTTTTTGCTGTTGTTTTGTTTTAAATTATTTCCTTCTTGTGCATCCAGTGCATTCACACTCATTCATCTGCAATTCAGGGTCACTGGCTTGTAGGTAACAGCAGGACAAATGGCAAAGATTAATTGTCACTAAGTGAGTAACATTGGAAGTGTTTGGTTCTTTGCATTCCCGATCATCAAGATGACGCCGTTTCCCCTCATCAAAGGCTTATCCTGCCAAGAGTCTGATGTCAACTTCCCAGCAATGCAGTGAAAAATGAAATTATTCAGGGGTCATGATACATTAGCTAGGTTTTGCTGAATTGGAACACGATGGACATACTGGAACAGGAACCAGTCACATTTGTTGTGATGAAGTTTGTCATGATTTGCTTTGGATGTTGTTAGTATCAAGATACAAAGAAGATGAATCCCCAGCACGCGGTGAAATTCTGTCTGACTCATAAGTGTTTTTGCTCTGGCGGCACAAAGCGCTTTCCAGTTTCTGGGTTTCAGTTTCATGATTTTGAACAAAGAACGATTTGATGTTCATACCAGCTGTCCCAATGTATTTTTTCATCAAAAGGCAGGCTTAAATCTTGTTTTGATTTGGGGCTTTTTTTAATCTTGGGGGTTATAAATGTAATATTTATTCAAACTAAACAGGTCTGAAACCTCAGTAAGTGATTTGAAACCCCAGGGATAGAAGTGACTTGAAAGAAAATTTTGCCTTAAAAGATTACGCAGCAGGTAGGCTACCTCAAACACTGACTTTGGATTCGTTTTGCAGCCACACAGTGTTTAGCCTCCGATTAAGTAGAGACCATAAAGATTTAAAACTGTAGGTGAAAAAAAAAAAGTACAATGTTGTAAAATTCTGTAACCCACAAGTGTGATCTATACAATATGTACTATACTGTAGGCTTGAGAGCAGATGTAATAGTAAATGATCTCATTGGTGTCGGCACAAGAACGAACAAGAGAATAAAAAGGATTTATTGGGTAAGAGAAAGAACAAATCTGCTTTTTTTTAATCCAAAGCAACTCTGCACTTACCATTGTACATTTAAAAAAACACACGACTGTATAATAGGCACATCCACCAGTTCTAAGTACCAAGAGGTCTGCCCACTTTATCATTTACAACCTTTAAAAATCACTTAACCACTGCTTGATGATGATCCTCTTCTTTAGATCCTCTCAAGTGGGCATTAACAACTTAAAAGAGAGATTTATCAAATTATTCAGTCCTGTGACTGAACATGAGCCATAAACGATTTTTAATCACAGTTGATGACTCCTGTGTACCGACTATTCTGTTCTCTGTTCTCCTTTCTAATGGTTCCCATTACGGGATCAGCACTCTGAGTCCTCCTTTGTCTCCTGCTTCATGTCATAGGGCAGAAGCTGCCTGTATAATTCCCCTTAAGATTGCTTTTGATATTTGGCTTTGGCTCATTTTAAAGAAAGACCGGTGAACGAATAAAAGGAAATCACTGATAACCAAGCAATTTTACTGTTCCTCCATGATGTCAGTGACAAGTTTAGCTCATAGTTGGACTTAAGTTTATGGATATAGCGCACTGAAGTTTAATAGTCTTTCAAGTCAAGGCCAAACAATAAGGGGTTTGGGGCTGATACCAGTTACTCTGATGTATTTCATGCTGAGAGGGGTCTGGGTCTTGCCAACAGTTTTGAGGGAGGAAAAAAAAAAAAGACGTGCAGAGAAATAAGAGGGGGTTGGAATCGCTGTTGATGAATGTGTCTTGCCAGGAGCTGTGGTCTTTTTGACTCAGATTAGCTAGTAGATGCTTGGAGTCAAGGTTTGTGAACTGTGCCATCCATCCACAAGAGGGCACAGATGATGTTGCTGGATAGCCTCCTCCCCAAAAGTGTTTCTGCTGATAAGTCTAGTGGGTCGGAAACTCCATCTTAACCTTCAGTCTGGCTCAATTCATAATCTGTTTTTATATGTAGCGATGTTGTGGGTGGTTGGCTGTTGTTCTTTTTTCCTTTTAAATTGAGCTTTAGGAAATTGCAAACTTTTAAACAAATTTCAAGGGTCTAATACATCAAAAACAATTATTATACACAATAGATCATTTAATCGGTTATCAAAAAGGATCACTTGTGCCAACCAATTGTGAATTTTAACAAGGGAAATTATAAAGGACCGTTGGTACTTGCGATTCAGTGGTGTGAATTTGCAAAGACATTTCTTGGCGAGCTCTCAAAAGTTTGACACATCTACAATGTTTGGGGTTTTTTTTGTTGTTTTTTTCCCTTCCTCAGGACAAGGCTTTGTGCTTCGCTGAACAGCCTATGATGCATTACTATGCAGTGATTATGATGATATCACCTATCCTTTAGTGCTGGATGTCAGATGTTGACACCGAAGACCGCAGGCTGGGCTTGATTTACAGGAGCATGTGGTCTGGGCTGCTGTTTGTCCTTGCAGTTGGTGTGCTATTACAAAGCCTTAGACTCTTTAGATGGGCCCATATGGTGAAGAAAGACATTCAAAGTTGTCTTCCTGTGGCTGGAGTTTGGTTTGGAGTGAAAAGTGGGAGTTATTTGTTCCAGGGAAGTGATTTTTTTTTCTTTTCTAAACTGACTTGACATTTAAAACTGGCCTAACTGATGTCAAATACAATAATCTTTCTAGATGAAATTTGGGCTTGAATTTATAACATCAAACCATATTCTTAGCCATCATGTTTTTCATTAGAGTACATTGTTAAATTCTTTTGTCATCGTCGTGCCTTCTCCGTTCAGTGTTGTCAGTAATCTGAATTCAGTCCATGTTGTACTATTAGCCTCCTTGTCCCCATAAACCTAATTGATACCTAAGGCTAGCAGTGAAGTGTAAACAAACAGGCAGCTGCTGAGACAGCCATGTGTCTTGGATGGAGCAGCCACCCAGCCCATAATGTAGTGCAGTTTGAATTGTTCACTCCCTCTTCTGTGGCTGTCAGGGCAGAACTGAGGCGTGGATACGACCACATAAAAGAAATATTTGTCCAATCTGTCCAAGCAAACTCCCCAATTGAGAACTGAATTTTCCCATCGCTTTGCTCTGTGTCTGTGTGACATGTAATTGAAAGAGGAATAATGCTTTGAACTGAGCAGGAGGCAGCCTTTGAATTGGGGAAAAAACAGAAAAGGAAAAAACTGTTGTGAAGTGTAATGACCACTTACAAACTTTACACCTGTTCTGTGAAATTTCTGGCACATTTATTTAAATATTTTTAATCGGCACAAGCTTCTGTGTGTTTCTAAAGGTGCTTTTCCTTCTTAACAACGCAACTTTGCGTGGATCATACTCATTTAATTGAATTGAATGCACTTCATGAAAGTATCTTAAAGCCTTTGAAAAATAAGCTAGATCCTTATGTTTGGTCAATGATTACCATATGCTAATGTCAAATACATTCTCATTGCACCATAGTTTAAAGCTTGCTCTTTAAACAATCTGTTTCTCAAAATGCTGCGGTCCATAGATCTCTGCAATGTTTAGAAACTGTCAGAGCCTTCAAGTTTCCCAGACGGCTTTGCTACCAGTGTCACAAAGAGCCCGGAAGTCTTTTTCTGGTTGTGACTACGAAAGCGTTTATCTCTCAGTTCATGAGAGGGTGTTGGGTTTGCTGTCAAGAACTTTGATTCGTGTGTGTGTGTGGACTCCAGGAGTTTGCCAGTGTGAAGTGAAAAGAGTTGCCAGGGTGGTGAAAGCATGCTGTTTGCTCATGTCCTGACCTGCCGAATGGCTGAGGACACAGAATGGATTTTTCTTTGGTGGACTTTTCTTCTGACCTAGCCCCTCTGTGTTTGGAGAGACATGGAAACCCCAGCTGAAATGCACAGGCATTTTATTGAATGAGGGGAAGACTTAGGGCTTTCACCAAAGATAGTTTGAATAGGACGTAAGAGACGGGCAGTGAAAGCGGGGGGAGGTTGTTAGGATGAGGTCAGTATAAAGCGAATGATTCATGCTGTCATCATGTTGTTCTTCCACTAATGACTTTGGGTCAGAAAACACATTTTTGGTCAACTATGTGTCTAGAACATGTGGTAGAGTGATAGCAAATCGTGGTCTGCACCATAGTTGTCTGATGCAACTTGGGCGAGTCTGGGATTTGCCCTCTGAGGCAGTATCATAAAACTTCAAAGCCTGGACTTAAGAAATCATCTGGAATTGTTTCTCTACATGCTCTACATGCACTTCTGGAGCTGTGATACTGTGGAGATAGTCACAGAACAGCAGCACTTTTTTTTAAAAAATGGAAACGACATGCACTCAGGAATTGCATTCAAGAAACACACCTAAGGGCAACCTCATGGAAAGAGGAAATAGCTTCAGTTCAAGTCATTGCCTCATTTGCCCTTGGTTAAAATGAATTTAACATTTAAAGGAGCAGTCTGCAAATAATTCCTGTGCACCATGAACTTTTCTTCTAAGTAATTGAGTTCACAAAAGTCAGGATCTTATCCTATAATGAGGGTAAAATTGGCGTGGGGGTGGGTGGCATGGATCGCACATGGAACTGATACTTGCTAACAGGTGTAGCACAACCAGGGGTGAAAGGTCAGTGAAGTTTTAAAGGCAGTCCCAGCCTGGAATTGCTTCTGGTAATGCGCTACTTGGACAGAACGAGCAACTGACACAAGTCGGGTTGTTGGTCTTGTAGTATGATCAGGAGTCTCTTTGTGTTGTTGTTTGTGTTCTGATTTTGTCATGTTTATGTTTTATTTCTCCATTTATGGTTAAAATTGTAGTTAAATGCCTTTGAATACATGCAAGGATCACTATTTGATTGATATTTAAGTTAATATTTGTGTTTGGCAATCTGGTTTCCACTTATTTATCACAAACAGTGGAGCTAAAATGAAAAAACGAAACAATATTAAGTAACCCTCAGTCCAAATAACAGCAGCTGCTTCCTGATGTTTAGACAGGACTGACCTATGCATTGTGTTAACACTTAATCATGGGTTTGCCTGGAGTTTGAGGTAACTGGTGGGGGGTAATAATAGCTAGACTACCCACAAAACACATTGTGCAGATTCACAAAGCAAGCCAAGTATCATCAAAGTTCACAAATGCCTGAGACTTGAAACCTTAATGACCACCTCTTCCTTCATTTTTATCTTCCGCCCTCTTAACATTCTTTGCACGATACAGTTCGCTTGACAAGTGCTTGCATTCAGTTCAATATTCAAACTTTGCAAGCAAAGCAAAACAAGTGATCCAGAAACCAGTTTGACACAACATGACATTGCCCCATTGAAATGATTAAGATGTAAGACCAATGAATCCTTTAACAGGTGCTTTGGTCCTGCCTTAGGCAAACCCTGACTTTACTGTAATTGACACTGTTGAGTGTGGTAAAGAAATACATTGTCATTGGATAACAAAGGCTTTTGGAGATACAAATTATAACATTAAAAACCTGTTCCTACTTTTTCACCTTCTGAGAATACACCTATCAATTAAGCCAGTTAGCTAAATTGTAGGTTAATATGCAGCCCTGTAGGTGAGGGGCATGATTGAAGGATTTGGCTCGCAGTGAACTGTGAAAAGACCAAAAACATATTGCCTCTGTCTTTCTTTTTCTTTTCTTGAATTGCACCAGCATTTCTTATTCAAATCAAACCCGTTCATAATAGACTGATTGCAGCTTACAGCCAATCTTGAGTTTTATTGCTAGACAGAGGTTATTATACTCCTTGTGGATCTATTGAGAGCTTTTGAAGGACTCCTCAGGTACTGAAAGGTGTCCATTAGACATTTAATAAGAGGCTGTTGCATTCACAGCAGTTGCCACATTTCAAGAGGGTGCTAGGGAGTAAAGTTTGTCTGACCCCAAACAGTTGCCAGCTGTGTCTCTCATTGTTGTGATAGTGTTACAAGAAACCAACGTTGAGCTAAAATTAGGGTTACACATCAATACGAATTTAAATTCAGTATTTGAATTCTTTGGATTTCTACACATGCGCCCATCAAGTGACAAATAGATCAGCTGAACAAGTAAAGCTAAGAACAGACAGGCTTTTTTCAGAGCGTCCTTTCTTTAGTGTTTAGATTAAGAGTCAAGAATAAATGTTTGAATAGATCTAGAAAGACAACAAGGATCTAATCAAATCCTGAGCGAAAATTCTCCCTCTCCTGATTATAAAAATAAGCCAGAAATCAGCCAGTTGTCAGAGATATAATCACTGTAGTTCACTCAATATCTCCCCCATGGCTGCAATAACACATGTGGCTACAGATGTACGAAAGTAGTCTTTCTTGTTTAAGACGGTGCTACTTAAAACTCTATTTGACAGCGGAGGTGACCGAGGCTAGACGTTCATTAGGCATAGTGGAACAGAACTTTGTTTCAGTAGCACAGAGCGGGCATATTAACATCAGGTTAAACCAACATTAGGAATGGGAAGGGGCCAAGATCATTAGAGAGGGGGTGAGAGCACTATGCGGGGTCAGGTTACATGTTGTCAACCCCAGACCTGCCCTGAACCTGTCTGTCAGAGAGGCCGAGGGTAAGAGCAGAGTGAAGACGAGGAGGAAGAAAATTGACGAGTGAAACATTTTGACACGCAGGCTTAGCTCAATAGCTTCTATTCAGCCAGACTGTTTCCTGCTTTAGGCTTTACAGTAGGAGAGGCTAATCAGACCTGATGGTTGTATTGGAAGTGTTTCAAATCAGAAACAAGACTAAGAGAATAAGAAGCATATGTACTCTTATCTTTACACTGCCAGTGTCTTTTATTGGTCTTTTGAACTATTAAAAAGCTAACAAATTAGCAGATTAAGAAAAAGAACAATAAACCATTTCAAATATTTTTAATCACTTTATTTATCATGTTATGGTAATTTTCTTTTCTCTTCGCAAACACAAGTAAAAGAAAATGTCTTCTTCAGTGAGTTAGGAATATTTTATAGTTTTTTTTGTTTGTTTTGTTTTTTGTTTTTTGTTTGCCTGTCCCGTTTGGCTCTTTTGCCATCAGAATTGTTGTCTAAAGGCAAAGAAAGATGCCCAACGGATTTACTTTACCAAATTGACCATCCCAGCCTTGCCGTAATGGTCCATTTGATTCACCTTTTATTGTTTATTTTATTTTCACTTACTGAATACGGGACAGACTTGACTGGGGGAAAGAAGGGGAGAAAGAAAGAGGGAAAGAGAAACAGCTGAGAAGAGGGACGGGGAAGAAGGGCAAAAAACAAAAACCAACAGAATGAGCAGAAAAAAAAAAGAAATAAAAAAAGCATATATCAATCACCTGGATCACCTGCTGAGAAAGAAAAAAGAAAACAAGCAGAAGAGAACAAGAGTAATAGAATAAACAACATCACAATGATATATGGGAATATGACAGTAAATACTAAATATTAAACATTATTGTGCAGCACATAAGATCAACAGAACACAGTGTGCTTTGAGGTAGGAGCCAAAAAGGGTGTAGTTTGTGTGTGTGAGCACCCGTGTGTGCACCTGTGAGCATGGACGCGCTTGTTTTTTTTTTTTTTTAAAGGTTCCTTCATGTAATGATCTGCTAGAGGGTGTGGGGGGGGGGGGGGGGCCACAGCCCCGTCCTCCAGGGCATGAAGCAGGTATGGAGGAGATCAAAACTCCAGACATCCAGAGGCCCCCAGAACACAAGAGACCAAGAAAGACCAACAGAGGGGCAGCCGCGCCACTGTCCCAGAAAGAGCTGAGGAGAGTCCCAGATGAGGGCTCACTCAGCAGCCGCGGAGCAGAAGCCAGGGGGAGTTGCAGTGACGCGCCCGTGAGCTCCGCCGGCAGCCAGCCGTGCCTGAGTGACCGAGCCCCAGGCCGAGAGGCCGGGGGCACCCCGCCTCCGAAGTGGCCCGAGCGAGCCCCAGGCTCCAGGCCCCGATAAGCGGCTGCCAAGGAGTGAGCCGGTGTGTACCTGGACGCCCACCCCCGGACACAAAGAACCACCAACGCACCGACACCTGAGGGAGTCCGCCACCGGCAGGGGAAGTGGTGGTAGGGGGAGATAGGCCTCCAAACCTTGGAGGGCCTGAGATGTCCCCAGAGAGGTGGCGCCTGACACCCAACCTGACATATAGACACAGACATACAGGCACACACATATACAAACATCCATTCCCACCCTCGTGCTCTCATATGCACTTACTCCACACTCAACCAACGTGGAGACAGACATAAAGAGACGCTGTACACACGATCACACTCCCCAAGCGTACTCTACAAACCGGGTCTAGGTACCCTTACCCCTGGAGGGGGAACTGCACCCAGACCCAGGTGGTGTTACCCTTTTCCCTGCGGTGGGGGGAGGCAGACCGCCCCGACTCCGCAGCAGCAGGGAGGCCCCACACTCCAGACCGCAGTTGGACAGCCAACTCCTCCTCCTAGCCCCCCCCCGCTCCAGCAGGTCGCAGAGAACGGGGGTGAGAGAAGATTCCAAACCTCCCTCCACCCGCTCATTGTAGTGTTGATGCATGTGTGTTCTAAGGTGCATTTAAAACCCAGGAGGGCATGGAGCTACATGCCAGAGAGCAGCAGGTAAGCGCATGGTCCCTCCTGCTAGCCCTCAATGTCTACGTGTATTTAACCTTGAGAGGTGGGCAACGACGCCAGGGGTGGGGTGTACACCCTGATGGTACTTTGATGGTAAAAAAAAAAAAAAAAAAAAAGGAATATTTTATAGTGATGATTTAACTTTACAGTATGTTACACACTGTATTTTTGCATTAACCACTTAAAGTGTGTTAATCTGAGGCATATAGGTGTATGCGCCGTGCTACAAGCGGAGTCCCAGTGCTCTAAGATTATAATTTCCACATATTCGGTCTCTGCATTTATTATGCGAACCCTCTGAACTGGAAGTATTATGTTAGTGATTTGTTACTTCACTCTCTATTCAGCGCAGGTTTGTCTGTGCCCCGGATGTAACATCCTGCAGGGAGGTATACCCGGCGCTGGGTCAAGCCCTAGTGGGACCAACAGGAGAGTCATTAGTTAGTGTGAGAAAGTTAAAACCGTGGAGAGTAGCAAAAATACGGGTGGAGCAACCCCCTCCACCCCACACTCTCCCACCATCCTCGTCTTCCACCAGCTGGCTAACAGATGGAAGGACCTGTTGGCCAAAAAAGTGAAGGGGAAAGATGGAAATCAGGGCAAGGAGGGGAGGGGGAGAAAAAAAGCAGTGACACATATATTGAATGATGAGCAAATTTATGAACGCTCAAATCAGAGCTTGTGAAGCAGTTACATCTCTTCCCCCTCAGTGTGGAGGATGTGCCAAGTGCATGTGTGTGTGTGTATAGAGGTGACATTTGGCTAGGGTCGCTGCTTGGGTTATGCAATGTTAGCATTTGGTGTGTTTGTTTATCGGGCTTGCAAAATGGAGGAAGTCAGATTGTGCGGGGGAAGGTGATGAGTACGTCCTCAGATGAGAGGGAGAGTGGGTAGCTGCACAACTTGCCGAGCTGACGGTTGTGCGTGTGTTTGCATTAGCGGTCAAGGAGCGCTGCAGTCAGAATGATCTCTGTCCTGCTGTTATTTACCTTTCACAGAGGAAACCAGTGGGTGTGGTGGGATCAACAGGGACTTGTCCTTCTAAATTTATACAAACACCGCCACCTCAGATCAACTGACTTCGCCCTGACTTCGCCCTGTTGTGCTACTGAAAATGATATTTTTAAGCTCTGTATGTGTTAATGAGTGCAAAACTTTTAAGATGTATGCACAGGTGGTTGCAAAGGAAAAAGAAGTGAACTCCCAGTTTAACTGCTTTTTCTGGTGGTCTTGGTTTCAGTAGATATATTGTATCTTTTTAATGGTGTATTTCTCAAAAACCTGTAATTCATTTCTAGATATTTTATATAGTATACTATAGTATAGTAAACTACAGTTTTTGAGAGCCAGCCTATTTCTATTTTAGTCATAATAAATTCTCCTTTATTTGACCACTTTTAAAAAAAATAAAATGACAAGTTTCAAACAGCTGAAAAAACACTTTTCTCACTAGTGTTGACAAAGATCGTGCACATGTTTCATCTACACTGTTAAAATAAACCTGCTGTCACTGATTGAGAGACCTCTAACACACGGCACGATTGGGTGTGTTTTCTTTTTGTAAACGTCTTGTGCCATAGAACTATAAATGGCCGCTGTTGTTATATGCCCCCTTACAGATTTGTGATCGGGTTTATATGGACTCATTTGAGATTTTAGGATTAGAGATATTACTACTGCTCGTACAGCTGGTTTCAATAGGGAAAAACTTGATGCTCCCTTTCGTATTGTCTTCAGTTAATAGGAGAAGGAAGGGATTTTTGGGGGGATGGAGTGCAGGTGGGGGGTCTTCCGTGTGAGCCACTGTCTCGCATCATAATTTATCACCATGCTCTGCTTATCTTTGTTGGACATTTCAAAGACATCTTGATGTGGAAAACCTTTCTTCTCTCAACTCAACTGAGTTTTCTTTCCCACAGCTCTCGAGATATTTGGCAGTCAGACTATCTCAGCAGGAGTGCACTGTATATGCTGTAGTATGGGTGAGGAGGTTTGCTTTGATTTGTCTGTTACTGGAGCCTGCAATGCCTTCTTGTAATGCAGTCCTGTCTGATCAGTTCCAGTAAGATACCAGGTTGGTGTGCTTTACTTTCAGTGTGTTAGTGTTTGATGATTCCTGGTCTAAGCTGTTTGGAAATAACTTTCAGGTCTATTGCAACTCTTATCAGTGACTTATTTTTACTGTTTTACTTCGTGAAATAATCTCCAAACATACATTTTGGACAATTTAGCCAATTCTAACAAGCTTGAAAGTTAATATTTATCATGACCACCTCTATTCTTCAAACCAGCCTAAACTATCTTAGGCAAGATTGTATAATTTCTTTAAGTAGTCTTCAGGAAGAGTTCTCCAGGCTTCTTGAAGGATATTCAAAGCTCTTCTTTGGGCGTTGGCTGCCTTTTGTTGTTTTCTGTCGAGATGATCCCACACAACGTCAATGATGTTGAGGTCTGGGCTCTGGGGAGACCAATCTATGATGATAGCAATGCACTGGCAGTGGGTTTGGGATCACGGTCATACTCTCTCCTGACCTCCTCCATACATATTGACAACTTAACCCATCCTATTTCTTAAGGATATGGCTTTCATATGCTGTTAAAAATTACTGACCTTGACCCTTAACTAACCAGATTCTACTTCCTCTGTGAACAGTTTTTCCTTTATTATCCATTTATTTAATTTACAGTGAGCTTTACAACAGTGTGAATGACAGTTCCTGTCATTACTGTATTTTTTCAAAGCCCTTGCTTCCTCTTTCCCACCATCTTCTCCTCCTCCTACCTTGTTCTCTGCTGCACTTCCTTTACAACCCACAGCTATAAAATGCTAATTTGGCAGCCTGTTGTCTTTGAGTTTGACCTGGCTTGGAGAGGTTAGGGGTAGGTGAGGCACAGATGCTCTCCAGTTCACTGACTGTGAGACAATGGTCGTCTCAAGACTTTCTCCGGGAATTTCCTGTTCTCCTCCATGTTTTATACAGAATCATATCCCTGTCACAGCGCTAACAGATCCTCTGCTGTTTCCAGCTTTAAGGGAATTAGTCTCAAAAAGCTAGACGTCACCTGGCTTCTCTGAAAATCAGACTGAATATAGCTCTGTCTTAAGGGCCACACTTTTCCGCATCTCTCTTTATTGCCGTCTGCTCTGAAGGACATTCTTGGAAAATTTAATAGTGTGAGAAACATGCTTGACTTGAAGTCCTGAATACCTCGTTGAACAACCAGGAATGTTTAAGTGAGCATGCCTTTATTCTCTGTAAAGCTTGGGCATAAAGATGGATGGCATCCTGTTGGGTTGATTGACCCACTCATGTGTGGCACTTGCATACCTTGTGTTAAATGTGTTATTTGTTTTTTGGTACTTTACAATGCACTCATTGGATTTATGTCTGTCTGAACAGTATTTTTGAAGTTAACCCCCAGAGAATGTGCTAAAGTAAACTGTTATGCTCCTATGCATCCTCAGGGAGTGCCCATAAACCCAAACTCCTCTCACAACTGAAATCCCTTGTCTCTTGTAGTGGAAATGTGAGTGGAAAATTGCAGGGCATTTGGTAAGCATTCAAGGGTTGTTTTTGTTAGGTGTTGAGTCTTTTATACTATGTTATTGACCTAGACTGTCTGCTAAGTTAGAGATTATAGATGGCTGTTGTTCATATGTTTGAGGCATAGCAAAGGTTCTTTCTGTGTTTTATGTGTTCATCATGTTTATCCATTCACAACTACATACTTTGTCTGTAGACCTATAAACTGTTTTAATTAGCTCAAGTGGTAAAAAGCTGTAGGTGAGAATGTGGAAAATACCTGAGTATTCTCAGCAGCCACAGTTTCACAAAACTGCTATTTGTGCTAATGTAGACAAGTTTAGTTTATAGTGCTAACATCCTTCATTGTGTGATTAGTCATAATGACCTGCCGATAAGATGTATTATGGGAGTACCTATTTGTGGTCCTTTTTTTTTTTACAACAGCAACATAGGCAGCACCTCGATTATCTCACCTTTATAGACGTGAAAAAGAAAGACTCTATGAAGTCCTGTGAAAAACTAAGTACACCCTCATGATTCAGTGGCTTGTAGAGCCACCTTAAGCAGCAATAAATTAAGGTTTGCATGACTTTATCAGTCTTTCACATCATGTCAGTTGAGTTGAGGTCTGGACTTTGACTTGGCCACTGAAACACTTTTCTTGTTGCAGATTTGCTGATGTGGGATCATTTTTCTGTTGCACGACCTAGTTTTAGCCACGCTTTAGCGGCGGCCTCACATTTAGGAATTCATGTTCAGCTCAGTGACTGCAAGGTGACTAAGTCCTATGGCTGCCAAACAAGCCCAAATCATCACCCCTCCACCACCGTATTTGACAGTTGGTATGAAGTGTTTGTGTTGATATTCTGTTCTTGGTTTCCACCAAATGTGGTGCCGTACATTACAGCCAGACATATTCCCTTTGGTCCAGAGGATATTGTTCTTGTGGTTTGTACAGATGCAACTTTGCAAACCTAAGACATGCTGCCCTGTTCTTTGTAGAGAGAAGTACCAAAACTGCTTTTACAGAGGTGGTCATGCTTGTTGATGATCGGTTAATCTGGTTGCTGCTTACCTCGTAATTCATATGGAACCAGTAAGAGTGCAAAGTTCTGTATAGAGTCCTGTGAAAAAGAACGTTTAGATACAGACAGAAAAGATGTGAAGGAGGGGAATGTTCTCGACCTGAAATTCATTAAATATTGGGTGCGTGCTCAAAGTACACCAAGTTCAAAAGAGGTATACTTGTGTGCATTCATGTGACTTGATTTATCCTGTCATTCTGTACAAAGGATAGCTCAGGACTGAACAAAGCATTCCTTTTCTGAAATCCGCCCCTGTTTACAGACTCTACAAACAAAAATATCCAGTTAGTCTTTCATATAAATTTGCTGTTCCCCAGAATTTTATGCTTTCATAAGTTAATAAACTTGGCTGAGGATGAACTCTAACTGTAGATAAGCACCAGCACATGATCCTGGTTTTCCTCAATGGAAAGCCTATTTTATAACAGTGAAAAAAATCCAGAGCCCAAGTGCTGTTATAATTCATCTGCAGACTTTGTTTTTACAACTTTATATATAGGGTTTCTGGTATTCATCTTCTGAATATACAGTGTACGACAAAGGCGAGTATACCCCTGTGCAATTTCACTTAAATGTCAAATGAAACAAAAAATCCAGCACTTTAAAATAAGGTGCTTTCCAAGTTGAAAACTGGGATATTTGCTTGTGGGTAAAATGAAAAATAAAAATAACAGTTTAGAAATGATTTGTTTGAAGGCTTTTATGAAGGTTAGACAATGGAAGGCTTAATCTCTCTGTATTGTGCCTTAGAGACAAGATGGTAATACCCTGCAATTACTAACTAGAATAGATTGATCTGTGGCTCAAGAGATGAAGTAGATTGTCGACTAATCAGAAGGTCAGTAGTTTGATCAGTGGTTCCTCCTCTAGCATGCATGTTCCACTATCCTTGGGGAAAATGCTGATGGCTGAATTGCATCTAATGCTAGTGTGTAAATGTTAGGTTTAAATCCTCTTTATATAAAAATGTGCTTTTTTGAATATGTAGTAAGAAAGTGGCTTGATTGCTCAAATAGATTAGAAAAGGCACTATACAAATAAGAGTCCAGTTATTTGCAGATATGTTTCCATTTCAGTTTAAAGTAATTTGTAAATATATATCCCCCACCATGCCAAAGGTTTTGCATCTTAGCTTTCCATTAACTAACTATTTGCTCTATAAAATGCTGACTAATTAATATAAAGTTCCTGGAGGAGTTTTGTTTTAAAGATTAATATTTGTAGCATCTAACAGCCAAAAGACATTTTTCAGTACACATATATTTAAAAGGCAGAGTAAATGAGTGTTCTCATTTAGAAAGCTGCTAATATCAAATCTATTGTTGTCATCTGAAACCGTTTTTCACTTATTTTCTCTTAATCAAACGATTTATTATTCTAGTATGCATTTCACCACTACTTGCAACATTATCCTTTTTATGAAGTGCAACCATAGGACATCTGAAACTCTTAGCATTCGGAAGCCTAAGGCTACTGGGACTCTTATGTGACATAATGTAAATAAACTTTTGTATGTAAACTGACCTTCTAAAAATCTTTTTAAAATCTCCTTTCAACAAAGGAAAATATTAAGCAGTCCTTATGAGATGCTTGACTCGTTCTTGTATCTCAGGTATCCCTCTAAAATAGCTCTTAATATGACCCAGCCGGTGCAATGTGATCAATATGTTTTCCTTTCTTCTTTCAAGTCAGGGACGCTCCTAAATGGGTCCTCCAGCTTTGACTTGTCTGGCCTTTCTCCCAGCTTTACTAATCAGGGACCTTTGTGTATGCTTGTCTGGCTCTTTCACAGCCAGCCTGGGAGCTCTCATAATTTATGAGTCATTTCCTAAGGAAAACATGGTGCCTCAGCAAGTCCTCATACAGGGATACCTATGGGTGGGACAGTTGAAGTCAGATTTGGTGGCTGGGAGGATGGAGGGGTTAGCAAAAGAGATGCAACAGAGGACACTGAGTCATTTTTGACATGATGTGGGATTTACGAAGCACCAGTGACAGCAGTGAACATCTGGAAGGATGGCAAAGGGCAGAAAGGATTAGCGGAAAGCTAACAGAAGGAAGGAGGAAAGCTTTGGTCAGTTAAAAAATGGTTGAGAGTGAGTATCCAGAAGTAGTGGTGCTAGGACAAAAGGAAGTCACTGGGACAGGGAATGTTTTAGGACTCATCCTGGGTGGCTACAGGAAACATCTTCATGGCAATCCATCCAATAGCTAAAAGTTAGTGTTGGACAATGTGCTCGCTAAGTGTCTCAACGTTAACAGATAGTTTTCTCTTGATCAAGTCAAGATCACCCAACTGACAGACTGACAGCACAAGTCTGTTAGCTAGATAAAAGCTCATTATATGCCCAAAACCTGCTTACGGTATTAATCATTAGTAATTTTATTCACATAAAATCATGTTATATCGTCCTCTGAGTGTTCATAGTTGGATGTCTTTATTTCTTCTATTCAAGGGTAATTGGCCCACAGCAACAGTGATCCATTACAGTGTAACAGATATTAATGATAGACTGCCATCCTTGAGCTAAATACAAATGCTGTTTAATTACTTTTACATAAGAAAATTGAGGCTTTTTCTGTTTCCTATTGTGCCACAGTCCCACCTACTTCTCCAGTCTGTCCATCGCTCTCATTGCTTTCTTTTATCTCACTTCATCACACTCTTAAATCTGCACGTCTTAAGACAGGCAGCCCTTTAACCTTTTTGTACCCTAAGGCCACAAAAATAAACATTTCCAAGCATGAGGCCCAGCGTCTGTTCTCTCTTAGTCAGGAATTATACATGGGATAATTGCCATATTAATGTGTATACATATCAACAGGTGTGTTTAATTTCCATTTCTGTTTGTCAGATTGTCATGGTTCTTGGTGTATTTTTGGTCAAAATGAATACAGGAACTGACTATAATGATCCAGAACATAATGTTCTGATTTGAGCGATTGATAAATGCCTGATTGCCTGATCTGATCTCCAAAGGTAAAATGCTTAAACTGTGAACATTTACTGTTCTGTGGAATGATTTGATTGATGTTAAGATGTGTATTTGTTTTTCATAAAGTTCATCTCTCGTTTACATGTCCTACAAAAATTCCATTGTCCATGACAAGTGGACAAGCATTAATGTCCAGTCCTTATTACACTTTAAAGAAGCTGAGCCATTAAGCTCGGTAGTTTTGTTGGCAGCAAAATAATTTTTCCAGCATTATACCCATTTAACTTTTGTATCTTTGTATCAAGTGACTACATGATCTTCAATTAGTGGACTAATTTAGCAAATAATGTTTTATAGACAGTGTGTTTTAGAAACCCCCAGGGATGGGGATGTTATCTTCTCTTTTACTTCACTTTTGATAATTGTCTGTATTACAGAAAAGAATCTGCCATCATGGATTGGTTGCAGGAATACATAATGGAGTAAATCCACTGCCCTTAGTTGATGGGCGGTGCAACCAGATGTTTCTGAGAAGCTTAGTAAACAGAGAGCACGTTGTCATAGAAGCAGTAAATTCTGAGAGTGGGAACAAGGGAAAATGATCTTTTCAGATGGCTAATGGTAGTGGAGTAGTTTTCAGTTTACACCACAGATCTGAGAAGTACTCCCATCACAGGACTTTGTTCTTCAGTTGTGGTCTTGTTTTAAACACGCAATGACAGGTGTTTTTCATTGATGTTGTTCTTAACACAGTTTTTTAGTTTGCCATCTGTCTGCTACTATCCTCCTACTTCCCAGGGATTGGTGTTTGTCTGATCAAACCTTGTCCCAGAGAGCTGGTTCTTTTCCTATCTGGATACTCAGTAGATTCATGTCTGTTTTTAAAGGTATAGATTCAAACCTGGGCCTCAGCTCAGTGAGTGAATGACGAGCAAAGGACCCGCCCTAGCAAGAGAAAAGCAGTGACATTAGACATCTTTTTTTCTGATAATGATGAAATTATTAAAGTGCAAATAAACGTGCCACCCCCACATTAGCGCAACCCTGCAACAGGGTCCTGTATTACTAATTATAACATCCTGTTGGGTATACGCCCACAGCCAAAATGTTGCAGTTTTAAAACACCACAGCAAAAAAGTATGAAAATATATATATAATACTAATATACCAATAAGCCTGCATATTGAAACCTTTAAAAGAATGTGCTAGTACTGAAATGTTTGGCAATTCGTCTAATTATAACATTTATGCATCAGCTTGCATGCATCTCACACTGTAAATAGACAAATGCATAGAAATGAACTCCCTGCACCTTATAGTAATGTTTGTGTCTGTGTTGAAATTTCATTCCTGCATTTATTGTCAAGCCTGGCTCAGATTTTTAAAGGCTCAGTTGCAATAGCACAGCAAAACTGCTGTTAAAAGTTGGCACTCTCATAAATCAGCTTGAGGCAGGACAGCCACAAAGGATCTCAAGGGCTTTAGCAGTGTCAAAAGTCTGCTCAAAGTTCTTCTGAGTGAGTTTAGCTGGATTGGTTTCTCAGTTGGGAATTCTGAACAAAGTCTTCTGGTAATAGATAAGGACTAATGCACAGATGATGACAGATGTATATGTTGTGTAGGTGCTAATGCAGGTTCATATAGCTGCTTATTTCTGAGGATGGGGAGGACATAGAAGAGTAGGTCATTGAGTTTATCTAATAGGAACCTCCCATCACAGATGTTTCATTTAATGGTACATGCCATCCTCTGAGCCCCCGGTCAAGTCAAAGTCCATACATGCTCTTTTTTTTTTGCCTTGTTGTTGTTTATACTGTAATTAAATAATAAATAAAATATGAAATGCTAAAAAAGTTCAACTTGACAATTCAATTCTCAAGTTAAATCTGCAGCGAAGTCCTTTTTGTCTCCCAAGTGAACAGTAAGGCCCTAAAACAGATTCATATGGACAGCAGCGACAACTCAATTTACAGTGCAAAGTTGGGTAACATATAACACAAGTGGCTTCACCAGCATCGAATGCCATAAGCATCCCACAGGAGTTATGTTTCTGACCACCTGATAAATTTAAGTCCTGTGTTCACTCCCTCTGTAGCTGTGATGTGGTCCAGCAGCTCTTGTGAAACGATATTTAGGGCCTCAAGTTGCTGCAAGTCAAGTATATTGTCTTCTAATAAAGTCCTTTTGTGACTGTAAACTGTCTGCTTCAGTGGCTGTGTCAGCTAGATGCAGCTAAAAGCTTTGAGATGGTTCCAAGAAAGGCAAAATTAAAAATCTCACAGGTCAGATGTATTTTTAACTTTTATTCAAGGGCTACCAGAAAAGATCACATAAAAAATATATATTTTCTAAAGTTCAGAAACAAAGTTGTATCACCTGCAGAAAGATACAATGCTGTGAAAAAATATTTACCCCTTCCTGATTTTTATTTTTTGTTAATTTTTGTTACACTTAAATGTTTTGGATCCAGTTTTAGTGTTACGTTTTTAAATTATGATTTAATCTATTAAAAACACTTATCCAAACCTACCTGGCCATGTGTAAAAGGGGGGGAAATGACCCCTCTTGTTAAATCATGAATTAACTGTGAGTAACCACATTCTTTGGAGAGCTGACTTCAATTTCACTGTCCACACCCATGACTGATTACTGCCAGACCCTTTGAACCAAAGAAATCACTTAAATAGAGCCTGTCTGACGAAGTGAAATAGGCTAAAAGATCTCAAAAGCAACATATCCATATGCCATAATTTTATGAAACTCAAGAACAGAAACAAAGTAAGTGACATCTGTCAGTCTGGAAATGGTTACAAAGCCATTTCTAAGACTTTGAGACTCCAGTGAACCACAGTGAGAGCCAATATACGCAAATGGGACACTGCTGACCCTTCGCAGGAATGGGTAGCCTACCAGAATCCTCCAAGAGCTCATCGACGACTCATCCAGGAGGTCTCAAAAGAACAGAAGAACTACTGGCCTCAGTTAAGGTCAGAGTTCTTGATTCAACAATAAGAAAGAGTCTGAGCAAAAATGGCTAACCCATGGGAGTTCCAAGGAGAAAACCACTTCTGACCAAAAAAACCCAAGAGTTGAACCTTTTCAAAGGTTTAAGTCCCATTTCATCTGCCATAAAACTAACACAGGAAAAGAACATCAAACCAACAGTTAAACATGGTGGTGGTAGTGTGATGGTCCTGGGCAAAATCATATTTAAAGACTATATTTTGTTATTTACTCTGGTTGTCTTTGTGTAATATTAAAAAATTGTTTGATTATCTGAATCTAAATGTGACAAATATGTGAGAAAAACAAGAAATCAGAAAGTTGGCAAATTCATTTTCAGAGCCCTATATCATATTACATGACACATGAGTAAGAAATCCATGTGTCATGTGGATCCCAGCTGGTATCCCTCTCAGCTAAATCCATTGTGAGCTTGTGAGCTGGTAAACAAGACCATCGATTCAGTGGCTGGACAACACGGATATTAATCAGAGGAGATGGTAGACCTTTGCCAGCTTCCAGTTATGTGCAAATAAGGACCCTGTTTTTGTTAACAGTACTGCCTTTCTTCATGTCCTTGAATAATATTACGTAGACACTTCCTAACTTATGGGGTCAGCAACTTGTAGAACAAGGTTGTCTTGGAAACTTGTAGTTCCTGACTGGGAAAGTTCTTATGAACACACCATTAGGCCATAACATGGACATAACTGGAAAGTGAGAGAATTTTGGTACATAGGTTTTCAGATATATTGTCATTAATGCAGAAATGTCTAGAGAACAAAGGTAACTGTTACATTTAATTTAGGTTCACTGTTAGATACTTTGTTTGCTATATTAGCGGTAACCCTGACAGCAAGTCTGGACTTGGAAATGGACTGTAAAGAGTAGAAAGTTTTTCTAGCTCTGTGAATTCAAACATTGAACTGTGATGTGCCAAAAAAAAACCCCATCAAAACAAAATCTCTGAAGAAGATTTTGCTGTTGCATTCACTTTCTGGCCTACCGTAGAAGAATTGCTGGGTGGTCACACGTCATTTGCTTTTGAGGATATTGTCAAAGAAGTCGGTCGAGGCCAAGATTTTGCGTGTGTGTGTGTTTGTTTTTTGGGTTTTGTTTTTTGATTTATTGTTTGTGACATCCAGCCTTCTGTACAAGGGAGAAAAATATGTCCCACGCTTATATGTTGGTGGTCCATATTCAACCCTCCGGTAAAAGTTGGAATAATGCAAATTCTTTCACTAGAACATTCTGGTGGTAGTTTTCTTCAAATTTCTGTCTTTGCTCATTAGCGTTTTCGATATGGCCATATCATAAAATGTCACAAATGGTGTATTTGGACAGGTGTGAGGTTTGAAATGCTCCAAACTAGCTATGATGTCACAACGTGTCAAAAGTGAGGGTAAATTATCTTTCAACAGAAAACATTCCTTTGTTATTAAATTCTGCAAAGAACCCCCTGTTGGGCATCTGAGGTTTATGGGATGGCACAGCGTGTGTCAACAACTGACAGTCATTACTTGCGATTTTGGTATCCATTAGTGGTGTTTTGTAATGGCCCTGTGGTGATTGTGTATCTGCCATAGATTTTAGTGGGTACAATCAAACTCCACAGAGCAGGAAGTAGGGGAGTAAATCTTTTTTTTTGCCTTGCTGAAAAATAAAGACTATCATATATTAAGAACTCGCTCTGTCTTTATATTGACGAAATAGTCAGTTGAAGTTTTGTTTAACGATTGATGTTAGAAATGTTTGCGCTTCATTCAGTGCCTTATGAATTTAAGTGTGTACTGCCAAATGAGTGTAAATGCCATTACTTTGAAAGTTCTTGACTTACTGATTTATGCTTTCATTTATGAGAATGCAAAATCCTCACCCCATAAAGATCAACTGCTTCATATATAAAACAGTGTGTGCTTCTGTGCTCCCAGTGATGTGATGGAAACAATATCTTCTACTCCATCAATGAGGCAATAGGGAGTTTGATTAATGATGTTGAAAAGACATAAGTAGCAGATGGTATCCTGATTTCGTGTTTTGGGTGAACTTGTTAAGTGCAACAGCTGTGAGGCCTGTGCTTATCACAGCTGTCAGCAGAACTGGGGCTTTACAGGGAAGATGGAGTCCATGGTTGTTTTTCTGGTGGGTTGTGTGCCTTGTAGGCACAGCTAATGGGTGGGCAGATTCTTGATGTGAGCCTCATTGTGAGAGCGTGCAGTGGTGTAGAGCTGGTAAGTATGTCGGTGATTTTTCAAAAGAACTTTTAGACTGGTTTTCAGTGTGGTTATGCTTTAGGTTATGAGGTTATGCGCATGACGTAATGTCCTCAAAATGTCGTAGAACTACTGTTAATTCTTAAATGATTCTAAAGATTAAGCAAGACTTACAGGTCAAATATAGTATAGTTTCAGTATACACCCAGAATCCAGTTCATTGGATATAATTGATTAGCTAATAGCTAAACTGCACATCACATGGCAGCATCTTATTGCATTAAGGCAAGATGGCCTGCTAAAGTTCAAACTGAGCATCAGAATTGGGGGGGTGACTTAGTGACTTCAAAGGTGGCGTGGTTGTTGTAGATGGCCTGTTCTTCAAAGTTCAGAAACTGCTGATCTACTGGGAATTTTCCCACACAGAAATCTCTAGGGTTTACAGAGAATCGCCTGGAAAAGAGAAAAAATCATCAAGCATCAGTTTTCTGGTTGAAGATGCCTTGTTGATGTCAGAAGAGAATAACCAGACTGCTTTGAGTTGATAGTAATTCAAATAACCATTCATTACAACCGAGGTATGCAGAAGAGCATCTCTGGATGCACAACATGTCAAGCCTTGAATCAGATGGGATGCAGCAGCAGAAGACCACACCAAGAACAGGAAGCTGAGGCTACAATTTGCATACACTCTGAAAAATGTCACCTGGTTTTAGGAGTCTTAATCGTATTGTATTGTGTTGTATCATTCACACCATTACAATAGAATGGTGTGAATGATATTTTAAAAGTGCAGTGGCCTGTGGGGTTGATGGCAAATTGACCAGCGTCATGATTCCCTCTTAAAGCTTAAAGTTGTCCCACTTGTTCCAAGTGTGACACCTCGCACCCAAAAATTTCATTCAAGTCAAAATTAAGGAGTACTAAAACCCCATTTTAATTATTACCAGTGGTCATTTCAGTTGTTACCTCTGACTGTAAAATTATAATCTAAATGTCTTTACGTTGTGGGACAGGCAATTTAAAAACTAAGGCATAAAAGTAAGGTTGGATTGGATTGAACATTGTAATTTATGAATAGTAAAATTCTAAGTGCAGCATCTGTTCTTTCACTCATAATCTTAACTAGTCTAGGCCTATTCAGGGGGCTTAGATGATTATCCTAATCAGCTAAAAGAAATTTAAGTCAGTCTGTTGACTGAACGCAGGAAAATCAAGGCATCTAAAAAAAAAGAAGTCATTTTTGTACATATGATCTTTAATCATTACTTGCTTTGGCATTTGTTGTGGAGAATGGGCCTTTTAACTGAGACCTAAAAGGCTAATTTAAAAATGAGCATAATTGCCATAAATGGACCTATCACTGTGTGTTTTCTGACAGCGAAAGAGTCCTGATGGCATTAGGAGCCATTATTGTTTTCTCAGATGGAAACCAGGCCTTTCTCTAGAGCTCTGGCAGGTTCCTGTGTGTAACACACTGATTAGTGTTGCCACCACAAAGACCTAAATGAGCCTTTTGAGAATCACATGGAACATTTAGAAAGGAGCTTCTGAACTTCTGAAGAGCATGATCATCATCACCTAACCCGATCCTGAGATTGTGTAGTCATATTGAAGGTTAAGGGGCAGCAGTTAATAACATGTGACCTGGTCCCTTAAAGATGAATTGGCCTCTCCCTAAATACAGTTAGACAGCATTTGGTTCTCATTTTCCATAACTGTATAGAGGATAATATATTAGCAAAATGATCAGCAGATGTACTCTGTCTTTAAGGATCAAAGGGCCAGAAAATGTAACATCATGCCTACTGTATTTCACATCTAGCCATACTGTTATGAACTGCAGCAAATGCTCTTAAATGCGAAACCAGGATTCTTTACAAAGCTGAAGATTTTCCTACTTGCGGTGACCTCTGAAATATAATTTGAATAAATGAGGTAGAGGATTTATTATACTGGTGGGAAATATCAAAATTGAATTGCTTCACTGAAAAATCTACCTTGGTGTAGGTCCTTTTGGTGTATGTAGAGTACCTCTCCAAATAGGAAATGAATTGCTAAGAAACAAATCCTCTTTTGGACAATGGTATACTTTTGCTTTAATTCAACTTCCTCAGGGGTTGTCTTAAGGGCAAGAAAGATGTTTCTGTCTTTATAGGATCAAACAAAGCTCATTTCAGCTGCTTCTAAAGGGGGCGGGGCACAGTGGGCAGCTTTGGGCGTTTGAAACGTATTTTATGTTTTTATGCTGATGCACTTCCCGACGCAACCACAAAGGGCTTTGTGGATCTTTTGCTTGTTAGGTGAATGTGTAAAACCAGCACACTATAGAGTCACTTTTCAGATAAAACATCTTCTGGTATATAAATCTAAAACTTAGAATAAAAATGTTTTAGATTGCAGCTTCTTTGCTTTCCTTTCCAGAGCTTTGGAAAGAAATGTATAATCTAGAAATGTATAAGCAGGTTTTACTGATTCTGACTCTACATCTATTGGGATACTCCATGTGGTGAGGAAGTCACCTGTGAGGACAGTCAGATAAATTATTTTAGCATTAATGATCTGTTTACATGAGCACAGCAAGCTTACACACTATGGCATTCTGCTAACACTGCTTCAGTACACATGATGGATCAGTGGTTCATACATGAAAGGAAAGTAGCTGGGGTTGTGTTCTTGAATCTTACTGCAGCTTTCAATGTCACTGACCCAAATATTCTAATTGCTAAGCTTAGACATTATGGTTTCTTGCTTTGATGAAGAGCTGCCTCACTGGTAGAGGTTTTTTTTTTTTTTCTGAGAATAAGAAAAAGTTTTTTTTACTCTCGGGATATCTACTTTTTTTGGAGAGTAAGAAGATATCCTGTGATGTTCCAAAAGTTTCAGTTGTTATTAATGATTTAGCATATGCTGAAGTAGTTAAGTACGATGATCATTCAACTACGTTTTGTGATCTTGGTTGCAGACTTGGTCCCTGAAGCAACTATTTCAAAAGCAATCACAATTTCACTGCACACGTTCGAAGTAATCGTGGTTGTCCTTGGTCTCCAGCCACTGTTCTTTGCAGTGTTAAGGCAAAACTGAAGTAATGAAAGACAGACAACACGTTGTTTATGATGAAATTGTATATCCTGGATTTTGGCATGAACATATAACACGTGAAATGACTTTTGGCCAGCCAGCTTCATTGTCGGAATATTTTTTTGACGTTGTAGAAAAAGTAGTTTCGTAGTATTTAGTTGTCTTTTGTTTCTTTTTGGTGCTTCTTTAATGTTTCTCTTGAAATATATTTGATGTTTAGGTTTTAATGTGTAAATGGAAAAACTAATAAATAAAGCTGAATCCACTAAGCAGAAGCTGTAATAAAAGTAGAGTAGAATAAAGGAATATTAAGTGATTTCTTTTTTAAATAAATTGAGTCAAATGAAATTATTTCAGCCACCATTTGACTTTAATCTGTCTGTCTTATATCATTGAGTCTTTGTGACGATCACTGGAGCTAATTAGATTTGCATTACACGCACAGCTCTGTGGTGTATGTGTGGAGTTGAAGGAATTGTGGATACCAACTATCACTTTGGTTGGCTTTGGTCTTTTAAAAGGCATTTTGGGTTAAATTGGTCTTAAACATGACGTTGTGGCTAATTTCTATGTGTGTGTATGCACCATGCATTATTGTAAATAAGGAAAAACAACATCCTGGCCAGGCCCTCCTGTTCCTCCTCTCCTGGGCTCAGGTTGCAGCTCCCAGATGGTTCCTTAATCTGTAGGTCCCGCTCAGGTCAGCTCCAGCACAGCCAGGTAACACGAGCCAAACTCATAACTCAACCATCCTCCAAAATGCATCCAGAAACAGATGACTTTAATGTCTTCACTTCTTCTGAAAGCAAAGCCGCAAGGAGCTCAGTGAGCTGTGGTAGCCTAACTGTAACTTATTATATACAAGACCTACAGCTGAGAGCTGAAATCCTCCCTGTGTGCTTTTGATGACAAAGCATCTAACGTGGAAAAGAGCTTGAATTTGATAGCAGTCAATTCACCCAAGACCCCGTGTGGTGTTAAGAAACACCTCATTTTCCATTCACTGCTGACATTTTTTTTAAAATCTCAGTCCTGTATAATGTATAGGTGAATAGACCTTGCACTGCGTTTAATGGTAGGACCAAACCACACCAAAACCCTCTGTGTCAAAGTCAGTGTGAAGAAATTACAGCACACTCCCAGGGGTTTGATCAACAGCCAGATAAGGAACTGCTTGATGGACTGGGTTACCCACCTTTGTAACCTTGGAAGAGAACAAGCACAACAGGTCCTGAGCCTGGATAAAATGCCTCCCTCTTGGAGTTCTCCCGTCTCCTCGTGTATGATGTCTAATAATTTCCATGCTTGGATATCAGTTGACTTGACAGGATTTGGACATATTTCTGCAGCCAAGCTACAGCTGGAAAGCTTTTCAGGCCATCCTGAAGGGTGTGAATAAGCAGCTGACTCAGTTTCACATTCCAGCTTAAGTGTCTTGAAATTAGCCCCAAAAATTAAGGACCGTTGAGTCTGTCTAAATCTTTAGAATCTGCGCCTTTGATCTTTTTTATCCTGTCTGTTAGTGAATTTGACCCTTCTGTCTGATGTAAATATCTTATTGTCAGACTTTTTTTCACCCAGTTTGACTTATTATGTGGTTGGTACTGACATTTTTTTCTATATGAGGCTTTGAGTTACTCTGCAAAGAGTATTGGTGATTCAAACAGGATTATTAGTGTTTTTTTTTCCATAAGTGCAACATATGTACCTTAGCTTTTTAAAAACATAAGTAGATCCTTTTTCCTCTTAGCCTCCCTCTGGAAGCTATAAAACACCTCTTAAGATAAAATGTTAGAGTACAGGGCATGCTTTCAGCAACATGGAGACTATAAATGTGTCTTACCGGTGTGAGAACAGGGTCTTGTTGTTTAGAAACTGTCTCAAACTTTTTTTTAACATTTGCTTTATGAGTAGTGTACCGTCTTAGTAAATTGACGAGGGGAAACTACCCTAAACGCATTGTGTAGAGTAGTGGGGGCTCATGTTTATAAGAAGGTGCAGACGTTTGTGCTTGTCAACATGTGTTTTCTTTTTTTGCGCTGATCCTCAAAGGATTCCAGTGATCTTAATGAAACCAATTTTCATATAAAGACGCCTTTTAGCTCTGGCTCCTTGCATGAAGCCAGTAGCATTTAGGACGCAGCCACTGCGAGGAAACCTGGCCTTTGAAGTAGCCTCTGGTTATTTTTCTGCTTGACAGATCAGAGCAACTGTGCAGAAATCAAAAGGGAAGTGCCCTGCTGCCGCAGGTAAATGGTAACTCGGGACTGAGACGGCATTTTGAAAGGTAATATGGCTACTGCTGAGTTAGGGCCATCTGGACAATTTGCCCTCCATCCAAATTCTTAAAAAAAAAAGTGACACCTTATATAGTGAAATTGTGTGTTGTGAAGATTTGTGCCAGAGCTATATTGAATGACTCATCAGAAATACTGCTGCACAACTCAAGCAAGGTTTGGTAATGGTGAGGTGTTGACCAAAGCCATTCAGGCGTGTCTAACCAAGCTGCACTTCAATAGGATGAATGCAGGGGTGTGGACAAGTTCGGAAAATTCTTGGGACTCTAAAGATCCTACGTTGCACCTGGTGAAACTCATTTACTCCACTGGAACAGTAGGTACTGAGGGATGAGACACGGTCAATTTAGCTAAGTGAGATGCACTTCCCCATCACGGACTATCTGTTCTCTTAACCGTGGCAGTGGAAGGGAGGAGGGCAAAGTTTCCGCAACACTCGCAATTAATTTTTCAATACCCCCTGGAGGTTTCAAAACAAGCTCTGGGGTTAAGAACAAAATCACTTAGAGCTGTTACACTGCAATGGAAGCCTGGGCAAGTCTGCTTTTCATTGGAAAGGATCATGGGCGACGGAGATGGCTTACCAGGAAGGCTTAGAGTTGCAAACAATCAATGCCACATTGGTCCTCGACCCCCGCTAAGATCACAGATGCCATGCAGAGACACACAAACTAAACAAGATCATACATTTAAAGAGAATATAATGTTATATATATGAAAATTATGATAAATGATCCTGAGTATTTTATGTGTTTAGTAGTGTGCCCCTTTTGTTTGACCTGCATGTCTCTAATTTTCACAACATAATGGTTATCTAGTTGACCACTAACTGCACTGCAGATGTAGGGTCTGTAACAACTTTTCTATGCGACTTCAGATCGAGAAAATGTTTTTTTCTCCTAAAATTTAACATGTAAAATAGAAGTAAAAGATTCTAAACTATATGAGGTGTGAGGTTGAGGTTTGCATTTGTATTAATAAGTAGGTAGCTAGTGGCATTTATTGTCCTTTTGCATAACAATGCAGCTGTCCGAAGAGTGTTTCTGTGCATGTGCTGGCACCTCAGTCCTCAATAGCGGATGATATCACCTTTACCTATAGAGATCAATGCATAGAGTCCTCTGTGTGTATCTCCATGAAAAGGCTGCAGAGTCACAAGCCATGCATACAGAAACCATTGTGCGGTTGCATATGCTTTATATAACCATCAATGAAAAATGATTTCTTTGGTGTTTCCCGTCTGTCTGAAATCTTCCATCTATGTATCCTGGGACTGGGGCTGTGTACAGTGCAACTGCACATGTTTTTAAAAATAAATATGGCCTTTTTTGTGGTTTGCTCTATAGATTGTCATTATTTAGTGTTGTTCTTTCGCCAGGCTGTTTTTCTAGACCAGTGGTGGAGAAGATTTAGTTTTGTTTCAAAACGACAGCTTGCGGCTCTGCTGGGCTCAGGGAAACTAGGAGTTCCCGGAAAACAAGAAAAGAGTTAGAGAGCAGTGTGCGTAGAGGTTGATTTATCTGCAGTCTGAGCTTAACCTGAGCTTCCCTTTATCCACAAAACACCAGCTAGCCAGGGAGGCTGATATGAAAACATATGTTTAGGGTTTCTCAGAAAGCTTCATATCTGATGTCTAAAATTTCTCAGTAAAAAAGTGTTTTATAACAATAACATGTCTGCTATAAAAATGACAAAGATTGCACTGTTATCAGTAAATACTCTCTTCCCAGGACAGCGTACAGGTCTGTGATATGTAACAGATAACTTTATAGCACCTTTATTGTTTGAGGAAAGGGTTGCCTTAGGGTTAGGATGAAGCAGCACTGAGGGGTGATATCTGATAATCGTCTCCTATCCAGTGGATGGCCAGAACAAACTTGCCAATAATGAGTGATATGTGTTTAAAACTGAGCCCAGAGCTGATGCTGATATTGGGGGGAGCCTGCTTTTGATTGGCTTTGCAACACATTTGCGCAAACGTCTGATCTTTTTAACCCATTGATGAGGCTCTTTTGTGTTGCTGCTTACCCTTTTCCAACATTAGGAGGAAGTGGGGCTTTAATTCTTGAATATGTTTTGCATCAACTCTGAGTATATTTGCCACCCTTGGGGAGTAAACTTTTTTTTTTTTTTTAGCAAATAACCACATTTTCCCTAAAGTTTTTGCGTGCAGCCTCACTGTGTGCTCCAGTAATGGGAACAGAGTAAGGGCAGTCTTGAACTGTGTTTGAGTGCTTGAAAGTGGAAGAAATATGAGATGGTTTTGTAATTAAACAAAAACTGAGAGAGAATAAAGCGCTCGCAAATAAAAATCGATGGTTACCTTAAATACACAAAGTCCTTTGGTTTTGGCAGTTCTGTTTTTGTAGCTTTGTGGCTTGGTTTCTTTGTTCTTGTTCTTGTTAAAGGCCAGTTTTGGCTCGCCGTGTGCCATTTCATCTCAAACACACTTCCAGCATGGATATTTGCAGCTCCTACTTATAGACAGAGACAGAAGCTGACTCTCCCTTGTGTCTCCGTGTGTGAGTCTAAGTGAGAGTGTGTGAGAGGTTTAGGCAAGCCCATCTTGGCTCTGTTTGAACACAGTAGGATAAAGTCTCATACATTTTAATAAATTGCCCCCATGTCAAGGAAGAAGGAGCAAACACAATGCCATTGGGGAAACGCTATTTGGTAAAAAGAATCGGCTTCCGAAGTGCAGCGCTTCATGTGTTTGTCTATGCAGAACTAGATCTTGGAGGTAGAGGGGGTGCCAAGTTAGCTTTTCAGCACCCAGATGGAGGTGAAGAATAGATTACATTTGGTTCCCTTTTTTAATACAATTGAGTATAAATTTAAAACCACTGATCAAAATTAAATTCTTTATATAGATTTTAAGAAACTACTTAAATGAAATGATAAACTGGGCCCTTGTTGACTTCATCAGCTACATTGCGACTGCAGTTTATCCGCCTGCTGCATGTGTCTCCACCTCATTTGTGCTGAAGAGGACTCTTTCAGATGAAGGGATTAAGTGAGAATCCATAACTAAAGTGTCGTGGCCTTCCTCTCGGACTCTCCCGACTCAGGTCAAAGGTCACGTGGCCGACCCAACACTCTGACTACATAAAATGTACTCGATGTCAGTTGGCCTGAAAGCAACAATGTGACGGTTAGGTGAAACAAAACATATTGTCCAAGTCTTGATGTGGAACATTAAGTAATACCACAAAGCCGCTGCATTGTTTGGGGATTATCACTGTGGGTCTTATTTGTTCTATTTATAGCTGTAAATAGTGGCATTTCTGCCCCTTTCCAGATGGCTTTCATGGCTAAGACTTGCATGCCCTTGACAATTGACTCCAAAAGTTTGGCTTGTGTACAGCTCACTGGCACCACACACACATCTCAGCCAAGTGCTCTATTTGCCTGCTGTGTGTGCCTGTGAATAATTTGGACCACAGCGGTCTTGTCAGTCAGATGCAGTGCAAAAGGGCCCAGTTTTAGGTGTTTTATATTCTGGGATATATTTATGATGTCCTAACGGCGGTAGAAAAGACATTCAAGTGAAAGCCATTTGACTTCCTGTTGATCTAGATTTCTACTTTTGCGGGGCCAGAAGCCTAGTTTTCTTTGACTTGGATATTAAACTTGAGGTTGTGATTTCTGTTTGGCTGGTGACCTGAGAGGACCAGCTTGCCGTTTGACATGGAACACTATTGTGTAATGGCATAAGCAAAGATGCCAAGAACGTGGGGTTCATATGGCAAACTCAATGTGTTGTGGAAAGTGCAGAGAGCGCACTTTATAGGCAATTTCTGTCACACTTTTTGACTCTGCATATTTGTGGTTGAGCTGAGTTACTGTTTCTCCGTAATGGGATTTAGACAGCTTCCCAAAACAGAATGATTTAACCTGATTTGTCAGTTAGCTTGCAGCATTTGGCTGGAATATGTCTGCTTGCAAAAGGCTTTAAAAGGCTTGATCTTTTTAGCAGCCCGCAATCCCACTTTACCTGGGCTACACCTCGGTTGTTTAAGGCTGTCCTCTCGCTAAGCCCCGCTTGGCCTGACAGCTATCTGTTTTAGGCGACACTAAAAAGCATGACGATGACCAATAACATTTTTTCACAGATCTTGTTATTTTGTTAGTTGTTTCTTGCATTTAAAAAAAATAAAGATTCAAAGTATTAAATTAGAATACTTGTCTTTATTGCTAGCTTTAAACCATCTTATATCCTGTCATTTTCTAAACGTACCTGTGCAGACAAGTGCTAAAAACTTCTCCACAGCTGCAAGGTTTGTATTTTTTTAATCCCTAAAGCATGTTTTTCTAAGCTATAGGCTATAATATTTATGACTGTTTTAATGCTGTAAGCAGATGTTTTGATTTCACCATGAGCTCAAGTGTAGTACAGTATTTGGCAAGGGGCCCATAAAGCCTTCATGTTAACCCCTTTCTTTCTAATGTGTGTGGTTTCCGTATGTCTAACACTATTACCATATAACGGAGGATGTTATTTTTCCAGTTTTTCGGGAGCTCAAGCGGACCCTCATTGAGTTCAGGATTTTTTTTTATTATTATTTTTGAAAAAATAGTTTAAGTGATGTATAAGAAACCAGGCAAATGCCTCTAACCGACATTATTCCTGCACCAACTCACTCGTGAAAGTCTTCAGTGATTCAGCTACATTTGCACTCTAGATACCTTGGCCATCTGGACAGGAAATGAAGAACGGGGAATTAAGTGGGGATCTTTTTAGGATATGAAAGCTTGAAAAAGAAAGCCGAGCACCCCTTTTCACAGTTTAAGCTTGTCTTAGAGAGACTGAGCCGGTTTCCCTTTTCTTTTACCTTCCTTCGTACTTTTCTCATTTTTCATTTGCTCCTTCCTTCCTGTCTTTATTCAAAGGCTGGACAACTGTCACTGTCAAAACAAAGTCTGCAGTCATCGTATATAAATAAAGGCTGACTTAAAGTTAAAAAACTTACTTGAGATCTTTTTTTTTTTTTAAGTAAAATGTAAACTTCAGATGAGATTTTAGATTTCGATTTGTGCAAACTTTGATCTGTGTATGTTTTAAATGATCTAACCCAACAGATATGTAGAAAACAATTTGAAGAGGTTAAAATTGTAGCTCAAAGACCTGCTATGCCCATTTTCTCCTTTTCTGGCTAGTGTGAGATTCCTTGCCCCAAGAGGGAAGATGATCACTTGCAAGAAAGATGTTCAGAATTCCTTTATAGCTTCTGTTTCTCTTTGATGAAGTGCATTCACTCAGTCATTTCCACGTTATTTTTGCAAGAATATTCACATAATCAGAGATCTGTAACGGGAATCAGAGAATTAACGACGATATGCGGTCCAAGTTTCTTTGTCCGACAAATGAAGATTTCCGTTCTCTTATTATTCTTCATCTTGTCATTGTTCTCTCTCTATGTGAATATGAGGCCAGCTATAGAACGCTGCGCAGTGAAGGAGCCCCTTCACTCTTCTCATGCATATTCAAGCACGCGTGCACTCGCACTCACACATACTGTGAAAGACAACTTGGCTCTTGGTCAAGGGATAAAAACTAGTCCCGGGCAAGGAAGCTGATCGTCAGCCAAGCAGGACAGTTACAAAGTGGAGCACGGGAGGCCCCACCATGTTTGCAGAGATCTAAAGCCTCTTTTTCTAAAGCTTTGTTTGCGTTTTGTTCGGTGCAGCAGCTGAACAGTACACAGAGAAGTCTTTTCTTACCCGTTCCTCTATCCGTAGCCTTTTAACTTTTCACTTTTTCTGACTCGGCTGCTTTCTGACAGTCGATTCAGTTCCTGTGTACTAAAGGAAATTATGTGCTTAATTGGATTATTGGGAGTTTTCTTCAAATGAGTGCTCACCCACCCACACAGTTCCAGACTCCTCTGAATTCTCCTTTGGTAGGGCCGTCTGGTGCATTTTTTTCCCCTCCAGACTCCACAGTCTGCAAGATGAGCATAAAATGGAAAACCCTGTGCCCGTGTCACAATTTACTTTTTCGTTAAATTTAAAATATAAGTATAAGAAGTTATAATAAATACAAATATTAATTGTTCATGCTGCACTTTGTCTACCTTACTTATGCATACCATCACAGTAAAAATAAATGCTTTTGCCTGCAAGAAAGCAGGTCTAGCTGTCAGACATCTCTGCTGGCCATCACCTTCAGTGAGTGGCTTGGCCCAGTTTTAAAGAGGCACAATAGTGTCCAAGTGCACGCAGGCATCACTGGAATTTGCACCTGTTTGAGACCTAGCTTCTTTGGGGCTTCTTTTCTGAAAGCTGGCTCTTGTTGTGAAGTATACATTCTTTATAAACCAAGGATGGAGCTCTGAACTGATATATAAAAATGTTTAAGTTAATCTTAAAAGGAGAAAGGTGGTGTAGAACAATAAATGGGTACAGGGTATATGAGGAGAGGACCAGGGAGTATAAAAGAAAGGGCAGCTTAGTAAAGGGGAGGGCACCCGCTGTTGTACCTATTCTCTTACAAATGATCTCTTACGCTCTGTGGCCCTGCAGCGGGTCATAAACATCCCAGTGGTTGAGCCGTTCATCTTACTGATTTTCCCCTAGTGAGGGGAAGCGGAGTCCAGGGGCACAGATTAAAAGGCTTCTCTTCCCACCCGCGTGCGAATCACAAATCACACAGAGCCTTCCCCTTTCTCAGGAACCCAACAAACACCCTGTTAAAAGCCACAGCCACAACCCTGTGTTTTTTGGGTTTTTTTTTTTTTTATCTTAGTGGCCCCCAGAAAACATAGTTTGTATTCTGATTCAGATAGCATGTTTACCAAGTTTGCCATGTGGACAGCAGTGCTGCAGTGGATGTTTCCTGGCTTGTCAGTTTGCTTCTTCATCAGGCATTTTTTCTTGCTCATTGCAGTTAGTTTGATGGTTTCAGCGTATCATATCATTCGCAGTGCTGTTGTGTTGCACTACAGTATGCTCTAACCCGATCTGCCTCGTTCTTGCCCCGTTCTGCTGACAAATGAAAATTCTGTCCTTATTGTGGCCTGGGGCCAGTTAAGGCCTCTGAGGGGATAATTGAACAGCCTATCTGGCTAACGCAAATCCTAATTCTTCCTCTCAACAGGCCGCTGGCGGCATGCTTTATGGGATTATTTTCAACCAGGCATTTTGAATGTTGTAGCATACATGGCCCTTCCTTCCCACGTACCGCTTTCTCCCTTTCTCCTTGGTCTTTCCTTTCACCTTTTCGCCTGAGAGGATTAGTAAGTCAGGCTTCCGGAAATGGAGCACCACTCTGTGAGGATGAGACTTCCAAAAGCGCCTCAATGACACGAAGAAGCTGAGCATTATAACAACGGTTACTCCTTTCTCTGGGTCTTTCATGAGTCCCGGTTTTTAGAAGTTAACACAGAGGGAATATCAGTGTAAACAAACAAATTTTTTTCTGACCCAAGAGACTGTTTGGAGTCTGCGGAGCACAGGGGTATGAGGGGAAATGATTATTTGTTGAATGCATTATTGTTTAGTGGTGTGGAAACTGTTTATTTGTGGCTACAGAGGAACTCTCTCTAGAGGTCAACAATATGCTTTACCAATACATTTTTTCCTTTATCGCTGATTAATCTCTTTATGGTCAAAAGCATTCTTTGCTGAGAGTCAAAAATATCCATGTCCCATTGACAGTTCCAGCAAAAGGGTTCAAATTCAGGTTGGGCTCAGTGAGCAGAAATACTCTTTGAACAGACATCTAGTTCTTGTGCAAAACTGCAAGCCCTCTCTTCAGTGAACTGTGATCGTCTGGGTTACGTTCTGTTAATATCAGCAAATTAGATGAGCTTGTTTTAAAGTTTTGGACACTTACTAATAATTTGAATAGCCTAGTTATACAAGTTAGTGAAATAACTTACGTTTTAAAGCCAGCTTTGAATTAAGAGCCAAAGCCAAACTTATAACATGAACAAGAAGCGAGAGTTGGATGTTTTATTAGAGGGAAAAATCTGCATAGTTCCAAATCTACCTGGATGCCACTGTCTCATTGTGGAAAGTACCAAAACATGAAAATGCTGGTGTGTGAGTTTCAATGTCAGACTGATGCATGATCTACACCAGGATGATAAAAAGTTGCAAAGGTGAGCTTTGCAACAGCATGTTATGCTCTTGGATTATTTCATAATAAATGGCACTGTATGAAAGATGTATTATGTTAGATGGATTTCCAAGAGGACAGGACAAAATATGGGACTGAGAATGTGGCAAAAATGCAATAATTTCATTTTTGCATGAAGTTTTAAACTTGTGTAATTGAAATCATTATAATTCTATAAACTTTACATGCCTGAGCTACTTTTTTTCACTTGCTTAAAAACACAAAAGAAAAAAAAAGTTAATTAACTAGTTGACATTAATAGTTAGTTAACATTAATTCATTGTCAAAAGTCCCTTGGGCTTTGCCTGTGAAACCTGGTGAGTACATGATAACCATTGTCTTAGCTTTCATCTTACTTTGACCCAGGGAGATTGATCAGTATCTCTTCTCTGTATCTCATGGTTTACAGCACTGGTTCCCAGCCACTTACCGAACCTTAAGGCCATCCCAAATACATTTCCGTCATCCTGTGGTTTACCAGATCAGAACTGTGATAGTATTGATTTGTCTTGCTATCTGTTTTCTTGCTTTTCAGAAGCCCTTGAAAGGTCCTAATCCTACTTACAGAAAAAAAAAAAAGCTTTGTGGGTGGTCTGTGAAATTTCTGCTGTTCCCTCTGCACTGTCAGTGAATTTTATTGTTTTTCTTAACTCTGTACATAAAATACTTTACATACTAAATAGAAGAATAAGAATATGATTTAGGGATTAATTGAGGGTAGCTTGTAAGAGCCAAGTCATTTCCCTTATTACAAAGAAATACTTTGGGAGGTGTTAATTCAGAACTCGTATGCAGTAGTTAGTAGGTATTTTTTAAATTTTTATTAGTACCAATACTAAGAAAATGGATGGAAATTTGTATGGAAATCTAATTGATCATTGCCTGACCGCACAGTATAAGAAGAGTTGTTTTTGGAAACGACTTGTCTCCGTTAATGAAAATGAATGAGCTACTCTGAACTAATCTGTCATGTTCTAACCTGAAGATTAGATTATCCAAACATAACAGTGTGTTTGATTGTGACCTATTACATGTTATGTCATGTAAACATCTGCCAGAGAGGAGATGGCATATGTGGCATTTGATTGAAACCTGTTAATGGGTGCTATTATGAAAAGACCTCTTAGTCCCATCACCATCACACTCAGTCAGGTTCCTGTAAATGAGTTCATAATGCGTCAGTGTGTGGATTCTTGTTGTCTGCAGCGCTGCTTGTTAGCTTAATTTACAATGGGTTTGGAAGAATAGGTGTCACCTTTGATGTTTGCAGGAACAGCCTTTTTTTTATCTGCTACATGCAGTGAAATAGAACGTTTGCATCCAAACAAATTTCTCTATACAGGGAGTGCAGAATTATTAGGCAAATTAGTATTTTGTCCACATCATCCTCTTCATGCATGTTGTCTTACTCCAAGCTGTATAGGCTCGAAAGCCTACTACCAATTAAGCATATTAGGTGATGTGCATCTCTGTAATGATAAGGGGTGTGGTCTAATGACATCAACACCCTATATCAGGTGTGCATAATTATTAGGCAACGTCCTTTCCTTTGGCAAAATGGGTCAAAAGAAGGACTTGACAGGCTCAGAAAAGTCAAAAATAGTGAGATATCTTGCAGAGGGATGCAGCAGTCTCAAAATTGCAAAGCTTCTGAAGCGTGATCATCGAACAATCAAGCGTTTCATTCAAGACAGTCAACAGGGTCGCAAGAAGCGTGTGGAAAAACCAAGGCGCAAAATAACTGCCCATGAACTGAGAAAAGTCAAGCGTGCAGCTGCCAAGATGCCACTTGCCACCAGTTTGGCCATATTTCAGAGCTGCAACATCACTGGAGTGCCCAAAAGCACAAGGTGTGCAATACTCAGAGACATGACCAAGGTAAGAAAGGCTGAAAGACGACCACCACTGAACAAGACACACAAGCTGAAACGTCAAGACTGGGCCAAGAAATATCTCAAGACTGGTTTTTCTAAGGTTTTATGGACTGATGAAATGACAGTGAGTCTTGATGGGCCAGATGGATGGGCCCGTGGCTGGATTGGTAAAGGGCAGAGAGCTCCAGTCCGACTCAGACGCCAGCAAGGTGGAGGTGGAGTACTGGTTTGGGCTGGTATCATCAAAGATGAGCTTGTGGGGCCTTTTCGGGTTGAGGATGGAGTCAAGCTCAACTCCCAGTCCTACTGCCAGTTTCTGGAAGACACCTTCTTCAAGCAGTGGTACAGGAAGAAGTCTGCATCCTTCAAGAAAAACATGATTTTCATGCAGGACAATGCTCCATCACACGTGTCCAAGTACTCCACAGCGTGGCTGGCAAGAAAGGGTATAAAAGAAGAAAAACTAATGACATGGCCTCCTTGTTCACCTGATCTGAACCCCATTGAGAACCTGTGGTCCATCATCAAATGTGAGATTTACAAGGAGGGAAAACAGTACACCTCTCTGAACAGTGTCTGGGAGGCTGTGGTTGCTGCTGCACCCAATGTTGATGGTGAACAGATCAAAACACTGACAGAATCCATGGATGGCAGGCTTTTGAGTGTCCTTGCAAAGAAAGGTGGCTATATTGGTCGCTGATTTGGTTTTGTTTTGTTTTTGAATGTCAGAAATGTATATTTGTGAATGTGGAGATGTTATATTGGTTTCACTGGTAAAAATAAATAATTGAAATGGGTATATATTTGTTTTTTGTTAAGTTGCCTAATAATTATGCACAGTAATAGTCACCTGCACACACAGATATCCCCCTAAAATAGCTAAAACTAAAAACAAACTAAAAACTGCTTCCAAAAACATTCAGCTTTGATATTAATGAGTTTTTTGGGTTCATTGAGAACATGGTTGTTGTTCAATAATAAAATTATTCCTCAAAAATACAACTTGCCTAATAATTCTGCACTCCCTGTACTGTATGACTGATGTTAAAAATTGACCTGTGCTAACTTCCATGGCTTTATAGCCAACAAGAATTATCAGAGCCTTTGTAGAATTTTTATTACATGTGACATCGAAACTCTTTTTTTTTTTTTTATAAGAAATTGTTAGGAAGCTGTAGAAAATCTAAACAAAAATAGTATTTACTGATTTTAAACTTTATGCATTAAGTGAGAACATCTCAGATGCTCTTTTTCAATCACTTTCTTTATTTGAGCAGAAGAAAAATGAGACAAATCGTTTTCGTTTTGAACAGGAGGTGTTGTCTTATTCTTGCAGGGTGTTGGAATTGTGCTGCTTAAAAAATCGTAACATTTATTTGACTCATAATGAAACAGAAAATACTGCAAATGTTGTTGTTGAGTGCAGCCACGTCAATTTAGCTTAATAATTAGCCATGCTGATTTATTTACGTGAATGATGTAGTTTGGTATTTTCTTGCTAAAATAAGCAAGTCCTTGTCTTTTTTCATTTTACACAGCATCCCATCTCCCAACAATATTGCACAAATGAACACTGGAGTACTGTTAGTTTATCTGCTCCTCTGACCAATTCAGTAGCAACATATACTTTCAAATGCAAGCCTTGCCGCTCGGTAGCCTTCTTAATAAACCCCGCTGGCCACTTACCTCTGGTATAGAATTCCCCGGGGAGTTTTGTGGTTCTTGACCTTTTCCATGGCACTGCTAGTGTGGGTATCAGGTGAGATTCTTCCATATGTGTGGGGTATGTATTTAACGTTCACTGCACAATGACTTTAACTTTCTATTTTTTCCCTTAGACCTTCTTGCCTTTTGTCTATCACGTATTTATATCCCCTCTGCCCTCTGCGCTCTTTAATTCTTCTGCACTTTATTGACCAGCTGTGCATGTCATCTTGCATGACACTACTGTAGTACAGTTGGAGGTTAGAATGGTTTGAAAATACTTTATAAAACAAGACAAAATGACCTCATGTCTGCCCAATCCCCCCCACCTCTCAGCTTGAGCGTAGCACTTTATACTGGCACAGAGGCAGAATCACAGCTATGACACCCCTATATATCTCATTCAACCATAGAAAATGGAGCTAGTGAACCGAGGAGCCCCCCCACACTGGGCTGTGCCTGCACCTGCAAACCCAACTGATGGCTGGAAAGCTCTGAGGAAAAGGGGGGAAGTGAGCCTGAGGTCAGAAGAGGCTTGGATTCAGTTTGAGAGCAAAGCTTGCACAAGAGACAAGAGGTACCTAATAAGATAAGTATAAAATAAGAGAAAACAACTCATCTTAAAGGTAATTTATGTGCCTGATGTCCCCGCTGATGTGCTTGGTGAATTATTTGTGCAGTCAGGATAGGGAGAAGGAGAGTGAATAGGGGTTACCAGAGGACCATGTTGCCCCCCTGCAGGTCATTCAGTCATTCATAAGATGAGGCCGTTTTATAGACCTCCCCCTGCCCTTGCTTTTGTTGCCCTTGTGTCCATCAGCGGAAGTGAAAATGGAAAATGGAGATTAATGGCGGTCATGCAAAATGGTTAGCTTGTTTGCATAAACCATTGACCATTTTCTACCTTTTTGAAAGTTTGAATAGCCGTGGATAAGACTCTGGATGTTTTCTTCACAGAAACACACCTTTTAAGATGTTTACAGATGTGCTCAGCTTGTATAAAAACAGCCCCTCTCCCCTAGTGGGGCAGCCATCTTTAATCCAGTAAAGAGCACAGGGATTTGGTCGCCCCTGTCCTGCCTGAAGGCCCTTTTGAAACCTCTCGGCCGTGAGAATGGGGGCTTGGGGTTGTAGGTGTGGGTTGGGATGTGTGTAACCGTGCAGCAGGGGCTGGGGACAGTCTTTGTAAATTTAGTTAATCTAATTTGAGCTCGTTCCCCCCTCAGGCTCTTGCTCTGTCTCACCACTGCCCGTGTTTCAAACATCAGTCGGTGCTGGGAAGAGCATTACATGTCTAGGGCTTGTTTAGCTTAATGCAAACCTGCAGGGGAGATAACTAGTAGCATCCACTGAAAAAAGTCACTCTGTGTGGGTTTGTGCAGTAAAATAACATTAAAATATAAAGCTGATACAGATTTGGGACTGTTACACAATAAGGTGAAACTTTCTTTTAGGTATTAACCCCCCCACACACACACACACCCTCCCCCACCAAATGACTCATTATCAAGGGAAGTTGGAAAGTGGCACTCAAACTTTTGATTAATACCTGTCTGACAACTTCAAACAGAGGGCATTGTGTGTATGCTGCTCGTGCTTATGTAATGTAAATGAATCACTCACAAGCCTTTCTTTGCCGTTTCCCCACTCTGATTAACACATGATGATGCTGTTGCATATCAAACGGGCATCACCTCATTAGTGCTTGCCTTTGAATTTATCCCTGAATATCATTAGGGTCTCATAATCCCTTTTTAATGGATCAATGAGTAGGACAGTAGTTCAACCAACTGATGAACGTGACAACCTTTCTCACCTAACGCTCCTCGTGTTTTGAGTAAACTGAGAATTGGATTGATTTGTTTAGGAAACTGAGTAGTAATTGTGTTGCCATCGAAAGACTGATCGTCAAAGGTGTTTGCTTAAACAGCTGGCCATCATCTAGTCAAAAATATCTAGACGTCGCTTATCTCTTTTCTCCTTATCTTACTCTTTCCCTTAGCTTTGTCATTTTAGTGTATTCCCCTCTGCCCTCTTTCCTAACTTAAGGCAATAGGTGGTGAAGGGTTGGAATGTGGCCGGGGGACGTAAGGAGTTAACACACTAAGGTGTGAGGGCTTCTGCCTGCGCTTCTACGCTTGCAGATGTAACAGTTTAGTGCCAACAGCATTCCCACCTCGGAGCCAATATAGAATTTTATTGCATTTTTTGAAAAGTATTATTTCTTTAGACCACATGCGCTATAGATCCAGGGAGAGGAATTGGGCGGAGGGATTGTTATTTAAGCGACATTGCCAGCAACATAATGTGAAAGATACAAATTGTATCTCTCTATCTTCCCTACTTTAGCTCTTAAGCATGTGCCCCTCTCTCTCACCCTCTCTCCCCTCCCTTGCTCTCTCTTGCTTGCTCCCCTCCCCTTCCTCCTCCACTCACTCTCCCCGTCCTACTCTGCCTCTCAGGTTACGATGACTGGGGGGTTTTCTTGCTCTCATCTCGTAGAGTGTCTGTGTGAGTGTGGGGTGGAGGCAGTGGTGTGACCGACTGTGCGTGTGTGTGTGTCTCCCTCTGCGCTATGCTGTGTCCTTGTCCCTGCCTCCTGGCAGCGAGGAGCCACCCAGCAGCCGGTCTGTGATTGGGCAGGGGAGTGGGGTTCTTGACACAGCGTGGTGCTGACTGCTTTGGGACGTGTTTCAACAGATGGTCGAGGTTAGAGAGTGTCATCACATTGGGGAGAGGATTAGAGGAGAGAGGTTGTCTTCCAGGAGCTGTGTGGTCCCCCCTACTCTTGAAACCAAGTCCCAGCACGAAGATACAAACCCCTCCATGAGCAAAGGCAGATCTGGTCAAGAAGCGTGGGGATAAAACTGAGAGCAATCGTATCCTTGCCTCTCAGTCAGCCAGCACTTTTCTCTCCTGCCTTCCAGGTACTGTACAACTTTTTTTACTCTTTCACTTCTTTTTTTGTCAGGTTTCCAGTTCTTTTGCAGAGCGTGCATGTTGTTGTTCATTTAGCAGTAAATTTCTGATTCACATTACAGTTCAGGAGTCAGGTATAACTCAGTAAGTCTGGACTTGTGAGCTGCGCTGTTCCTGCAGCCTGTCTGTGCTGCCCGTACAGCAGCTCAGTGTGTGCAGGATCTCATAGTTTTCCATGTGAATGACAGGAATTCCCTCGGTCGCAAATTCCTCCGTCTCAAGGGATTAGAAGGCAGCACATTCCATTAATGTCATTTTTTCCCCCAAAACATGAGCGTTCATCAGTTCATTTTTCATTTTCCGAATGCCGATTATATGAGCGTGAAAGGTAGCTCCATTACATTTTAAACTGCTCTCTCACTTAAAAGTATGTAACTGTCAGTATGGTGCAATCTATAAAAGATTACAGGTTGTATTTTATCATGTTCTTATTTTAATGGTGTCTTTTTTTTTATCATACAGAAATCCAGTACTGAGTTTAAATTGTTTTCCTTTTCTGTAATAGCAAATGAAGACACTTTTTTTTTCGACATTTCCATAAATCAGCGTGGCATTTAATGTTCCTTCACTTCAGGCCAGATAAGTTTTTTTCATAAATCTCATTCAGAGTGCACCTCTGGCAGATCGTGTCAGTATGCGCTAAATGGATGAGCTGCTGAAGAGTTCTTTCCGGACAAACTGTCAAAGCTCAGCAGAGAGGGAGAGACGCTGGGAATGTGCACCTCACTTTAGCTATTTAGCTCAAGTCAAGTGAGAAGCGAAACTTGCCAGTGAAGTGGGAATATGATGTATAGTATTTATGCCTTGCTGCAGGCATTATGTGTGTGTGTGTGTGTGTGTGTATGAGGCATTTGCAAATGGAGACTGTGCAGCTGTGAAAAGTTGTGTGAACAGCAGCTGGGCTGAGAGGAGAGAAGGTTGTATGGGTGAAAGCTGCTGCTGTGTGAATTTGTGTTTACCTTTGTAAACCAGCCGTAGCTACACTTCCTGCTTGTTACTCGAAGTATTTAACACAACCACCAACAGGTAGTGATTAGTACTGCTTTAAGACCTGTAGAGTTGTTTGTATGAGCTGATTGTTAGAATCAATCAGCTGGAGACATGACCGACTGTCGTTGCTTTTGCAGTCTTAAATTTTATTAGGGACACTGAGTGAAACTGAGTAAGCTTCTTAGTAAAGAAAAAATCCAAATGTGGAGTACATTTTGCCCCTGTCTGCTGTGTGTGTGGTACATTGTTGAAGTCCATCCAAGTGAACGGTTTGACTTTAATGTGTACTGGATCACTGTGCTCACCTACAAGTCCGCAAAAACCAGGGAATTTATCCTTTTGACCTAGATGGCAAAATTTTACTGTGGTCCCATTCAAATCTAGTTCTTTGAGTAGACTGGCTGACTTACATCTCAACACTTTGGCAGTGTCCATGTGTATTACTGAATGCGAGGCTGGAGAATGATGGGGAACTTTAACTTGAAACTGTCGCTACTGACAAGACTGATCCGCAAGCAACGCTTAGACTCAATATTCTGATTAACTTACTCGGAACACAGCAAAGCAGCTTTGGACTGCTTTAAAACGCCGTGCCTTATTGCCAGCGCAGAAAAGAAGATAGATCCTTTAAACAGTTTCTAGCTTAACTGTGGTACAAACAAGCGCATGAGCAGCTGCTGCAAATAATTACATTCTGGGGGGTAGGCGCTTGCCAAGACAAACGTTGTTCCAGTAGTCGCTTTGCCATCATTCAGATCTGCTTGCGGATGTATGTGCGTGTGTCTCTCTATGTGTGTGAAAGTATTCAGTGAGCTAATTTGTTCTTCTGATAAGCATGCCGAGAGACTGGGTGTAAGCGAATGCTACCAAACGTGCGTGCGTCTGTTTAAATACCAGCAGTGGATCAGAGATTTCCCAGACACGCATGCCATCTCATCATGAACAGGGCCAACACATTCATGGAAGAGTGATTACTGCAGGAAGTGGAAATGGCTCAAATATGCATATATGTGTGTTAGTCTAATAGACTGAACAAGATTCTGTTTAAACGGGATGCAAACACAGTTTTAAACTTTTAGGTAACGCTCCTGTGGGAAGTCACTTTGGAGAAAAGAGGCACATGTAATGTCATACTGATCCAAGTTTCTCCATTTGTGTGTGTGTGTGTGTGGGGAGATGCTTTCAGGTGAGTGCTCAGTATTTTTAGCTTTTCTATCCTTACTTCTTCCTCCAAATCAGAACCATGTTAGATGAGCTTTGACTTGCCTCTGCTTTTTGTTGTCGTCTCCGACTCATTCATCATGCTGCATTGCTTTGTGAACTTGATCCTATGTGACAGGAGTCAGATGTCTGAATTCTGTCATTTATTTTAAAAAAGAGTTTAGTTGGGATTGTGGTGACACAGGTTCTAGTATTGAATAATTATTTTGAATCAAGTAGCACTTAATCAGTTTAATTGGATTGAGACATCTTTGCTTTGAAGTCCAGTGGAATGACACTAGTTTAGTTTTTCCCCTTTTTCCCTCTCTGGAAAGTACAGAGAGCAGTGCTGTATAACTGTAGTTTGTGTGTGTTCTCTTGTGTGTGTGTGAGCATGTTAAGAAAAGATTTCCTAAACCACCCTCTCTCCTCCAGAACTTGTTTATCTCTTCAACTTAATGATAGTGTTCCTCATACTAGCCTGATTGCATAGTAGCGCTTGTGTAGATTGCACAGTCCTATCACTGCAAATGACCAGCATTTGAACAGTGAGCATTTGGCATGCTTTTATTTATGTGGGATCCAGAAAGGCTATCTTTAGATGAGTCAGCCACTTTCCCAGTTCCTTTGTTGACCTTACTGATCAAACATTGTTATGGAGTTTTGATCCATTTGCAAAGTGCACGTTAAATTAAGTCTTTTTTTTTAATTTTTTTATTTTAGGCACCTATCTCAAAAGAAATCTTTTAGGTGGTATTTGGGAGCTCATGATAGCACCCCATATGTTTGTTCAGCTTGCTATTTGAATGAGAGAGGTCAGGGCATGCAAACATTACATCCATCTCATTATTGGAGGGAATTCCTTATCCCTCCAACCTTTGATGTGGTATTTAGGACACCGTAAAAGGAGCAGCAATCCAGACACACATTCAGTACTTTACTGTTTTCTATGGCTCTCATCCCCTTTGTCTCGAGCCTCTGCCTTGATGACTAGTCAAAAAGGAAAGATGTGTTTTATGAAGAAAATGTTCAGTAGGTGGTTCAGCAACACAAAAGCCAGGAATGACCCCAGACAGCCCGTGCAATTGTGGCCTGAGAATTTACACAACAGGGGTAAATGCGGGTTTGCTAATGGTGGCTAAAAGTGCACTTTAATGGGTAAATCCTTGGTGAGAGAGGGAGACTGAGAGAGAGAAGGTTTTAATGCTTTTTCTGTAATGTTCACAGCAGCGTTTGTTCAGATGTCACTGCACGTAGATGCAGCATGGACTTTAGAGTGAGAAAGAGAAAGCCAGGTCAAGAGAGCCACAGAGGGGGAAGTGGAAGCGGGATAAGATAAAGGAGAGGCCAAGATCAGAGAAAGGGAGGTGTGAATGTGTGATAAAGAGGGGACAAAAGAGAGAGTTTTAAAGTGGAAAAAGATGCAGGGAGGTTGGATAATGTGTGCACTTTTGAAACACATGGGTACAAACATAATCTTCTTGCAGGACAGGGTTGTACAAAAGACAAACACAGAAAAGCTATTTACACACATAAGCACACTATGCACGAGCTCACCCCCTCTGTCCTCCACCTCCCAGAGGGCTGGACAGTCCCTGCTTTGTCATTTCTCTTGTCCAATAATCCTCCTCCCCAGGGAGAAGCAATCTGTTTTAGATTTGAAAGAGAAAGGATCCTGCCTGTATCACGTACAATTAAGCAGCCGTCAGAATGCGTCGGCGAAAGTTTGGAGGGAGAAGTGCTGCCACTGGGGGGTTGCCCCTTTCATCCGCCGCCTTTCCAGAATGGATATAATGGGGTGGGAGGGTTGGGGGGGGGATGTTGTTGGGTGGGGAGGAGGCAGAGGGAATGAATATGTTTCCTCACCCCTTCATTGCGCTCTACAGCTCGACTAATAGAAGCCAGCATGCGTTTGTTTCAGCTCTTCTGCTCCCTTTCTTTCCTTCTCCCCTGGAGCGAGCAAACACATTCAGCTTCTGCCAGCGCTCTCCCCTCCTCTGCCTCTGTGTACGTACACGCACAAGCGCTTATATGCGAGGACTTGGCCGTGTTCTGCTGGTCGCCTCCAGTCCTGTTTGACCTTATTTGATCAACACGACTCGGCCGTGTGGATGCAGAATGGCTGCATCTTTAAAGTGTTTGAACAGCAACTTGCTTTATAATGAAAAGCTCTATGATGGCATGACTCACATTATTGTCATCTTGGTTTTCTCGAGTTGCCCGTGGCAACTTCAGCTGATTCTGTCTGCTGTCTCTTGAACATGTTTGGATGATGTAGTGGCTGCATTCTTCTACTTTTGGCTCAAAAGTAAAAGGCCTGGAAGGATTCGGATGGGTAAGCTTCCTGTTCAACGCTGTGCGAGCTAATTTATCTTTTTATCGAAATCGTGTTTTATTATTTCTTTATTTACAATGGAATTAAATATGGAAATTTTGCCAGAGAGGATAAAGTTAATTCAATTACAAATGACGTTGCTGCGTGCTTTGGAAAGCCACACACTAAGCCAGAGGCAATGGAAAGGAGATCTCCCCTGCGTACAAATTACAGGTTACGTGTCTGTCTGCATTCAAGTCTGAGTGATTCATTCTCTGTTTGAGTGAATGACACGCACTCACAGAGTACATGATATCCAAATACCCGGCGTTCACACACACACATATCCAAAGGCATGATTGGGTGAGAGGGGGGGAGTGCTGAACTGGCACAGGTGCAATGAGTCCAATACATTTTTATGAGTGGTATCATGTTGGTGTGTCTGAGTCATCGAGAAGTCTGTTTATGACATTCACGGTCACACAGGCTGGTTCCCATGATCTATGTTTGTCTATGATTCCCAAAAAATATGCCTCCACATGCTTCACATTTTGGGGGTGTTTAGTTTCATGTGCCAGGAGCCGCACTACATTTAATAGAAGTTTCCTTTCTCAACTGTTGCCACCTTTTTCACTCTTTCACAGAAGTAGGGGGGTTTATAATACAACAGTTTTTCTAAGATTAAACTCATTTACAGTCACCTGTCTAGAAGCTAGATGTAATAAACTCTGATGAATTAGCATATTCTAAACAAAGATTTCATTAAATTGTTTTTATTGTCAATTACTAACTAGTGGACATTGACAGAGTAGCTCATTTGTTCCTATTAAACAAATTCACCACCTTAGAAATCCTTTGCTTTTTCAGTATTCACAGAGTGCAAGAGAAAAAAATAAAGTCACACTTTTCACATAAGGGAACAAAAATCATCCATCAGGCTTGGTGCATTGGCTCTCTCTGTGTTTCTCTCTCTCTGCCATCATGTTGCTGATTTCATGGAAAAGAAGTCAGTCTCTTTATTCTTGACAATTACCTCAGTGGAAACCCATTGAAGCAATTTGCCATAGCTCTCTTTTGTGGTAAAAGAAATAATTTATCTGGGGTATATTTGACACGTCAAAGAGACAAGAAAGCCACCCGTGAGTGAGCAATTCATTCTGCTCCCTCTCACTCTCTGGAGCACTTGTACTCTGATAGAGTGTTTCTGATGGGAGTGTGGATTTTGACAAGAACGTGGCTGGAGGAATAAAAAATGCGTTTTTATTTCATTCAGCTGAGGTCGTCTGTTGCTAATGGTTTCCATTCATGGCTTAGAATAGTTTAAAAAAGAAAATGCTTGCTTTAGGCTCATATAACTGTGGTTGCTGATCCTCTGATTGTGATTCCATGTTTTCATATCACACTATAAATCAGTGGAGTGGTTTCCCTTCTGTTCACTTTCTTCTCTGCTTCCTACCCCCCTTACCTTTTTCCCTTACCCACGTGAACAGTAAATGAGCTTTTCCATTTGTATACTTGAACCTCGTATACAAAGCCAAGCTTCTGGCTCTCTGGATATTCTATCTTTTCATTTAATCACAAACTAACTCAATCATGCTGAGATTGGGGTTGTATAAGGGCCAGACCATCTGTGGCAGGACTACTTGTTGCTCTTGTCGCTGAAGATGCGTCTGAGTAGTATGCAATTTCAGTTTAGGTCGGTTTTATTTATATAGCACCAAATCACAACAACAGTCTCCTCGAGACACTATTGTAAGGTAAAGCCCAAGCAACAATACAGAGAAACCCTGCTGGAAGTTTCTTCCTGTTGAAAGGGAGTTTTTTCTTTCCACTGTCACCAAGTGCTCGCTCATAGGGTGTCGTCTGAATGTTCCTTGAGGTGACTATCAGTGTGATTATAAATATATAAATAAAATTGAACTGAATTGTTTTAAACCAGACAAAAACCAGTGAGACAAACAAACTAAAATAAGGACGTGATGAAGGACGCCCTTCAGGCCCTCGGGGAAGAAAGCCGAAGGCAATAACATGCTATTATATAACACCTGGCTAGCTTACTTGGTGTGGTCTCTGGTTTAACTTGCTAACCTAAATTTGTCAGATACAATAATAGGACTTTCCACACGAACATTAACAAAAGTCTTAATGAGACTCTTTCGACAGAGCAATGTGCCATTTGTGGAACTCTTTAAGCTTAGCTCAACACAGTAGAGAAAGGAGGCGCTAACTTGTGGCACTACTTTGTTTTAATTACTGTGTTAAACTGACATGGAGGAAAACACCAGATTAGAAAGAAAAAACTGCCCAGCCGTCCTCCACCTACAGTTGTTTTATATACTTTGACAATGGTACAGCAGAGGTTACCAATAGGTGTAGCACCAGCACATCATAACGTTATATATAAAATATATTGATTTTAAATATTACCACTAATTTTAAATCATGGAGGCAGAAACGGGCCTCTTGAACTTTCTAAATTCCAGTCCGGTTACTGAAAGTATGATAGCCGTGTGTGAGTGATTGCCATGGATGCCTACATAAAGTTCTTGGTTTAGACTCAAAGAACTAAATAGCCGAGGATATGAATGTTTAAATACAGACCACCATCAGACTGGGAACACACCCATACATAAATAAAATGTGACCTTTTGTGTTTTTTAATCATTTACCTCCTAATGTACTCAAAACCCACTCATGTTTCCAATAGGCTGCTTGTGGGCCCACAAGTCATTCCCACTTTGAAGTATTTTGGACCCGGATTCATTTAATTATACATTAAGATGCATCCATAATATTGATGGAGTGGAATGACAGCCATGGCACTACAAAGGGTCTCTCCCCAGGTCCGAGAGAAACATGTGGGGTTTAACTAATAGCTGTGAATGCACTAACTCCAGGTTCATGTTTCACTGAATTGAGGCCATTCTTCTTCATTAAAGTGGCCTGCATTGTACCCCAAACAAACCACATTCCAGTGAACGGGAAGCTTAAACATCTGAAGTTTTATCGTTTTTAATATTGAACAAAACAAAGATTCTGATTGTGCCTGTCACAGTAAAGGGTTTTGTAGCCATAAACGTGCTGGAACAGTGATCTCTCTTCACTACTTTGCACTTGGGTTTTCTCATTGGAATTTTTGCATAAATCTTACACCAACTTGGGCATTTTGGTCAAACAAATCAATGGAGTTAAGAGTCTGAAAACACCAAGGTTTGAGTCTTTTCCCAGTGCCTACCCACAGCCAAGTAAATGTACTGGGACAGAACTCCCCTTCAGTCGGCTCAGTGTGGCTGACGGGTGGGCCTTGATGGGTACAAGCGCTGCCCTTGGCCTGCCGGGCACAGCAGGCCCTGACACAGGCTCTCCTCAGTATAAAAGTCCCTCGTCAGCCCTCATGGCAGCAGACCAGCTGAATTCCCTCAGATTACAGAAATATTTGGACAAACCTCCATATTAATCTAAGTCCTCGTCTTATTCATTTTTTCCTCTCTGAAAGAAGGAGTGCAAAACATTGTGTCTTTATCTGTTAATCAGACCAGCCTGTAGTTTAGCATGTTTTATATCCCGACTCTGCGATGTTTATTTCTTTCTTTCAGCAGTTCTCCTATGGTCGAGGAATGACTATGTATTAAATGATTTTTACTGTTATTGCAAGTCATGCAGCCTACAGTCGCAGAGCAGCCTACAGAATTCAAACTATGCTGTTGGACTATAATTCCCCTCCATTGTTCCTCTGTGACTTGGCTGCCATAGAGATGGACTAGGCAAATAGCGAGGGAGCAAGAGAGAGACTGAACAGGAATAAGGGGGGATTTGAGGTGCTTTGAAATGGCCATTGTCCTTAATAGCAAGGCCTTTTTATGAATGACTGATTTACTTTAGAGGAGCATGGCATCTGGTTTGTGTTTGACTTGCATCTTGTTTTGGGAATGTGAACCCCCTCACCTCCAAACTCTCTGTGTTAACTTGGGCAAGATCCTCCTCTGTGAGCATGCATGCGCTCGTGGACAAACATGTGGCTGTTAGAGATACGCGAACTCTCGGCTGTCATCCTGCCTTTTTACATAAGAAGTCTTTCATGTGCGCTCTTGGGTAATCTGCTACTTTTCAGTCACAGCTGATAAATGTATAGACTGCCGCTCCTGAACGAACACGACTTAAGCCAGATGCAGACCATTGATGAAATGAAAATGTGGGCCAATCACAACCAGACAAGACTTTTGTTGCCTTCATACCTCTGTTTTCTTTTCTTTTTCTCTCGCTCTCTCTTCAGACTTTCACCTCTTAACCCCTGTGTGTGGGTAGCCTCAGGTTGCTGAGGTTAGGTTAAACAAGCCACCATCAAAGCCATAACACCACTCAGGTCGGAGGAGGGTCAGGACGCAGCAGTGTGTGGTTTGAGGCCCTAACAAGAGGGCACAACTGCCAACCAGCCAAATACTGCTGCCCTGCATGGCTACACAAGCAGCAACTCTATTATGTTCAGCTTTACTCGATGCACAAAGCACAGCTGTCTGTATAGACATACCAAATTACCGAGCAATGCTGCATGTGTTGTAGGAAAGCAAGTAAAAGAGCTGTTTTTCTACAAGTAGGAGAAAAAAATACCCTCATGAAAGCAAAGATTAGTACGGTGTTGAGGTGTGCTAAAAGTGTTGATTGCCATTAATCTGAAAATTGCACATCTTTTATGTATCTGGCAGCTGTGCATCTGAAAACTCCATAGTGGCCTTTTTGTTTCAGTCCTTTTGAACTCCTAGGCATGCTGCGTTCCTCCCATCCATGCCCAATATTTCTCCCCCCAGCTTAACCATGATGAGTACAGTAAGGGCTCATTTAAAGGGTCATTAGAGCTAATCCTTCAAAACAATGAGGAAGGAGAAACAATGTGCTCCCTAGTCCTCTGACTCTGTCCAGTAATAAAGACCTCTTGTTCGCTCCACAGATGTATAGAAGTTGCCTGTTCTGCTGATATCACGCTACATGACATAAATAAATGAGTCATTCAAAATGAAAGGCTTGCGAAAATGACATGAAAATGATCTGCGAGGGATCGTGAAATTGGAAACATGAATTTGAACTCTGGAGGCAAAAAAGAATCAGTGATGATAACAGAAGATGGATTTGGAAGCCTAATAATAACTTTCACATATCAGAAGTCATTCATATTGTTTTGTGTATTTAAAGTGTACAAAGTGCCTAATTTATGCTGATCCCTGAATGTGCCTGAAGCCATTAACTCTGTGTAACACTTTGTAAAGCTTTTGTACAAAACAAAATACACACACACACGTGTGTTTGTACACACACAACTAATGGAGTTCATTCTGACATCTAGCGGTAGTTAAATAGGTGTTTAAACTATCCTGTCTGTAAAGCTTAGACACACTTTCAAATCTGGAGCAGATGTTTTTATTATACATTTTAAATAGAGCATATTAAACTATAAAGCATACCGTGCTGCTCTAGAGTGCTCACAGGATGTATTCTATATTTAAAACAAGCCAAATTAAATCTTCATGTAGAGTGGACCTGTCTGAGGCAGAAATTGCTGCAGGGCTACTTGTTTTATTCTGATAAAAGCACCACGATGTGGTGCATGGAAGGAATATCTCCTAAGCATCCTTGGGCAAATTACATTTTTAATTCAAGTAAAATCACTTTTTTGCCTCTTTCTCACTCTTGCTCAGTGAATTGGAAACTTTCTGCATGAACTAAAGGTCACAATATAGCCTGCCATCTTTGCTTTATAAACAGCAGTTGCTTATCTCGACACTCTGACATGTCCTGTCACTCAGCTGCTCATTTCCTCTAGAGGCTTTACGCTCCATATGTCACATTAGCATGAGGAAGTCAGGGCACTGAGGATATGATGCCAGCATATACTTGGGTTTTCTTTGATGATGGGTCACTTTGAGAAGGATGATCGAATGACTCAAGACCTGTAGAAGTCCTTTTGCTCCTAAGTGAACCTCAGATGGCCTAGTGAGCAAAGTGGATCAGGTGAAATGGACTACGAGCGGTAGTCCAGAAAAAGGGGAGGGGGCCTGCATAATAACAGCCCTCATTCTATTGGGGGGTTTTGTGTGGCGCTTTATTAGCCCTGCGGTCTCAGTCATTTCAGACAGAATAGCTATTGACTCCACTGTAGATCAGCACCACAAGGTTTGCATCAGACACCACAATGAACCTTCTTGTCTGTTTTGTCTAAGATGCAAGAAGAGGCCATTGCTTGGAATCGTTGGCATGTAAAATTGAATTTGCGCTGGGTGCTAACATTACACTCGCTGGCCGACTGGCTTACAGCTGATGTCAGGTCTTCCGCAGCTCTGATAGAAACAGAGACTTGAGCTTTGTCTAGATATGGGTTATGTGTCTTGTATATGGGAAGCGTTCCCAATTTGTGTAGGAGGACTTGGATCCACACGGCAGAAGAGTGTGTTTTTTGTGGGATAAAGGCTCGTCTATGAGTTTCTGCGTGTCACCATGTGTTTGTAAAGTAGTTTGTGTTGTGTGTGTAGCTCACTGCAAGGTTCTGTGCACTCTGCCACCTCGCACCAGAGGGGTGTTTGTCCAAACGGCGCCAGTGTTTGCACAGGGCTGTCACGATGACTGGGCTGGCTGGCTAGTCCAGACACAGCTTGTCTGAAACCCAGTACACCAAAGTACTCTTAAAGCTCTGTCTGAAGCTCTGCTTATCATATCTAACATCAAACTGGAGAAGCAGCTGAAATAAACAGCGTAGTAGAGCAGGGTCAACATTGGGAGGTGTTGGGTGTTTGAGATGATTTGCATCTATCTGATACACGACTAGAGTAGGTGTTTTAATTTCCTGATGCAAATTACCAAACAGAATCTTTACCGTCCTCGACTACCATCCGAACAACGCAGGTTAGTTCATTCTGGACTGTGCGATAGATCAAAATCATCAAGATACAAATCATTTATTAGGGTTGTTACTCTCAGCTGATTCGGACAGGCCTTTTGTGGAAATGATGGTAAGGGCGGAGCCACCCAGTGGGGTTTGGCCGGGCTCAGGTGTCATAGACCTGCCATTTGTTTTCAGGCCATTAACCCAGAATAGGGAGCAGTGTGGTGCCACTCAGTGGGACTGCTGTCCGCAAGGCACTTTTTCACAGGTGGTGATGAGGTTCTCATTATTACTGCATCACGGTTCATCTCACAGGCAGAAGCCATTCTTTCACATATATTTTATATATATTTGAAGGCATCTTTGAATTCTTATTACATTTTAACTTTAATTTGTAGCACAACACTACTGGTATAATGTTTTGAATTCCTTTAGACTGGCTTTTCATTGGTACAGGAATAAAATCTGAGCTCAGGTTTGTACTAGTATACATTTTACTTTACTGATCACTGGAATTTAGTCGGAGCATTCAGCTATGATGACTGTTATAGTGAGCAAGAGGCTGCCAAGTGATGACTCAGTGGTCATCTGTGATTCCCGACAGTGGCGTTGCAGTTAATGTAGTGGAACCCTCTCCCCGCCTCCAGTGCCTTTTTTCTCCCCCCACTGGCCCTGTGTCATGCTTGACTCACCAGGGGGTGACTTTTGAGTGGCAGGTAAAAGGGGGGCCACAATTGGCTCATGCAGGCAAGTGGTTCTGGGTGTGCAGCCAATGGCCTAATCTCATCACAGTTAGCTAAACAGCAGCTGTCCAGTAGGGATGGAGACTTTCCGTGCACGAGTGTGTTCTCTGACACGGTAGAAGAGTGGAAAACCAGGAAACGATAGAGAGAGAGATAAAGAGAAAACTGTAAAAGTAGGGGACTCGCGGGATTCTCTGAGGTGAGATCTGTGTTTCTAGATCTTCAGTTTATTTGTTTTTGTTTAACTTTGACAGAGTTGAGTATTTTCTTTTCTTTCAGATCAGGGAGTTGAGGGTGAGGGATTTTTGTGTTCAGTATTAATGGAGTTTCCATCTGCACACAGCATATATTTGAACTGCTGAATAAGTTTTCCTTGCTGGACCGTTAAGGGCTAAAGCCAATCTGTTTTGGCTTCCCTGTTTATGGATAAACTGTTCTGTTTGAGTGTGATTTGTGACCATCTGCACAGAAGTTACCTGAAGTAAATGTGCTTAAATGTTCCAACAGGGATTCTGGCTTTCTGCAGGTGCAATGCAGTTTTCTCTTCCACTACTGCAAAACTGACCCTAAAGTTTCACCTCCCACCATGCTTATTGTTGTAATGTCTCCATACATTTCCCCCTCTTGTCTCCCCACAGTCCATCACTGCTGCAAGAGCTGCACAAGTGTGAGTGAGCGGCCCGGCTGGTTCTCTCCCTCCCCTTCTCTCCATTAATCTCCTCCATCTACCCATCCTCTGGCCTGTTGTTTCAGTCACCATGCTGATTCACTGGCTGTCCTGGTTGGCCCTCCTGTCGCTGGATTGGGCTCCAGGCAGCTGGGCCTTCACCACCACCAGGGCTCAGGGCCTCAGAGGTCGCATTCAGAGAGACCGCAGAAACATCCGGCCCAACATCATCCTCATCATGACTGACGACCAGGATGTTGAGTTGGGTAAGGCTGCCTGGCAGAAACCCCTGGTCTTCCTGGAAATTTTCATTTGGCTTCAATTTTTTTCCCTATTTAAAAGAAAAAGTGCACAGTTTATCTAAAATTCAGTGTTTTTCCCAGTCTTCAATCCTCTCTGTTCTAATGTGTTTCTTTGTCTTTGTGGTGATTTGCATCAGGACTTCTGTAGTCTTTCTTGGCACATTAAATATTAAGTAGAGGCCATAAGCCACACCGGAATGGCCATCTGGTCTCTCGTGTGCTGAATTGTAATTATTTGCCTTTCAGAGCACTGAATCACAGATTAAGTAAATACGAGTGAAAAACAGTATTTGCGTGTGTTTAATAAGATTTCGCTGTAACTGTACAGCACTGATCACGTTACCTCGCCCTCCAGGTTCTCTACAGGTAATGAATAAAACCCGCAAGATCATGGAGGATGGTGGCACTTCTTTCACCAATGCCTTTGTCACCACACCCATGTGCTGCCCGTCACGTTCTTCCATGCTGACGGGCAAGTACGTCCACAACCACAACACCTACACCAACAATGAGAACTGTTCCTCCCCTTCCTGGCAAGCTCAGCATGAGCCGCGCTCCTTTGCAGTCTACCTCAATGAAACTGGCTATAGAACAGGTTTGTGAATACACACTCACACAAATATAATTGAGGACTCTTTATTTCATGCCTGTGGTGTTCTCTTATTATTTATTTATGGAAAATGGCAGTTTTGATAGTGACGATGGTTCACCTGTATGAGGTTCTCGGTTCTGATTAACAGAGTGTCAGTCACTACTAGCTCTAATCTCCTCCTGGCAACGCCATTCATATGTTAGTCAATGCAAATTTATACAGTAAGCTAGACTCCACAAACCTGCCTGCCTGCCTGGCTGTCTGCTGTGAGAAATGCAAACACGTTGAGCGTGCCAGGTCGATGTCGTGTCTCATCAGACACTGTCTGCCTGAGTGATGGGCAGGCGTTGAACTGGGCAGCTCAGTGGGGTCCTGTGGGCTGCAGCTCGACTTGTGGTTTTGGAGTCGTTGCGTTAGTCTGCAATTAGCCGTCTCTGGGACAGCCTGGCTTCCTGCCCAGCCTATCCGAGAATGTTGTCAGAGAATCCAGGGAAAAGGAGACAAGCAAAAATGTTAAACATCACATAAGCGCAGATAAAGTCGCACAGTCACACAATTATGTTTTTTTTGTTTGTTTTTTTACAGGCATCGCCTTAAGGAAGCAGTGCTTGTAAAGACTGCATATATAAAGAAACTGCATATTAAAAGAGGCCCATCTCTCCCTTCTTTCTCTCATCTTTTCTTCTGCAGCTTTCTTCGGCAAGTACCTCAATGAGTACAATGGCAGCTACATCCCACCTGGGTGGCGCGAATGGGTTGGATTGATCAAAAATTCCCGCTTCTATAATTATACTGTCTGTCGGAATGGTTACAAGGAGAAACATGGTGCTGATTATGCCAAGGTATGTGTTCTCATAATTCATACGAAAAGGCTCTATTAGCTCAGTCCCTAATTTGTTTTGCCGTTATGACTTAATATTAAGACTTCACATGACAAATTGCAGGTTCCACTCGCTTATAAATACAGACAGTGAAGCAGCTTATGGCTGTGTGGTGATTCAGGATGGCAGGAATTCTCTCTTGAGGATTAAAGGGAACGAGCTGAGTTGACGCCTCCTCTTTCTGCAGCATCCTTTTATTATGATGCACCTTTCCTCAATATTTAGACGCTATAAAACTGGTGCATCTTTATGAGAAGCCAACTTGACAACTTGTGACAAAAACTGACCTGCACTTGTTTTTGTCTCTCACTCTTATTCTTCCTCTTTGTGTCTCACTATCAAGTTTTGCAGAATGACTTTGTGCTGTAACACCACTGTTTGCTACTGCTGGGGGATGACTGTGGTTACACTGTCTTTTTGTAGCTCTAGATGGCATCGGTCATCAATCTTCCCCAAATGTTTTTGTAAGAGCTGTCAGTTTGTTTTCGCAAGTCCGTGCCAATATCTCCCTAGGTTGCACAGTGCTGGATATACAAGAAATCCATGTGGCGGGCTGGCCTATGAGATGGGCAAACAAATGTTTGGATTGCTACTTCTCTGCCAACTTGGACCAAGGTGTAAAATTACCCACAGGCTTGGGCCGGTGTGTTTACATGACACGGACTTGGTCAGCAGATTGTGGTTTACAACCAAATGGACACAATATTTTCTGTTTACTGCCAAAGCCCATCAACCTGCTGCCACCAGGACAACCGCAGTTCTTTAGGTTTGGATGGGGTGAGAAGGTCAGAGTATCTGTGCAGAGTGCATCTTGCACATCATGACACTGATTAAGCTACAGACCCTGTGTGATTTCATCCAGTTAGGTCCTGTTTGATTTTTCTTCTGTAGGAGGATGAGTTAATTGAGGTTAAGGGTTTTGTCAAACACTCTTGAGTGAGATTTAGTTTCAGAATATCATCCATCAATATCAAATCCCATGACAGTAGAGCAACAACTCTAACAGCTGTGATATTATAAAGTGTCTCACTGCTAATTTGACAGATGTGCAATCTTGTAACTTTGAAAAAACAATAAATGTTGTAAATGTAAACCTATAAAACACTGGTGCATTGGCTGTCCTGTAGGTCATTTAAAAACTTATGAGGATTACAAATTAAATAGATGAACGATTTGGGAAAATGAAACCATGTACTAATGGGGTGCCGTTGGGTGAGTGCCACTTACTATTACCAATCAGCTCCAAAAGGGAAAAGTGATATTCTTCACCTCCCTGACTATTTTATAGTCACTGGCCAGGCATTCCCCACGACACTGTCACTTCCTTCTGACCTGCCAGAGCTCTCAGCAGCAGTGGCTCAGATTTGGGAGCTGGCAACATAAAGTGCACGGCGGTGCTTTGCCATGTGCACATAATCATCGGCCTCCACGGGCATGTACAGCCGCCAGGCCATTAAAGCTGGTCTAGCTGTAAAACCTATTAGACAAGATGAATCAGCCAAACCCACTTCTGACATTTCAAGGAAATCACCCGTTACCCTTTGATTCTCAGCCTGGCACTCCCTTTCATTTGTTGTATGCCAGGCAGCAACAACAGGTACAATGGTTGGTCTTCTCTTGGAAACTTGGCGAATGCTACTGTAATTTCAGTTCAAGGTGGGACTGCTGTACAGTGTTGTGACAATTTCACATTTCCTGTGTCTAAGCTCTTCACATTCATCCAGTTGTTCTCTCTTTGCCTGTGGTGTTTAATTTAGAGAAACACAGCATTTGGCATCTTGAGAACTGTTGTTGGCGCTTGAGTCTACTTTCTGGTTTGATCCCTGGTTGCTCCGGTCTGTATGCCAAGTATCCTTGGGCAAGATACTAACCTCAAGTTGCTCTCCCATGCATCCATCAGAGTATAAATGTGTGTAAATGTCAGATAGAAGAAGCATAGAAAAAGTGCTTGTATGAATGGTGTGAATGGGTGAATGAGGCAAATTGTATAAAGCGCTTTGAGTGCTTAGGTAGAGGAGAAAAGCGCTGTATAATAACCAGTCCATTTACCATTTATATTACCCAAAGCCAATATCTCAGTTTCTTAAAAGATATTTTGATGTCACTTTGTGTGAAAAAGACAAAAGGAAGCAGGGAGATGTAGCAGAAAGTGAGCGAAATAAAATGAAGTTAGCAGAAAGCAAATTTATCACAACATGCTATTTAAAAGGGCCTGGCCCCTCGCCATCAAGTGGTGTCACATTCAATAGTGCAGAGATTCACTGATGAGGCAACTGCCCACATACTGTATACACATACGCACACTCATTTACACACACACACAGGCAAGCTGCCAGCTGTTGACTCGACAGATTGGTACCGTAGTGTACTCAATGGCCCCACTTCATATCCCCAATGGCCCCTCTCAGTTTATTTGAAAGTGACTAGACGAAGGCAAGCAACATGTCACGGTGATTGGACTGCAAATGAGTTATGAAAGCATGTGTTGTGTAATTTATGTTCTTTTTTTTTTGGTGTATATTTTCCCTCAGTTCCATATTTATTTCTAGGTTTTTTCTTTTAGACTTTTCGCCCTTTTAACGGGCCTTATTTTTGCTCTTCTTTCAAAGGACTATTTCACTGACCTAATCACCAACGACAGCATCAGCTTCTTCCGCATGTCCAAGAAGATGTACCCGCACCGTCCCGTGATGATGGTCGTCAGTCACGCTGCTCCTCACGGCCCAGAAGACTCGGCGCCACAGTATGCCGAATTCTTCCCGAATGCTTCGCAGCACATGTAAGCAATACTGAGGCTCACATTATCATACATGCTCAAACATATACACTAATCAGGGTTTTGACACAGGAATTGTAGCCTTAGAGAAGAATGAAAAATGAGTGTTTAGGGCCCAGATTTTGATTTCAGCCTTTGTCTCATTAACAGCTAAATTGAGTTTTTGCGATTTGGTTTGCCTAACATTATTACAGTAAGTATGCACCCCAATCCCCACGAGATGACAGGTTGCTCTGAAGCCGCTGGGGGCGAGGACTTGGCAAGCGTGAAATCAAAATGATTTATCATCCAAGAGTAGCTGAGGCACATACCATAGGGAAGATCGGGAATGGTTTTTTAACGTAGCACTGTGCTCTATGCCAAACCCACACTGGCCTCCAGCAGCTCTCATTGAGTTAAGCTGCAGTACTTTGGGTTGTTTCACTGGCACCAAGCCCTACTGCCTCACTGCACGGCTCAATGTGTGGAGGCATGGTGTTTTAGAGAACTAGATTTGGACTTGAAGACTCAATACTCCCTTTTCTTTATGTTTCCCAGAGGTTTTAGTGTTCCTGCCTCTCACTTTCTGTCACACTTAACTTTGTCATCTATTTATACTACCCCTCTGTCTCTCTATCTGTATATCTCTGTTTCTATCACTCTGTTTACTTCTCCCTCCTTGTTTCCCAGTGTCATCTCCTTCTCTCTTTCCAGCTCGCTCTGCTTACCCCTTCCTCCCCGCCTGTGCAATTCGCAAAGGACTTCCTGACCCCATCCATATCAATCAGCAGTTTCGCCCTGGAGCTCCTAGGACCAGAGGAATGCATTGTGCGCTCTGGAACACCCTTTGTGACATTATTAATTTATTTTTAGCTTGAGTCTCCGGGTGAAGGGGGTGGAGCTGGGGCCCACGAGTGACTAAAGGGGTTGCCCCAGTTATTGTGTGTGTGTTTGTGTAGATTAAGTGGTACTAAGGAGAGCCCAGGTGGTTGGCATGGTTGGGTGTTTGTTTGACTATAAACTTTCATAACAGCTATGGAAACACTTTTTTTCCGATGTTCAAAAATTTCTTTTTATAGATGGGGATATTCTTGACACTGTTCCATTTTAAATTGGATTATGGAAAGATGACTTTGTAGTAGATGCCATCTACAGCTAGTGTGTTATGCACAGAGATGGAAAGAGACCGCGTGGCAGTTAAGGAGGAGCCGCTTCATAAATCAAAACAAGCGTCTGTGCTTTTGACAGCACCAGTAGCTGGGGATGGTTTGATGTTAATGTCATTAACATTCCTCAGGTGCTTTTACTCTCTCTCAGATGCGAAGTATGTTCCCGACCTATTTTAAACACCGTAGATTTGGTGCGGTTTGTCAATGGCATGTCTTTCCCTGCAGGGAGTGATAGATGCTATTCTGGCCATAGATTAAAAACTTGCTTTATGGAAACTCTCTCATCTTCAAGCGTGCCTCCTAATGTTTTAAGGTTAGGAGGCATTTTAGGGTGCATGGAGTGCTCCTGTAAGCCAAGGATAATGTAGACAATAAGGTAGACCTGCACTATATGCAACAGTATGCAGGTGTGACCTCTGCTACGGACTGGCGTCTTTCCACTGACATCTACATTCCTGGTTCCCTGGTGCTCAGCGCCCCCATACCTTGGTGGCCCATTGCCCAGAAACGGGTCCCTTTGTGGGTCTTATTAGACCGCCTGCTAAGTGGGTGAAGAGTTCACCCTTCTCACAAAGCAGTCCTGAGGAGACGAGGACAGAAGGCAGCTCAGTCACTGAGGACAAAGTAGCTCCCAAAGCAAGTCTTCATTAAGTACGCAGATTTTGAGGCTTGGGCTGTTTATTCAGGGGTAGAAGCTGCTCATTTATAAAGTGGATTACTTAAAGCTGAAGGGACACAACTTCACTGCTACTGAGATTCTGTGGGTTTCTACGTACATTATATATACTTAGTGTATATAATTTGTGTGCTATTTTGCTTTCAACTGCAGAAGATTTGCACAACATCAGATGTTCCGCTTCCCTTTACTGCAAGCAGGGGAACACTTTCCTTCAGCTGAACACAAACTTGACAAACGCAAGCACTTTTCTCTCTGTCTTGCCTTTGTCCAGTCTTGTAATTCCCCAATTTCAAATGAGCATGACTTCTTTGCTTTTTTAGACCAGAAGTTGTTGCAAACCCGACTTTTGGACCTATTATTTTCTTAAGCATGTGCCAACCCTCAAATGACTCGTCTTTGCCAGGAGTGTAGTGAAGCGAGGAGACTTGTGTCTGTGTGAGGAGGAGAGATCTGGTCTGAGAGAGGTGTGGAAAAACAGTCAAGGTGCTGGGTGCAAAGTATTAAGACATTTTCCCCCAGCAAACTGAGCGGCTATTGATGCTTGTCAAGCACAGTGGACAACTGTGACACCTGCTGCTGAGCAGAGGTTTGTGAAAAGTAGCAGACAGGTGTTTTTGGCATCTTAAATGTTTGGCTGTTAGGCGCTCTGATGTGGACACGTCCAAAATGTTTTTCGGACTTCTACGCGAGTTAAACGGCAACACAATGAAACCCAAATAATGCATTTTTTTAACATACCCGTCTCCTTTCTCCTTTCCTTTTGCCCTTTCAGCACCCCGAGCTACAACTATGCCCCCAATATGGACAAACATTGGATCATGCAGTACACGGGCCCCATGAAACCGATCCACATGGAGTTCACCAACTTCCTGCATCGGAAAAGGCTACAGACGCTTATGTCTGTGGATGATTCAGTGCAGAAGGTATGAGTAATTATTAATGGATATGTAGTTACTGTAAATAATTGAGTAATCTACCATGGATCATTTTACTGATGCTTTTTTTCACACAGATTTATGACATGTTGGAGGAAACAGGCGAACTGGACAACACTTACATCATTTATACAGCAGACCATGGATACCACATTGGTCAGTTCGGGTTGGTCAAGGGCAAGTCAATGCCATATGATTTTGATATCCGTGTACCGTTTTTCATGAGAGGACCGAATGTGGAGCCTGGGGCAGTGTAAGTAATTACGCACATTTTTTCTGTTACTATAAAAACATTCAGTAAGTCTTTGCTGCACTCTTGTTGTCTTCTTTGAGTAAACTTCTGATATTTCAATCCATCAGTTTTATCACTTGAAACTTAATGTCTTTCACGCTTGTAATGTTCCAGAAACCCTCATCTGGTGCTAAACATTGACCTGGCTCCCACATTTCTCCACATTGCTGGACTGGAGATCCCTCCAGACATGGATGGAAAGCCCATCCTTAAATTGCTGGAACAGGAACGGACTGGCAACAGGTTTGTGTGGATCCATTATGCCATGCTGTAATGGATACTATGTACATGTAATTCCACAGCGTGCATATGTGCAACAACTCTTTCTATTGACTTCTATTGAGCAAATGCAAATTTCCATAGCCAAAATGATGGCTTTTGCTCCAGCTGGGCAGAGTGGGTTTGGGGCAATTTGGCAGATTTTCCTTGGCTGTGGGACTTTGGCTGGGAAACACTGAGTTTCTTCTTTATGAGGTTTCCTGTAGAATTTGTTTGCAAACTGAATCATTTTTTGTCTCCAGCAAACCCACTGTACTAACAGTGTATAAAAGGAATGCAAGGTTATTGTGCCTTGCACTATTTATAATAAATCTGCACGAAAATGTTTTTACAGAAAAACTTAGCACAATCCCTTTAATACTAAAAGAGCATTACGCCCGCAAGGTCCTGTTCTTGCTGTGATCAACTTCCATAATTCTGACTAGCTTTGTTCCCACCGTGCTGTTGCTGATAGTGAGTGCATAGGCCATATGAAGCTTATAAACTTTGTATGTTTTGTTTTCCCAGATTCAAACCAAACCGGAAACCCAAAGTCTGGAGGGACACATTCCTTGTGGAGCGAGGGTAAACCGGCTTTCTTTATTCCCTTTCCACACCACAAACACATCCGTGTCACTGTGTGTCACATAAACCTGATGAAAACATTTAAATGAACCCGAAATGTGCAGGGCTCGGTGCGTGTTCCCTTTTCGAGCAACGCATCTGCTTTTCCCGGTTATTTGTTATCTGACAGACATTTCCTGACCACATTCGGCTTGGACGGCAGTGTGTAACCAATTGAAAGTGTTGTAAGTTGTTTGGCGAAGCTAAAATTCCTGGAAAATTATGACAGTTCACGCAAGGGGCGCTGACACATGTAACCAGGTCATTTAGGGGGGGAAAAAAGAAAAGAAAAGCTATCGAGTCTTTGTCTCCTCGGAGGGGAGGGGGGCTTGCATATATTAAGTACACAATCCTAGATCATAGTCCTAAACTTGACTTAGCTTGCATCGATGGAGACAGGAGGAAGATACATTTCAGTAACATGGGAGGACTAGACATACACAAAATAAACAAAGGCTAGCCAAGCTCCGGATGATGTTACCTGAGGAATAGCTGGAAGCCTCACACTCAATCCACTCACAGGACATGTCACCAGCTTTCCCAGTGTGGAATGCAAGAGCCACACTGCAGAAAACACTTGACTATTTCCCCAAGGCTGTTTTCTGATTCCATCCAGTGTGTGTCCTTTCACAAACCCTGTCAGTTCTTTATTTAACCTCCTCTGCCACAAGATATATGTCGCAGAAAATGATACCTCCAAGCTGTCAGTCCACTTTTGTTCAATGAACATGCTTCGCTGTGCTAACGCCAGAGGTACACTGACAGAAACATGACAACCGAGGAGAGAAATAATCCCGTCAAGCTCGACTTTATGATATACAGTTGCCCGAGGGTTAAAAAAAAACATAGGTTGAAGAAACAAGAAAAGAAAGCCATGAGGGCACTCGTATGAAAACGACAGGCAAGAGAACAATCACTGGCTGAAGGCAGATTGTGCTGGCAGCACAGTCTAACTGTGTAAAAGGAGAAAAATTAAAATGAAAAATATTGTATATTACATTGTCACATTCTTCTTTACAGCTGCTGTTACTGCTACATCACCGCTATCATTTCTCACACGTTATCAAGAGAATAAAAGAAGCTTTTGTTAGCTTTACTGCTGCTCATGTCGGCCAGCAGCCTGCTGACTTTTAAATCTGTTTCTCAGTTAAACTCTAAACTTTTTTTAAATGACGTCCACAGGTCCACTTTTCTTTAAGTGATAAGATTAGCCTCCATTAACTTGACTCTATTGACACAAATACAGTAGTCGAAGTTTTATCTGCAGTTCCTGCACCAGTCATGTGATATGTTGTCTGATTTAATAACCTCACATAACCTTACAGTACTACATCTGAGCCTGTGAAATGCTGAATGACAGCTGGGACTGACTGTGTTGTTTAAAACTCCATCTACGTAATGCAGCAATCAGGGAGGGTCTTTAACAACTGTTTGCTCTTTAATCACTCTTGGCTGAAGGCAAGATACGTCAGCCAAGCTAGCGTGTGAACATTGGCTGGTTCCAGCCAAAGAAGACGGCAACAAAAAATTAAACACTGCAGTGGCCCTCCTGTGTAAGGGGACAGGCTGTTCTGTGCCTCACTGGCATCTTCATTCTGTCTGTGACTGCTGTGGCTAGTCGAGGTATAATGGAAGAGGAAGGACAGTGGTGTTGGCATGGCCGTAGCAGAGACTTAGCCAGTGTTTGTGGTGGTGGTTGTAAAGGAAAAGGGGACAGGGCAGTTGAATTTGACGCCATTTGACGTCACTCACCATTTGATATGGTTTTGCTTTCCTTGTTTTGTCGTGTAGGAAGATCCTGAGAAAAAAGGACGACTCAGCGAGTACTCAACACAGCAACAGTCTCCCCAAGTACAAGAAGGTCAGAGAGACTTGCCAGCAGGCTGAATTCCAGACACCGTGTGAACAGCCCGGACAGGTAAAGGAGAAACACCCATTTGCACACAAGCGCATTTCTTTTTTCTGCAACCTTTTGACCACATGAGTGCCCTGATATATCCACTAAAGTAAGCCGATGCAATTATTTTGAAGTGACCTCTTAGCTGCCTTTTGAACTGTTCTACAAAGCCACAACTGGTTTATAATTGGACCGCTTTACACCGTTTTGTGGTGCGCTAATTGGTACATCCCTTTGATCTATGCCCATGAATTTTCTGGCAGAGCAACAGCCAAATAGTAGAGGTTGTGGCCCCGGAACAGACAGGCCAGAATAAGACAAATTATTACAAATGTCCTGTAGTATTCAATCACAGAGATTTATAAGGGTTTGGCTAATGCAGTCCAGATCCATCATAACGAACACCTCACAGTGTGTATAACAATGAGTTATTAACAGGAGCAATAGGCATCAGAGGTGTATACTGCATCATATAATGCAAGTGAAAGCTCATCATATGTGCTCATAAGTACATCTAGTGTGTTGAAGTGATTGCAAGCAGAGATGGGCAGTAATACGTTACAAGTAACGTATTTTATCTTTTAACGAGTAAAGTAAGGGATTACTATTGCAAAAAAGGTAATTAGATTACTGTTACTTTCCCGTAAGCACGCTGCGTTACTGCGTTACTAAAACCGTGATTTTTTTTTTTGCGAGAGTGTCGTGACGTTCGTGGCAACAGCTGTGTGCAGATCAACAACGGATAATATATCGAGTGCAGGAGAGAGTGTGAGCGTGCAGCGTTTAAAGCGTGGAAGTACTGACCTTACTTTAAGTTTGATTCCGTAAAAAGTGACAAAAACATTAGCGTCCGCTGTTCACTGCGTGGGAAGAAAACTTTTTTTACAGTGAAAAAACCCCTAAACTTCCGTGCAAGCACCCAGTGCGCTACCAGGGAAATTCACAGACAAACTCGCGGATTCTTCCACTGACCGCTGCGGCACACCTGCACCAGGGAAAACATCCGCCTACTATACAGGTGAAAATAGAGCAACAGGACCGCTGAGTCTTTGATTTTATTTATTTTCTGCTGTGTTTCACTTGCACTTATTTGAAAGACTGAGTGTAAACACAAAAAAATATTTTATTTTATGTGCTGGAATGTGCAGAAAATAGGTTTAAATGTTAAACTAATTTCTTCCAGTCAGAGAATGATGCATATAATTTAATGTTTGCTTGATGCATAAAGTTAAAAGATTAAAACAAGTTTTAAAAAGAGACTTTTCCATTTGATTACATTTTCTATGATGGATTACGCAGAAAAAGTAGAATTGGGCTGAAAGATCTATCGCTTTATCACCTATTCAGGTAGTAAATCATGTTTTTAAAAGGTAACTAAGTAATTAATTACTTTTGAAAATAAGTAATCAGTAAAATAAAGGATTACTTTTGGGGGGAAGTAATTAGTTACTGATTACTTTTTTCAAGTAACTTGACCAACACTGATTGCAAGTAGCTTCTTATTAATGGTTTAACTATACCTTCATATAAGCAACCTGGAGGCCAGTAAAGTGTTTCTTGCTCAAAGCAAACAAATGCTTTTTCTCTCCTTTTCATCCATGCTAACAAATTTGATTACAGTTATCTTATTTTGTTAATATGCACAGTGGAAAATCTCAACATGGATCGGTCTCAGGATGAAATCCTGAAATTCTATATTATATTATTCTGCTTTTCTGCTGCTGCAGTGATACTCTTATACCTTTAAAGCACTCGCAGTAGGGCGAGGGAGAAGGAGAAAGAAATATGGAGATTGTTCTCGTCCTCCAGTGACAATACATCTCTCTCTCTCGCTCTCACGTCTTGTCTGATGCTGATATAACAGCCCTGTTTGGTCTGTAAGCTCTTCCAAAAGGAACCCGATCTGACTTATAGCCCTTTGTTTGGACCCTCGTTCCCACACTCAGCCCTCATCATCTATACCAAACTTTACTGATGTGTCTCTTTCGTTTACTCGAGACCCAACAAGCGGCACTACTCACAGCAATTAGCTTCAAAACTTTCTTTTCCCAGCGTGAATTCATGTTGGGAAATGGCGCGGGGGATGTCTGCGATTGTATGGACATGTATTTACACAATTACCCTAGTGACGCACATAGTATGGACATACCCAATGTGAAAACGATATGGCTCTCCGCTTTGTTTTCCAGAAACCAGACAGACCCAATTCGCCTCATGTTTTAGTTTTGGTTGATCTTTCTCGCTGCTTTTTGATGCCGTTCTTTCCCACAGGCTCTGATATGTCTGTTAGAAGCATGTGCTCATTTTCTTAAAGGTTTAGTTGTGAAATCTCAAATTGTGCTGTCATATCATTAACATCTAAGGCACTAATTAGCCATACCCAAAAAGAAATAAAATAAGATGTGTTCATTGCTGTTGCAAGGAAACTTTGGTTTATTTTTTTTTTGCAAGCCTATTGTGCTACCAAAAGTAATTCTTTCTGCAGAAATGGCACTGCGTTGAGGAGATCACAGGGAAGTGGAGGATACAGAAGTGTAAAGGTGGTTCCAAAGAAGGCTCCAGGAAGAGAGCCCGCAGCCTAAAGCCCCGTGACAGTTACGACAAAAGGGAGAGGGCCTGCGACTGTGGAGACGCACAGTATAAACGATCCAAGACCGAACGCCGCTCCCACCGACAGTTTCCTTCCTCAACAAGCCGCCGTGAGTATACCCAAACCTGCTCTTTCTTCTTGTAATATAGAGGGACAGTGATTTAATTGAAACCATGGCAAAATGCATATACATGTGTGTCAGATTATTTCACTTCAAAAACAAGAGCTTTTGTTTTCTTAAAAAGTCCCATTAATGTCTGTCTCTCAGTACTAGAAAGAGAAATCTTTAAAGCCTCAAGTTTTTATTCCCGGCAATGGATTTTTTATGCTCTAGCGAGACCCATGCATGGAAAAAGCAAACATTGTTCAACAGGTCCTGGAATGTATGCTCTGGACGTGCCTTTGTGCATGCGTGGGCTGTTGGGGCTTTGTTATCAAATGGTCTGATGCCCTCTGATGTGTCTTGGAAATAGTACAACAATGGTATGAACATGTAATAAGCCTTAAAGATCCAGATAGGATATCCTACCAAAAATCAGTTGGTGTATTAGGATGCTGGCTTTTACTTCATTGCGATGTTGAAATGAGGTGGAAATGAGAGTAAAAAGAAATACATAGCATCCTTTTTTCTTTATAATAGGTTATCGCCCACGCTTCGTCCACACTCGACCTGCCAGGTCTCTGTCTGTGGAGTTTGAAGGTCAAATATATGATATTGACCTTCAGGCAGATGATCAGTCAGCTGTCCGTCCTCGTGTCATCTCCAAGCGTCACTACAACCCAGAGGAACCAGAATATGAGTTGGGGTCTGACGACGGTTCAGAGGAAATGCTGGCAGATGATACAAATGCAGTCGGATACCTGAACTCTGTGAAAGTTACCCACAAGTAAGCAATCAAATTTCCCCTCTCACTTACATTTCTCTGCGTCAATAAAGTAGAATACAGCAGGGGGTGTTTTTGCATCTTTTTTAGGTGTTACATCCTCGTGAACGACAGCGTCCACTGCGAGAGAGAAATCTACCAGTCCCCCAGAGCGTGGAAGGATCATAAGAGCTATGTGGACCAGGAGGTGAGTGTATGAGGTTCAATATGAGGCTCTTGGACAGTTTTCTGGATATTTGTTTTTATCAAAGGTCATTGGTTGTATTGCTTATGTATTTCTAGATTGAAGCACTTCAAGAAAAAATGAAAAAACTGCGAGAAGTAAGAGGTCATCTGAAGAGGACACGGCCAGATGATTGTGACTGTGGAAAGAAGAGGTCAGTCACTTATAATTTCACTTTAAAAAATGCATTTATATCTCCAGTATTGTTGGAAAAGTTGATTTTAAAGCTTGTTTTAGGCCTTATTCCAAACCCTGCTGGATTACATGGATTAAAAAATAAACAACAACAAAAAACAAAACAAAAAAACAACTTTTCTTCCACGGTCCCTTTTCTGTTCATAAAAAACAGCTATTATAGCAAAGGACACAGAAACAAGGCAGAGAGATTGAAGAGCAGGAATGATCAACTCCATCCGTTTAAGTGAGTTTCTCTTCCCCTTTTAATTCTGAGTTTGCCCTGTTTAGTTTCAGCATTTTATCTTTCAGTTAACACTGACCATGAAATCTGCAACTGATTGAAAATGTGCAAATGGTGTGTGCTGTAATGCTCTTTAACCGTACATCTGCATGGTGGTCCCTGCACGAATCCATCACTAAAGCTCATCTTCATTTTCGGTTGCTTTGTAGATCACAGTTGAAACACTCCATCATGTACGTTTACTTTGGTGTGTTAATGATGTATGCGATCCTAAAATACACACAGGTTTCTAAAGAAGGCATGCCATCTATAAATGGTCCCTCAATAGACTTTAAATGACAAAGCAGATGTTGTCATTGTGTGTCTGGAAGTGATTGAGTTGCATGGAAAGACAGAATGATCCAGCAGAGAGGGAAATCAGTTAGTCCCTCAAACACAGTGATCGGCTTGCACCAGGAAACACTGGGAACCGATTATGCTTATGTAAAGCAGCTGTTTCTCGCAGTGCCTGCCGTGTGTTCGGGCTGGAGGAAGAGGGGACAGTGGCTAGAATGTCATTCCAGAGAAAATTGGAAATACTGTAGTAAGGCCTCAAACATGAAAGTAAACAGGCTGTCATAGCCTGGCATCAGTGAGGCCTTCTGGAAGTCCCCTTTGTATCCCCCCAATTACTGCGGTTACTTGCACCAGGGAGGGTAGGGGCTGATGTCATGTTTGCGTCATGCCTTTGTAATCCTCTCTCACGTTTCTGTCTGACAGAGAGGCTGCGCGGGACATAGACGGGAAGGCCCAGTTGTACAACGAGATCCGCAGGAGAAAGAAGGAAAGGAAGGAGAAGAAGCGCCAGAGGAATGGCGACGACTGCAGCCTTCCAGGCCTCACTTGCTTCACGCATAACAATGACCACTGGCAGACGGCTCCCTTCTGGACACGTGCGTTTATTAGCTTCAGTCTCCAAACATCAGCGAGATAATGATTGTTTGATCAGCGTTTAACATGATGTAGATCTGGTTGTCAAACATTCGTAAAATTTCCATTCATTTAATGAGTTTCACGTTTTCGCCTGAAATAATGGTCAGGATTAGGACTGACGGCAGCAGCTGTGTCATTTATTTCGTAGTGGGGGCATTCTGTGCGTGCACCAGCTCCAACAACAACACGTACTGGTGCCTGCGAACAATCAACGAGACCCACAACACGCTCTTCTGCGAATTCTCCACCGGCTTCCTGGAGTACTTTGACCTCAACAGTGACCCCTACCAGGTGGGTGAACATCTGTCTACAATCAGTCAGCTGTGCTCTCTCTCACTGCGTTTGTCTGCTTTGTCACTCTTAAACAATTTTCATTGGCTCCTGCGTTATAAAACTCATCTATTAAAGAACAGGTGCTGTTAGTAATTTTGCAGGTGTTTACATGGGAATATAACAAGAAGATATAACATCATGACAATAAAACAAGTGTCTGTGTGTGTGTGTGTGTGTGTGTGTGTGTGTTGGCAGCTTACCAACGCAGTATATGCAGTGGATCGAGAGGTGCTGAACACACTCCATGCCCAGCTCATGGAGATGAGGAGTTGTCAAGGATACAAGCAGTGTAACCCTCGCCCTAAAGGCTTGGATACAGGTAAAAAAAAAAAAAAAAAGAGTAATTAAAATAAAAGAATCTCCTTTCAGTCTGTTTGTTCCCCGTTTGAGTGAAGAACTGGGTTTAGTGGTGGTTGTGATGCCAATAAAGACAGAAACAGATTCTACACACAGAAGAAACAGACTGACTGAAGCGTGTAACAAGTGGTATCGTTAATATAACTCACAATCCGAGGGACGATGTGATAATATTTGTGTTCCAGTCTTCTGTGGTTTGAATCTGTCTCAGTCTCGGTCTTGTGTGTGTTTGTACATATCTGCATGGTGCATGTGTTTGGGGACGATCCACTCAGTTTGCTCAAATTTCAGGTGGAGGTCAAGTAATCATCACTGAGATATGCATTCCCTTTGTTTCCTGTGTTTTCTTCTCATATACCCACACACCTACACGTGCACTGTGACTTGTCTTTCAGCTCAGGATCTCCCACTCTACTGGAATATATTCTGAATTTATCAAAAGAAAAAAGAAAAATACAGGGCCAGGTTACAGTTGTGCATCGTGGCCAATCTTCCCCTTTGTGAGTCACCGAGTGTTAGGGATATTATTTGGAGGACTCTGTCATCACAGCAATTGAGGCTGTCGTTTTATTCGAGCCTGTCACGCATCGGTGCTATAGGCAGCCACAGTATATTTATTTATTTATTTTTATCACCGCCAATTGGTCCAAGGATCATTAAAAGAAGACATCCCAGTGATGGAGGCGGTTAATAAGTAATGTCAGTATGACCTAAGCCTGTAAAGTCTGAGCTATACAGCGTTTGTGTGTGGCATGAACTGGCTGCGTTGTTTATGTCCCGAGGATAAAACTTTCATGTCTGTAATTACCAGCTGGAGAGTGGAGCACTGGAGCGGCCAAAGCTGCTCTGAGAAACCTGATTGTGTTTCAGCGCTGGCATGCTGGTCTTGTCAAATCCGTGCCAGCACATGTCACAAAACAACCGAAAATCTCTTACTTGCACTGGCTGCCCTTTCTCAGTTATGGTGCCAGCTCTGTGAACCAATGAAATTACTGTTGTGGTTCAATCAAGTGATGTTTTAGTTGGAAAATTAGATTATTAAAATTTTAACTGTGGGGTGAAATGGGTCCAGCAGAATCTATTTGTGATGTGTGACTTAACCCTCAGCAATCACCTGACTGGATAACCTCGTATCCTTTTTGCTTTTGAAGGGGATAACCTGTAAAGTGAGCGCCTGATCAGACCACTTAACTCTGAATCTCCTCATCTCTAAACCCAGCCCAGTCATAAGACCTTTCAGACTTTTTCCTCCATTGTCTCCTCATTCCTCCTCCTCCTCCTAATCATCCAATGATTGCGTTTCTCCATAGCATATAGGAGCGGTGCATGAAGACGTCTTCAGTGTGAATGATCTGTTTGTTTCCCTCCCACACCTCCTTGAATCAAAACATTAACAATCGACTGCTTTTATTTTTATCAGGAGGTAAAGATGGAGGAAGCTTTGAGCCACACAGGTATTCTCCAAGTTTTTGTTTCTCTTCAGTGGCTTTTTTTTTTTCTCCTCCCTTTAACACCTGCATGGGCCCAACTGCCTCATTCCCATTAATCCGTCATACACGGAGTGCTGACGCTTCATCTGTGGCTGCATGCTGGGAATGCGCTAACAAAGCATAACAGATATTTTGTTTGTTTGTTTCATCCTGCGCACACAGTCTGTCTTTATATTTGCTCGCTGTGGATTGTCGATTTGCAGCAGCTAAGATGCTCTCTGCCACATGTTTTCACAGCAATGCTCAAGATGAAACATTTCTATCAGTTTCTTATGTTAAAATATTGATCATTTTAGTATCTTTTTATAGGATAGCATGGCTGTTTAAATAGAATAATCCCAAGTCTTAATAATGGATATTTCTTTACTTGAGGCCAAGCATCAAGTGCATGTAAATGACAATGCATGATACCGCATCATCCCCATAATGCATCACTACCTGACATTAAAGGAATAGTTTGCCATTTTTGGGAGATAAGCTTATATACAGCCCTGAATGGTGTGTACCTGCCAGGCATGAAGAATAGAAAGAGACTTCCAGGAATCTCCTCTCATCAACTCAATATATGTCTCGTTTGTTTGATCCTCACAAAAGCAAAGGGTAAAAACAGACAGAGGAGTATCCATCTCCTCATCTTACTTAAGCAAAAAATAAAGTTGCCCAAAACTTGAAACTATTCCTTTAACACTCGACATTTCATGCCATGCCAGCCACAGTCATTCCATTTTGTCCCGGTGTAACGCGACATTCAGGATAGCTCTTCATATCTACTCATGGCCATTAGCTAGCAGTAGAATGGACACTTGAGTTGCCGTGACCTCTCTGTCCAGGCACTGACCTCTGCACTTTTGACCTCTGTTTCTGGCACCTGCTTACCAGGCGGCAGCAGCATCGAAAATGGTCAAAGAGGAGAACAAGCCTCTCCTTCCTGTGAGTCCCTAAAAACCCGATGTCAGACAATCTCCATTTTCCTAGCTGCAAATAGTCCTGAAGAGAGCCGATTCCACGAGGACGGTCAACCAAAAGCGGCTCTGACGCTTCTTTTCTTGCACTTATCAAACTGAGACAAACTCTTGATTTTGGCTTTTGCTGCTACTTTTGTTTCTTCGTAGCATTTTGAATTCCTTTCTCATTTTTCCTGGGAATTACCGAGCACTTTCTCTTACTTTGCTTCATGAGTTTCATCTTTTGTTTGTTGACCATCTTTTTGTTTCCTCTGCCATTACATTCTTTTATTCCAGGTTGCCTGACTTTGCATTTCAGTTGAGCCCAGGCCCTTCATTAACTATATCATTACATATTACTTGTTAGTATATTATAATGGATCATTGAATATTTTTGTTTTTCCTCAGACTTTTTTTTATTTATTCTGAATTAGCAAAAAGCCAGCATGTGTTTGCACTACTCATGGCTTGAGCTCAGGGTGAATACTGTGTTTTTCTAATGCTACTTCTGAAGCGTGTGTGTGTTGCTTGAGGCCTCAGACTCCTATACGTTGGCTGCTTTGGTGAAAGATGGGAGCTGAGCGTGACTGCATGCCGACTGAGTGAACCTGAAAAGAGCTCCCCGTATTTTTCTGCTCCTCACAGTCTCTCTCTTTCTTTGACAGCACACAGCCAATATGGGAAGGACAACAAGGTTAAGCTACCCAACTTGACAGATGAGGAGGTGAACTGGCAGGGACTGGAGGATTTGTATAGCATAAACGAAAGCCTGTATGAATGTAGGCCTGACTACAGCCCCAGCCCAGAGAATTGGGACAACTTCCAGAAGGATGTAGATAAAATGTTTGCACTGCGACACGTTTTTAACAACCAAACCCATAAGCTTGACGACTCCACCCTGCCAGAGCTGGGCTCCGGGGCCGGGGGTGGAGGGCTTGAAGTGGGCAGTGGAGAAGAGCTGGCTTCTGCCAGTGACGTCTGGCCGGGCTTAGTCACAGAGACTCGCCTCACCACCCCCATCCCCAGCAAAATACCATCGGCACGACCCACACCCAGGCCCACATTGGAACAGAAACTGGAGCCTGCTGTCAACGACCTTCCCGAGAGGCTTGTAAGCGGACCTGAGACGTCCGTTATGTCAAAATCAGCAGTGATATCATCACCAGGTCTGAGTAGAGGCAGGGATGTCCTCCACAGCGATACGTGGGCGCAGCTGCTTGAGGAGATTGAAGGCGAAACGTTTAGCGGGAATGGGCTGACAGAACTCGAAACGCGACACGATGATCTCTTGCGTACTCACAACAGCCTGCGAGCCCAGCTAGAACTCGGCCCCGGTCACCGAAAGACCATCAGCCCGCAGGGTCTTAGTCATAACCTGGACCCTGAAGAGGAGGATGATATTTTCCACGCCCAAGGCTTTCTCCCTTTTGTCTCGCAGACTCTGAGGCCTAAGGTCCAAGCTGGCACCACAGGGAGCCCTCCCACCACCACCATCCCCACCACACAGACTAGCACACAGAGTGTCAGGGTGGTGCTGCCTCAGTCAGCTCTGCCCATCACCTTGGACTACGAGGCCAGCGGCTCTCTGCCTCAACCCTCCAGTCAGACCCTCTGAGGCAGACTCACGCTCTGGCCAGCCAGCCAATAAACTTCCGGTCACCATAAAGACACGGTGACTAAGGAGTGCTAGCCAAGAGCGAAGCAAAAAGAATAATGCCACCTCAGTCAGTCAGAGTTGTATAATGAGTATTAAAGTTATTGTTTATTTTTTTACTGTTGCCTACAATTATTAGTAAACAGTGTTATGTTTCTTTTTCCTCAAAAAAAAAAAAAATTATATATATATATATATATATATATATATATATATATAAAATTTTTTTTTTTTTAGAAAAAAAGCCTTAATGCAGCTAAACTTAAGTGTTGGAATTAAAAATGCTGAATTCCACATGGATAACAACACCATTGATGTTTTTAATATGTTTTTATGAAAAACGGTGTGAGTGGTTAAACCATCTCTAAATGGGTGATTAGCATCGAGTTAGTTACGCTCCATTCATCAGTTTATCCTAGTCCTGCCCAGTCGCAACAAACTCTCATCACAATCCACAAGCACTTTTAAACAGCCCTCCCCACCCAAAAAATAACGACCCTGGTCCTCCACTGCCTGTCTGCTGTGAACTCAGATTTTATGAAATAATTTAAAAAAGGTTACAGAATCAACATAACTTTGTTTTGCTTTCAGACAATCACGGCACAGTTTAACAGTCAGCTACGAGGCGCGTGAAACACGACACCTGCTCACGTTTGTTTTGGGGTTTGTTTGTTTTTTAAATAAAGATTTTCTTCACTGATCACAAGAAAAGCGCTCGCGTGGTAGAACGTCTTCCTCGTGTGGTTCTGTAACTTTGTAAAGAAACGTCACCGTACGACAGAGAATGGTGCTGCACATGGCCAGTTCATTTCAAGGTGGTTACATTATGACACACTGTTACAGGTTTGTCCATGTCAGTAAAAGCCTAAAAGGTTCTCCAAGGGCAACGTTTCACATCTATCTTGGAAACTGATTTCACGAAGCTCCTTTTTCTTTGCAGCATTAGCTGTGTGTGTAGAAATTATGGAACAACTCTGGTTTCGGGAAAGCCACGACGCTGTTAAGAAATAAAACCTTTCACCCTCAAGTCTCCGTGTGTAATGATTCAAGCAAGTTCATTTTCTTTATTTATTGATTTTTTTTATTTTATTTGAGTGACAAATATCAAGTATTCAAGGCATTTGTAAATCAAGTGTTCACAAACAGTAATTAGACTTTTGCTCCTGAGGAACACAAAGCAATAAAAGCTCAACTTGGAGAGTACAGGAAACTCACTTTCAGTGTAAATACTGAAGAAAAGAAAAAAGAAAGAAAGCAAATCTTGCAGTCAACACAAAGTCATCTGTGCCAGTAGCAATCCAGACATTTGAACAGCAGGACACTGAAATCCAAGTGTGTGTACAGTACAGCAAAGTCAGAAATCGCCGCCTTGGTGCGGCATTGCCGGATGATTCTCTAGCCTTCCCTGCAAGGAGAGCAGTTTGCTTCACCTCAAAGAGATGTTTTCATGCTTTAATAAAAATAAAAATCGAATTTTAAGAACACAGAAGGCCTTGGGCTAAGTAATATTTTGGAAATGTTACTGTTCTGCCTTGCAGTGAACATATTCCTAAGGTATTTTTGCACAGGTTTTAAGGATCAGAACAGAGTTTCATGAGCAGCAATCACAGTAAGTGAGCAGATGATTCGTAATCCTACGTTGCTAGTCCTCTTTAGAGTGCGTGATGAATACGACCCAGGGGAGGAAGAGCAGAGAATCATAATATAGGACATTCTGGGAAGCATAGTTTCAACATTTTAATTTATTATGTTCAGTTGATGGATAACAGTTCAATAATCCCAACCTTTCCCCTTTGTGATGTAAAATGAACCTTCCCGTGTGAATAATACTGTTCAACCACTTTTTTTTTCATTTTTCTAGCTTTAAGAATTTTTTTTTTTTTACCTTTTTAACTACAACATCATGGATTAGTTTATAAATATGCTTCTAACTACACGTGAGCTCTATAATATGATTCATTTGCTTTAATATTTACACAATGATGACTTATGAATATTTCATTTGAAGTCACGGTAACACTAAAAATTAATCTTTGATCTACCTATGATAATCTTTAAGTGGCAGGGCTGTTAACTCATACCAATCAGAATATAAAATACTGTTACTTTTATTAGACTTATGTATCCCCTTGCACGTGGAGAAAAAAATACTTCTAAAAATGTGGTTTAAAAAAAAAAAAAAGTCTCACATTTGAGTTTTTCAATGCACTTTTATATATTTCTAACATCAGAACACAACAAGGCTTCAATGCTCCTGATTAGAGGAAGTTAAGTTATAATTTACTTAAACAACACAAGCCCAGTGTTACGGGAAACTCAGCAGACTTTGCCAGAAAAAATTTAAACATCTGACTTAAATAAATAAATATCCAAGACAGCAGGTCATCTGTTCTCTCGATTATAACCTTTGGGGGTCTGAAGCAATTAATCCAGAGCAGTGATTAACTTAGAAACCCATAATTTCATAGTACAGTAGGTCTGACAAACAGCAACATTCACTGGCCTTCACGCGCCATCATTCTGTGTCCACTAGATGGCCCCAAACGCCCAATAAGTGACATAAGGGGTCAAGCTTGCTGCACTGCTACTTTTATATTCTAAAATACTACTATGTACATCTGATGATCAGTAGTATGGAGACGCCTTTACAATACAAAGCCAAAATTACACGTGTTCATCTGCAGGTTCATTCCATACAAATCATTTTACTCTGAAGACGACGCTTTTAAAAAGGGGTTAAAGTAAACGGGGGTTTTGCCACTTTAAAAATAAATCCTACTGTCACATCTTTGGGACATTCAGTAACTTCAGCACATGGTAAGAGATAATGTACCGTTCTTATTTCCTTTCTTCTTTTTGCCGCCTGACAAATAACATTTTAATAACACCACTTGCTATGAAATATCGTTTTCTTGCCTATAGTCATTCTACACTGTACCAACTGGTCTTTGCCTGCTTTGAGCTACATGGTTAACTTGCAGACGATCATCTGTGACGACCAATAAGTGCTGTCGCCCAGCTGAAGAAGAAATGACTGGCTTTTTAGTAGCTAGCGTTTACCCTGGTAGCTAGCCTTTTATACTGGACTGGCCGAGGCAGCCTGAGAGGCACTGTTAAGAAAAAAAAATGAAGGAGGTGAAAGGATTAGAAAGCAGTCCCACTGAAGATGTGGACAACACCAGACGAGAGAACAGGTGCAAAAGGTTCAAATGCACAAGAGTATGCTTAACCTGCAAGTGAAAATGGGATTATCAAAGAATGGACAACAGTGTGGTGGTATGGGTGGAGCAGAGGAGGTACAGATGTGGAATACAGAGGGAGCTGTACAGTACTGAGAAGGGAGGAGCTGTACACAGGAGCTTGCATAGTACAGGTTGTGCTTTAGACGCTGTGTTGATGATGATTCATCTGACTGTACATAATGATAATGCCCTGCCCTTTAACAGTAGCACCATGAGATGTCTTTATAGCGTCCAAACCTGGAGGTCTGACCTTCTGTGTGGATGCCGTGTGGCTGCAGCTGATGATATGCTCTTGAGTGAAAGAACATCTTTCGCTCTCCTGTCATCGTAAAGGACGAGCAGCCCTTTAGGTGTGGTGGGCGCACTTGTGTCTCTGCCTGTCTGTCCTACAGCAGCGGCGGACCCCCCGCTTGGCGTCTGACTGGTGTGGTGAGCAGACGCCGTGTCGTGCAAATGCACAGACAGGAAGGCACGTGTCACTATGAAACCGGCGCACTCTCAGACATGGGCAGAGCCTCGGTGGTGATGTGGCAGCAAGATGGGGGGAGTTATTGCTTTGAGGGCGTTGCCTGGGCAGCTGAGGCTGCTGTGGCCGCGGTTAAGCAGGAGGGCGGCTGGCGGCTCGGGTCGAGGCGGGATGAACACGGGGCAGGAACGGGTACGCGCGTGGCTCTTCTGGCCTCCGGCGTGGCATACGAGCTCGCTGACAGTACCCAGTGGAGGCAGGTGCTGACGCCAGCGCTCAGCTCGCGCCTCCTTGTGCTTGATTGAGTACCAGGTGAGGAAGATGAAGACGAAGCCGACGAATTTCAGGCTGGCAGCCAGGCCAAAGTAGACAAAGCGGAACGAGGTCACATCGTACTCCCAGCAGGAGCCGTGCACGCCGCAGTCCTGCTGCCATAGCATGCAGGTGGTGTCGATCACAGCACCGAAGTAAATGGGCGTCGGTATGTAGGCTGGAGGGAGAGAGAAGCTGTGGTTAATTACTTTAATTTCAGCCAACTGAATATAAACTATACAGTGGGTTGAGGCTGACATAACAATATTTAATTGAACTGAATTAATTTAACTCAAATTAAACTTTCTTGCTAATAAACTTAATTTCACAGAATTCAAATACATCCTAATACATACAGCACAGTAGTAACAGTAACTGCACTGCAGTACCATTTCTCTACCACTTGGTGGCAATGTTTGTCTTTATGCCGATCAGAAGCGCCGCTAACTTCAGTAACATTGTATAGGTGTATATAATGAAACTCATTATTAGATTGTGTTAACTCTATAATCATACACACACAGGGCTCCGCTGTGCATCCTTGCACACATTTTGCAACTTTGTGACAACTTTATGTTCACACAGCAAGGCCAGGCTGATTGGATTCCACGCAAGGGTAGTGTTTACTCAGCCCGAGCACTTTTCTACACCTGTCTGCTCAAAAGTTCACAGAGGTGTGTTACAAGTTGGCATATCCCTGCTCTCTGTGGCGTTAGTGAGGACGAACAAGACAATAAAAGCTGGAGAAAAGTGGACTATGGAGAAGCTGTGAAAACATCAGATGACAGATTTGCTTGGCTACATGCTTGACGACACATCTTCAGCTGCTCAGAAAGCTGTTTGCTGTCTTAGTGAACAAAATAATAACAAATACTCACTTTTCACTAAATTAAAGCGTTTGCACTTCCTGTATGGGCAAAGTAGATTCAATGGGCAGCAATGATAAGAGATTCATCCAAACTAACAAGTTGGTAAAGCATACCGAGGACAGTTTTTCTATGTGGTGTAAATAATGAGAAACATACCAAGAGTTCGGAGTAAGACAAACTGCATCCCAAGAGCAAAAGGCCTCTCTTGTTCATCGACGGACCTGGGTAAAGGGAAACCACATTAGAATGAAAAACTTCAACAAAGGTTGTTAGATGTTCTCTGGCAAAACCTGGCAGGACAGCCTCCCTTACCTGAGTGTGACGATGATAGCGGAGGGCTGGGCACAGGCAGTGATGAGGGTGACAATGAAGAGGAAGATCAGGAAAGGGATGAGTGTGTTGCAGGTGCGATCACACTTCCCTGACATTGCGTAGCCGTTCTCGTTCAAGTACGTTTTAACAATGACGAGCTGGAGCTGGTTGACCTGGCTGCCGGAGGACGGGGTGATGACCTGCCTGCTCTGCACGCAGCCACAGTCGGTGTAGTTCCTGATCTGTGGGAGAAAACAACAATGAGAAATTGCAATTAAACTGAGTTAAATCAGAACAAAGCTCCTTAAAACAGACGTTTAGATTCACATACAGACTGGATGGCACCACCAACACGGTGCAATCAGTGATCTAGGCAAAGAATCCAAACATTTTCTTTCCTTGTGTTGTTATAACTTCCTCTGGGACATTGTTGTTCGCTAATTTCCTCTATTTGCAGGGCTACAAGAAGAGAATGCACAGAAAACAGGTCTTTGTGTATCCATTATGATTTGTGTATCCTCTGGCAAACTCCTCGGATTTCTTTTTCCACTCATAATTCTCCGATTTATTTGACGCTTGTGCAATTATGTGACACAAACACAAAAGGAACTATGAGTGCAGCAAGTACGCAATCGCCCCCTCTATTGTGCACTCACCCCAGTGCTGTCGTTGCCGACGGTGCTGCATCCAGCCAGACAGGGGTTGAAGTAGGTTATGCCGTCAGAGCCGCAGACTGGAGCGTACTCGTGGATCCTGCAGCCGCAGTTCACGTTGCAGCTGCCCGTCAGGTTCCTGTGGGTCATCGTCAGAGTCGGGCTGCAGAGGAAAAGCGTAGACGCTAAGAACAAAAACACTGTCGCCTCACAGCAAGAAAGTCCCTGGTTTGAACCTCCTCATCGTCAGTGTGGAGTTTGCATTTCCTCCACGCTGTCCAAAGAGATGGATGTTAGACTAACTTTAGTTTTAAACTGGTTGTAGGTGTGAATGTGAGAGAATGCGTGTCAACCGATTGCGGCAGATGGCTGCCCCTCCAGAGGTTTTTTCCCTTGCCACTGTCACCAAATGCTTGCACGTTGGGGTTTTATGGGGCCAATCACAGCTTTGGCTGGTTCCAGCCCAGTAAGAGACCTCAGGTTAGATATATGTTTATAAAATAAAAATCAGTGGGTGGAAGATGCACCAATAGCAGAGCACGGTATTTTAAAAAGTGAATTTTTAATCATCATAAAGCCATTTTTTTTCCATTTAATTCAGTAATGTTATTTGTTTATTTTGCCCTCTGGCCTGACTCGGCGCTTATTTCTACCTCATATTTTCCAGCCGATTCAATTTTTCCAACTATATCAGTTAATGCTAAAATGCACCAAAGTCTTTTTTTTTTTTAATATACCCCACCCCTCATTTTTAATTTAGCAATGCACACGAGTGCTGTGTTAGCAAGAGCTGGAGGCAAGGGGAATTGGCCATTCAATTTTCAGGAGAATTTAATAATTTCTTAAGCATTAATTTGTCCAGGTTAGCGTGAGTGCAATCTCTTTTTGCAAGCGTGAGCCCGCGGGAGGATCAGCACGTCACTTAGCTCCGGGAAAATTGAAAACAAATTAATGGCCCTATATGCAGCATTTTAAACCACATTCCCTGCTGCAAAGACAATTAAACTTGTCCCACTCTCCCTCTCAGCATGCCATAAAGTTTTGTTTCAAGGGTGGAGAAAAAAGGGGGGAAAAAGCATCAAAAAGCAATTAAAAAACTGAAATAGTTTCTGTGTGGAGCTGTATATTCAACAAAGAAAAAGTATTATTGAGGAGGCTGCTGATCTTCCTGACAATCTTTACAGTTGTCTCTATATATAATCCGCCTTCTGATTAACTTTGATCTAGCCGTGTGGAATGTGTGATGATAGAATGACAGAAACGAGGGGGGATGAGGAAGTGACACCTCCACTGGCTCTTTAGGCAGTGTGGGAACAGTCGCTCTAAGCCAGACAGGACTTTGGCTTCATCTAAGCCGGGAGCAGTGAAGCGAGCCCTGGGTTTTCTCTGGGAAGCTTCACTCTGAGCCCTGCGGAACAGATGGGGACAGGCCCTAACAACACAGCGGTCAGGAGTGACGCTCGCAAGCACACACAGCCAACACTGGTGGGGCCTCTCTCTCTGATTATTTTTGACATGCCGTGTAATGGTAGGTTACTCTCGTTGCCAGTAATTTTTTTCATTACGTAAAATCTGCCAAACAGGGGAAAAAAATAAAAAACTCTTAAATCACTGGACCATCATTTTTCACAGGACCGGAAAGTCCAGGCTCATCTTTATTAGCTGTCACTGGAACGACACATTTGGGCTCGCCCTGACATAACAGTGTCACATTCCAGACTCTGTGTGTGTGCATACATTTTTTTTTTAAGAAAAGGCATTTAAGGCTCATGGAGTTGCAGTCTTGCAGCACTGATTGCACATGTCCCTTTCTAGACCAAACCCCGGCCTTTAATGAACCCTGCAAATTTTGCATCACTGTGCCCAGGCAACGCTGCATGAAAAACCCAAGCACAGAGCGACGAGAGTGAGTGGTTTAATCGGCTTTGTCGCTGGCAGACAATGACCAGGAAAAGAAAAAAAAAAAGGACAACAACCAAACCTGTGATGTCGGCAGGTCATGAACAAAGGTCTTGTGGGAAGATGCTGTAGCTTTCAATTAAGAAAACCAGCCCAACACATTATCACATTACACTTTAGCAGACATTTAAGAACATTACATAACTCGACATGCCTCCTGGCTCTGTCCTTTTTTTGTCAGATAGTCCTCAGTCTGTCAGCAGGGGGAGAGCCGCGTCTAGACTAGCGTAAGAGTACAGACACAAAGGGCAGCTTGGGTTAAATATTTCCCGTGTGGGTGTTACCTGTGACTAGAGACCACCGCTGCTCGTAATGAGGAGGCCCGCTGGCTCACACAGTCTTGTTGACCCCTCTACAAACATGGGCTCAGACAAAAACTACAGTTACAATGAGTCAGCTCCAGGACTTTAAAGCACAGGGGCTTACTGGCAGTGTAGTAAATAGTCCCCTTAATTAACTTAGTTATGCGAAAAGCACATTTCACATAGGTTAAGCACTGTTAAGTGTATTTAGTGGGATACACATGGATACAAACTAGAGGTGGAAATCACCAGATATTATACGATACGATATTATCACAATAACTTACTTAAGGTACAATATTATGCTAAATATTGCGATATTACTTTTTTATTTTAAACTGAAAGTGATGTCTTCGAAGTTAACCTAACCCTAACCCTGTCATAAATGTTGCCATAAGACAGCGTCAATCTGATATCAGTCTGTAATTGAATGGGGTCAAGTTGGCAATTACATACAATCTGTTCTTAGTAAACTTGTGTGACAGAGCCATTAGCTTGCTGTGAATTATGAGGTCAACTCAAGTGCGTCCACTCTTGGATGGTTTTTCGGTTGAGCCTAATTAATGTAAGTTTTCTTGGCTAATAAAATGTTTGGTGTATTCACAACACTTCAGTTGTTCCATTAATTTTTCTTACAGAGCTCCTGTGTTGTTCTGTGGTGAGAGGGGAACCTTCTGGAACAGGGATGGGAAACTACAGGCCTCAAGGGCCAGTGTCCTGCAGGTTTTCAATATTATCCTGGGTCAACAGGGTGGAAAACCTACTCTGGGTTTTGCAAAAGGCACCTGAAGGATTCTCAGACCACGAGAAACTAAATCCTCTGGTCTAGTGAAACAAAGATTGAACCTTTTGGCCTGAATGCCGATTGTTGCTACTGGAGGAAACCAGGTTCTGTTCATCACCTTATTATTAACCTCTTAATTTCTCTTTGCTATTTGGGCTGATTGGGACCAGATGAGTGTAAAAACAAAGAATTACCTGATTTTTTATTTTTACCTGATTTTTGTTTCTGAGAAAAATGAGATCCACATATGAGGACATTCATTTTGAATTTCGACAGAACAATGGCAGTACAATGTCCTCGTAAGTGGATATCAGGCCCTTGTAGAGCAAAAGTTTGTATTTTGGTCTAAATAACCCAAAATGTGATGTTCACATATGTGGACGCCAGGTCCTAGGAGGTTAAATGATATCACCCAATACCATCCCTACAGTGAAGCACGGTGGTGGCAGCATCATGCTGCTTTGTCAGCAGCAGGAACTGGGAGGCTAGTCAGGGTTTAGGGAAAGATGAATACAAATGTAGAGAGACATCATTCAGTGTGCTTCAGGCTTTGGGACCACTCTGAAAATGTCCTTGAGTGTTCCAGCCAGAGCCCAAACTTGAACCTAATACATTTTGGAATAAAGCTGTAAATCTAACAAAATGTGCAATAAGTGAAGTGCTGTGAATACTTGTCATGTTCACTGCATTTGTATTATTTATCCCTGTATGCTTGCACACGTAACATCTGAGAATGCTAGCAGCAAACAGTAGGAGGAGAGGAGGAAATTATTACAGTAGATTTGCAATGTTTGTAGTCAGTTTGCAGGGTCTTTTGCATCATCCAGGGTCGCCGTGTGGATGGTACCGCCCGTCTGTGCGAGCGGGCTCATAGCTGAGTGTGCCAGCAGACCACTCCATATTTCTGCCCCCGGGGCTGACACGTCACATGACTGTTTGTTAACTCAGCAGCAGGCTGCTGATGTGCTGTCGAGCCGCAGCAGCTTCAGAAATAGAGGTGGCAAAGCGAGTCACTTCAGCAGATGCCAGTGTTGCTAATTAATCATTCACACTCCCAACACCACAACACATGAGGAAGATGGGAGCGCTGACAGCCCACACCCTTTCTCAGATACATCTTATACACAGTCTAGTCTGAGCATTCTGGCTTTGCAATGGCTCATTTTAAATGATTAATTTTGTTTTTAGAGTCACGCTTGCAAAGCAAAAAATCAAGACTTCGATCAGACTGGGAAAAAAACTGTCTAGTGTGTCTATTTTACAACTAATGAAACCTCTTAAATGATGTTTAGATATTATTTTGAATGAAAAGCAATGTTAGGTTTACAATTCCTTTCCAATAACTTCTGTTTATCTGTCCTTACCCAGTGGTGTAGGGTATGTTGATGCCTCCTAGATTAATGCTCTCGCAGCCCACTATGAAGAGAGTGGAAAAGCACAGAAGAGACACCCCACTGCAGATCATGGCCAGCTTGGCCGACTCTCTTGCGCCGAGCTTCAACTTCTTGATGATGTAGCCCCCCAGCACGATGCCCACCCCGGCACTGGGTACGATGATCACACCTGAGAAAGTAATCGGTGAGATGGAGAGGTGTTGCAAGCAGATAAAACGTGCCATGGAAAAATGATAACACTGGATGAATTGGTGTACACATCTGAGGCACAGCTTTCTAATCAGGCACACTGACACGAATGCCAAGCGAGCTCGTTATGCGTTTATATGACAGAGTTTGTGAGTTTTGTCAGAAATTGTTGCTCAAGGTCACCCCGCCCGTTTAATCAAGAATAAATTACTTTATCGAAAGCAAGAGACCAGACTAGGTTTGCTCCATCAATGTGACAAGGCCACGCTGTGGGTTAGCTGTGAGTCATTTCAGGCTGCAGCACGTGCTCTCAGTCCACCACAGCCAGTCAGACTGACAGCGAGAAGAGAGGCAACCCTGGCCTCTAGCAAAACAGGCCGAGTGGCAAGTGTCCTCATGCTGGGGTCGAGGATCAGGGTGGGTGCACATGGCAGCCCACGAGCCCGGCCGCACATGCTCACAGCCGGGTAATGAGCAAGACCGGGTCAGTCAGCGGAGGCGGAGGGCCGTCAAAGACAGAGGATTAGCAGAGAAATGATAAGAGTACACATAAATGTCATGTGGCTTCTCACCGTATCCATGGTATTTGTGTGTGTGTGTGTGTGTGTGTGTGTGTGTGTGTGTGTGTGTGTGTGTGTGTGTGTGTGTGTGTGTGTGTGTGTGTGTGTTAAAAGCAGAGCTCAAGAGGAAAAAACAGAAGAGAGGACAAAAGACAAAGTATCCTTGAGCATGCTCAGGGAGAACTAGGCAGAATACAGGTGTTTAAAATTATCCTATAAGTGCATGTTTCTATGCTTAAACCATGCACTTTGTGAGACATTAAACATGTACACATGGGGGGAAAAAGGCTCTTTACACATATTCTTTCCGCATTAACAGTTATTAACATGAGAGGTTACGTGTGTGTCACTATATGCAAGAGGTGCTTTAAGAACCTAAGAAGAACTATAAGGAACACAAAGGGAAACTAAAGTGACAAATAGTCAAAAAACAGAAAGCAAAGCAGCAGAAGAGGGGGAGGCTACAGCTGAGAGGGGCGTGTGTGATGTTACAGCTCTATCTCTGCAGCAACATCTAATGAACATGTAGCTGTGGCAGCTCTGTAACCAGGCATGATGCTGATCCAACAAGGTGGTAATTAATGTGATTTCAAGTTATTTCTATTTGATGTCTGTGAGACTATATTGCTATTCATTAAATGCAGTGCTAGCTCACTTTAGTTACACTAAGCCGAGTCATGTTTATTTATATACAGTACTGTGCAAAAGTCTTGAGTCACCCCTCATTTCTTTCTTGCTCCCCAGCAGCCAGACTTTCTTGGATTTTTTTTTAAAAAAGTGATCTTTTTGATTTTTTCTTCTTTTTTAAACATCAGCCTTGCAGCGTGCACATTTTACAAGTGTTCTTCAAAAAAGCACAACTCCATTACTGTTTGTGCTAGAGAAAAACCATTCAAAGGTTCCTGAAAGATGAGATTATTTTGTATTTTACAGCCACAATAGTTCTCCAGGCTATCTGGAGGTCTTTCAAAGTTTTGTGTTTGTTAACCCACTTAACACTGACCTATGAATCACTGAAGCAAACTTAACAAAAAAACAATTTTAAATTGTACCTTTAGGCAGTTTGTTAGTAGCAGCCTGTTATAGAGACATATAATTTGCTTCCATTTCTTTCCTCGAATCTATGAAAAATGCCAAAGATATTGCAGCTTAAGAGACATAAAGGAGTATTTTTGCACAAACAATGTGATTCCAGAAGAGCTATTAGCAAAGAGATTTGGATATCTGGCATATAAATACCAAACCTACACCTACTAAGTTATAACCAACACTTCCTTTGCATCATATCTGAAATGTATTCGGTCAGTCCAGCTGACTATTTGAGGAAGCACTATGCTCCCATCAACGGGAGGCACCTCTCCTCCTCGCCTCTAACCATCATCACATCCTGGCAGCTTGGCATCATTTGAGTAGTCATGGCAGCTTGGCATCATTTGAGTAGTCATGGCAACTGCACCACCCGTTTGCCCTTACCCCTTGTATCCTGGCAACAGGCAGACGAGAAAAGGCGACGGTATTGTGTGTATATGTGAGAGTCTAAAAATGACCATATGTTAGCCAGCAGTATTCTTGGACACACACACAGACACACACACAAATACCCACACCTTCATGACTTCAAAGACATAATTAAGTTTTTAATCAGTCCTTAGCGTAGTAATCCTGATACCAGATTAGTTGTGCATTAATACCGCTGGCTTAGACGCGACTGAAGGATTAGACCGGTTCTTTGTGAACCCTACGTATGTGGTGCACAAATCGTAGGCAGGGTGGAGGGTCCTGTGTGTGTATGTGTGGTTGTGCATATCAGAGAGACCAAGCTATGATGAATGTCGCCTGCAGAGACTTGTGTGTTACAGTCATGAGATGTAATGGAAGATTATCACTGAATGAAATCCAGCAGGACTCAAAGAGTCATAGCGATGTGTGCACGTGGAGAGGTGAGAACAAATGTGAGCTTAAGTCAGTACAGACTGAATCGACGGCTATTTTCTGATTGTAGAAAACAAAACCGACATAAGTACCATTAATAAAGTGAACCATCTGCCACAGCTTTTTCACTGGCAGCTAGTAGCAACATATTCACACCTACGAGTAAAGAAAGTCACACTCACCTGTGTATATGCTAGCATTGGAGGCAGGGATACCAAACTGTGACTCAATAAACTTGGGAATGAAGGTGATGAAGGCGGTGACAATGGCACACTCTGCTGTGTAGGACAGGCTGACGAACAGAAAGGTCATGTTGCTGAGGATCCTCAGTGCTGCCTTGGGAAGGTCTGAGGAGCGACACAAGACAAGACGGAGCAGCTCATTACCTTCGCGCTGTAATTAACGCGCAATCAATTTCTTAATTTGGCTCTCACTCTCTCTCACACACACTCTACAATCGGAAGAATCGTTGCAAGAAGAGTTGTAATTGAAAAAAGCCAAAACGAGCCCTAAGTAGTATCAGCCTTAGGTAATGTCTCATTAGTCCGGGTAATTATTCTTGTTTCACGCACGACTGCAGAAGAAAAAGACAGTAAACAAACATGCAGATGTTCCGCGATTTCTGTGGAAAACGCTTTCTTTTTATAAATGAGCACAATTTAACCATTCATGCTGCCCTCTTAATTATCTCCCTTCATTATTTAGTTGTGCCTACATATCGTTTTGAGCTTCAGGGGTTTCACGAAGCCACCGGCATGTTTGCCATACAGTGCAAACATGCGGATCATGTGCCTCTGTGCTGCGTGCACAAAACCAACCAACCAATCTCTGCATTTACAGCCTGAATACTGTCATCCTTGGTTTATCATGACAAGGGCATTTATGTCTGCTTGAGGGCAGTGTCCATATGATTTGGTCCCCATGATGAAAACACCCCCCCTTAATTCTGTCACTCGGTAGTCATGTGGTCTAACTGCAAATGTGCATTACTGTTACCGGGCAGAACTGAGCTCCTTGTCTTTCCTATGGAGTCCAGTACATTGGTCATACTGGCTGAGAAATAGCAGCAAAGAAAAGTGGACCGAAATGTTTTTATTGATTCAAAGATAAATATCTGGTGACAATAAAAAAAAAAATGTTTGGAGCAAGTAAGGATTCAGGTACTCATACATAAACAAGCAGGGCAGATGGTTGCTGTCAAGACAAAACAAATGTGAGACTTCCATTTGAATCACTAATCAACTCCCTGCTACTAGCCTTTAATAGTCCCAGGAAATGTTTTTAAAAAATGTTTTTTATCCCAATGCAATTATGCAGTTATGTCAAAAATGCATCTCTGCATATATCTTATATACAGACATTAATGTGTGCAGGAATGATCTGGAACGACAATCCAGCACCTTTAATTAATGATCTATTAAATCTGATAGGCGGGTTACCATACTGCCAGCATAACACCGTCAAATGAGTTCATAATTTATGATGACAGAGAAATCCTTTTCATTAAATGAGAAAATAAAGACATCCCACTCACTGCTATGCCCGGAACACATTCTGTTTTCTTCTCACTCCTGTAAACCGTTCATGGTGCAAATGTAAAGTTGCGGTCAGAGCTACAGAAGAGAAGCGAATATTATCAACAACAACAATTTTTTGTTTAGGGTGGGTTAAGTTGGAGATCATTTAAAATGAAAGTTAAGAATTGAAGTACACTCATTTTGTCTCATTCAAACTTTGCATAAAAATACTGTAGGACACTACTAAGCAGTTTAATGCAGGCTAAACTGGTTAGTTTACAGTGTTGTGGTGAAGTTTACAGTCAGGACTTCATGTTGGACTGCTACGGAGCAGACGTGGTGTTCGTGGTCAATATTAGCTTACATCAAAGGTAGCAGACATTAATTTGTATTTCAAATGATGTTGATTAGATTCACTTGCTACCTTTTATAATACTTTCATGGTATTAAAGGGTTGGAAAAATCTGTGATATAAGTTGTGAAACATCGATATGTATCTTGTTGAATTTAGCTGACTAAACACACAAAGAGCAGCAAAGGTCAGCTGACCACAACCTCACAAAAGCAAGATTTTTTTAAGTAATTCTGTTCCAGATTTGACCCCTAAAATTGGGTTTCAGATTTTAATCCCTGCTTATATCTTATAAAAAGATATCAGATCAGAGGAGATGGAAATATACAGTCTCTGCCAGGGATGGCTCCCTGGTTTCCCTGTTTTCACGACATATTCAGGACATTATTTCGGTCTTCTGTATATTTTATGTGTCTAAACCTTGTGTAAGATAAGCTTTCCTTGAATGTGCTTGTAAGAGGTACAAGGTCACTGGCGCATATGGACTTCTCCATCTCAGCACAGCTAAGGTATACAATTTCAGGAACAGTTTGACAGAATGAGGATCTCTGCAATCCACAGGGACCTCAGATTCAAGCTACTGCTTCTCTATAACTACTATCCATGTAGTTTGGATGTTTGATGTGCCGTAGAACGCCCGGAACGTGCTGCAGAATCTACAGCTCCAAAGTCACCTTGAGCTGGAGCAAATCATCCTTTAAGAGTCTGTAGGGTTTCCTTTGATTATAACACTTATAACAAGAGACAAAGTGAATAGAAAGAAAAATAAATTTGGGAAAATTTCTTTTTTTCTTTTTTTTTACTATTCAGAGGAAACACAAAGAGTCAGAAAACGTCCAACCAACTTTAAGAAGTCAGGTCACAAATATGTCAGTAAAGCTTCTTTATTCAAATGAGAGAAAAAAATCATTAGATTATAATGACAGCCTTATATTTTAATCATGAAAATCTTGCTCTTGCCGCTCAGCCTTTCTTCCATCTCTACAGTCTTTTTCTCTCAGTATGAGTGTGTGTGTGGTCTGATCAGTCACATCTGGGCACAAAAGCGAGACTTGGAAAACCTTTTAGCTGGAGGTGGCTCGCCTACCCTCTGCGCAACTGGCATCTCCAGTCTCTCCCTGCTAGTGTGTATGTGTGTCCAGGGATTTTAAACACAAAAGGTTTTACAGCCATGCGGCTCTCACGAGGGCTTCTTCTGACTCACACGCCTCAAAAGCAAATACCACAAAGCAAAGCAGGAACAAAAGAAAGGGCAGAAAGAAAGTGATGTTGATTATTATCGCCTTTTATTAAAGGAGGTTATTAGGAAGCCGGCCAGTGTGACTAGATGACACGGTGCCTAGATATGAGAATAGCAGTCTCAGTACTAATGCAACTGATCTTGTTGTAGGCGGGGAAATATTAGCAGCATCTGTCAGCATTATCCCAGATCAAATGGTAGGAAAAGGAAAGTGACGCTAATTATTTCATTCCTGGGAGGCGTGCTGTAACGCTGTCTGCAGGGGGACAGATGGTGAAGTCCTGCTGGCATCTACAGCAGCTGCTCCCTCAATCACACAGACCACTGGCTCACAAGAGTTGCCACATTTGCTTTTCTATTAGGATTTATTTGACGACACCGTCAAATTGTGTCATCTATTTGATCAAGCCAACCAACAAGGTTGAAACACACAGACACGTTAAGCGTCGTTAATAGTCGCGTGTCACATTTCGTGTTGGTTAAAGATATAGAACGACAATTTACCGCAGTTAGTAATACAATGCACCGACCCCTATATCATTTTAGCTTTGAGTCGTTGCGCGCTACAGTATTTAAAACTGATTTGAGAGGGTATAAATGCAAAACGCATATTTTGACATGAAATGACTCTATTCTTCAGACGGATGCTGACGTTTGGAGCTAAGAACTGAGTCTTGAAATCCGTTTTATCCTGTGAGAGGAATAAATGCCAGCTGAAATACCTGTGTGTGTATTTCACAGCATGCCAAGGTAATAAATCACATATTGAAACATGGCTGTAATACACAGTATGTGTCAGCAGTTTTTTTATCCATAATGACAACATTTCCATGGAGAACTGCATTCACGCAGCAGTAGACCAAGGCCTGGAATTTCCCATAATCAAGAGTTTGTCACTGTGATGTGTAAAAAAAAATCAGTGTTAGCATTTTTCAGGGTTTGCTTATGATGTGAAGGGCACAACAAAAAAAAAAGAAAAAAGATAGCTACTTCACAGCAGCATATCTTTCGCAGAAAGTGCTGAATTCGGGCTATGGACAAACAAGCACACCTCAATTGAAGGACATGCACAGTATTGTAATACATTCCAGATCCAAACACTGAACCTCCCGAGTCTGCGAAATTGGCCACAGTTTGCACAACAGCCCAAAACATTGTGCTGAGACAAATAAAACAGCCGGAGAGCTAGCTGTGGGCTGATGAAGCTATAACGCATTCATCATCATTCCAGCACGGGTGCGTCTCTCTGAGACGAAATCCTGTTCCGAATGCTCCGACGTACACACGGGGATTCATTTATAAGCGTGCAGAAACCTTAAATGCGTGTTCAAATTTACAGCTGTGATTTTCACATATGCGAACGTGCACTCCTCTGCAGCTCAGTCTGTCTAGTCCTGTGTGTGGAAATGTGACTGAACTCTCTTGAGAGCTCATTTAAAAGAGAGAGCGAAAGAGAGAGTGAGAGAGCTGTCTGACTGAGAGCAAAAATTGCACAAGAGGTAACTGGGAAACACTAGAGCAGGACTCAGCTAGAGGCTCTTCCAGGGAAAGCCGGGAGATTCCTGGGGCATCTGGCTCAGAGATGACATAAACTAGAATCACCACTTTGTAGCTGGACGCCTCCAAAAACCAGTCCGGTTGCAGTTTGCAATCACGTCTGTCTAGAGTCTAGACCGATATGTGATTTGTTGTGAAGGAGGAATTCATTGGGCGGGTCTTTAAAAAAAAAATTAAAAAAAATCACATTTTTAACAGCACATTTTTCATTTTTTAGGGTGGTGCAAAAACCACAATCCAGTCCCTCCCAGTTCATCCTGAGTACAAGAAAACGTTTGTGTCAGATGTAATGAAAATAATCCAGGTGTACATGAAACATCAACAACCACAAGAATGGAACACATAAGAAGCTACAGCAACCTTGACCTTTGACCACAAAAATGCATTGCTTTGATATTACATTGATCACTGAAGTCGAACCAGTTCATCCTTAAGTGCGAGTAATCTTTGGTGGCAAAATGAACTGATGGACTGCACGACGATGATAATCATGATTATCATCATGATGATCAACACTGATTTTAATGACCAAAAAAGGAGCACCGCTTTCACTTTTGCTACATTCCTTTTAAATTTGTGCCAACTTGTGTTTGTACCTGTGCCAAACATTTGAATTTTCTTATAAATCTGTCTTTTAACTCAACCAGCTCAACCAGGCTAGTGTAGGAAGCTTCAAGCAGCACAGTGCAGGGAACAGCTGCGATCAGCACATGCAGGCACCTGGTCGGTCCTAATTTAAGGAGTGCTTAATTTGCTTTTGCTTTGTGTTTTAATTGGCAGAGCATGTATTTTAAAATGGAGCTCATTTCATTGCAGGAAGCCAAAATTGTGACTATGATTAAAATTAAGTTCACTGTGCAGCCATACTGTCCTGTGTGTGACCTTTAGACATGTTTACTGTTTATTTACTAAAGTTAATAGAACCTAAAGTCCACTAACACTTCCAAGGTTTGCTGCTTCATTAGGCATCTATGTAGACACGCTCTTCCATCACTAATCGATAACATCTTTAAAGGAGAGTTCAGTGAACCTTGCACTACAGTATAAAATGACTAATCCCAGTCATTGATTGAATTAAAGGCTGTTTGGACATCAGTAGCTCATGGGTCCTTTGTGTAAGGTACCTAGAGATCCATCTATAAGGAATACTTAGTGAAAATAATGTTGTTATCTGTTCCTCACCTTTAATATCCTTTCCAAAGCCCATGGAGGAGGAAACGTTTTGGCTTTTGCTATTGGACTTTTCCTTCATCACGTCATCATCACTGGACACGTCACCCGGTGAGCCAATCTTCTTCTTCTTCCTCTTCTTTTTGTGGCGTGGCGGCAGCTTTTTAGGGAAGGCAAACATGGGGAAGATGACCAGAAGCATAGCTATGGCACACAAGAGAAAACCACTCCACCTGAAAGGAAAAGAAAAATGAAAGTTTTATAAAGATATCTGAGAAAATACATGATCATATCACAGGACAGCTGGCACGAGGAAACGAGCTTCATATTTACCAGTTTCCAACAAACCGAGGATCATTCTGGTCTATGTTGACAACAGTCTTGGGGTCAACATAAAAACCGATAAGGACGCCTCCAAGCAGGTAGCCAGCTGCGGGTCCAAGGGCTCCCATCACATACATGATGGCTAGAAGAGGCACAGACAGAACAGTCAGAAGTCTGCAAAACAAACACTTTGCAGCTTTCATTAAACATTATCAGGTATTTGCAAGTTTTGATGAGTGTGAAGCCTGCAGCCAGCAAAGCCTACAAATTTCCACATTAATGCTTAATGACCGACTGTTCCCAGCAACTGACTGCATCAGACCTGGAGGAGCTGTTCGTTACATCACATTCATTATATCTTAAACACCTGCACTGAGATCAGTGGAAACTGCGCACCTACACCTCAGGTAATTTCTCACAGCTCATAAAGCATCTGAGGAAAAACAAAACAAAAACAAAAACAAAGGTCTCACGATGACCTGTAGCTCTGACACACCAGCAGACCTTGTGTGGTTGAAACATTAACTCACCGAGGTCTAAGACCATCAGTTAGAGAGCCAATCATGCACCGTCTCTTTGTTTCAGGAAGAGGAAAACTCATTAAAGTTAGTTGGACAAGTGGAAAAACCTCCTGTGGACATCCAGCAGACATTTACCAGTCAGAATGAGGTGGCAAAACTTTCTATAATTACACCTGGAACACTGCTGCTAGCACTTAATAATTACTGTGTGTGTGTGTGTGTGTGTGTGTGTGTGTGTGTGTGTGTGTGTGTGTGTGTGGTTGAAAATGTTGCCGTGAATGACAAAATTCATACCCACATGTAGACTTTGCAGTTAGAGATCAAAATAGCTACAACCCATATGCTTCTGTTGCTCGTCTCCCACACACACACACACACACACACACACACACACACACACACACACACACACACACCTACCAAAATGCTCAGATTTGTTGATTTGCGTCTCTGAACTGTGTGTTCACACATGCTGGTGTTTGCTGTTTGTGACAGAGCCTGTGTTTAGCAGGAGAGGCAGCAGGTGCGCCGTGTGTCCACACCAGCACCCAAAATATCAAATCTATCTCTGAGACCAAATGAACGCGTCTTCTCAGCCAGATTACATAACACGCACGCACGCACGCACACACACACATTATCCACCATGTAAGCTCGCCTTTGTCAGAATGGAAACTCAAACACGTGCCAACATATTTTCATCCAAGCACTTTGGGTGTTGTTGGACATCGTTTCCTCTGTGGATTTTGGCCAGTAAAGTAGCAAAAAAAAAAAAAAAAAAAAAAAAAGCGTATTTCTAAAGCCCAAATCCTCATCAAAACTTAATTAAATCAAGGCTCCCTTAAATAAAAGCACTGAGTAAAAGAAGAGAGGAAAACATTGCTCAACAGCCTCCTCTTGCCAACCTAAAGCAGACATTCACTAACAGTAACACACTTTTGTAAGCGCAAGATGTAAGACAGCAATTCTCTGCGCTCAAAGTTTCTATATAAAAATATATTTTTTAAAAATGTAATGAAAACAAACAACCTATACACATCTAAAAAAACACATATATTAAAATGTATAACCAAGTTGTGGGTGAGCCTGGAGATCTGTTAAGTTTTATTCCAATAAAATCTACATGAACTGAAGAATTTCCTCTCCAGACACCTAAAGCTTCTCCTGCCTTTTTCTCCCTTTATCACGTTTGATCTTTTTAACTCATTTCACTTTGCCGTTTCTCATATCCTGCTGCCCGGAGAGTCGATTCATTGCCGCAGTCAAAGCATTTACACAGTGCAACAGGATATTAGCACCTGGAGACAATAAACAGTTCATTACAGTTGGCAGGGACAATAAGAGGTCTTATTGTGCCTTGGCTTTTGTGAAATTAAAAATGTCTCACAAAAACCACACATGAATTCTGGGAAATGTAGTGGAGTTTAAAGACAAGGGTGAATGTGTAGGTAAACGCCATTTTATAGATTGCTGCAGATTCAAATGATCTGCCCCCGTCACGATCCTCCCTCATAGTCGCACTGATTCATCTGCTGATCCATATTACAGGCTGATCTTCTTCTTCACTAAATATCAGTATCTGTCTTAAAAACTTCCTATCAGACAGACTCTAAATGTCACTATCAAGTACTGTAAGCTTGACAAACTTGAAGCAAACAAAGATTGGGTTGCAAAGCATTAATTAACCCATTTTCCAAATTTCAAATATCCAAGAAAAGAAAATCCACAAATCATCTTTTTATTCACTGCCCATTACATTAGTCAATAAACTATACAGACAACTGTAATCTGTAGGTAGCTTCCATTAGCAATCTTTCTCGGTATAAGGGTATAGCTAAATAACTAGTTATAGTTCCAGTGTCTCATAGACCTTTCTATTGTCCCAAATATAACACATCACAGTGTAAACACCTTCTGGCTTGAGTCACAAATACACCAGGTGCATCCAACCAGCATGTTGTCATGCAAAAGTTAAGCACCAAGCATGGTCCTTTGATTGCCCTCCAAACTCAATCCTCATACGTGGGGGTCCGGGTTAGGACGGCCATATTTTATCCCCTTTGGTGGGGGATTGTGTCTGTCCTGCTACTCCATCTATCACGTTAACGCCGTTGTGCCTGACTGAAGGACAAAGGGCGGGTCATAAACTGTACCTTAGTCGTTGCCCTATCCTGCCCACTTGGCATAGAGCCGAGATAGTTTAGATCAGCAGGTTGGGATGAAGGGATTGGAGGGCCACATCCGGCCTGAAGGGCGACCGGGGCACAGGCATCGGATTGAGAAATATGCTGGCACAGCAGCAGCGCTCCATCAAAGACACACACACAACACATGCTGCGGTGGCAGACGTCAGTGGACTGCAGGGGTGCATGCCAATGAGGAACGCATGGCGCCCACAGGCTCATTTCACTGAATTACACAATGGACCTTCACCAGCGGCACCTGAAGGACAACATATTAAGACTTGATGTGGCTTTCTACACGTGTAGAGGCACCGCGTTAGGAGCGCTGCATTGCAGTTACTGGTTTATCACTCTTAGGTTAAACAAAGTCTAAATCATCCACGTGGTTATTCAGTTTGACTTTCATGTAGGCTGAGGTAACGGCTCAGCCTTCATGGTTTCTAGGCCTCAAAAGATATAAACTGAGAATGTAGTCACACCGCATACATGTTAAGATACACAAACAGAATCCATCTGAGCCACATAATCTCAGGAAACACAATCACCCCAGCACCAAAAACAGCTCAACAAGAAGCACACAGTTTCAATTACAACTCAGTGACTTCACCGGCATCCAAGGTCAGCTCTCCCTGCATCTTAAAAACATTAACTCTAATGTGCATTCACCCGCAAGTGTGAAAGGAGGGAGGCAAGGTGCATTAAGGGTAAGAGTGAGGTTAGGGTTTTAAACGGCTTCACTGACACCAATTTAGCAGTTCAGCTCCAGTGTTTGTGATGGATGGACACAGCAGTGTCAGGCAGAGGAGAAGAAAGGAGATTTACTCAACAATAATCCAGAAAGAGAAAGGCAGTAAAGCAAGAAACCGTTTTATTTGTCTACCAACCAGTCAAGCAGGAGTTTACACCCATGTCCGTCCAGACTTGTAGTGCATGCAGAGGCTGCGAAGGAATTTAATAAGAAGGTATTAAGCATATGTATGTCAATGCAAAAAGAAAAACGCAAAATAAAAGAAGATGATTCTGCAGAAAAGTAAACAATGCTTCAAAAATCAGTGTTGCTGTAAAAAAGTTACAAATTCTAAAACGCTGGGGCAAGGTAGGCGCCTAAGATTACTGCTGCCAGTTCAGTATCTGACCAAATGTGATGTATGGTCACAATATGTGAGACAGAGAGTGAGAATAAAGAGCGAACATCAAGAAACAGAAGGAGCGCAAAAGAAAAAAAAAGAAGAAGCTTGGGTGCAGTCTGCGGTGACTGATCCTGCTGTGTAACTGAGTGATAAAGCTTGCTCAGCAGCATCCCTCTTACATCTAACCTTCAGGGACCAGTTTTGCTCTGTTGTCTCCGCTCTGCCTCCTCCACACTGCCGGTTCCTTTGTATTCACGAGCAGCAGTGACTCATTCACAGCTCGTAGGAATGAATGAAGGCCAAAGAGAAAAAGAAGAATGAATTGAAAGAATTGGTGAGATGATTTTCACTGCACTCGGTCTTACTGCGTTTCAGCTTTTACGGCGTCATCTTTGGTAGTCACCAAGGCACCCGAAGCTGCTTGAATAGCTAGATGACAAGAACGGACTTTCATCCATAAAAATGCAATGGCTTCTAGTGACCTTCCACCCCCCTCCCCCACGACCTCTCCTGACCTCGTGTTCTCCTCACCAATGAGACTCAGCCAGAGCAGCAGAGGATGCAGAGCCACAGGACCTGATGAGAAAGCACATTGCGGCTAATGAAGCAGCTCCCTGGTGGTCAAACTAATTAGCGCAGATTAATGATTTGATTTAAGCACATTGACGAAATAAAAAGGACAAGGCTTGCATCGTCAGTGAGGTCAAAAGGTCGCACAGCTCCACACAGCCACATATACAAAACCAAACTCCATGCAGCGACGTTTACGTGCAGCCAAAGTAAAAATCTCATTTGTTTTTCGGGAATTTATTTCTCTCCAGTGACTGTCCTGCAATAAAGGCTGTAGAGGTATGAGCCTCGCTCTGTAATCCTTCTCTTTCCAGCTCTCTGGCTGCAAAGCTTCGTTTCAATGAATTATGTAGCGCTCCACCTGGCCATTAGCCTACACCGCTCAGTCAGCCTCTAAACAAGCCCGGGAATGGATAGCAGGCAGCAGGCAGCAAGCGAACGACCTTGGGTTCGTATTCAGCGCGTTACGTGGGAGCTGCCGATTCTCTAAAAAAGATGCAATCACGTTGTCTCGTGAGCGTTACTTGAGCTTTGCCACGTTGATTTATGTGGCACTATACATCACACGTTAACTATTCACTCTAGCCTAGGATAACAACTGAGCCTCAGAATGAGTTATTCTACTTTATTTAATAACATCTACTTTATGCGATATGGCAGCACAGAATTTTGATTTGCTGCTCTGTGGAGTTCCTAAAGCTCTTTGGAAAGTGTAGTAGCTGTTTTTTGTGGGGTTTTTGATAGATGATCTATGCGGCGTCTGCTGTTCGAAAAAGAGCCACAGAAGGGAAACGCCGCTCTATGTATCCCTGTATTATGGGGATCAGTTCAGTCATGTGACCTCTCCAACCCCGAGAGACAAGAGGAGGAAAAAACACAATGAAATAGGGGAATGGCGGCATTGTCATGACAACTTGCTGACATAGCAGTGTCTTCTTACAAGTCCTAACCTTACAGTTTCACCCAAAGGGCACACATACACGAACAGAGTGAGGCCAGTGGGGCAGACTGCTTTAATATGCATGAGTTATTTATATGATACACACATACACAAAAAGGCATACATCTCTAAGTCCATTTATTATGTGTTGATGATGTTTTTCAGGATGGATGTGGTCCCAATTATAATGAAGTACACATTCGTCGTCACAGACTTGAAGGATGAGTTGCCTCTGCAAGACCGTGCATGTGTTTAGCCCCAAGTGAATAATGGGGGGAAAGTTCTCTATACATACTTGTACAACTGCTTCCAGTCAGATAAGAACATTCAGGGAGGAGAATTAAATGGAAATCAAGAGACATGCATGAACAGATAGAGAAAATGCGATGGAGTACTGGCAGTGGAAATGCATGAGAATAAGGCATGAAAGGAAAAAAAAAAGCTGAAAGCAACATAAGCACAACTGAGCCGACTATTACTAACTGATTACATTTAATACACTTGCACATTCACTGTGTTAGTAATATGAAATGATAAAGGAATGCCTTGTACTAGGGCTGGGTATCGTCACTGATTTCTAGAATCGATTCAATTCCGATTCACAAGGTCCCGAATCGATTCGATCCACGATTCGATTTAATTCGATTCGATTCGATTCGATTTGAATCTGGGAAATTCTGACAGTCAGAAATATAATTCAGATCAGTAGATTTACATATTTTTGTATCTGTAAAAAGGAAGCTGACACACGCAAGACTTTATCAAAGGTGTAAGCGTCACAGCAGATGCCTTTGTGTCAAAGTAGCTGAGGATAAAACAGAAAAACATGAAGGTGATTTTCCTGGCCTGGGATTTTATAAAAATATTCTGCAGTACATCAAAAACGAAAGAAAACCATTAATCAACACATGAACATTGCCTCTGAAGTTACAGAGGTTTTACTAGAGACACGGCTAGCCGTTTTGCATTTTGCGTAATTTTAAAAAGTTTAAATTTGCTCAGAAGCCTATTGAACCTATTGAGAAATTAGGTTTTCTTTTCGGAAGTATATAAAACGGAAAAAAAAAAACGTCGGCCGACAGCGCTGTGGTAGACTTGTGCTTAATAAACAAGCGAATAATGAAGAAAACAGATTTTTAGACGGGAAACTGTTGTTGAAGTACAGAGAGAGAGAGAGAGAGAGAGAGAGAGAGAGCTGTGCATCATGGTCGAAGCAAAACAGCAAAAGTCAGAGTGAATCCATGACGATGTTTATGTGAAGCTTAGTTTGGATCTTCTTTTGCTGCTGGTTCGGTCAATATTGTTTGGAGAGACATCAAACTAACAGCTTTAGAATCAGCGCATAAAGGGCGTGAACACAAAGCGCGGACCTGCCGACAGATCAGAATCAGCAAGCTGTCGGCTTTCAGCCCCGACTGTGAGAAAGGCGACATCTAACTGATTCTGATCCGCGGGTCGCGCTGTGTGTCTAAGTCTTTGTGCAGAATCCATGTTCCTGCTCTCATTTACTGTTTTAGCTGTTTGGTGGTTGTTGAAATTTTGTGAGATGTCACCAGAGATTCTGGCATTTCGGGCAAAATAAATTTATATTAAAAAATCGATTCAGGATTTTAATGAATCGATTTTACGTTATCCAAGCCAGAATCGATTTTAATCAATAAATCGATTATAAAAACCCACCCCTACCTTGTACTGCCAGCTCCTAGTTTCGGCAACCAAAACAGACTGACTACTTATTAAAGTCAAACACTGTCGAGCAGCCGGCAGATACCGTATCTGAGATAACAACATAAATCTGCGTGGGACACCCAAACAAAGCACAGCCTCATTTAATTGCATAGCTATACAGAACATTAAATCTGGACTAGTTTAATGATGCAAATCAGATCTATTAATACACATATCCATCTTTATATTTAAGGAATAGTAGGAATAGTGCTGGCACTCTATAAATGTTCTAGATAAAGTGAATGAAAACATGCTGAACAAGCAAGACTTTTCGATTTTCTTTATGAGATTTACACCTTTTTAAACTGCGTTTTCATTTGAATTTACATTCAGGTGTCGAAAGCGGTGAAGATCTTAATGGATTAAATGGGGAAAACTTTGATCTAGCAGTACAGCAGCACAGCCGGGTACAGACCCAGACCAAAGTCTTTACCGGGAACCCTTCTGAACTGCACAATCAAAGCAGTTCAGAAGGAAATCAACATTCAGGCCACCCGTTAGACGTCTGTACCACTTTACCTCCAGGCATTCCTGTGGAAGCCCCTTAAGCAGAGACATGACAAGTCACAAGGAGCACTAAGAACTTGATCAGCATCTCAAGCCTGCCTGTCTCCTCCATCCTCTTCTACGTTCTGTTTCTGTACAACAAACTATGAATGTTTTTGCCTAATCCAGCTGTGAAAAATGCTGGTAATATGGTATATTATTGATGCCTCCAGTGTAAGACACAATAAAGGCAAGTGCAGGCCCATTCATAAATATTCTGTGCATGCTGCAGTCAAGTGGCACAAGTTGCGTCACTTTGAAACTGTGTTCTCTGTTATTACGTGTTATACCACAGCACTTTGCTGTGTAGGGTGCAGGAAAAATTCTAAATGTAATGAATTTTTCATGAAAGCTGCTCCATGCAGGGGTTCCCCAAGCTCACTTGACAAAATCAAATATTTAGAAAACGAGAGGGGGGAAAAAAGAACGAAAGGGGTTTTCTCTATTTTTAGCTGCTCCTCGGCTGCAGCAGAGAGCCTGAGGTACAGTAGTCAGCCAGTGAGGCAACACTTCAACCAGCCATGTATGCATACACATTTATCTGTTTATTTGAATTAGCATAAAGAAAAACATCCTAAAAGATGGGAATAAAAGATATTAACCGTTTTAATCAGACTGTCAGCAACGTCCAAAAAGAAATAGTGGTTCCAGCATGCCACTGCTCTCCAGTGGGAGCCGATCCACCCACACACAGCTTCACGCTAGCGTGCATTAGTTGCGTCACAGACCCAGTCTGACACCAAATGACCATTTTCTGCTGATTCCATTGCTGGCCTAAGGCTTCTAGTCCTGCACTGGCAGCAAAAGTCCTCAAATCTGCTGCTGCTGATCTAAAAAAAATAAATAAATAAAAGAATCCACTCAAGGGGATGAAGCGATGAGAGAGCACAGCTGAAAAAGAACGCATGGGTAGGGTAAAAAGAAAGAAAAATCTCAAAATCATCTGGGAACATGACAAACCCAGCAAGCAACGCACATCAGGACTCAGCTCAGCTGCCCGCTCTTCCGTGATGTATTAAAATGTGTGAGTGGGCCTCGAATGCAAATCTGCCCTGTGTAAGATTTTAAGTTTAAGTAACGCATGGGAAAACAAATCTGCTTAAGTAGGATTTCCTCTCTTAGAACCACTTTCCATTTACTGTATTGCTGTTATTTATGGGTGAGAAATGTGTACCGTGTATTTTTTTTGCCACCCTCCCTTCAGTAAAACATGAAAAACAAAAGCAAACCCTGCATTAAGCAGTGTACAATTACATATATGCAGTTAATTATTACTTATAAGTAAGCCATGACGTATTTACTTTAACTGCAGCGTTGCAGCAGCTGCAAGGGTGTTTTTGTGAACACTGTTACAACTGAAAATCTTTCTTCTTCACAATCTGCCCTTGTGACAAGCCAATGAAAGCAACATGGTTCTCTTTAAATGGCTTAGTGATGAAATGTCATTCAGAGGCACACGGGCTCAAGAGAAACGGATTAATTCCACTGCGTCTCCTCCCTTTTTTTATTTCTTTACTTTACTTCACTTACTCTCAGAAGTCTTTCGCGTGCTGCCACGTTTAGCAAATCCTTTTACTTAGCAGCCTAATCCATCATCATCTTTGGATTCTCCTCTTAATCCATCGTTCTTTGTGACTTCTCGTGCATTCACTTTACAAGATTTGAACAGAAAGTAGACAACTTTTTGTTTATCCAAGACTAAATGTTTATGGTTAATAAGTGAAGAGGTTTCTCTAAAAAGGTAAAGAAACATTCAGATCAACACCTTGTAAAAAAATTGCAACAAAAATGTATGTGATTTAGGAGATTAATGGTATAATTAAAGCCTGTGCTGTGACTTTGTGAATCATCACATAGAGAAACTTTTGAGCAGAGCTGTAGCATTTAAGGACATTTGAGGAGACCTTTACAGTACCTTCCTTTCATTTCTTCCCTGCCAACAGGAACATACTGGGGAGGGGTCCCAGATCCAGCCTGAAACACAACAAGCTGTGTGTTTGCCTGTGCATAGATAATGTTCCAACATTTGAGAGGGTGGCAAATAATCTTTCAGCTGATGAGTGGCCATGAATGAGGCATCTGGGGGCTGAGGGTAGAACCACATTACACTCGGTGAAGCTGTGAATTCATTACAGCAGCGAGTTAGGTTTTCAGTGTGCCACAAGCTGGCACCTGCAGCTTTTCAGTTTCTGTAAATGACAGACATGGCACACTAATCTGCTCCATGGCTCTAAAGCTATGCCCAGAATTTATTTGGCATCCTCAATACATCCTCCACTAGGACTATTACTTCTGCTACTCTTTTAAACCACAAAAATGTTCATTCCAACTCAAGAGCTCATTTTTTTAAAAAAAGAAAAAGTTGTGTTCATACTCAAACTGACGTTTCTAGTTAAAAATTTCCCCTTTATGACTTGGAAATTAATCACACACACTAAGCTAATTCTTAAACAAAAAAAAAGAAAAAAGAAAATCCTGCTGTTTTCATTCCTGTAGGTGTGCTTTGCAATTCACAGCCATGTAAGAACTCCTGAGACAATTTGATTTCTGGGTATCTTGAAGGATGACAGGCGATCTAATGATCTCCTAACAGGGTGAATATAATCAACACAGGAGAGCACGACGAGAGGATGTGAAGATTACATAGCACAGCCATGCTTTATTCAGATTTCATTAATTTGGTGTTACGCAAGTAAGAAAAGGACTGTGCTCTGCAGCAGTGCCTCCTACACACTGTGGCAGGAGAGTATGAAGCCATACTTGACGTTGAGGATGAGACTTTTCTGCCCTGCATTTTTTTTTCTTTTTTTGTAAGTGTAAGCTTGTAGGAAAAACAAGTGTACAAGCCTTCTGCGAATACTTATCCACACTACCAGCCACCCCCCCAAAAGCCCTCAATTCTAACCCACACCCCAACTGCAGGTGCACACTCACATTCATATATGTGTACTCCCCCTCCCCCAGGCAAGCATCCTGCCAGCTCTCAACAGCTGCTCTCTCCAGGGTCACACCTGGAGCCTACCAACTCCTTAAAACTAGGTACACCCCCCCACACATGTAAACAGAAACAAAAGTGTGAAAAATGAACATTTTCGTAGCATAAAGTGTCTGTGCTAAGCAGAGGGATCCTCCGTTGTACCTGTACACCTTCCCAACCCACTAACCTCGCCACAAAGAGCAAACTCAGCTGCTGCCAACATCTGAGGACGACGCTTGTCAAAACACTGCTTCTTCAGTGAACTGTATCACAGTTGCATGTGTAGCCTAATAGTCCGTGTTGCATAATGCACGACCAGATTAATGCTACATTTACAAGCTAAACAGAGCCTGGCAGCATCGCTGCGAGAGACAGGTGAAAGCGTACAGCTAAATTCACCCTTGTCATCTGTGCGGCTGTCAGGCAACGTTTTTGGTCATAATGCCTTATTTTTTTGGCGCTTCCCGAAAGGCGCGTCATTGTGCACAGTGCGTCCAATGGGGTTAGGTCAGAGAGCGTTTAAAGACATCCATCTCATCCCACAGAGCAGCTCTGGGAAGCTCAACACAGGATTTATGTCCATTTATAAACCATTATAAAAATAAATCACTTCTTGTGAAGAGAAAAAAAAAAAAAAAAAAGATCTGCTGGGCATCTGTATGGACAACAGCAACAGAAATATTTTCATAAACAGAACTTTTTTTGTTCTCCACATGTTCTTGCACTTATGTAAATCCCATTAGCACTTCTCCCTCCAGCCACCCTCCCTCGCTCACTCTCCATCTGAGCAGCACAGGGGTCAAGAAGAACAATAGCCAGTCTACCGCTAAGAGAGCACAACACTGGAATGGAGTGAGATTTTTTTTTCTCCCTCGTCTCTGTAGCAAAGCAACACTCTTAAAACACCCTGAAGCCTGCATCAACATGGAGATTGGACTGCGCAGAGGAGGTAGCATGCACAAGAAGGAGAGGAGGAAATGCAATTTAACTTGATGTGGTTGTACGGTGTCTGGCTGGTGTAACCCTGCGATCCCAAGAGAAAAGCCACTTACGTGGAAACCCAAAGCAGCTCTATCAGACAATGCGTCTTTCCGAGAACATGGCGTGTGCTAGCAGCAGTACTCTCTGTTCTGATGGCCATCGCAGGATATACTGCACCCCTGGTAGCAAACATCTGGCAATTATTGACGCCAATTCATTTCCGGACTGGACAAAACAGGCAACGGAAGGCCATGTTTCTCATCACGGTTATGATTAGCTTAACAGCAGAAAATACACAGAAATTATTTTGAGGGTTTTCATCCAGCAGCGATGAAAAGGAAGTGGCTACTTGCAGTTTTTAAGCAATAAAACACTTTCAGAAGGATCTGACAGCTGAGTGGAGCAAAGCTATCCATATAAAAAGCTAAAGAAGTTGGGGTGAGGGATGATAGGTAACTTGTAACGGTGAAAATGTTTTTAGCAACTAAATATTCCAGAATAAACTATCATTAAATAGCAAGGTTGCAATCCTGTTTAAGTCAGCTTTCAATTTAGCCCCTACAAAGAAGTGGTGACAAAGGAAAAGCTTACTGCCTACTGCAGATTAATAATTAGGTATAAGTTAGATCCAGTCCTAAACAAGTTAAATAGCAAATGCGATACAGATAATCACTCTATTGAGGTGTCTATTAATTATGTTATACCCATAACACGGTCTTGTTTTCTACCACCAGTGTTCCCAATCCTCGACAGTGTTTCTGTGCTCTGAGAGTTTAACTACACCAAAAGGTCTTCTGAGAATTTATTTTTAATTTGATTTCCAAAAAGAAGTCAGGGATCAGTGAGGATGTGGTGGAACAACATGCACCAAAGAGGCTGCAAGAACAAAGCAAGCATTTCTTTCCCGCATAGCTGAAAACAAAAGGACTTCTAGCATTCTTCATATCACAAAAAACTCTGCTGGCATTTCCCCAGGAACCTTCCCACACTGTCAAAACAACCCGCCACCACACTGAAAAACAGCCACTGGTCAATGAGGTTAAGCAATAAATACAACACACTACAATTGCTGCGGTTAAAAACTTCCACCACTGGAGACAAATTATTATGCTCACATGAACCTTTTTTTTTTTTTACATCACTTCTCTTCTTGATGCACACACTGTCATCAGTAGCACAGCCACGCAGAGGTCAGTCGTTCACAGGCGTGTCATAGTAACAGTAGTAGTCCCACAGAAAGGTCGCCTGCTCCTGAGTAACCCTGCATGGCCAGTGTGGCATAATTTAAACCCTCCATGAGGACGGCAATGAAACGAGACCAGTCTTCTTTCTATATGTGTGCCAGCTTCTGACAGATCAATGTCTACCCTAAACTGATCCTGAAACCTGAGCCCGTCAGCCCAGAGGGGCAGAGAGGAGCGGGGAGAAGGCGGGGTCTCTGGGGACTTCACTGTTTGCCTGACTATGTGCACAACCTGCATTTGCTTTGGCTGCTGCTAAGCAGACCAGGACACACAATTTAATGAAACTGACTGAGTGAGCAGAAAAAGGGACGTACCAGGTCCACGAGTGATAATCCTACATCAAAAAAAATAAATACATAAACACAGTGAGGTTTAAACTGTAAACTTAACAGTCCATTCCTCTGTTGCCTCTCTAAGCTGCAGTACATGCACGCACTGCAGGAGAAAAGTCTGAGAGCAACTGTTCTTTCTAAATCTGTCAGAAAACACACCCCTTGTGTCCATGTGAGCATGTGTCTGTGTGTCAGCGTGCAGACAGCACTGCTGTTTAGGCCTCTCTTCATAAACTGGGCATCGCCTCCTTCATTTCCTATTCATCCTCCAGAGGCTTGATGCATGGTTTCCATGAGTACCTAATAAAAAATTAATAACTCAAAAACACCAATAATGGAAACTGGGATGGAAGTTTCAGAGAGACCTCTGCACTGCAAACTACAGTACTTAATGCAGAGGCCGTGAGGATGACAGCTAGGAGGAATCAATTAACCTTATCCTGTATGTAAAGCAGGTAGCTAGCTACAAGCGCCAGAGACAGCAACGTCTAGACACTGAAAGGTTATTAAAGAACAACAGAGCATAAACAAAAGGTTTTAATATCAGTGTTTTCTGTTTATTTTATTATAAATTTAGCTCAAGCACGCCATTTGAAAGTTACTGTGGAATGCAGAAGGCAGTAAAATCAAACCCAGCATCTCAAGTTATTCCATGTCAATTACACCTTCTCTGCATCATTAGCATGTAAATCACTGCGGTCATCAGTGGAGAGGGGAAAAAGACCCCATCTAATAAGCACAGGTTAAGCCACAGCCCAAAGGCTGGTGTGGAGGAAATATTCAAAGACAAACACGATTACTGATTAGTTCTATGGATCTCTTTGGAGACATTCATTTAAAAAAACAAACAAACAAAAACAACAATTTTCTCCTGTCTCCTTCCCCTTTAACCACAATTGGTCCTTCCTCCCCTCCCTTCTTGTTATAAGGGAGTTTTTCCTTCCCACTTTCGCCCAGTGCTTGCTCATAGGGATCATCTGATTGTTAAGGGTTTGTAGGGTCTTTACTTTTAACTATAAGGTGCTTTGAGGTAGTTTTACTTATAGAGAACAAGTCACAACAATAGCTGAGTAAACTGAACAGAAATAACAAGAACAAAAGTGTTTCAAATACATCTTTCTTTCATTCATCTATTGCAAATGATTATTCTGCCACACAACAGTACCCACTGCAACGAGCCACCATCACACAAATGAAGTGACTTCCCAGACAAACGTTCACCATAGTAACACCAAGAACGATATGCTGTAAATCTGTCTGAGCGAAAGAAGAGGAAAGACAAGAGGAAAGGTAGTAGCCCCTGTGTCCGTCCAAGTCATGTCTTTAGAAAACAGACGAGAGCGGCAAAACACACCATAAATGCTACACTGATGTCACCATTTGCTCTGAAAGTAGAGCAAAAAAGGTAAAGTTCAGACACCGTCCCTATTATATTACCCCAGAGATGTGGGCCGGAGTTGAGAAATGGAGTGATGGGCTCTGTGTACTCATGCAGACACAAAGACACGCATCAAATATACATCTCTCTTACACATGTGCATGCCTTTTCTCTCTCCAAGGACACCAGAAGTACCCTTCAACGTAAAGCATGTTGTCCTACAAAAGAGCAACTCCTCCCCTCTGAGGCAGAGCAAATTGAGATAGGGTTTACATTAATGGGTTTGAAGGGAGGAGAAAAGGGGAGGCTTCTTCTAGATGTGGGTTAGCCTATATTTTTACAAAATGATTTTCTGGGTGAAAACCTGCAGTCCTGCTGTAAGGTCTCTTCTCCTTCCTCTGTTCAGGTTATGTTTACACTCAAACTCACAAGAAAGCATGATAAGCCATCGCTGTCTAGACTCTGAAAGATAAGAGTTCTCAAAGTGGATACTACTGAAACTGCGTTACCATGGTTCTCTGGGGATCTACAATACAAATAACGTACATTTTTCCCCCGATTATCTGCTCCCTCTGACATGTCAGAACATGTCTGGTTTTCCAAACAATGCTTTACTGGAGTGAACAGATTATCCCTTTGTGAGCTCTCTCAAAATAGCCATCAAGGTCATCAGAGCAAGCGCTGCTTTTGATGGAAATCTGCACAAAGGGACGTCTTGAGCAGGACGACTCAGGGAGCATATTGAGCCCTAATGCATCTGCTGCGGAAATACCTTAGCAGGATGAAGGCGAAGCAAGTTGGTGTCTGAGACCGTTTGAGCCTTGTTTTTGTGGATGGTTCGATAGCTATGCTGCAATGAGTCGCTGTGATGAAGGGATCTGATCAATACTGGGTCTCGAGGGCAACAGTGCAGGCAGCAGAGCAGACCGATGCTCTGTAGGCTGCGCAATGCTGAAATAACTGGGCCAGCATCAGCAGCGTGGCTAATGATGTGAATTCATTTCAGTGGTAAAATAGGCACTAATTTCAAAAGTACTAGTAGTCAGCTGTCACTGAAACAGATGCTCATGCACACCGGTGAACATCTAATCAACGATTTCGATGACAAAAAGTGGACAAATCAAGTAAAACAGTCAGTGGTTCAAGAGTTTTGAACAGTTATACAAAACAACCATATATTCTCTGTATCTCTGAATGCTTGTTTTTATCTTTTATCTGATGGTTTTAGTGTAAAAAATCAAAAATGAAACGACTTTTTTGACCCTATGCGACCCATATCCGATCATGGTATGACAGTGTGAACGGCACAAATCCGATATTTTCAAATCCGATCGGAGTCACTTTCATATGTGGTACTGAATCCGATACATATCTGATGTTTTAGAAAGCGACTGCTGTTTGAACGGTCATGTCGCATTAAATCCGTCTTCTATGTCACTGACACAAGACAGACGCCAATTATCAGCGCCAGAGAAGCGCCTGATAAGACATCGCGAACACTTCCCGGCCATCCCGTGTAGATGTTAGTGAAACAGCTGGGAAGACAACGTTGGAGAAACGTGAACATTTTATTTGTACTGTATAATCTGCAGATTCTGACAGAAATCTGCAACTATCCTTTGAAGCACCGCTCCTCTCTAAAACAGCAATAAAGATAATTATTAGGCCATATGTAAATAACAAAATAACTTTATAACTTAAAGCAAAATTGGGAAACGTAAAGTCCGAAACAAGTCTTTATATTAAGGGCCATCAGTCAAACAATACTGGTTGGTCTGGGACTAAACAGAGCGCGTTGTGTGTGACGTCTTCTTTTGCGCATGCGGGCCGCTTTGAGGGTTCACACTAGAGCGCGTTTGCTGTCACATTTTATTTGTAGTGCGAACGAGCAGACAAAAAAAAATAAAAAAATCGGATTTGATCAAAAAATCGGATTTGAGCATTAAGACCTGCAGTGTGAACGTAGCCTTAGTGGCCGTCTCCAAGACTGAAGGGTGCCCCATGTCGCGGTAACCCAGCTACAGTGCACATATAGGATTACTACAGTCATAAGCTACTCCATGAGCTATTTAAAGTATGCGATACATCTACATAAATCCAATTAATCTGAGCAAACACATTAAGAGACGGGTAAAGCCCCGACACAGATAAATAAAAGGAAACCTGTGAAGAAGTACACATAAGAACAGAGAAAACAGTCTGCTAACACCTCGAACACAACCTTGTCTTTTCTGGCTTCTTCATGCACACACAAAACTTGGAGAAAACACGCACACACAGAGCCAGTTGTGGTCTATTAATCATAAGCAACCTAGTTCTGCTTCTTGGTACAGATTCATCTCTTGTGTGCCTCTGGCCCAAGGTTGACTTTGCAGTCTCTGTATTTACCTCAGCGTGGTGCAGAGGTCACATGGCGTAGAGGTTTAAATCAGAAGAACAGAGCATGAGAGTGGGGGATAAAATCTTGAGGTATAAACGCATGCATTGTAAAAATCACATGACCCAACAAATTAAAAAGCAGTCTTTTAAATCTCTCGAATTAGAAATTCATAACCTTTCCGCCTCGGACGTTCCCAACATCCAATCCATTAACAAATGGAATGAAATAGGCTCGGGTAAGCGATGCTAATTGTGTTACAAACCACTGACTGTGTAACCCAGCGTCTCGGCATTCTTCCAGCCACACAGCTGCTCGGTTTAACTGTGAAGTTGCTCAAGTCGTAGAAAGCGGTCTGTAAGCTTTACAGATTTATTTATATAAATTCAGCCAGTCTGGGCTGAGCAAAACCAACTAAGTGCTTTAGTGTTGAAACATAATTCCTTGACTTTTTGCAAATGTCAGTCATAAGCAAGGAAAACAGAAGTGGATTAGAGGACGGAACAGATTTATCCTCTTCTGAATGCAGTGCCTCCTGTTCTGCTGCTACTTACCCAAATACAGAGATGCATTTTCTTTCTTCACATTGTCGTCCAGGTAGGTGGGTCCCAGGGTGTAGATTGGCGTTGACCCCATGCCCACGAGTATCTGGGCACAGATGAACAGTGCCACATACAGGTTGTGCTCATTGCCCTCCTGGTCGCGAGGGCACGATGCCACGTCCAGCAGTTCACGGCCGCTGTTGTTGCTGCTCTGACAAAGGCCTTCGTGGCCCGCTGAGGAGTTCATCTCTTGGATCTGGTAAGGTGGTGAGATGAAGTGGGGAAGGGAAAACAGCGCTGCGCCTACAGCGATAACAACACCCCCCACAGCCAGCCAGCGTGGCCTCTGACCTCTACCGCCGAAGTACGAGATGAAGACGACCACCAGCAAGCTGCCGATGTCGAAGCAGCTGACCAGCAGGCCGGACTCGGAGCTGCGCAGGCTGTAGCGCTTCTCAATGGTGGTGATGACGCTGCTCAGGTAGCCCGAGACCATCAGGGACTGGATGAAGGTCAAGTAGCACATGCAGAACAAGAAGCAGCGCGAGTCGCTCAGGATGACCTGCACATACCTTCTAGCTGGGATGCGGATAAGGCGGGTGATGGAGAATCCAAATTTTCTGCCACCGGAGCCTGTGGCCCTGTGGCCCTCCACAGGCAGGGAGCTGCTGAGCCCCACCATGCTGGACATAGAGGGGGAGAAGTCTGTTCTGGAGGAGGGGGATTCTTCCTGGCTGGAGTCTGGGGTTTTACGATGAAGCCCACAACTGTCCTCTAGGGCCACACAAGTGCGGGCTGTGCCGACCAGCCGAGGCTCGGCAGCCTTGCCACCCTGTTGACAAGGTTCATTCAGGATTGGTAGACTTTTGGACTTGAAGCAGTTCTCTGGCTCCATGTATTGGTCCTGGAGCTCACAGATCTCCAGAGACTCAGACATATCACTCCCAGTTTCATCATTGTCCAATGAAGCCATGGCGCAGCTGGAGTTTCAGCTTCAGTCGGCCCCTGGCTGCGCTGACAAGTCTGCCAGTCAGTAACTAGTGCCACATGAGGAAAGTGTAGAGCTGCTGCAGGGCTGTGTGCTGGAGAAAGGACTGCCCTGTCAGTGATACTGAGGCAGACTGAACTCCTCTAGTTATGTGCATGTTTTATTCCACATCCCCACTCACAGCAGCACCGCTCTGTCACAAGCAGCCTCCCTCAAAGCAAAACATCAGACTCCTAATATGCTTACAAGACACAAAACAATCCTGATAGCGGTAGCTCGACTGCACACGGAAAAACATCACCTTCTTGAACTAAAAACCTGAAGTCATCAACAGAGTTATCTGTTGACAACACATTTCCTAGAATGTAATCAACAACAAAAAGATGCTGTCACAATGATTTTCTTATCTAGGATCCCATGTTGATTTTGATTTTATGGCTCTTTGTTAGATGGCAAAATTGGTTCAAAGCTTCTGTTGTTTCCTTTGTTCCCTTGCTGTGCAGCATCCTAGAAAAAAAACAATACAAAAAAGGGGGGTTAAGAAAAACATAATTAAGTATAGCTACTTCCAAAGTGGATACATTCATACAGGCCTAAATACAAAATACAGCCCTTTCCTCTTATGTCAGTTTTATGTCTACACAGGATTATACCAGTCGCCTTGTAAAGCTTAACTGCTACACAGGACTGGAGAATATTTCATAACAAAAATTTAAAAAAAATAACCCACACTAGCAAACACTGGTGTCGAGCTGCCGAGGCGGTTAGGCAAAATAAAAACCCAGCTCTCCTTTGTCAAAACGAGAAATATAGCTAGAGAACAAAAGACCATGCTGTCCACAAACGTCTCAGTCATGACTTTGAAAAGAAATAAAACCCCCGATTCAACCGCAAGAGAAATATTACTGTGCTGAAGCTTAAAAGAAATCTGACCTCGAGGCTAAACGACAATTTAATATTTATTCTAACTTTAACGAAGGGCTCAGAGGCTGGAATACTCACACAGGACTGAGGGAGGTAGCCTGTTGTTCTACACGGAGCAGCCACACAGTGAATGAATCTGTGTGTGATGCGGAGGGGCTGCTACCGCTGGGGATGCTTTCAAATACGGTCGGAAATCATATAACGCAGAGTTTAGAGCCTGAAACAGTGCAGGAAAAAACTATTAAATGTTTTTAATTTTTCATAACAAAAACTCGTAAAATGGAAAACGCGCTAGAACTGCATGTTTGATATGACTATAAGCATTTTCTTGTTCGAAGTGTATACTTAATTGAAGATTTACATGTTTTTAAAGGCCATAAGTGAAATTAGTGCTTTGTTTTTGAGCTCTGGGATATTGCAGTTCTCGGCCTGCGTCCTGCGGTTTTTCACCACGAACATTAATCGTAAGGCTGATTATCTTTTTCACAGTTTTCCAACTGTGACGGTAAAAATCCAACGCGGCTACAGCAATTTGAACGCCCCAGATTGTGGGGGTGAATTGTTTTTCCCACACCAGCCATACTGGGATTTGTAGTTTCTTTCCGTAAGCCCAACCTACGTCCATTTCTTTGCTTTATCGTAGAAATAATTGACTTCAGTAACGAAGGTACTTTCAGGCATAAACTACATCTGCTACTCAAGTAAATTCTCCGAATCTCTTAACTTAAATTGCACTGACACTGTGACTCCATGTACCAGCATGCTTGTCAGTCCATATGGTCACTGGTTTAGTGCACTACGTCATGTGGACAGCTGGGACCCTTGCTGACATAGCAGTGATTGACTGGGATTGACAATGGCCTCTGAGCTTGCCACACTCTCTGAAGCCATAAATTTAAAGCAACATCAAGCGTAGTCATTTCATTTCTTTGAGACCACTGCTCCTACCACCTTGTCAATGATGAAACGGCCTCCAGGGATGCGCTGCAGTAAACACCGCAAATAACATAACATCCTCATCCTTGGACAAAATGTTTTAACCTTTTATTAAGAAATACAAACAATACACAATAGAGATTCATTAATGTAAATCATGAAACTTGCCTTTTGAGGAGGACAACGTAAATGTCTCATGACATATATTGATATTTCTCAAGAGGACTGCAACACCACTTCCACTCATAAAAAATGAGATTGTAAAATACATTTGTTCATTTTTCACTTGTAAATGTAGATATTAAATGTAAAACATCTGGGCTGAAGGCTTTCCTTTTTTAGAGACTAGAGGCTGGCCTGTCAGAAAGATGGATCGCTATGCTGGTGGTCATTAATTAATTTCCTGGTCTACAAGCTACATCAGTCCTTTCCTCCTCTAATTCAGATGTCTTTCAGCTCCTCCATGGAGGAGCACAACTTTTACAGAGACACGATGTCCAGGCTTAACATTTGATGTTGTTGTGATGTTCTGACATTGAAAGTTTCCTGTGACCTCCACACAGAGAGGTCAGTGGATTCAAACTCTGGACTTTCTTTTTGTGAGGCTGCAATGCTGACCACTGCCTATAACGCCTTTACATTTCTATCCAATGTAGAAAAGTGTGATTATCTAATATGTCCTATAATATTTGGTTATTATGTGGGTTCAGTAGAGCCACCATTCACCTGGCAAAGTTATGAGGTCAGGACCTCCAACACAATATCTCCATTTAGTTCCAATCATGTGGAATGAATTGTAGATGTTCAAGAAGTATCTGTCTACTCCGCATACTGTATATTCATGGTGTACGGCAGAAATGCCAAATGCTGTTTTCAGAGAGGATAGCAACATTTTAGCCTTATCCTGGGGACATTTGGTTAGCCCATGACCTTTGTGAGAACAAGGAGAGTGAATGGAGACTTCACAGATGACAGGAGCAGCCTTTTCTAAAGGTTAACACGAACACGTTTTCTCAGGGATAGTTTTTATGGAGTTCAGTCCTGCTTTAGAAGAATCTCTCTTAAATGCCAGCAGAAGAACAAAACATGCCTTTTTTGTGCAAAAGGACAAACAGAAATTTTCCCACATAAACAAGCAAATTTGTACCACAAGGGCCTGAACAAGACTGCATTTTAACAGTGGAGCCACTACAAAGCTTTCCTTCACGTGTAAATGGTTCCCACAAGCGCTGCCAGCTATTATCACTGCATTGCATTTCAGATATTCCCACCAGTAAGAATTTACAGCCACTTATTATAATGACTGCAGAATAGTTTATTACTCATATGGGGTCAGAAATCAAACTACTGGAAATTTCAATATTGTTGGCCAATACACAGAAGGGATGTTTTATGAAGAAACTGATCATTCTCTGCTGAACTGGCACTGAAGAGGGAGACCGGCACTGTGGATTTTTTTTTAAAACAGAAGGATTAACTGGAATATACAGCAAATAAACATCAAAACCTTTAGTTTTTATTTGTATTTGTAATATGAAGTAGGGGCACAAACTAAGCGCTGGTCCCTTGGATGAGACAAGTATAACACTACCATCTAGTGCATGGATGCATGCAGAGTAGCTATTAAAAGCAGCGCTTTTGGCTTTTTAATGATGACCAGTAGATGGTGCTTTGACCTCAAGATTAGCAGCTTCAACCAGAGGATGCTTCTGGGAAGACATACAGCACTGATTTTCCTGGTTGTAGACTACAAATGCATAGTTTATCTAATAATTTTTTTCTGATACTAAATATGAAGATATGCATTAATCAAGAAGAGCATTGCTTAGCCATATCTGCTGCATGTCTGAAAAACTAACCCTTCTCATCTCAGGCTCTCAGATTATTATTAGTAGTAACACCTGAAATGATGAGGTAAGGTAGGTTAGATCCAGCTCTTTCAAGAACCTTCTAAGACACATCTTTACATGCTGGTTACATCTGACTAACAACTAAAAATCAGCCATATCAGATGTGGATATTTAAGAATAAATTGCACAGGTGCCCCTTAAGATTCATTGTGTATCCTGAAAAACAGAAAATAGCTTTCTCACCCATTAAGTGCATTATTTAATTTTTAATCTCCTAGGACCTGGCGTCTACATATGTGGACATCACATTTTGGGTTATTTAGACCAAAATACTACATTTTGCTCTACAAGGGCCTGATGTCCACTTATGAGGACATTATACTGCCACTGATCTATCAACATTTTATACTAATATCCTCATATGTGGCTCTCATTTTTCTTATAAACAAAAATCAGATAAAAAAAAATCAATCTGGTAATTCTTTGTTTTTACATTCACTGGGTCCCACTATGCCCAAATATCAAAGAGAAATTAAAAATTTATGCCATGGAAGAGCTCGGGTCTTGGGAGGTTAATGCTTTTCCTAATGTTCGACCTGAAGTATAAGATAAATAAGGATTATTTTGAACTTGACTCATGCAAAGCTACTCTAAAAGAGCCCAAGAATAGAAATCATAAGTGGTAAATAAGCTTCATAGTCCCCCTTTAAATAGTAGCCTCATTCTTCAGATTCGGTATTTACATAATGCCATTACAGTTTGAGTATTTTTATGTCTGAAGATATGGAAATATCTTCAGAACGTTTTGGTTATGCTGAATAAGCACAGCACTTTTTCATTCATTCATTCATTTTTCAAAGTTCTCTAAAAGTACACAATGATTTCCAGAGAAATTGAAACATTTACCCACATGTGTTACACAACCTTGCAATACAAACACTTCCCACCCCCACCATAAATTAGTGGTTTGATCTTTCTGGTAGCATCTAAATCACGTGAACAGCAGATATGCTTCTGATTCATTTTCAGTGATTTTCTGTTATTTGTATCTATATATGGACTTTGTCAATCTTAGTTTTTCACAAATGTCCCACGAATGTCTCAACTGAATGATGCCATGTGGTGTACTGATAGCTGCTAGAGTCAATAATGTCAATAGTGCAAAGATTTCCAGGCTCATCAGAACTCCTGATATAATGGGGCTGCAATCCTGTTGCAGGGTTGAATGCGTTTTACATTTTCTAAAATATTTCATTGGTTTTATTAAATGCATATATTCAGTTATTAATGGGAATGGTGGAAGTTGTTTTACAATAACAATCCGGAAAACAGCGAATTTCCTAAAAAACAAACTAACAGATGAACAAAAACCTAACTGTACACTCACTTCATTAGGTACACCTGTTGGACTGCTTGTTAACAGAGACATTGTTGGTGTCAGGCAGGTACCAGGTTGAGTATCTGACCGTCTTATCTACTGGGATTATTCTGGACGACCACCACTAAGGTGAAAATAAGTGTGATGATACCAGAGGTCAGAGGATATTTAAGCTGACTGGATGTCTACAGTAATTCAAATAATAACATTTTACAACCAACGTTTGCACAGGAATAGACAACACGTCGAACCTTGAGGCAGATGGGCTACAGCAGCAGAAGAGTAGCTACATCAGGTGTTACTCCTGTCAGCAAAGAACAGGAACCTGAGGCCACAGTTCACACGAATCATTCCAACTGAAGACTGGAAAACATTCCCTGATTTGATGACTCTCAATTCCTGATGCAACATTCAGATGGTATGGGTTGGATATTTTCTTGACACACTTTGGCCCCTCAGTACCGACTGATCATTCTTTAAACACCACAGTCTACCGGAGCATTGCTGCTGACAACATAAAGCCCTTTGTGAACACAGTGTAGTCATATTCTATTTGCTACTTCCAGCAGGATAGCATGCCATGTCACAAAGTTCAAATGATCTCAGGCTGGTTTCTTAAACATGGCCTCTACGGGCACTAGATATACATCCAACAGAGCATCTTTGGGATGTGATGAAACGGGAAAGTCACATCAAGGCTGTGCAGTCAACAAATCCACAGCAACTGTGTGATATTGTGTGACACTACCGTGTCAACATGGACCAAAATCTCTGAGATCCTTAGTCCTTAAAGAGATATGTTGTCTCATGTGCCCTCAAAGTTAGGATATTTCTACTATTTTTCTAATTAAATAAATACAGTATGACTTCATTATGTGTTTAATTGTTCGTACTGAACCTGGAAATATTACATTTACACATTTTCTTATAATAATTATAATATGTGCAATGGACAGCTAAACTGGGATGCTGAGAATTACCAAAAGAACTTTGCTCTGATAGGGTTGAATTAAAGTGTGAAATGTTTCAGAAAATATTGTATAGTAATTACCAACATCTGGATGTTAAGAAGGGAAAATGTGTTCTCTCAAACATCACATTAAAAACAAATACTCGGTAGGCCTTTGATTTGGGGGATTTAAGCTTTTCGTTGTCCACTGGTCGATTGTACACAGTCTTTACAATACTCAGAGTGCTTCCTGCATATTTACTGTGACAGTGAGATCTCTCTCTGTCAGCTGATGAGTGATGGGCTCACCACCGTCATCAGCCTGGTCCAACACATCCCATGGCCTTGGGTCGGTCTCCCCCTGCCCCATCCCACACTCTTCCTGTTAACCATCCCAACTTTATTGACATTACAGGAATCACTAATGAAGCGCTGTCTGTTTCTTAGCTCACAGTGTCTGCCTGTTACAGGGAACGGCACACACACTGGCATGTTTGTGCATGCATATATATACACACATATATATATATATATACTGTACATGCCCATCCCCCACTATTCAAATCCACACTTTTTCCTGTATGTGCAGCCTTGAGCATCATGTCCACCGAGTGGCATACGGGAAAAATCTAATAATGGTAGACACGGAGGTGTGTGCATCTGTAACTGGAAGTCAGGGGTGTTACTATGAATTCCTGGACCACTGAGCAAATGTGATACTTTCTTTATAAGAAATACTACTTAATCTTTATAATAACAATGCATCTTTTTTAGGTCTTTTGCTGTTTTTGCGTCACTGTTTGAAAAGATATAATTCAGTTTCTGCTGACTGTTGCATGGCTTCATCAGCTAATGGCTTTACAGCAGCACAAGATTTAGGAGAACTCTGTGCTTGAACTATAACCCTCTGTGGTACTGTTTCACCATCTTCTGCTTGCAAGAACGGCATCCTTGTAAATTAGCTCTTCTCTTTGTGCTGCTTTTCTAAGTCTACATTCTTGTGTTGTGGACAGGATCCCCTGTCTGTGTCTTAGGACTACTTCCCAAATTAGTTCACCTATTCACGCAGGCATGCATCTGGAAACTTCGCAGCCCAGAGAGCAACTGATACATATGAATGAGTCAAGCAGGTCAGGACAGAAGGTTGATGTAGTTGCTGTGGGGTTTTTTTAAAAAGGGGGGGAAAAGTGCAAGAACCCTGAAATAAAGACCCCTGGTACAAGCCTGTGGAGGGCCCCTTACTGTGCAGAGCAGTCCTAGCAGATTGAGCCCATGCTTATGCTAAAGTCCTCACCCCGCTTTCCCCAGCCCATCCTCCAAAAAACTCTGACCGCCAAAAGCCTGATTGGTAGTCCTGCTCACCCAATGAGAGCTCTTGTATAGAGGTCTCTCCATGACAAAGGCTCACTGAATGTCCCTTTCCCAATAAATCAGGAGGACATTAACAAATATGTGCCTTGTTAAGAAAAGAGCACAACAGCTCCTTTCCCTGTAGGGATCTTTAACACTGATAGAATACAGGTTTGATTAGCAAAGTTAATTACGCAGTGATGGCCGAGAACCATCTCCTGCTGAGGGCGGCATTGGAAAACATCTCAGAGCTTAGAACTAATCTAATGTGATTATAGATTGCTGTAACAGTGTAAGAGTTAAAAACAGAAACTTGAAATCATTATGTAGAATATATAAACAAAGCATCATACAGTTCAATAAGCATAAATAAAATAAAGACACGACTGCGCTACACATAGGTCAAGCTGTTGCATTAACAGCCTACATTAACAGCAAGTGCTGGTAAATAATAAATGAAATCTCTAATCATAAATCTGAATGCATCAGGAACTCAAATGAAATGTTATAGTCGATTATCGTATATCAAAATTTAAAATAACTCTGCGCAGTGCATGCGGAGAAATGATCTCAGCTCGGGGAGTTAAATGAAGAGCAGCTGGCGGGTGAAGGTTAAAGAGTAAGCTGCTGGTATGAGTGCCAGCTTTTCCAGATCCTCTGAAGGGACCAGGAGTTTACTGTAAACAGTGGGATGTTTCAAGCTTTCCTCAATTCCCCCATATGGAAATGGGACATACCTTGAGGGCTTTGTTCTCCACCAGGAGCATCAACAGAGCTCTCACAGTGTTAAAGGAGAGACTGCCAAACATTTCATATTCATGGGAGACAATTACCTCCATATGAATGGAATAATTGAGGATTAAGCTGCTATCTGTAGTATGTGTGAGTGTTTCAGGCCCTCAGGCACAGGTAATCACCATCAGCCACTCAAACAGAGGTTCTGTCTTATCTGTCAGTGGAAAGGAAGGTGTGTATGTGTGGGCTCTACCTGCCTGCTAGCAAGTTAGCAAGACAAATGCTAAACTGGTTATTTCTCTTGCATGTTTTCATTTTGAATAGGAAGCATGATTCCTGAAGAAAATAAAATATTTTGAATATGACTTTGTGACTGAAATAAACCAAAGCCTCTGAACTGAGTTGGTGCTAGCGCGGGTGCTTCTAAAAGGGAAGCTCTTTCCTTTTGTTATCAAGCCACCCAGAAGCACACCAGCTCCACTGGTCTTCAGAAGCCAGGGGTACTTGAGTGTGTGGCTTCTTAACCCTTGAAGAGGATCCTTCTGCCCAGCTCATCCCACTAATTACCTTCTAGCCATACTGTAAATGGGCCACTCCTGATAATAAGCCTGAGCTTCATTAATGAAGGAAATGGTAGTATTTCAATGAAAATGACAGGCTGGACCAAAAGGCCTTAGTTTGACAAGTTTTGGTAACAGTTCCCAAGATGCATTTGGTGAGCTAAGATCAATGCACATCTTAGATTGCAAGTGTGCTTCGTGTTACAGTGTGAGAAAACAGTAAGCACTGCTTTGTGCATGCATCTACAAAAAGACACTTAGCACTGATAGTGTAATAAAAATAGGTCAGTTTAGTAGTTTAGAGTTTGTGATTCTGAGGCTTTGGATAAGCGGTTAAGGAAATGAGTGAATGAGATGAGATCATCACAAAAAAAGGACAAATGAGTAGTTTTGTGTGCACATTCAAAGGGATATTTTTAAATTCAAACAGGTCTTTTGTTTTTCTCATTGTGCTGTGTAGACTTTTAGCTGATTTTAAAACAATACAATACGCACTTATTTAAAATAATATAACTGTAAATGTAGTTTGGGAATACTAAAACAAACACTTTAAACGATGAGTCTTCTTTTCTCATTGTCCTCGTCCAGTAAAAGAAGAAAAGTCAGTTTTTTTTATTTACTACGTATTTACTAAGAATTTTAGGTATTTTTCACTCGTGAGAAATAAATTTGCACACTGTTAATTTCTGTCTTTTTGAGAGATTTGCTGATGAAGACTGAAATGTATGACATCACTGCCCTTTTTTTATATATTTATTTATTATTGGTGCAAAAAACCCTAAACAAACAAAAATACACAAGCTGCAGGTTTCTTTCCCTTTATTTCCTCTCTGATTTTAATCATTCTGCAGGCCACACACACACACACACACACACACACACACACCTCTTCTTCTTACAGCGATCAGGTTCTTGAGACACAGCTGCTAACAGAGCAATGCCCTCACTTCTGTGGACCCACATGCACGCACACATACACACATAAACACAATACAGCGGTGTTTGCACTGTAATTGCCGCAACACTGTCTTTGTCTGTACCATAATCCCATGGATCTCATTGTTGGCCATACGTGCCTGCTCCTTCATTACTGCCGGTGCTCACCCTCCTCCTCATGCCCTGAACCGCCACCCCCCTAGACCCCTCCAAAAGCTCCAAAAGGCTGTCTTTCTTTCGCCCCACACACAAGAGAAGTGTGCTTTGCCACAAAGGGACTAAGCAGAGGCACAATTAGCCCTGTGACAGTAAGCCCCGCCATGGGCCAGGAAGCATGGCCCACAATGGGCCAAACTTTTATACGACATCTTAATGCAAACACTGGAGTGTGCTGCCCCGTGCCTCTGTGTTTAGAGGCCGGCCACTCTCATCACAGGTCTTTTGTCACTGAGAAACAAGTGGTCATTTATTTCATTTATTAGTTACCCATTAATTGAGGAGGTACGGTGTTTCTATTGAGGCACTGAGGGAGGTGGTGTCATGCAAGGTGGATGAGAAAAAGAAATCATCAGTGGGCTGAGCCTTTAATTGAATCCCATGCCAGTCATTTAGAGATTGCTCCGTCAATGATTATATGGGGATCAATACAGCGAGGGCGACTGCTGCTTAAGATGAGATGAGCTTCCGGCCCTCGCTCCATCAACCAGAGTGAGAAATCAAGCTCGCAACTCTCGATCTTGCTTACAGAAACTCCGACAACAGCCTCACACACACACACATCTGGTGCTGGCCTTGTTTGTGCTGCTGAGCTCTTCCAACAGGTTTCCATCCCTGCTCCGTCTCTGCACTGCAGGCCCCACATTAATGAGCGGCAGGCTTAAATAAACCCTCAGTGGTTGTTCTCTATCGATCAGGTGATCTGGCTATCAGATAAACTAACAGATCTATGAAGGACTCGCGCTGTAATTGAGTTGCTGTGGGAGTGTGCCTGTGCTCTGGTTTGCAGGCACATTTGTATACGCCCCAGGTATGCTCCATGTAGGATTATCATCATCATTTAGACACACAGTGTTGCTTTTTTTTTTTTGCATGTGTTTTTCAAACTCTCAGCCCAAATGGGAGATGTTTTCCCCGTGCTAATTATCAGTTGTAAAGCAGATTGTGATTGTGGTTGTTGGTTTTCGTCCCAGAGGGGGATCAGTATTCATCCTGTCCATTGCACTGTGTGATTAGAAAGACCGGGGGGGAGGGGATTGAGACGTGTGGATTGAGATGTTAAACCAATTAATGCAAAGAACAGAAATAGCAAGCACATAGGTCACTTCACTTCGCTTTGGTCATTTCGTTGCATTTGAAAGATCTTAAAAATCATGGAGACACATGTGCTGGAAGGCTGGATGCAGAGGCCTGGGCTTAAATCTGTCCTCAGGCTATTTACTGTGTGTCTTCTCATGGTTTCTCTGTTCTAATGCAATAAAGACTAAAAAAAGCTGCCAAAAATTAGAAGGGATGCTAATTAAATTAAACAAGTTTATGTGTCTGGGTATGTGCATCCCACTTGTGCATGTGCGTGCACCTGTGCTTCCCCGTCCACCTCTGAATACCTGTCAGCTTCCTCACCACACACATCAAAACCGCCTCTCAGCTCAGAGACTCGTCTCAAGGCAGAGACATGTTACAGGACAACAACAGTCACAGTTAATGGATGCTCGGTCTGGGAGCTGCCTTCATTATGTGTGTGTTTGTCACAGGAGTTGAAGGGACAGTGTAATGGTCAGGTTTAAAAATAATGGGGCACAGGGGGATAGGAGCACCTGAGTGAAGCCCATTGCTCACATGTTACACTCATAAGCATGATCCTATAAGCACAAATGATATGAATGGAAGAACCAACCCTTTAAAGTTTAATTAGAAATTTAAATAACTTAAATATAATAATATCTTATGCACAGTAAACAGTATGTCTCCTTGTACGTTGAAGCTAATGTTCAGCCGTCCAAATTAGCAAAGTCAAGCATGTTTCTTTCAAAGCAAAACAAATGAAGGATATTTGTGTGACAAAGTTCATAACCTCCCTTTTAAAATAACCAGCAGGAGGCCTGTTCGAATGACCTGACACGCACATCTGTAGCAACAGCGAGAATCCATAGATTCAGATGGGCTGTGATTCTAAATCAGTGCATGGAGCCCATTAGAGTTTCTTCCAGCCTTTCTCTTCCCCTGCTCCAGACAGCAGCGACGGCTTTTAAAAATCATCACTCACAGCTGCTGCTGTAAATCTGGCGGGCCTCAGCAATCCGGCAAGAAAACCGAATGAGATCATCCTTTTTCTTTCACGTGGCGCTTCTGTTGCAGCGGTGAAATGTCGAGGAGGAGGAGGACGATGATGATATGGGTGATTATTGGCGATTTCCTCGGCTGTGTGTATCTTTAGGAAGAGGAGGGGTGTGTTGTCCTTTGTCTTGTTTATGCACACGTGTTTTTACACTTAGGAGGGTCTGCTCAAGGCGGGATGAATTGTCTGTCCTCGGGTTACTGTTTGGATCGCTTGGTTGATTGTATTTCAGCTGTTGATTAACTAAGGTCGGATTAATGTGAAAGCTATTTCTGGCAAAACAAACAGTGATGACTGTAACTCTGTCATTGCTCAGCCACTGTCTTTATAAATCGGTGCTTTATAAATGAAGCACTTAAGCTCTCTATCTCTCTTCAAGGCAAGCCCTATAGACCCCTGCTCTGCTTCTCTCCCCATCGCTATGTTCCCTCTTCCTTTAATTACTGTGTTCATGCTTGACGGGCACTGATGACTTGATTAAGCCTGCCGTGCACAGTTCCAGTCTCTACCCTGCTGATGAATGAGTCTAAAGCTTATTAACTTACTCATTCTGATCAATAAGGCGCTGGGCCTGAACACCGCAAGGACAGAAGGGAAACTCTTGTGCCGCTGACCCTCTTCACTGGCAGCTGAGATTAAATCAAATCAACACACATGATTAGCATGTGTAACCAATCTGGATGCTCTGGGGAGATAGTACAGAGTACAGGTGGATTTATTTCCTGGACTACTCTTAGTTGAGGAGGCTTCAGAGCTTTCTTCCTCTGAGTTTCTTCAAAAGTACAGAATTATTCATTTCTCTTGATTATAAGTCACTATAAAACCATTTAAATGAGGCATAAACTTAAAGAAGACCTTGACCTGGAGGGAGCCTGAATGCAAGGTTGAAATTAAACCTGCTCTACTCTATCTTTTTAAATCAACACTTTATTTTTTGTCTTGATTCACAACAATGTGGTTAATCCATCTGAAGATCCATAGACTTCATATAAAAGATAGATCTAGTACTTTTACGTCATCCATTGGTTTCTAGGCTGTTTTCAAGCCTTGAGTTCAGTGTTTTCTTTTCTTTTTTTTTAAAAGACAAGTGACCTTATTTGCGAGAAAAGGTGGACTCATAAATATGGTACCAATATGTTTTGGACCACCACAAAAAGAAAAAAATTCCATAAAAATTGTCACCTCATGCATTACCATGTCCCTCTGCTTGCTTGTCCTCAGGAGGCCTTCCCACAGTAGAAAGCAGAGGAAGGAAGGGTCACATCTAAACCCTTCTCCCCTGAGGAGGCCTTTCAGGTCCACCAGGACCTTTAGAGATGAGTGGCTCATCAGTGAAGCTAATTTGGCTTCCAATAAGCAGTCACTACTTTTCAGTGGTGAAGGTGACATCTCCAGTTGTTATCCACTGGTCATATCCCTGTCCCTGTCTGCAAAAAAAAAAAAAAAAAAAAAAAAAAAAAAATCATATTCAGAATGTTTTGGTGCCCGTGAATCGATCTTTTTATGGTAGGAGGTGCCATAATTGATGTTTTGCGGTCGGTGAGAAAAAAAGAAAACACACACACACACAGCGAGAGAGAGAGACAAGAAGGCTGAAAGGTGCTTGATTTATTTTTCATGTCAAGAAAACAGATGCTTCCTGTTGCAGAGAACATGCAGATCATATGATAGCCACCCACTCCACCCTCCCTGCGATACGCCACCAAGTCTGAGAACTACCGCTGGTTTTGTTGGGGTCCTTAATGAACAGGACCTTGTAATGTAAGCTTCTGACTGTTAGCAGGCCTCGCTAAGCTAAACACTGGACTGACCTCTGTCTCCCCTCTGCTGGCTACTGTGTTTGACGCATGTATCAGAGTGTGAGGAGGAAGGTCTTCTGGGAAGAGCCCTTTAAGATGATACGAGCACCATTATTGCCGACTGCGGGTCGGCTCCATTTCAGACACATTGATCTGCTCCTGGAGCTCGCTGGGCGAGAGCTGAGGTGGAGCCTGAGAGACGGACCCAGAGTGGATATAAAATCATGCAATGAGGGCTACTAATGCCACATGCTTATCTTTGCTCAGACCTGTCATCGGTGTATCCCAAAAAATCCAAACAAATTAACTCTCCTCACACTTTCTGGAAAGAACAAAATGTCTGTATAGTTATTTCTTAAATAAAACAAAATTTGCAGATATATTTAAAAGGTCTTGAAACTTTTAGTTTTTTTATTGGTCCTCTGAAATGGCATTTTAACAGTGTCTGAAAGGTAGCTTAGTGAGGGTCTGGTAGTCTCAGAGTAGAGAATAAATCAATGTTAAAGAAAACTTCTGCAGAAACATGCTGAGTCCTTTATTTGAGTACATTAAAAACGTCTTAAGATCACTTCATGAGTTTATGTATGTTGCAGTTGTCTGCTCCTCTCCTTTCAGTTTGAGACGTGGCTTAACTTCCTATCAGCCTCATATGTAAATATGAAGTCTTTCTAGAGGTGGAAAAACTACAGACATTTTTGACTTAAGTAGAAGTACAGATATATGTGTTAAAAAAATACACTAGAAAAAGTCATGAGCTTCAGCAGATGGGGGAACCCTAAGATCTGTTGCAGTTGCTCAGCGCAGGGAAAACAACTACAACTTAAAAAAAAATTCAAACGTGAGCTCCAACAGATTTTGTTTGTGTACAGACTTTGATCAGCTGACCTGCTGCTCTTGTGGATTTATACAACTGAATTCAACCTAAATCTGACCACGAGCACCACAGCCACTGTGCAACAGTCCAACACAGTGCTTTACTGTAAATTCACCACAGTACTCCAAGGCAACCTGTTTATCCTGCACAAAAAGTCCTTTCATGCAACATTTGAATAACACAAGGTTGGATGTTTCACAATATGAAAATACATAATTTATGAAAACACATCATATATAGATTATAAATGGTAAAATTACATGTATTCTTTAAATCTGCAGTATATCAAGTGTCACTGATCAGATCTTATCTTTAAATATATCCCCTCTTCTTCCATCCCTTTCCCTCTTTCTTACATCTTTCTCCACCTCCGACTAAAACTGTTCTCGCCCTTATCTCTCCCTGTGAAATACAGCAGGTGGACCTTCAGCTACCAACACACTGTGCGACAGACTGCTCGCAAACAGTTTGTTTTACATTTGAAATAACGTTGCTCCCTTTATGCTAGCCCCTCGTCTGTAGCGCTAGCTTAATGCTAAAGTACCACAACTTGCTCTGGTCCACTTTAACTCCTATAAAGCCATAAATTATACAGTAGAACCTAAAGTAATAAGCCTGGTAAATGTAAGGAGTACAAAGTACAGATATTTGTGTTTAAATGTAGGGAGTAAAAAGTTGTCAGAAATACCAAAGTACAGATACCTGAAAACGCTATTTAAGTACAGTAAAAAATATACTTGTACTTCATTACTTCCCTCCTCTTGTCTTTTCTCTTCCTAGCACTGCTCAATGCATGATAATTATTGTATACTTATTTTCTTGTCAGTACCACAGATTAGTAAAGCCACAATTCCCATAGTGTGTGTGATAACTCAATTATCTGATGACACCTAGTATCACACTGGCATTGTTTCCAGTCTGTGATGTGTGTTTTCAGGATTATGCCATCTCCCCTGCCTTAGGTGCCACCTTTTTTTGTACAGCTGACTCCCATCCGCAATTAAGAGTGCTTAGGGCCAGAGAAAGGTGAGCCCTAATGCCAGAGAGCTTTGGTGGTTTTGCAGCTAGTGAGCTGTGTGCATGGTGGTTGATTGCTCCTGCTCTGTGGAAATGAGTGTTTTAGTAACTAACCCTTTTTTTTTTTTACTTACTTTTCAGTTTATTGGCCAATGCCTGGGTTTGTTTTCCTTCTTTAAAAGTTGAAAGCGGCTTGTCTGTCTCTTTCAGTTTAGTTAGTAATAGGAACATTAATAAAACCTTTTAATTTATCCATTTTGCCCCCATGTCTCCTTTTTTTCAACCCGGACACCTTTTTTCCCTTTCCCTCATCCCTGGACCTTTTAAGGGAATGTAACAAAGGCTAAAACTCAAATTCAGCCTTTTTAAATTTCAAATGGTCTTCTTCAAACTGGTCATCTGTTTAATTTAAATAATACATTTATGTCCATTTCTTTTCTGTTCGTGACACTGAATATTTCTGGAATTTCTGGACATCTGGAAAAACTTCCTCTTTGCCCTTTATTTATCAGTTCATATGTGCATCCTGCCTCCTTTTGTAGCCCATCTTCCTTGAGCCTGAATTGAAATGATTTAATTTTGGGCATTATTTAAAATTTTAATTTAATGTCAGCTTAGCATAGATTTTTGTGTAGCAGCTCGTAAGTAAAAGCTCACTTTTTGCCTGCTTGTATTGTGTTGTGCTTTTCAGCCCTCAGTTGAAGTGATTTACAACTTGTAATTAGGATAATTTAAATTTAGTAAACTGTTTAGTAAAACAGATACAATAAAGATGTTTGGACACAGTTTTATATCTGGTATGTAGACACTATGCACCATTTCTTCACTTCACTCCAGAAGTGAAGAAAATTCTTGCAGACGTGTGCAGTTTTCTTCTGATGAATGTACATTAAGAGAGATATGGACTGGTCCTTACCGTATCCTGAGGCATTTTCTATGACTATTATCTCAGTCAATAAGAACATTGTCAATAATGTAGTCTGGGGTGTAAAGTTGTGTGGTGTGAGCCTATATGTGTTGCTGAATGCTTAATTAAAAATAAAACAAACCAAGCAACAATTATTCAGTTGACTTCCTGAATTGTAAACACTGTGAGGTAATAGATCATGCTTCAATGAGGACTGAAAACAAAGGACGGCAATGATTGCTACCGCTAATTAATTGGTCTGGTGTTACCAAATGAATCAATGAGCATCAGAAGATTGTCTGTGACCGAGATGAATCTCATGTGTTGGAGATTGTTAAAAAAAAGCATAAACAGATCAATGATGTTCTACTTTATAGGCTTAGATATAGCTTAGATATCCATTCTGACTGATGTTGGAGTGTGTGTGGGGCCGATGGGCCGCCTGGAAACCAGAGCCGTAACACTAGCCCATTTAGCATATGGCATTTTTACCACGGAGAGGTAAACACAGTGGGGAGGCCGAGAGAATAGTAAAACACACTGCTCAGGCCAGATCTCCCTGTGGACCCACACAGGGTGGACACACACAGAGGACACGGTCCAATGACACACTGAGGTCATTTTGCTCAGTGCAGAAAGCTTTACAGCACTTTGACTTTTTCTTAAGTTTTATCTTCTGACTTTTTTCTTGTTTTTTTTTTTGTTTTTTTTAAAAAGCAAACTATGTAACTACACACAGTGGTCCCTTCCTGCTCTTCAACGCCTTCCTGTCTGCTCTCCGGGTCACTACGCAGCACTAACGGATGCTGATATCAACTGTCAAACCTTAAACCCTAATGGGGCTTTTTTTTAAAAGTGACAATCTTAACAGATCAATGCAGTGCTTAGGAGTCAGGTTGCAAAAACTGTCAATGACCACATGTGAAGGATGAAAGAAACAAGAAGGGAAACAACATGAACCTGGAAGCAAATGACAGAGCCTGCCTTAGCCATCCCCAAAGACATGGAGGACACACATGTGCATATATGCAGCTTTATTTAGAGCGTCTCTTGCAGTAATGACTACGCAGCCTTCCTTTGTCTGCTAAGGAAAACTTCCTAAGGCAAGGCCTCTCCAGTAAAACTGCTGAAAGGGCTTAAAAGACCAGCAGGGTGTTAAGGACTTAGATGCCGGGAAGCAGCACTAAGGTGACGCTAGGCTAGAGTGAGGCCATAAAGGCCTGTTAGGGTACATTAGTTGGAGGAGAGGATCATAAGGCTACATGAATGTTTCAGCAGGACGGGGGCATTTGCCTTCCAAGCTCTACTGTCAAAAAGCCATCATGACTCAGTATTGGGGGTGGGGATGGACGACTGCGGCTCCAGGGCCAAGACGCTTTATTTTCCTGTGGCAGGGCACAGTCACAAACATTTGATAGACAATACACTTAGGAACACGCATGCACGGCGTGACCCGCAAAGCAGAAGCACATGTACTTTTAGCTGTGGTAGTGCACTCAGCAACCGCCTCGTCCTTTCATCTCCATCACTGTCAGCTCGCGCTCTGTTGAATCATTACCTCTGGTCTCCTGGATGAGCAGGTTTACGACCGTTTGGCCTCGGATTTGCCGATGTTTGGCACCAGTGCGAACCATCAGGTGCTTAAACAGTCATGTCAGTCTTGAGGTAGCTGCTAAACATCCACACCCTGGGGCCTTTTAGTTTCTTCTATCCTTTGACCTCACAGACCAGCGGGAGCTGACTGGGGTCACAGTAAATTGTTTCACAAACAATAGAAGCATAGTTAGAATTACAACATTTTTAAAGGCAAGGGAAGAGCATGATATTTACAGAGACTGTACTAGCTTCAGATGACCCTATCACAAATATGCACCTGGCGACAGTGGGAAGGAAAAACTCATTTTTACACCCTTTTGCTGTGTTCCCCAAGCTGTTCTGAGCAATTATTGCAGTTTGGTGCGGCGCACTGTCCTCCAAAGGGAGGCCGCTGCCATCAGTGAGTGCCATTACTATAGTGGGCTGTGTGTGGATGACGTTACAGTACACATTACTGTAATGAGATGATCAATCTTATTCAATTCACCTGTCAGTGGTTTTAATTTTGTGGCCGTCCAGTGTACACTCACTGGTTATAGTAGATTGCACAGCTCACTCCTATGCTCTCGTGATAGTCAGTGGGAAAATCAATCACTGGCTGTCCTGTGTGGCTGGTGACTGTGCATTCTCAGGGAAAAACTGATGAAGGAAACAAGGAAGATGAGGAAAAGACAAGGGTGCTTATTAGCTAATCCACCCCAAGAGGAATGAAATCTCCCACTTCCTCCATGTTCACATCTTCTGTGCTCTTCAGTATTTGTAGAAAAGTGACACTGGTACAATAAGCTATGTGTAAGACTGTCTCTAAATCTTTATCTCTCTTTCCTCCCCCAAGGAAGGATCCATTCCCCAAGATGTGACAGTAAAAGTGAGAACGTGAACTGAACTCTGGCACTTACTCTTTGTATACCATACGGGAGCGACACCCTCCAAGTGTTTATCTAAGTGGACAGCTTAGTCAGGATTAGCTGGACTAACGGCAAACATCTTTAGAGGCAGAGAGGTCACCTTGTCTGTGCATGGATGCGCATGTTTCAGGAGTACAGTGTCCATATGTTGTAAATCCTTCCCTCAGGAACACACAAAAAAACAAAACATTAAGGATGCCTGAAGTGCCTTAATGCATGTATGCACCAGAATGAAGAAAATACTCACCCCAGAAAAGACTCATGCACAACTGGGGGTCTAACAACATGAGGAAGCTCTTCCAAAGGAATTACATGGTCAGCGTGTGTCAGCGGAAAAAACAAACAAAAACAAAAAAACATATACAGTATTTACACCAGTTCTCATTGGATCAAATAACCTTAAAAAGGTTCTGAAGAAGTATTTCAATGCATGCACATCAGAGGCGTCACAAGAAAAGGTGGGATGATGTACTGTAGAAACAGAAGCAAAAGAAAGAGGGAGGGAGCAAGGGCAGTACAGTAACACTAAGTCCTCTCCTCACTAACCTACCACCAACTTCATCACCCGCAGGAATAACAGTTGGGCACGGACAAAAGCCTTGCGGCTAAAGACACTCAGATAGCACACAGAGAAAAACTTTTGTAAAGCGCAACGCATGGGGAGGAGAACTCTATAACACTTTCTAACATCCCGAATGACAATGCCACATGTCAGCCTACAAGAAGAATCACTGCTTTCGGCTTAGTTGCATATGAATTGACTCGAAAGAGAAGCCCTGCAATCCATCAGGGGTTAAATAGTTCAAACAGGATGGGTGGATATAAATAGATGGATTGATAGATAGGTACCAGAAGACTCAGATATAATGTATACAGTAGATTCTCATAGGTTGCTTTGTGAGTTGCTGGGGATTATGTGAGGTGTGTGTTTGTAAGAGTGTGTGTCAGCAAATATGTTGCCCCATGGGACCACAGTGGAACCTCACACCAGCCCCCACAGGGAAGGATAAGGCCATCTGCCCACCCTACACACCAATCCCACCTAGAGGATACACACTCTCAGGAGCAATATGGAGGGGCTTTGCAGACAGTGTTTGATCTGCTTTCATCCAGCCAGCAGCATGCAGGATGCTGATCCTCTCTGTATGTCTTACTCCTCTGCTGTCCACTGTCCCAGTGGAAATCACTGGCCGAAGAAAACATCTTCAACCCGAGGCATGAATGGCAGGACACAAGCTGATCAGCTTCATCTCTCAGCTGAGGGAACAGGAGGGGGTGGCATAGCTCAGTAGGTCTTTTCAAACTAAAATGACTTAAGTCTAATATTTCTTTGAAAGAAAGGGTCACACAGAGAATACCTTCTCTGAAAGGATGAACTAAATGTCAGAAAGCTGGGATTAAAAATGCAACAAAGTAGATTTAAAAGACTGAATTAACACATGCAAAAATCAAAAACAACTGCAGAGTCAGTGCCTACATGCAATTGAACAACATGAAACTAATAAAATTAATTAAAATTAAATTAAATGAAAGATGCATTACAGTCATTCAAAGTACAAGTGAAACAACAGATGATTGAGAAATAAACAAATCACTGAGAGAGGACCAGAATCTTTCCTCTGATTCTTCTTCGGACTCTCTGGACATGGTGATAAAGAACCTACTTTCAGCTGCTCCCTTATTCACAGGGGTCTCCACAGCAGGAAGCTGTACATGCTTGGTTTGGCTGAGTTTTTACACCAGACACCCTCCCTGACACGAATCCCTCTGGGTTTGAGCTTTCTCCCAGGACTGAACCAGGGATCTTTTGTTAGTTAATCAAATGGTCAAAACGCTACACCACAGAGCCGCTACGGTGACAAAGAGGAGAACTCTGTCTAAAGTGAGAACCATGATGAACAATGGATCACATCTCACTCGTGAAATACTAGTCGTCAGAGGTTACATTCAATTATTTATCTCGATTAATAATCTGGCAGATGGCTGCCCCTCCCTGACTGGTGTAGATGTTTCTTTCTGTTAAAAGGGAGTTTTTCCTTCCCACTCTCACCAAGTGCTTGCTCATGAGGGGGTCGTCAGAATGTTGGGGTTTTCTCTGTATTATTGCAGTGTCTTTACCTTACAATATAAAGCCCCTTGAACCTGTGACATGTGATTTAGCTCTATAGAAATAAAACTGAACTGTATATTGGCTAAGAGAGTTCAGGCAAGAGGTGGTACAGGAAGTCACCCTTGTCAGCTTTTTCTTTTGTGTATATTTTGTGCATAAATTGCATATTTTGACCGAAATGCAAAAGACAATCAGGTAAACGCTGGATGAAGGGGGCAGTAGCAATCAAAACTAAACTTTGACCATTTGTAAAGAACAAGAAGAAACATGTTTTAAAGTTCTCATGTATCTTTTTCATCAGTGAGTTGCTGTGTGGTTTGACGCAGGCTCAGGCACAGATGGACGCAGAGCTGCTGTGGTTGTATTTTAAGAGTCCACTCAGCTGAAGATCTGAGGCCTGTCTGGAGCAACGGCTAGCCTCGACATCAGACTACAGCACACACAAACACACATACACACTGACAGCTATTAGGCAATCGATAGAAGCTAATACATCAGAGCATTTGACTACTCAGCTCTGTATGAGAGAAGAGAAGAGAAGAGAAGAGCTAATCATGAGTGTAAATGCATGATTAGCTCAATATTTGAATCATACCACTGAATGTTGCACTCTTACGGGTCGCATTTGAGTGTTACAGAGTATCAAAGTATTGAAACTGCTTTGTGGAATGTTATGCTCTATTGCTTCAACCTCAGAGGGAATTAACTGCCATAAAAACTCCACTCCTCCAATCATTAATATCACATTAATACAGAGATGAAGCCGATGAATTGCCCTTTAGAGGGCCCTGTTAGCTTGCCAGGAGGTTAAGTGTGAAATCAATCCACATAAACAACCTAAATAAAAATTCTTCCATGCTTTAGCGCTGAGTTCTAAATCAGCCAATCACAGAGGCGCTAGTAAAACCAGTCTTTTAGCACAGCATGCTAACAATCTCAGTATTTCACCTCTGGCAGCTCATTCTCGCTTTTCTCCTTCTGTCTTTCTTTTTGTCTTTGTTTCTTGTCCCGTCCTTCTCCTCCACCCCTTTTGCTCCTGGAAGACCACAAAGGGGAGTATCTTGTCTTTTCACAGTGGGCCCATTCATGGTGGCTTGAGGGGTTGTATACGTGGGAGGGGCTAGTCCATTGAAGGTTGATCTAGACTTGCTCAAGCATCCATATTTTGGCTATTTGAAGAGAGAGGGAGGCTGTTAAACACTGAGTAAGGAGGTGACCCCTGACCCTGACGACTGCTGTCCATCCATTATAGAAAATAAACAGAGAGGCTGGAGTGATTGCTAATCTCTTTACTGCTCTTATCTCTGCAGACAACCCAGGAGGAAGTCTAATTTTCAGTCTTTAATTGCTCTGAGCTGATGGCAACTTTGAATGTCTAATTTGTTTTACTGGCACTTGTAAAATGTTGTGCTTCGTGATGTGTTTTCGCTCACTTTCTTCAGTGTCTTGCTTCATAGTTTTCCTCTTCTACGTTCTACTTGAACCTACCTTTGCAGTGTGATTGATATTACTCCTCCAAACAGTTTGAAGGATGGCAGCCAAGAGGTTAAAGGTGACATAACAGAGCACAGAGACAAAGACTGGACACTGTGTCATCTGTCAGACCTCATGCTGTTGCCACCACCACACTACCAATTGGGGCTTTCCTTAAATTAACCCTAAGACACAGACACAGACACACAGACACACACACACACTTTTCTCTATCTATCCGATCTCAGGGGAACACATGTGGGACAGTTTGTGCCAGCATGAGGGCAGATGTCAGTCATGGCGACTACCTTTGTGTGTGGAGAAATGACCCTTACTGCTTCATTTCATTGTCATTCATTTGGTCCTGTGGAGTTTGTTCATTTTTACTGTGAGCATGACGCATCCAATTCATCACGTGGCTTAAAAAAAAAAAAGCTCGGCAGACTGTAAATGCATATGGAGTGACATGTGCCTGACTGGATGGATGCATGTCTGGAATTGGGAATGGAGATTGCATTAGGCATGTTGAGATGCAGTTATGTTAATTTACATAAAATAAAACTCTTGCTTCTTGGTTGTAATGGTAAATAACAACTGTTTAAAGGTTTTATTCATCATGAAAACATAAAAAACAAAAACAAAAAAAACCCTTTAAGACTATTAACAAGCCAGAGTGCACAGTGTGGGCAATGTTAATTTATTTTATTCGTTTTAGAAATACATTTTCTACATTCGGAAATAAACAAGAGCAAAAACACTCTTGTTGCATGCGCTGATTTTTGTTTTTTAGGTTAACCATGAAAAAGTGGACGCTCAAAGTGAACAAACGACGACTCTTGTAGTTGCTTTCTGGCAGCTTAACATTACAGTAAAAAACATTATCATACATTATAAATTAGGAGGGGGGGGGGGGGGGGTACATTTATACACAAATCGACTCAAATCTACAGCGATAAAATAGGTTTGCTTTTGAAGCGGTAGATGACGCAAGGAAATAATAATAATAATAATAACAATAATAGGCATTACAATGCATCAAAACTGTCCCGCACAACAATAGTAGAGAAGCTTTAAGCCATATGACAATACACAACATGTTCATATATAAACAGACGCGGACACAGTTGCCCAGCAGCTCAAATTATCCAGTTATTATCTACCTATTTAAATAGGCCTGTACAACAAATTTACCTTCATGTTTCACAGTCTCACCACAAACACTGCGTAAAGATTCTTCGCTGTGTTTGTGCTGTCTCAAATCATCTAGAATATATCACAGGATCAGTCATGTTTACAGAAGAAAGTGGAGTCTAGTTCCAGGGCCGATATTCTGGATTTAAAACTGTTAAGCCGCTGTAAGGAAAGTTTTGTCCGCTATTCTTCTGATGGTCCTTCAGCGGAAACAGGGACTCCTCCTGCAATCCTCTCTCCGGAGAAGACGGGAGAATGGTGCTGTCCAAGATTTGCCTTTCTGCGGGGAAGAAAAATACCAGAAAATATGTAGTTTAAAAAAAAAGTATGCAACATTTTAGTTTGGCAGTTTGCAGTAGTTTTTTTTAAGGGCATTGCCAATGACAGCAGTCTGTAGCAAAGCTAATTAATATTTCAACTGTCTTAGGTTAATTTTATTATGGAATATTATTATTATTATTATTATTATTATTATTATTATTAATAATAATAATAGTACTGAACTTCTATTCCTCTTAATATTCGATTGCTTCAATTGCTCTACTGTAATGAAGCTTTAGACAGCACCCATAAAAACGTCTGAACCCATAAAATAAACACCTGATGCCATGCTGTTAGCCTAAAACACTTCCCATGCGGGTATTTTAAATCGAGCGCTTACTTTTGTGGCTTTTCATGTGGTATTTAAGCTCCTGCTCTTCTTGGAAAGACACTCCGCACAGCTCGCATGGATACGGCTTGTCTCTGGCGTGCGTCCGACGGACGTGGCTGTCGTGGGCGGCGTGGGAGGCGAAGGCCTTCCCGCAGTGCTTGCACTTGAAGGGCCTCTCACCGGAGTGCTGTCGGATGTGTGTGCGCAGAATGCTGGAGGCAGTGAAGGCCTGGGAGAGTGGAGTTTAAAACACTGGGTAAATAAGCGCAATTTCAGTTGTCAAGTTAAAGGCAAGATAAACGTTGTTTATTTTTTTTTATAAGCTAACAGTTACCTTTTTCACAGGAGCCAAAAAATATTTTTCAGAAAAAGTTTTGATTTTTGATTTTTTTTAATGCTCCTTAACATTTCGTGAACACTTTTGTTAAAGGATTTTTTCCCCCTGTTTTTGTGGCATTTTTAGGGGCAGCCTAGTGCTCAAAGGCGGCAAAAACCTTTGGGCTCGTGCCACATTGCTAAAATAGTCGAAATAAAGGAGAAAGGGGAACAGCTTGAACAAAACGTCCACAGTCCGCATAAAAAGGGAAGGATATCGAGAACAAAAAAAACTTCTGCTCATTCCAGGGCCATAAAATAAAAGTATAATCTTGGCAGACAAAGGGGTGGGTGTACATCTGGCGATAATTAGCATGTAAGTGTCTATGCAGAGCGTGCCCTCCGCGAGGAACAATAAGGAGAGGCGCGTGCCAAATGCACCGTAACAGGAGGAAACCCGAAATGGTTTAAAGAGGAACGAGTAGAAAGCCTGCAGGTCTAATAGAAGCAGGTTGGGAAAAACCTCTCAGAGGACAGTGTCGTTATTGCTGGTAAAACAATTTATGTTTCTAAGATTTTCATTTTATTTTTTTTGTATATATTTATTTTTGGCAGCACACCCATGGCGTATTCAAACTATTCTGGCACCAGCAATTAAGTCGAATTCCAGGATTTATTCCTATTTTTCTTCAGCATCGAGCCAATTGTCAAACGGTCTCGTCTTTGTCAAGCCAAACGCATCTTTAGAAAGAATACAAAAAAAGCTTCTTACCTTATTGCAGTAGACACACTTGTACGGACGTTCACCCGAGTGCACGCGCATGTGTTTGTTGAGACTGGAGGACTGGGAGAAGCTTTTCCCACAAACCGAGCACTGCAGCAAATTCACATACACAAAGTGTCACTCGAATGCATTAAGCTCAAAATAAAGCTAAAAAGAACCTAACCTCATTTTGTGAATGGGTTTAAATACATTTCGGAGTTGTTTTCGCTTTTCAGAAACAAAACAAAATGCAAGTCTCATATAAATGTTATTATTTTTTTTTATTTTTTTACGTCCAATAAAAATCTGAAGGTCCCTGTGACGCAGTGTAGGAGCTGTTCTTTCAGCACCATCTAAAACTTTTCACAGACCACAACCATGTAAAGGGAGGTTTGTGTGGAAATCCCTCACAAAAGCAAGACGGATGCAGGGATGTTGTACCTTGTGAGGTCTGTGTTTCTCGTGGACGTGGAGGATGTGGATCCGTAATCTGTCCCTCTTCTCGAAAGATCTGTTGCAGAGGTGACACGGAAACTTCCTGTCCCCCTGATCCACGCAGCGGGTGTATTTCAGGTGTTTGTCTCTGTAGTATTTGTACGCAAAAACCTTCCCACATCTGTCACACTTGAAGCCTTCGCTTGAATCTGGGGAAAAACTTTTTTTTTTACAAAAACACTAAATATATGTATGATGATTAAAAAACTGAAGAAGATTAAATCCTGACCTTCAGAGGGAGGCACCGCGTTGCTGTCCTCTCTAGGGTCTTTCAGTGTGAGGGGGATCCCGAGGAACTGGATGTAGCAGTCTCCGTACCACACCAAAAGCTCCTGGCCTGGCGTGATCTCCTTGCAGGCCTCGTAAAATATCTGGCCCTGGACCTGCACGGCAACCAGGTTCTGCTCCTCGGGAAAGCGAGCGCACTTCACCAGAGACATCCAGTTACCAGATCCCCCTCTTCCGTCCACAAAGTGACTGAGGCGGCCGTTCTCAAACACCTGCAGGGTGTGTTAGAAGTATTAGAAGTATCGACAAAAAAAATCTAGATAAAGACCAGTACTGTGAGGAGACAATTCACCACCCTACCTCCCACATCAAGGTGTTATCGTCGTATATTTTAATTTCGCTTGTGTTGACTACTTTTCCTTGGAAAGGTCCAAAACGGGCGCCTTTAGGAATACTGCGTTTATCCGCAAAAACACCACAGCTCGAAGCGTTTCCCCAGGATGCCTGGAGAATGGTTAACCCTGCAGCACAGAGCCAAAGCGGTCTCAGATTTCATTACTCTATCATGCAATCAAGGACACACGTAAAGGTGATTCAAATAAATAAATAGATAAAAATGGTGGCTTCTTACCCTCTGGAAGTTCAAGAGTTTCTTTGTCCAGTGGGAAAATGTGTGAGTCAGAAACTAAAGAGAAAACAAACAAATGTAAACAAAATAGGGAGATAAAAAAGGTTTATCGTTACTATTTGAGCGGGAGTATTTGAGTAGTGTTTCATCTTTAACTGCATTACAAAGATTCTGATCGATGTGTTATATTCGGCTATAATAGTAGTGACAGTGAAACATTTATGTTTGGGGGATAGCGTGAAATCAAGGGCAGTTTTTATTATCGCACACCAAACAAAAATGAAACGCCAGTCATTTTAATCCATAGTCCGTAATCTGAATTCTCACTTGAGTTTTCCGGCAGGGCCACTCCTGATATGGCGTGACCCACGCTACGCTCCTGGCTGCCGGAGTATCCGTAGAGCACCGTGAACAAGTCGTCCTCACTGAAGTTGTACGATGCGCCCTTTTTCTCTGTGGAATGGTCCGTGCTCCGGAGCCGAAGGAAGCTCTCCTTGGGCGGTGTGTTGGCGGATGTAGGAGCAGAAGAAGACCGTTCACTGGACGGGCTGCTGAAGTCTGAAGACAGCGGACCGGCGGCGTGTTCGGTCACCACAGCAGCCAGCTCCTCCGGTTTGGAGTAGAGTGGGTGTCCGGGCAACATCTGACTCAGATACGGGATGCTGGAGGCGCTCAACATGTGTTCGTGGAGGACCGAGGCGTTGTGGCCGGCCTGGCCGAGAAAGGGAGTGGCCCCGCCGTGCAGGCTGAGCGGCAGGGAAGCCTGAGCGTCCGACACCAGACGACCGAGGGACTTGAGCGGGTGGAGAAGGTTGTGCGTACGCGGGAAGAAGTCCACATAGTGATGAGGGCCGGGGAGAGGAGCTGGGTAGAAGCCGCGGGCAGGACTGCCCTTCAGCATGCCGGCTGGATAGCTCTTCTCCTTCAGCATTACAGAGATGCTGGACAGGGACACCGACATGACAGCACAGGAGGTGAGGCAAAGGGTCAAATGGAGAAGATGATGTAGCCTTCTGTGGGGAAGAGAGATAGAAGCAAGTGGGAGCGTGGGTAGAGGGGAGGGGGTGTAGTCATAAAAGTTTAATGTAAGAAATCTAAAAAAGGAAACAGGACATCAAAAGAGGCCGAACCCACCAGAACTGATTATTTTAATGAACGTAAGACTTTACTTCGCTCTCCAGTTATGAGCATTTCTTCCAAATATTTTAAGATTTTTCCAAAGGTGTTAAGAAGCTTGGCAACCCTCTGGTTAAATGTGGAACTGATACAAACTGCAGATGATTATGGCTAAGAAATTGAAATCTACAACAGGTTCGCAGTGTTTTTCTTTTAAAATGAAAAGCAATGAAACTGTCGGCGACAGATGAAAATACTGCGCACATAAAGGGGGAAAGCAATCCGCAGTGAACTCGGACAGCCGATTTTGCATTATTTCCAGCTGAAGGGTCACACACAAGCCACACATCAAATGTTCATCAGAGGCTTTTCAGATGACCCCACTGCATGATGGTGTGCTTTTTAGGAACAGTTTACCAGTCAGCCAGTAAATAGAGAGACAAATCAGGGTCATGACACTAATTAAAGAACCGCTGGCCAGAGCAGAGGTCAACATTAATGAAGCTTTTAATGACTTTTACAATCAGCCCGCTGTATGAAGGGAAATAGGGTCGCGATAGGAGTGCGTAATGCCCGCTGGGGGGGCTTTAAAATTACTTTTTTAAAGGTACAAACAAATATGAATCATGTGAAATGACTGAAATTAAAGCGGACCGCTACAAACATTTTGTGAACTTTAATAAAGAAGCTTACCTTCTGAAAACAATTAGAGGAGCTTCACGCGGGCGATGTGACCGTCATGCCCACAGGCCAGAGTTTGATCAACCTCCCGTGCTGTAAAATCAAACACTGCAGACAAACGTTCAGATTCTGCCGGGAGCAGCCGAAACTTAAGAGAGGATGTGCTGCTCTGTGGTCATCTGAGGGCACCTATGCTGTATACAGCTATCTCCTTACTCCTATTGGCCAGGAGTCAGCTCAACCTCATGCATTTCAATGCCACCCACCCCATAGGAATAGATTTTCTCAGGGCCAACCCACCCCCGTGTTCTTTGCACTTCGGAGTCGGCTCTCTTTGCCACAGTGAGGCCGATTATGAGAACGAGCCTAAGATTTCAATTTGCTCACGAGGCGTGGAGTGGATTATCGTGCTTCACACTTAGACGCTAGAAATAAAGAAGAGATTTAAAAAAAAATAGCGGGGAAATGACCAGGCATTTATTAGATCACTGCTCCGACCTTTATTGTATACAGAAAAAAAACTTAACCCAATCCCCATCAATACTTCAGTAAAGTGCAAATGTAAAGTTGTTTGCTTTTTTACAAAAGGTTTTTATTGCTAATTTTAAACAGGCAATTTTCTTGTGCTCTAGATCAGCGGAGCTTCTTGTGTTTTTTTGGAAAAATAAAACAAACATAAGAGGCCTACAGCTTCATAAAACCATTTAAAAAGCTCAGTTTTTACTGGCGAATGAAATATTTCATTCGAAACTTTTGGCGATTCGATGACTTGCGATCTTTTATATTAATAAAAAAAAAGTCTACCAATTATATAACATTTACAATAGCTTATCATATACTGAAATATATTTGTTCAACTTTGTTATGTTTATGAAAAACTAAATAAAGATGTCACTAAGTAGCCAGCTAATAACTTTTTTATGTTTCAGTTAGAAAAACAAAACCTGAACACTAATCTTCGTGCGCTGGGAAATGAAATAAGAGTCGCTCGATTAAATAATGCAATAACAGAATTCTTTATTTACAAGGCAAATAGCATCAGCGAAGCCATATTAGTTCACAACTTGCATAACTGTGGTTTTAACTTCTCTTGTATATCTAACTTTGCATAAAACGCTCACACACTAGGGGTACAATGATCGATGCGGGTATACAGTGTGACTCGTGAACAATGCAGAAAAAATATCTCGGGAGGAGGGGGGTAAAACACAACAGTAAGCTTTCTTCAGAAAGTCCATAGAGTATATTACATATTGCTTCGGTATCCCTATGTATCATCACCTTTGTCCATACAAACAGTGAGCGGAGGGCGAGGAGATGACCCAACACGGAACAGAGAGCAAAGGAGAACCGTGACCAAGTTCCCAGCAGCTGAGAAGAGTTGAACAATGATGCACCCATTCAATATTGTACACAAGTCATTATACAAATTTATACAGACAGCGGTGTAATGTACAAGAACGGACAAAATCTAAGGCATTATGCTAGGGTTTTTAGCATTTCAAGGTTGCATCTTAGCACTAAGAAATTGGCAGACAATACAAAAGGGCATTTAAAGTTCTTCAAAACCATAAGTTACAGAGGAAAAAAATATTTTTGATTCATGGGTCCAAAGCCTGGATATCTGTGAGGGGCAAAAATCATTTATTTGCTCCTGTCCTCATTATAAGTGCTAAAAAGAAAAAAAAATGCACTGCTACCAACATGGCTTTAAGTCTTTTTAAAATCTTAACAATCTTTGGAAATTTTGCAAAGGGCTGTGATTCCTTTTTTAAAAATGGCTCAAAAGGCTGATTCTGCACGGCCGCATCTTTTTTTTTTTTTTCCTTGTACAATCAAAACAGCATCTATCAAAAAGGTGGGATCTCCTGTAGGTCTACGACAACAACTAGAACAACAAAAAAAGCACCTGCAGAACAACCAAAGCGTTAATGCAGGCTTCCTTTGTTCCACAGTTGAATTGCTACAGCTTCAAATTTCATACAGAAATTAAAAGTGGAAAAAACAAGGAAAAAGAAGCAACGATGGATAACGTCAGAAACACCGAGAAGAGCACGGTGTAACCGCACATGTTGTCCACACCTCAATGCACCACCAGTCACATCCTTAGGCCTTTATGGACAATACATTCAGAGTGATTCTCTTCCTGTTTTATGATGTAACATTTACATCAGACCCTGTTGAGTGACATCATCATAAATTTCTTGTTTTTCCTGTGGGCCAAACCATGGTAACCATCAAATGGTTACTTAGAAAAAATAAATAAATAAAAAGAAAATGAGTAGAATTCAGAAATCCAATTGAAATGTGAAGATTATTTGGCTTGCTCAAAGTCTGTCCTGGGTTAAAATAGTCAATATAAAAAGTTTATTTTTTTTTTTTGAGGAAAATCTTCTGAGGTTAGAGAAGATGACTCGCTTTAGATCTTGTGAAGGCCAAACCAACCCCCCCGTCTGGTGGGGCACAAGAACAAGCAGGTCATTACTGAACACTTTATAGGTGAACTAACTGCCTGAGGTCATAAAATATGGCTAAGTGTCTGTCAGAGCAGCTCTTGTGAAGCGTGCAGTCTTAACTCTGACCTCTGCTATAGAAGAACGGCTGGAGGCAGAGAGGGCATGTGTCAATATGGGGACCACAAACTAACTCCCTCTCCAGATCTCAGCCTATGCTGCATAATCTAATAGGAACGCTGTGTGTGTGTGCTGTGTATGTGTGTGTGTCTGTGGATGTAGACTTTCTTGGTACAAACGGCAATAAAAAACTGTGTTTAATACTGCATCCAAACGCAGAGGAAAAACGTGTCCTTTTTTCCCAGGAAACTGTACAAAAATTACAAAAAAAAACCAAACCAAAAAAAACCAAACCAAAAGATTCTCAAGTAATTGTTATTGCTTGTTTACAACACACAGAACAGTTTGCACCTAGCAGCTTGTATGAAGCATTTTTCCACTCCAGACAACATAGAAAGCACACTTTATCTTTTTTTTTTTTTTTTTTTTTTTTTTAAGTGTATGGCTGTGTTGAATTGATTTTTTTCCTTCTTTTATTTATTTTTGTTGTGTTCTATGCTAAAGGCAGAGAAGCAAGCGATAATCTGTACACTGTATACACAGCACACCCATTTACAACCCTCCCTACCTCCCGCCCGCACCCCTGTCTGCACTGTACCAGAACTTTAAGAAGGTGAAGGTTCTCCCTCCACTTCCTCAAAAAACACACACACACACAACCCCTCCCCCCAAAACACTGCTCTGCTTCAGGAGGCAGTTGGGGACCAGGCTGAGAGACGTTAAGCCCCAGGGAATAAAATAAATAGGAAAGAAAACGATTTTACTTATTGTTATGTACAAACTCTGTAATTAATTTCAAACTATATTTGATTTTGACATCTTCTGAAACTACATGACCAAAGCAAAATCCACCATTCAGGTTAATAGAAGAATCTTCTCAGAAAGAATACAACCATTGCTGTTAAAATTATAAAAAGAAGTGCCTCTTTCACAATTTTAGAAATATTCTTCTTGCTACTAAGATAAAGAATAATCTACAATAATTAAAATGAATCTATACAGAAAATAAAACTTAATTTTATACACTATATAAACCTCTTTAATTAATCTAATCTTAGAATTCACCATTCAAACCAGTCTTCTGCAGTGTTTTCTTCCCCCCCACGTTCAGTTTCTCTCTCACTCTCTTTTCTAAACACCATATTTTTCACTCTACATCTTAAATTTTCACAACAACAAAAATACAAACAGAAACAAACAAATAGGAAAAATCTAAAAAAACAACAACAACAACAACAATAATAATAATTATAATAACAAAAACAATAAAATAAAGAACAGCAAAAAGGCAAAATCGGCTAAGTGTCTGAGCTCCATCCATAAGTGTGAACATAACTTGGGAGTATTTGCTGCCATTCGGAACTATGTGGAAATTTCTCCAACGATCCAGAGGTTGGGGGAGGGGGTGGAGAATAAAGGGGGCTCCGGGGGTAGAGAAGAGAAGAAATCAGTGTATGTGATCTTTCGAGATGAGATTGTAAATGGCCGCTGTCCACTGAGAGGAATACATTCATCTGAACAAAATCCACCCACTGCCGCCCCCTTAAGTCAGTGTACCCCACCAGGAGGCCTACAGTAAGTCACACTACGGTGAATGCAGGTGGACAGGCAGATTGACTGGCTCGTCACGAGGCTCTCCCTCCAGGAGGATTAGGCTTGTTGGGACAGATATCCGCGATCCTTCCCCAGCCAGTGTCTGAGTGGGATCCAGCTGGACAGACGGCAAACTTGAGCTGGGGAGGGGCGAGGGGTCGGGGGTCAGGGCACGGCCTGGCTGGTTCAAGGGGCAGTCGGTTGATTACGTGTTTTCTTTCTTTCTCTCTCTCTTTTTCTTTTTTAAATAATTAAAGGGCCGATGCGCTTCTTGAGCCAGGTTGATCACTGAGGTCCAGGTGAGTAGCTCCATGGGGGTCAACAGTATTTCTGCAGAGAAACAGCACACTGTAAGTCCCAACTAGAAAGGCAGTTACTGAATCCGCAATTCAACAGCAGCACATCTGACTGGTTAACTTGAACTTGCAGAACCTAAACTTGTTTGCAGAGCGGAGTGCATCGTCGGCTCAAAAACAAGTCGGTAAATCACAGATGCCTGCACTAATGGGCAAACAGTAAATAATTGAAATAATCTAAGTGCCAATATTTTTCTATAATCCTGCAAGGGAGATAAATCAAGTGACACGTATACTGGTGTGTTACAACAGTCTCAAGTGCAGACATCGAATGGCAGCCCCTTGGTTAAATATTCATGGCCCTTTATTGGCTTAAAAGCATCGCGGACAACAACAGTGCTTTCCATATACCAAGCTAACAATACCAGTGAGACAAAGGAAGAAGGATTAACTTGGACAACATTAAAACAATGATAAACACCAGCAACTAAGTGCTGCCAAAGTGAAAACATTTTCACATTTAGTGAGTGGGAGAAGTAGCTTATCTACATGCAAGTATGACTTCACCTCTCCTAATGACGTAGGGTCACTCTCCTGAATGTGTGTAAAGGCTGTGGCGATTTGACAGATCTGAGGCCTTAAGGAGTCAAGCTCTCCATGTTAAGCCAACCAGCTCGTGAGTCCACAGCTGACAGAGGCTGGTCTTTGATCGGCATACCCGTCTTTAGCCGTCTACAGTCTCAACGCTCCGGCTTGGAAGTGCACATTGCTAATTACATCACTGACCTCTAAGTTCAAGTTATGCAGCAGAACTACAGCAAGAAGAGTTATGTAAACAACTAAATTATTCACTAGCCTGCTGGTTCAGTAAGTGTACCCAAACACTCGGGGTCGTATGATAAGACAAACACTGATAGTAGAAGCCAGGAGTGGAGAGAAAAGCCTTTTAGTATTTCTTGGTCCCCTGATTACTGTGTAAAACTTTGTGGGGTCCATTCAGTTAACCTGGAACTGATTTCTACAGAGTACGACTGTAAAGAGATACCCTGAGGATATTACAGGAGCCCCTGAACACCTCTAATTCGGTCAGGCCAAGCCCGATGATGCCCGACTGTGAAAGGATGAGAAACACCAGTGGGTATTTCCTAAACCACTCAAGTTTCACCATTTTTGCTCTAACAATTAGAAAAAAAAATAAAAAAGCTTCCTAATGTTGTCTCATTTAAAGGACCAATGTATCTGGACTGGCCTGAAAGTATTTACCTGTTCTTGCCCCATGGAGGGCAAGCCAGGTGAGGGACCCGAGGCCATGGACGTGACACTCATTTGTCCGGCCATCTGGCCCATGCTGCTGGTTGCCATGTTGGAGGCCAGTGACGCGTTGTTGAGGTTTATGCCATTGCCGTTGTACATGTTGCTGTTATTCGGCTGGCTGAACTGCGGCGATGCCTGCTGCTGCGAGAACATACTGCGGAGGAGAGAGAAGTTGTGTAAGTAAACACAAAATCAATAATATGAATGCAGAAAGAAAAGTACGTGACAACACTCACTTTGGGGTGTGACCTGCTCGGTCAGCCAGAGAAATCTGGCAAGTTTTTCATCTTTAACAAGTGGTACAAACAACTCTATGGATAATGGATGTCAATACTCTCTATGGATATCAACAATGTTGTTGATAATCATGAATCTCCTCACGAGCCCTTCCTAAAAATAGCTACGCATATATTCATAGAACTCGAGTTGACAACATGAACTGATGCTGTAATGAGGTGCATCAGCCATCCTTACCTGTTGACTCCCATATTACCCTGCGGCCATCCATTCATGTCAGGGGAACCCTGGAAAGCAGCACTCTGCTGGCCCTGCTGCATCATTGGGGACTGTGTGTGGGCCATGCGGGGTGAAAGCAGAGGGCTCTGTGGTGTGCCGGGACCTCCAAATGTTCCATCTGCCTGTTGGCTCATACCTGTGGATCAAAAGAGGTCAGCCCGACTCAACCCACGGAGACTTGTTAATAAACCAATGCAATGAGTAAGGAAGTGTAGTCGACTCCATGCAAATGACACAAACATGCCACATAAAGACAAAACACTTTGACGAGCACCTCACGCGATAATAGCCCATTCCAGAATTATTAGCCAAAATTTATATTTCCGTCATGCATGTGACAAATAGAAGGCAGAGAACTAGAAAGAAAATGGATTGGGAGATAGGTCAGGAGGGAGAAAGGGGAGAGAGAGATGAAACTATTGCTCTGCAGGCACCCACAAGCCATAAATAAAAAGTTCTCTAACAAACCAGATTACCAAATTATATAGATCATACCCAGGCTGCATGTCAAGCTGTTAGACTGACAGGTACCAGAGATGATTCATGTCCTTACTGATCACAATATTTAGAGTTTGGCATCAGTGTGGAGCATGAAATAATGCTTTATTGTGCTTCTAGTGTCCCCTGGTGGAGCAAGAGTGAATAGCCAGGTCACCCTTTTTGGACAGCGCACAAAATAATAAAGACATATGGCCACACTTACAGACAACTACTCACAAGTTATTCCGTTTTAAAGGGGAGAATATTAAGTATGATTTGCATGATGCAATGGAAGCTGATTATTCTAGTCATCAGTATATAAAGTTACAAATCGCATGATAGCAGCTACCAAAAAGCACATGAAGCAGCTCAGGTGGTCACATCAACACACACATACGAACACGAACACAGGTAGTAGGGTGAGGTGTAGGGTGAGGTGTGTGGTTGGCTGGGGTGGTGGAGCAGTACCTGAGTTGGGAAACTGAAAGGCACTGTGCTGCATTTGGGGGCTGAGTACGGCCCCGTACTGTCCGCCCATCATGTTTGTGTTTCCCATCATCATCTGTGAGGAGGAGGAGGGAGTGGAGGAAGAGGAGGAAGTGCCATGCAGGTGGAGGTTGGGGGTAAGAGAGGGCAGGCTGGGGGAGAGAGGAGAGGGGAAGGAGCTGGTAGGGGGAGGTGACGAAGCCAGGCCTGTACTGGTACCGTAGCTGGGCGGGTAGGGGAGCTGCTGGGGGTTGGCCTGGGGATTCCGAGGGTTACTCATGCCTCCGGCGGCCATGTTGGGAGGCAGGTTGAGGCCCTGAGCCCTCATGGCCATGCTCCTTTGCTGCTGGACCTGCTGGGCCTGTTGCACCTGCTGCTGCTGCTGCTGCCTCTGTCTCAGGTGATTACTCAGCAGCTCCCGCTGACGTTGTGCCAACATCTGAGCATTGATGGTTCCCTTCAAGTAAGAGAGGTGGTTTGAATATAAAAAACAAAACAAAAACCCCCACTAACAGCATCTACAAAAAGCAAGTCTACACAACACTGACATCATAGCCTTTAATTTACTGCAAGCTATTAAAGAGATGAACCCTACCTACAGTCACAACATGTCTGTGCAGGCGGCTCATGTAATGATAGTGGGCATATACCTGGTTTGGAGCATTAGTTCTAAGAGGTAGGTTCACATTTGACACACCGCTCATCTGAGTCATCATTGGTTGGCGATTCTGCTGGAAGAAAAAACAGAGGAAAATGGTTGTTACAGAGAGAAATATACACTTTTTAACCCTCTGTAGCTGACGGAGATGCTGTGTGTCTAAAAAAACAAAAACAAACAAACAAACAAACAAACAGGATTTTCAAGGAAAGCCCTCAAAGCACTAACACAAAACAAAACAAAAACAAGACACCTTTCCTATTGGTGGAAAAATACATCACATCAACCAATCACACACTTCTATGGCAACATGTGGTATTTGGTTGCTAAGGAAAAGGAGAAAAAAATGAAAGTAATGGCAAAAGAGAGCGATATAAATAGCAAGTTTCGAGACATTTAGCATGTTTGGATTCTACAGTTAGTGTGTAGTGTAGTCATGTTTTTGTTTGTGTGTGTCAAAACAATGAGGCCGCTCGTTGTGTGTCAATGAAGCCACTACTGAATATCAGAAATGGCCAAAAAGCCACCAAAGGCAGATTGAAATGTACACGCTATCTGCAGGTGGACAACAGGAGTCACACACCTCGAAGGTTTCATGCCTGTGTACAAATTTAGCAAACAACAATTTATATTTGCATTTCAAGTTATGAATATGATGCATTAAACATATTTGTGGTTTTCATAGTTTAAAAAAATAATTTCAACTTTATACTTAATTTTAAAAGTATAAAGTAAATTAAAAGTAGGAAAAAATGGCCAATTATATCCATGACCCTGGAGGGTTAAATAATCTAATTTTTATGAAGACACTGTTAATCAGGATTTGAAAATAACATAATCTATAGTTTTACATTAGAATTAGGCTAAAGTCCACTGGAAGCCTAATGCGTGGCAGGTAGATTTAAAAGTTCCTATGTTGTCATCGAAGCTGCTAAAATGTCACCCTCAAGGATAAAAACACAATTCCTGTCCGTGTGTTCTCGATCCTAAAGAGAGAGGTTATAGTAGAGTCAAGAATCAGTGAGCAAGAGTACTTCCAGCAGTGTCAGGACAGTCTAGATTCATGTGCACCTGCTGTGACTGAAGCCGGTGCTGGAGTTGCAGTCGTAGTGTGTTGGGCTGGTTGGGGACGACTCCAGTAGGCCTGAGTCCTGGCCGGGCCGGCATTCGCATCATTTGGAAACCTGGCCGTGGACCCATCTGGCCAGGCATCGGGTGGAAACCTGGCTCTTGCATGGGGCCACCAGGGTAGCCTCTCGGTGCCATGTGTGATGCTGGGGGACCGAACTGCTGGGTGTACATGGGGGGCTTCTGATCCAACATCACCGAGGGTTCCTGGGGGAACTGGTCTGGCTCCAGTGATTGGCTCTGAAACAGGCAGCCATATATTATTAAAAAAAATGCAGCACCACAAACAAAAATAATAAAACATCACTTAAAAACCAAGAATGTTATAATGTAGGTTTGGCAGGATGGAAATCCCACCTGTTCTACCATAGCAGGGATCCCCAGAGCACGATCGAGCTCCTCCAGGCCATCAAAGTCTTTTAGTGCGGTGTACAGCTGAGACATCAGAGCCCCCTCGTCCACTGCACTGCCATCACTTGAGCTGAGCCCTGTATTGCACAGCAGATCATCCTGGGGTGGAGCCCTGAGCGAAGAGGAGACAAACAAATATTTTAAAAACATTGTCTTGTATATGCCACAGCAAACATTTAGACCAACAGTTAAACTATTAAAAAATATAGAAGTCTGATGAGAATAAAAATGTTAACTGTGTAAAATTATGCCACTGAGCTACGCTGGTAATGAGCTTACCTGCTCTGGTTTACAAAAGCTGTCTGATCAATTGGCATCATGCTGTCTGGCCAGGGGGCCGTCTGGTTGGGTGGAGCCTGTTGTTGTGAGAAATGGTCACCAACCATTCCAATGTCTATATCTGGTTGGGCTAAATAGAGAAGAAAAAAAAAAGATTGGCTAAATATTAGACAGTGAAGTACTTATGGGTCATGATGAATCAAGAGTGAATACTCTTTAAAATAAAGGAACGTGCAGGGTAGCAGATCTGAGTTAACGCCATGTGCTGCACTGTGGTTAACCACTAGATGGCAGCTTTTACAAGTATGACAAGTAGATATCTGCTAAGGAGTTTTAGATGGATCACACCTGACAACTCAGATCTAATTTCCACAAAGTACAAGTAATTTTGTTCTGGGTTTCTATACTGACATGCTGGAGAATCTGGTACTCTCTTAGGGGCTGGGAAATAGCTTTATTGCATTGCTCAGTCTGAAAACCAGCAGTGTGGTTCTTTCTGCATTTAAAACATTGTAATATGTATTTTTTTGGTACACAGCGCTCTTACTATTAGGCATAATTGGAGACTGCATCATCTGTCGGGGCCCTGGTTGGCTGTTGGGCCTCATGGGAGTACCACTGGGTCCCGTCCTGCCCTGTATGGCATTTTGATGGCCAGGGCCCGGCGCTCCTATAGGAGGTGCAGAAGCTGGGCCTACCCAGCCCTCCTGCTGCTGCATGCCTGGCCGTGGACCACTTGGAGCCATCAGTGCTGGGGGAACACACACACACGAAGATAAGAACCAATGAGAAAAATCTCAGGACAGATTTCAGTAGATGCCCGCTGCCCCCATGATGCTACATAAGGAGGAAAGACTAATATGTGGGAGTAGCAGTCAGAGAACTTTGTGCCAGTGTGGGTGATTGTTTCCTGTCACAGGAAGTGAGTCACAGTGCCATGGCATGATACGTTAAAGGGTGAGCGACACACACGAGGAACGAAGTCCTTCCTCAGAACTCAGGAGCAGCTCTAAGTGTTACCACAGTTATCTAGGAGAAGAAAAATACATTTCTGTCTCTACTTGTTTGGCTGTTGTGAGATTGAAAGGTGGAAATCACACTTCACAAAAACCTGTCAAAAACTGAAAAGAGATTCATTACAGACAGTCAATCTAAACTGAGGAAACACATTCAGCGCTATGTAATCTGAGAAACAATGATCTCAAGATTTAGCCTCCGAGCAAGACGGCCAATGTTTCAGGGTTTCCTTCATGCAGCTAAAGCCTGCTCAAATGTGATTTATCATTAGACTACAAAACTAAAACAAAGCTTCTGGTAGCTAAATACCTGCACAGTAACAAGATAAGCCACTCTTACAGACTGAATATTTTCATCCAGCAATCTGAGCATAAACAAGCATTTAAACATGGATTTAATTCATTTTTTTAGGATATAGTGAGGTGTGAAGGCAGTATCACACACATTCAGACAAATACAAGCTTCTGCAAATCATAACCATCACACCTACCTGCATTGACCATAGCAGCCTGGTTACCCATCATGCCATGGTTCCCCACCATGCCTTGCTGTTGCTGCATAACAGTGTATGGGCTTGTGGTCCTTATGGGGTACTGTAATGATGGCTGCTGGGGGGACATATTCACGTCCAGAGACACACTTCTAACAGACAAACCCCTTCCTGGCTGGCCTGGTCGAACACCGCCAAAGTCTGAAGACAGGAATAAATGCAGCTTATTCCTGCATGCTCATTGGAGTATTTTATGAATATACAATGTGGTTAGTGCACTTTTTTCTGTTTTTCAAACAAAGAAAGGGACTCACTAGTGGGTCCCATGCCGGGCCCAAGGCCCCGGTGTTGCGGCTGTGCAGCCATGACAGGACTGCTCTCGGACATCTGCAGGATGTCATTGATGATGTTCTGTTTGTCCATGGGACTGGGCAACGAAACAGGCCGCGGCTCACAGAAGAGCTGTGGCTGAGCGTTCTGCAGGTCATTCAGGATGTCATCCAGCTCCGATGACTAGAGGACAGATAGACAAGTGGGGGGAAAAAAGTGAATTAAATTTGCTGTTAAGGCTCCCATTAAGAAACCCTTCACTCATTCACCTGTAAATGCACAAATCTAAATTATTATTAAGCACATCTACCGAAAGCAAACTTCCACGAGGTGTCTTTCAGTGGGATTGGCCTTGTTTATAAAACAGGATAACTAGAAGAAAAAAAAAAATGGAGCACTTTACATCAAATCTAGGCCAGACTTCACTTTGACTTAGCTTCCCAGATTCTCATTCTACTTTGCGCTTGCTGAGTGGTTCTTTCAGGAGGTTTATTACAACTTCTCTACTTTTAAATCCAAAATTTTACTCCCACTGAACTAAGAAAACAACAAATACAGAAAACATGTGGCTACTTAAACTTTGTCCTGCCAAAGTAAAACAGTAGAGCAGATATAAGCAGCAGTCGGGCTAATGCCAACTGTTTGAACTCCTCTCTGCCTCCTTACTGTAAACAGCTGTACTGAGCCAACTCTTTGCAGCCTGAAGCTGCATTCATACACAGCTGGACTCTCTATACAATTTCTGTTTCATTTCTCCACACACACTCAAACACAAGGGCATGCTGTGGACCTGATCTTGAACAAAAGAACTGGAAGAACCACAAAAGAATAAACTTCTTAGTGTCCGTTTCACAACACTGGCATGGCGTGTATTTATCTTTCTGTCACAGATGCGGAGGACACAATAACAGGAACTCTTGAATAATGCAGCTCAGTAAAACATCTCGGCAACCCACACCCTTTAAAAAAAAACAACAACTGTCAAAGCATTAATAAGCAACAACCAAAAAGAAACTACAATTTCACAAAAGTGATCCGGGCACTTTCTAGCGAGGCTTGAGGGACTTTGAGTAAATAAGTTGCACTAGCTGCAACTGTCCACCAGAGTGCAGCACATACAGAATCACTGAATCCCCTGATCATGACATACTGTACAGCAGGAAAGCAGCACACCAGCACTGTTTCAATGTTGTACTTGACAATGACATGTATTTGTTGGGCATGTAACTGCTGCTACAGATAGAAGGCTGCCAAATATGCCTGATAGAACAAATTATCTAGACGGCTCAAGGACTGCAGCCTCGTCTCGGTTATGCCCAAATGCACTTCTTATTTATTTATTTATTTTACATCTTGGAAGATTTTATTTAAATAGTATCTCAGTACAGCCGAATATAGACAGCCGCACATAGCTGATCACAGCTAGAAGCAGACAGGATATGTAGGAAAGCTAGAGAGAGTAACAGAGTGAGGGGTGGCGGTGGTGGTGGGAGAGAGAAAAGCCCTAATGAGGTCAGGAATGATGTAATGCTTCTGTACACTCTCAGTTTGCTCTCCTCCTCCTCCTCCTCCTCTTCAATTCTCTCTCCTCCCATTTTCTATTCTCTCCACTTCTCCAGTTGCTTTTACCCTTAATGGGTCCCATTTCTATCAATTCATGTTACACTCCACTTTCAAATGCATGTCGGTGCATGTAATGCAATGTGAGCCCTCCTTTTCTGCATCTCTCACCATTTTACTGTATTTCATTTAAAACAAAATAATGAAAGAAATCAAAGATTTTAAAACCATAAAAAGGATCATTTTTCACTGCAGAGCTGATTTACATTTCCAGCAGCCTTTGTAGGACAAATACACAATATATATATGAAGTGGGACACATGGCTAGTTGTAAGTTGAAGCCACATGTGAGTTATAAACAGCACTTGTATCATAAAAGGCATCAAAGTAAACTGCAAGTAAACTATTCCAGCGCTCGTGATGTTTGACCTAACAACTTCTTTACTGAGTCTTTAAAAGGTCCAGCAGAAAAAAAAAATCCAAATGGCAACTACAAAAAGCACTACTTAAAAACTCTGTTATCTGTTGCAATAGTTGTATTCGAAACATTAGTTAACATACAATTTCAAAGCACGCTTTCAAAGTACTGGTATTTAGTAACGGACCAACACTGCGAGTGTGACATGCGAGTAATCTCCAACTCTTCCATTAAACGTCCAGTGCCCTAATGGTGATGTGGACTTCAAAAGGACACAGGAGCCCTCCAGAAGCCATGATATAGCGCATGAAATTTTATAGGAAAGGGAAGTGAGAAAGGCCAAGAAAAGCAGAAGTGGCACTGTCAAGTAAGGAAAAAGGAAAAAGTCACCCCAGAGTCATGCTGCTCTTTTGTTACCTAAATGTAAACAAGTGTTAAATAAAATAAAAGTCAGGACAACACATGGCTCCAACATTAATTGCAACACTTGCACAGACATCTGACATTTAACTGGGAGTACAAGTGAAGATTTTCTGCTTCTGCATTTGGTGCAGAAAAGTTATTTCAGTCATTCTGATTTACTTTTTTGAGTAAATCAGTTTTTTGAGACTAGCTTAATTCTAGCTTTTTAGAAGCAGAATTTAAACCAATTTTCTTTTTTTCCCCCCAGTTAGATCCAAAATTAGGTGTCGATTGATCAGCTAGTTCTTGAAGTTACATTGGTGGACGCAGGAAAAATAGGCAACGGAAAAAAACTTGGACTCACTTTGTGAAGAGCCAAAATGTGATAGCTCAAAGAAGCCACCAAAGGAAGTGAAGACTAGTCTGAGAGTTACTGTAAAAACTGGTGAAACCTGCATGCTGCCCCATGTCCACTACTGAAAGCACCACTACTGGGGAATGTGGCCTAGTCTGACCACCTGTGGGCTTTTAACCCTGGGAAGAGAAGGCAGAAGGCAAGCTGGTGAAGGTACGTTAATACTCTGGGAATATTCAACTGAGAAACTTTAGATTCACGGATTGATGTGATATATTTTAAAATATATCACCTAGCTAAATATTACAGACCACAGAAACACCTTAATCCATGATGGGAGTGACCTCTTTCGGCTGGATAATGTTTGCATCATAAAAATTCCTCAAGAATGATTTAAGAACGATAGTGGTGAGTTCAAAGTTTTCACTTGGCCTCCAAATTTCACAGATCTCAATCACACTGAGCATCTGTGGAACATGCTGGAAAGAAGAACCTAACAACTTGAAGAAATAGATCTACTTTAAACTTCTTGGTGCCTGAAACTGAACCTAAAAGCACACACTCAGACATAATGTGAGTACCATGTCTCAACGGGGAACACGGTGCACCACAACAATGTAGGTGGTTTTGACGGTGTGGTCTATTGGTGTATATATGGTACAATAAGAAGTCAATTTTAGCTTCAGAGATAGTCTTAAGAAAACAGAAAATGTAAAGATAGTGAAGCAGGTAAGAGAGTGAGTCAGATACAGCCTATTACCTCATTGTCACCTAAACTTCTAATCTTATTTGGCAGATGTGACACAGCGAACATGTGACAAAGCCAGATGCTTTGGTCATGAGCAAGCACATGAAAAATGAAGTTAAAGATCGGATGAAGGAATAACAAACTGACTTCCTTAAATTAGGGATTAAAGAGCAGAGTCACTTTTACGGATTTAATATCAAAGATTATCATTGTCAGGGAAAATATCTGTTAACTGCCTCGTCAATCGCTAATAGTCGATCTGATCGGCAGTTTGGTACAAGTCTGAACCACCCCTGTTTTCAGCCATACTCATAACTCCATCAGAGCTCTGCTCTGATTTCTCATTTAGCTCTGCTCCAGCCATCAATAATTCAGCCCTCAACAATCATGAGGACGAGAAAGGCAGAGGAAGGGAAGGAGCGTCAGCGAGAAAATAGTGGGTGAGGTTAGTGGAGAGGAGGATGAGTGGACTCAAACTAGTACAGTCAGCTCTCACACATGGCCAAGCAGCAAGTCACCAGTAAGGAACAGAAGCCCACTCACACACATGTAAAGGCTCTAATGAAGCCTCAGCTTAGTGCAATTCTAACAAAATGCTCTTGTTCTAGTTAATGAGATCTGTTAAACTGGAATGTGTCACCACATTAAGTCGTGAGTGTGTTAACGTACTAAAGGCAAAAACCCAGAATTCCCTCATTTCAGCTGCACTTTAAATGTAGGGCAAACGAAATCCTTTTAAAATACAGTCTAACTGTGTTCCCTTGTATACTGGCCACTTCCACAAAATAAAACCCTTTGGCATTACACATTAAAACCTGGATTTCTCTCAATTTCTAATTCTCTTTATTGTTTCTTGCACGTTCTGCAAACACACCACTCCCTCTCCCCTCTATCTCCATGGTAGCAGAGAGGACATGCAGGAGCATATGGCTCATCATTTTCACTCTGCCTGCCGAGGCTGGCCTCTCCTGGGGGTATCTACACCTCTCTCCTCTCCCGTTCTTTGTTCAGTTTAACAGCGGCTCTTACTGTATTATCCAACCAATCACCTTTCCCTCTTCTTCACATTATGTACCCCAGCACACGAGCACATACTGTACATACACTGCGAGCGTGCATAGCTGCGTGACAGTCGGTGCCGCTGTCTCTCTGTGAATGGAGAAAAAAAACAAACAAAGCCTAAAATATATTAAAAAATAAATAATAATAATAAAAAAAGATTGATTTTTATAAATTCCCTTAAAACCCACTCTGACGCAGGTTATTCTTTTGTAGGCGGACATTTCAAATTGGACAATCAAACCAGGTTATCTGCACCCTGATCCACAGTAAGCACAGTTTGCACACAGATTACCTTTTTATAAAAAAAATGAACATGCACTTTGACAAAAAAATGTGACCTCTGTTCAGTGTTACTGACATTTAAATGGCATGCATGCAACCCAGACTACGTGACTGGTCGAAGAAGAGGAAGCTAATGATACAGAGACAGAAAAGAAAAGGAAGGGCATTTATGTAATTATATGTCATTTGTTGTAATTCTGCGGTTTAGCAGTGAAGAGTATGTGATAGAATGACACTTGCAGGCTTGCATAGGTGTTTAGTAGAGCGTGTCATGTGCAGGTTTCCTGTATGAAAGCTTGTGAGTGTCTGTGATGCCGGGTTTCTTTCCTGCATTAGGGCATCAGCAGGTTGTTCTAAACACTCTGCCTTGCTAGAACATCAGCTACAAAGAAATTTTGAGTTTCACCAGCAACACTCTGCCCGCTCACTTCCTTTGACTCCTTTCTCTCTTTCAGCGCCAGTCTTGACCTGAGCACGGTGCCAAACCTGAGGAATCTGGCCAAAAGCAACCAGGATCAAATGGCTGAAGAACCACAGGGGCTCCTTCCAAATGTCACAGTTGTTTGAAGCTGGCGGATAGATTCCCTCAGCTGCCAACACACAGGCAGTGAAAGGACCTGATGTGTTTATATACATTAATAAAGAGCATACACAATGAGTTCAGTGTATATGCTGGTCATTCGGAATGTATATATGCGCAACAAATATTGTTTGCCTTCTGCATTCCCTGACTGTTTGTACATTTAGCTGTAACATCCTGCATGGACGTGGCATCTGCTACCTAACCCAGATTCATGCAAAACAGAGAGAAGAGGCAAGTGGAGCAATAGAGGGCAGAAAACTTTTGCTTTTTGCAACAGGCTAAAGAGGTTACAGTTAGTTTTGGGGTAACTCTAGCCCTTTACTCATTTCAAAGAAGAAAAAGACAGGAAACAAGATTAACTCCGTTAAACTGACCTGTTCAGCGCGGTCGTATCCTGCATCTTGTTTCTCCGCCTTGACCTGCGGGTGTTTGCCCCCTTCGACTTTCACTTCCCCAGGCTCTAGCTTAGGGACCTTGTCCTTCATTACAGTGTCATCCTTATCCAGTAGGTAGCGTAGCAGGGCATTGTCCTTCTTCTTGGGGCTCAATGGCTCCTGCTTAGGAGTAATGTCTGCCGCAGAAGCAGCACTACCGGAACCCTGGGGTTGGTCTTGGCCCATCTCTTTGCCTGTAGCCTCTGCGGTGAGCTTAGCAAGATCCACGGGGGATGTACTGTTCTGAAGCAGTTGGTGGAGGATTTTATGTTTTTCTTTAAGGGACGTGGCGTGAGTGTTGCCACCCCGGACCCCTGTCCCAGCCTGGTCCTTGCCCTCAACTCCTGCACCAGGGGAAAGAGGAGTCTCCAGGGGTTCTGGCTTGGTGGTGAGCAGTTGCAGTAACTTGGTGTGGCCCTTGTTGTCATGTCCACGGCTGTGAGCATCATGGCCCTCGAGGGGTCCATCCCTCTCCTCCTTGGGCTCCACTAAGTTCCCCTCTGTTTGGGCCTGGGTGTGTCCCTGACTCATCTCTGAATGAGGTCCAAATGAGTCTCCTGAACCACCAATAGCACTGGTGGATCCTCCAAGTTTTGACATCAGATGAGCGTTTACCGCTGACCCTGGTGTGACCCCAGCTGGGGAGCCCATTTTCCGGTCTGGAGACCCTAGTGTATGTGTATGAGGGGGTCCATGCCCGTGTCCTACACCATGGCACTCACTAAGGGCCTGCAGAGCTGACAGAGAGCTGCTAGTATAGCTGTTAGCATGGGTGCTAGCCGTGCTACTTCCTGCACCTCCAGGCCCTCCACTGCACATCCCCACTGGTGAGGGTGAATGCAGACCCCCTGCTACACGAGGGCTGCTTGCACCCCCAGGACTCCCTCGGTGCCTGGGTGATAGCATAGAGTTCTGCGGAGGTGGATGGGGTCCTCCGGCTGGGCTTGGGCTGGCACGAGAGGGGCTATTCATCCTCCAGTTGGGGCCCTGCTGTGGTGGTTGCATGCTCCCATTGTGGTTGTGTGGCTGAGGACAGCCAAAGCGGTAGACCTGCATATGCCCCCCCATAGCCGTTGGTTCTCTGGGACCAGCAGGACCTGGGGGGGAGAAAGGCGTGCTGTTGCTGCTGATGGTAGTGTCCTGGCCCTGAGGCCCTGAACCTGGCAAGCTGCCTGGGGTTGGAGGAGTCATGGAGGGAGTGGAAGAGTTCATTGGTTTGGGAGCCATCCCTGTGGCCTGATTGCCAGGGCCCATGTCCTGACCCATTCCACATACTGTCTGCTCCCTGGATTTTAAAACACAAACACACACATTAGAAAAAAACAATACCAAAAGTTGTACATGGGAGTTAGAAATCTTAGAAAACTGGCTGCTTTAAACTGAAAAGGAACATTTCTGCATTTCTTCAAATACACTTTTTACTATCATATGAATGCATGCACAATGAGATGCGCAGAAAATCAATAGGGTAAAGGGTAAATAATCTATACAGTATAAACTATACTGCAAGAAAAATGTCAATGTGCATGCCAAGGATGGGATATGACATGTAATAAAACTCTTCTGTTTGCCAACAATGAGACAAAGTATGAATACAACTACATGAATTTACCATGAGGAGGAAGTGAGAAAATATGTTTGTTTTGGTTTTTTTTCTGGTTTTGTTTCTCTTTGGGGGGGTGTAACATATCGCTGTCTGATTTTGACCAAGAACACTTGGAAGCACATATTTTGAAAACCGTGCCATCCTCACAATTTCCATGAAGCCAACAGGCAGTGCTGCAGGGAACTCACAGGACAAAACATGCTAGCAAGTTGATGCCTCGGGTTTATGTCAGTCTTTTTGACTCACGTGGAGCAGGTAGGACATACCTCTGTAGGATGTGCAGGGACATGTAGAGCTGAGGTTCGTTGGTGGCAGACGAGCGTACCAGTTTGCTCTTGGTGTGGGCTGAGACGATGGTTCCGTCAGAGAGGGAGAACCGATAGATGGGGCTGAACGCCTGGCCGTGTCGGAGCACTAGGCACACATGTACACACATTGATGGCAAAATAACACTTTTCATTTGACCATTTCCTTAATGTGGCTGCAGCCCCTCTTTAAACAACCGTTTCATGCTAATGCAGCCATCCCCAATGACTCTAATATCCAGAGCAAAAAATTAAACACGATTGTCCTCATAGTTAATGGAATTACCTTCCTGCTGGTGTCTCTTTGCAAAAGACATCTCTCCATCATTCTGTAGGTGGAACCTTTGGATGCAGCGCCTCACAAGATCTTCCCAGCCCGGCTTCATGGATGCTCGTAGCAGACTGGTATCTAGGGATGTTATCTTACCTAAGCACACAGTACGGGATTAGAGAGACCTTAGTCATAAAGGAAAGCATTTCGGTTGACATACACAAATGTAAAGATTTAATGTCGACATTAAAAATAAATGTCTCTTCTGTTGACTCGGCCAGGATCTCAGTGGTTTAATATTACTTAAAGAATACATTATAAATCTTTGTTTACATTCTAATTACAGCTTACCCAACGTTAGAAATGGCTTCTGTGTTAGTAAACAGAATAGAAGGTCCTGACTATATAGGATTAGACATGGAAATACAATTATAAGTGCTGTCAGTATAAATTTAAAAAGACCACTCATTACAGCAGGTAATGAGTTCAGGGCAGCTCAGCCTCAACTATCTTTAGAGCCCAACAAGTACTCTCATGCTGCGTGTGTAAACACAGTCACAGCAGTGTAACAGTTGTCCCTCACTGGAATACAATTTAAATGAAAGTATGATGCATTTGAAAGGGTGACAAGCACACTGCTGCTTGAATGACAGCCATAGGGACTGACTAAAGACTTGTCAAACTAGCATCCATAATAGAACTATTCACAGCTCCGCACCATGTCCAAGAAGCTCTTGTAGGCATAACAAGAATGTAGAGGCAGTACTTTCAGCAAAATATGAGAGAAAAATAATGCTGTCAATCTAGAATAAAACAAATCACGGCAATTATTTAAAATTGTGCAGTCCAAATAAAGAGGCAAATAAATAATAGCCCTGCCTAGATGCATGGCTACTGAGGTCTGTGTGGGAAACCACAGTAAATTACTATACATGAGTGACTAAGTGTGTGTGTGTGTCTGTGCCACACAAGTGGTACGGGTACATCAAAGACCAGGTGAAACACAAACAGCTGTCTGTGTCTGTGTGCCAGCGTTCAGGCAGGTACTTTACGTCCCAGAGAGCAGCCTGTGGTAGGAAGCTGGGTCTACTAAGTTGTTCAATCCTAAGGATCTTTACAGAGGATATAATATTCTTTGAATCCCTAACTGTAGTGCAAAGTGATTTACAAGCTGTTGACATCAAATAAGGTACTGCTGGAACTTTGCCTTACTAGAATCGTTACACCATTCTTTTGATGCAGGGCCAAGTTTTATTTGAAAAGCCACATATGGAAAGATGCTATGCTAAAACAAAGATGCAATAAAAAAATCAAGAGCAAAGTTTTCTGTGAACAGCGGTTTGTAGTTCACTGCCGGCTGACATGTTCGTGTACCTTGTAGGTCCTGACGTGTAGTGAAGCTCTCGTGCGTGGGAAGCATGGGTCTTTCCTTCGTTGGCACTCTGCGAGCTACACAAATCAGGCACGACTGAAAGTCTAAAAATAAAAAATAAAAAAAATAAAGTAAAAATAATTAAAAACTCAGAAAGAGAAAACAGAATAGCACAGGAAAGAAAATAGGAGATGGAGTATATAACAAAAAAAAACAAAAACAGAGATAAACAGAAGAGGTGAAAGGGGGAAGGGATGGGAGAGAGGGGAGGGATGGGGTGTAAATGATAGAGACAGAGGGAGGGAAAGAAAATGAAATGCATGTTATTCCCAGGCAGCATAATTAATACAGTTATTAATGAGCATAGGGATCAGGGCTCCGCTCCTTTCATGAGGAGGAGCAGCTATCGCTGGCAAGGGAAATGATGAAGTGTGACCTTTGAAGGCGTGTGTGTGTGTGTGTGTGTGTGTGTGTGTGTGTGTGTGTGTGTGTGTGTGTGTGTGTGTGTGTGCACGTGTGTGTGTAAGAGAGCTTGAATGCCCATCTCTGGCTACTCTCACCTGCAGGAACATCTAACACTGATGACACCTCTCCTGGCTCAACATTAAAGTCTGTGTGTGTGTGAAGCGCTGACTGACTGATGGCAAATATGACACTGCCAAGTCCAGGACTGGGGTGACCCCAAAAAGTCTGCCATCTAACTTTTCGGTGCCAGTAATACCCACACTCCCATACACGTTTCTTGTAAATGAATGCATGCCAGAACTAACACACACGCGCACACGCACACTCGCACACAGTCCTATTAAAAAGCCTCTTGGGTGGTCTGACCCTCAAATCTGTGAATCTACATTAATTTCTTGCTTTCCATCGCCTCCATTCCCCCTGTTTCTGTCTATAGCTGGACAGATTCCTGCACTGGTAACCACTCATCTTGCTTTGCCACTTCAGTACACACAAACACTGGCACACCTCTGGCCCGAGTCCTATTTGGCCTACTTGCCAAAGTATGGCTGGCAAACAGCTGGTGCACAAAAAGCAAGCCAGAGAGTAGGGGAAAAGGCTCTAACTAGATTTGGAGTAAAACATTTGCTTATTGTTTTAATTTGCCGCTGAGTTAAAGATTGGCAATATAGCCTTTGAACAAAAGGGATTTAGGCTGCTGTACAATCACAAGTCCTGAAATATTCTGGCTAAAGGTCGTTTGTAATGGAATTTTACACTCTTCAGCATCTCATGCTCCCATCTAAAGCCTTGAATACCACTGGAATAGCCCTGTGACCTCTCAGTGACTGAACTCCGAAAGCAGAGCAGAAACAACATACAATTTAAAATCGCTTCCCTGGAAAGGAGAGCAGATGTTTATACAAGAAGCTAACACAAATTCCTCTTCTTTCTTTACACACAAATGCTCCCAAATGTGTCGAGTTTGTTTGTATTCTGTTGTTGTGTTCAAGCTGTTGTGAAAAGTACTGAATGACTGCTTTTGCTGTTGCATTACATGGTTAAAGCACATGGTTCCCTTGGAGTCATAAGCCCAGGTTTGGAAGGGATGTACATGAATTATAGATGAGCTTTAATGACAGCTGCCCAACCTCCCGTCTCCCTTGTGTCACTTAACTTTTCATGGGTGTAAGTTGAGTGGCAGCAGCACTGCTCTTCATCATTTGGCTATACAAATCCAGTTATAAGACAGATAATGGTCAACAATCAACGCCCTATGAATGACTAGCAGCTGATTATTACTTTAAATGATTTTACATTGGGTGGCAACCAGCGTTTCTTAAAGACAAGCAAGCTTTCTTACTTTCCTTCTCCAGGTTTTGTCGATGGTGTGTGTATATCTTTACACTACTTAAAAAAAAAAAAAAAAAAAAAGTCTGATCCCGCTCACCTCGACTCAGCTCTCCACTGAAGAGGGCAGAATTCAGTCTAATGTTATACGAGTAGACAAATCCTTGCTTTTGTTTGCTTTTTAATTGAACGCTCCAAAGCAAACTGTCAGTTTTAATTGAATTACTTTCTGAAGAGGTCTTTCAGTCCTCTGTCAAGTGTTTTAACGTGCTGACATAAGTGTGTGCAATTTCTAAAAGGGTCAGGTTGCTGAATGTTAAAATGCTTCCCCCGATGATTCAAACACCTTTGTACTTCAGGCTATATTATTTTCTCGCTCTTGGAACCTAATCATACTATAAAACTATTTAACAAGGTTACTGCAAATGGTTTAGACTTAATCAAAGCAAACTATAACATTCAACGCAATTGTGCCTAGTAGGAAATGCTTAAGTGTGTTTCATAGGGTGCCGCTTTAGTCTCCGTTTTTCCCTCCTTGCATACCGTCTCCTTCCTCCTTGATGGACTTGGGCTCCGAAACGGCAAAACACTGCATGGTCTCATATTTCTGCTGCTGCGGCTCGTGCTCGTGTGGCTCTTCCTGGCTCTCGCCGTGTGGATTGACCAGCATTCGGCAGTTGAAAGTGTGACTGTTCCTTCTTGGACCCTCGCTGGACCACGGGACACCATTTACTAAATCGAGGGGGAGGAAAGGGAACAGGAGATTTTTTTTTAAGCAAATTGTACTGCAGCAAAAACTGAACAACAGGACGCGGAGAATGGGAGCTGCAACGAGCGAGCCAAGAGAGGCTACCACGCTGCAAGTGAAAGACATAATGAGAGCAAGACAGAGAGAATGAAGGCAGAAAAAGTGTAAAAAAGAGAGGGTTGTTGCTGGGTAGAGATCAGTCATAATGAGCAGTTGGAACCCTGAGCCCTGCGCCATCTATCCACAGCTATGCATCACAGCCAGGCCTCCATATGCATGTCCTGTAAAACATCATTGCCAATCTTTCTTCTTCTCTCCAACACTTACACAGGCACGAGCAAACACACCAGAAAGGGCACACACATGTGTAAGCGGCCGTGCGCGTACGTGCACACAAAGAAAGAAACGTATAGTCACACACGCCACTCTGTTCACTCTAACAAACTCCCATCACACTCCATCTGGTTTGTGATCTCATTCAGTGCATTGATAATCTCCCAGTATCTGGGACACAGCCCACTGATCGTTTCCAGGGTGCTTCGCTCTGCGCTGCTCTCCCACCCAGATGGGCTGGGTACTCAGACCTCAATCCGAAGCGCCACGAGAGAAGGAGAGGAGAACTTCGAGCTCCTGATGAGCTCCAATGGCACAGATCAAAAATCACCTCTCGTGCGGAAGTCATGCAGAGGCAGGATGTTAAATGGCCGCGGCTATGAAAGTAAATTCTATCTTACGTGACAGAATAAATGGAGTAAGGTGAGGATAAACGCAATGTTTTCCGTGTGTGGGCTAAAAAAATGGGAAAGTGAGAACATGAAAATAGGAACTTGGTGAGCGTTCGTGGCAGAGAAAGAGAGAATGACACAAATAAGTGAAGAGAAGGAGAAGGAAGGACATGAAATGGAAATATAGGAGGCGCACGATGCTGCTGACAGGGGAGAGAAGCCAAAAAAAGGAAGTTAATTAGCTGAAAAGGGAGGGAGGACGAGTGCGAGCAAATGTTTGGGCTGAGCGTCAGCAAAAGGGACAAATGAAGAACCTATAGGTTTTTGCAGCATCCTAAAAGTCTCTGTTAAACAGCTGAATCAAATGCTTTCTGACCGTGACCGTTTAAATGTTTTAATTAATCTGACATCACTGCAACAACAGCCACCTACAACATACCTGTTTGAATAAGGAGAACGAGAGAGGCGAGGGTGTTAAGAGGCAGCGGAAGCACAGCACAAAGGACATACATGCAAAGTCAGGAAAAGCGAGGGACATGGACTAAAAGAGACACAGTGAGACAGAAACTGACAGCAAGAAGAAAAAAAAAAAAGGGAAAAAACAATCTCTGAACCAACCGAGGGATTTAGGCAGCAGGTTCTTGATGAACTCAGCATGATCCCCGACATGCAGCACGCTGTAGACACTGGTGTTCATCAGCTCCTCCTGGTTGTAGCGCAGGTACTGGGTCACGTTCTCTGACACGAACACAATGTTACCCTCCATGTTCACCACAAAGAAGAAGCCATCCAGAGCCTGGAGGATTTAAAAAAAAAAGACAGTTCAGAAGTTTGTTCACTATGGACTGGGTCATTTTTCTTTCACTGGTTAATGGTCAGGATATCCAGTTTTAAGCATATAAACTCCACAAACAGATGCAGAGAAAGATGTATATTCTACTGAATTCTATTGTTTGTTTGTCTTATTGTAACTTAATTACCAATTAGCTCGTTAGCTCATTATCATTAGGGATGTTCTATTTGCGCCTACTGTGCCTGAGATGTGATTAGTGTGCTCCAGCAAGAATGCTTATACAGCACAAAAATGTTGGCACAAATCATGGCAAATTCTACAATACGCAATACTTCCACAACTCCCTAACAAAAAAGGAAATCTCGCCACGTCTGGTTATTTTCCGCAACATCATCTAATGCACTGTTACCTCTATGATCTCACAGATAATGCCAGGCGACTCAGTGAAGGCACAGTTTATCTAAAAACTCCAACGACTGCTGATGCTAACATCCCCATGACAGCCGACACATGTACTAGTTGTGTCTGAAGAGGAACGATTAGTACGCCATGTGCCGGGTACATGGATCACTCCCACAGACGCTCACCATCGCTGTGGCTGATAAAAAGCAGGATAAAAGCATGTGCCTGCACAGACGGGCGGATGTGAAGGAGGAGCAGTACTTAATTGAAAGAATACAGCCCCAGGTCAGCCATTACACACAAGGTGGTGTCAATTAGGCCATCAAATCACCGGGAGCTCTTAAAAAGGGAATTCTGCTGCTTGTAATGCTGTAAAGTTGATGTCAAGATAAGACGCAAGAGACTCTTCTCAAGGTGTCTCACCTCAGCTTAAATAAACATTATCTACACTACACACACACTTGTCAGCGTGTAGGGTCACATGAATTGTTCAATGGGTAGCAAGAGGATTTATAACGTAAATGTTTATTTTGTATCGTGTTGGGTTTTTGGCATCCTTGCTCATCTATAACTATAGTGTATATGTCTCAAACTACACTTCCTAACAAATCTACAGTGAACAGACAAGTCTGGATGTAGCAAACCCATATCCCGGGAACACATGATCATGTTGAGAAGAAAGTTTTCCTTTGCACGCCTTAACACAGCACGATCTGAAAATAGATTAAGGAGATCTCATCTATCACTGCATGAAGCAGAGCTGTTCCAAAATGCAACACGGTTGTGTAAGTCCAGTCTGCATGAAGAAAGGCCATGAACTGCACAAGTAGGGCAAACAAAAACAGAGCAAACACTCTAGTGCCAACGCCTGCCTTCCTCCTCTTGCATAATGTTCTTAGCCAATACCTTAATTTGCAACACCCTCCCTAAATACTAAATATAAACACTAGAGACATTTCTACAGCAACTACAAATTAATAAAGCCTGAATAAATACATTGTGAGTGATATCATAGAACCTATTGTTTTCACATATGATTAAATATTGCTACACAGCAGGTAATGAATTGCAGCAGGGTAGGAATCTGGGAATTTCTCTGGATTATTTAAATCTGAGCAGTGCTTTGCAACCAGAGTTCTCTCTTCTCATAAATTCTCGCTTAATATTAGCCATTTTCTACATTTCTGTCTTAAAGCAATTCAAACATGCCTCTAGTACTGTATGACAGTGATGCTTAACACTTTGTTGGTAGAGGCAAAAATATGCATGAAACACACAACAGCCTCTGTACCGCGTGGGCTAGCAAGGATGCAAACTACATGCCACAATAAATCATGTGACAGAAGAAGACTGCTCCCAGAAGGTTAAAACAACAGCACACTAATGTTTCTTCACAGCCTTGTCCGTCTTTGAGTTGGCATGAGAGTGGGCAGCAGAAGGCCTTGAAGGAGGGTCATGGGGCGCGTGGGTGCATTTCCTGCCGACAGCCATACTCCGCAGAGCACACTGTAATTAGCCTGGGCTGGCGGACGGGGACATGGCTAGAGCGGAGCGGGTGTGAATGGCCGATCGCTGTGTTTTGGGGCTGCTGACAGATGGGAAAGCTTGCAGGCTGCACTGGTCTATATTTAGCTGCGAGTTAGTATGTCGATTCAGTGACGCTGGACCAGGAGAGCTATAAATATTCCATGACAGGACAGATCTAGAGGCGAAGGAAGAGAAGATGGGGAGGGAGAGACAGAGGAAAGAGAACTGAACAAGCAGGAGAGAGAAAGGGAGGGAGGAAGTGAGTGAGAGGACAGGCTCAATGGACTGATTCATCCGCCAGGCTGTTGCTTTCTTTCCTATTATATGTAAGCACTCCAGTGGTCCTTCGTGGTACAACGGGGCCCCATTGGCCCGCTTGTGATTTATAGCCAATCAGGGGCGGATACAAGATGCTGGCAGCGTTAACTCCGCAACGCTCACACACAACCACGGTTGGCTCGTTTTTAACTGTTCTCTGTAGATGCGACACTTTATATAGCAATCATGATTTAAAGAGGAGAGCATCTCTTGTGTGAGTGGTAGCAAATGAGTGGAGTGTGGGGTACTTCAGCACGAGTCTGGCATTTCATAATATTTTCTTCACATATGGCGCTATGAGTAAGGAGGAAAAGGCCGTGCACCCACCTCCAGCATCATTGGTCCCAAGGCGTCTTTGTCGATCACACTTTGGCCTGTTGATGAGACGTCAGCCTTCTGCACCTCCTCCTCGTTTGCTGCTGCAGCTTTTTCTGTTAAAAGCGAAGTTAGTAAAAATTTAAGAGACTGTGTCAGGGCTCCTTACTGTTTCACAATGAGGAAGTTACTAAAAAAAAGAAAACTGTAACGTACTGTACTGTCAAACATGGAAAAAGAAAAGGCTGAAACAAACAACTTTACTTTTCCTCTGAAACTAACCCACATACTATAAAAGAGGTCACCCACTGACGAGTCTTTTAACAGGTATCCATGCTGCTGCAAAGCAAACACATCGGTCCCCTTTGTGAAACCATGTGGCCATGGCTCACACCGAAGCACAGAGCAGCAGCACAGTGCGAAAGGTGTGTTAGAGCACACAGCTGCCTTGTGGGGGGCAGTCACTGTTTAGATTACTCTGTTATGCCAAAGCCCTGACAAACAAACAAACAAAAAAGGCCAATATGGAAACAATTAAGCATTGATGGTGTCCAAGCAATGTTGTTCCAAATTGGAAAACAAGTTGTAGCAGTCAATACTCCTGTTGATTTTCTATTAATGGATATGGAGAGTATGAATTACTGAGCACATAGATGCGTATGGCTTATAATTTACTACTGTTTTCATCTTATGTCCAATCAAAATCCACTTAAAAAAAACCCAAAACAAACATAAATAAATATAAATATCCTGTAAGCTCCTGTACCTGTGCTATAATGCGATGCATGTGTCCGTTTGAGTGGGTTAATAACCATGCAGAGAAGCCTTATGTTCAAAGCGTAGGCTGCCCTACTTTTAGAGATGATGATGTGAGGCAGAATATCATTGGGTTTTTTGTTGTTGTTGTCGTTTCTGGCTTCTTCTTTTTTTGGGGGGGGCATGTTGCTTTCGCACGATGCCAAGAAGCAGGCTGACCATATGGTGAATAAATATTGTGGTAAGAATCAAACAAAATTATCCCGTCCCTTGTATTTTCTTTTTGGAAGGGTGAAAGCAAATGCAGGGTTCCCTTGGCTTTGTGGGTTTGTGCACCATCGCACAGACACAAATTCATCTCTTTCAGCATTAATGATGTGCGCATCAGCAGGGCCTCTCTGGGCCCAGCGGGGCCCTGTAGACCAGCACAGCTGCCCTGGGTGCAGACCCATCACTCAGTGTCAGTGCGGCCCTCCCTGCCTTTCTGTCTGGAGAACTGTGGAACTGTGCCAGACACAGAGAGGGACTGACCAGTTGGGTAACAATTGCTGCTTAACACACAACTAACAAGACATTTGCTATATACTGTTCCTTCTTTCAGATATTTAACAATTTGCTCAGTTTATTTTTATATTTTGAATATTGGAATAAATAATGTACTAGGCTCAGCTTAGCAGCTACACAGACCCCAGTCCACAGTTTTTATGAGTCTTAACTGGGTGCTCCTGCCAACACAGAGTGTTAAAGAAAGAAAAAAAAAAGCTGTAAAACTCTTGGCTATGCCATTATTCTAAAGGCTCTATAAGCATATTTCTCCACATATTGTCTGTGAAGGTGCAACAAGCTGGAAAGAGAAAAGACACGCAGAAAATTGCAACCAGTTTCCAAATCAGGGTGGAAAATGTACGCAGACAGTGTGAGAGGAACAAACAGGGATGAATTCATTGCTTTTTTTTTTTCTCGTTCCTTTTTCCAAAGGCCATCTTCACCACATGGCACATCTCTACAGGAAGTCACCAATCAGAGAGAGATATTAAGTCACATAAGTGTATTTGAATACATGTAATATTGTCGCTATAAGCAGAAAGTAAACTAAATGTGGACAACAGAAAAAAAAAAAAATATACTACTAAAAAATAACTACACCTCTGTTTCAGATCACATTAAACACATGAGGTGCAATGAAAAGCAAATAACAGTAGGACATAACATAAGCTCACAGCATCCCCGCTTCACTTGTGCAGGATGAGATGCAGTAGCTTCCTGCTTTAACTACACACACACACACACACACACACACACACACACACACACACACACACACACACACAAAAAGGTTCATCTACGTGGCCGCTGACGTATGGAGGACAAAGCAGAATAGGAAAATTTAGTCCTTCCCTCAGGGGTTCCTTCTGTACTAAAATGTTTTGCCTTGAGAGTCAGGCAGAGGATGTCATTATAGCAAAGGGTTAAAAAAAGAAAGAAAAAAGATGATAATGCAGAGAGGAAGTGTTGGAGGTAGAAAAGAAGGCAGCACAGAATAAGACATCAAAAAAAGGGGGTGGGAGCAACAGACGCTAGCAAGAATTTGATTGTGATTTTTGCATCACCATTACATAACAGTTGGCTCTGTGAGTCACAAAACATGATGACATCATCAGCTGGTCTGATTCATACACACCTCGAGTGGGCCACTCTTTGTCTACCAGCCACTCGGCTGTTTTTTCGGCTGTGCGACGGTAAAACATTAAGATCAGCACGTTCCTTCAAATTGAAGCAAGAGAAGAAGCCCTGTTTTTTTAAAAGCTTTAAGTGTTCTACCACTTACTAAAGACCCCTACTTCCACACACACACACACACACACACACACACACACACAAAAAGAGGCAGCAGCGAGTACAACCAAACATGCTGATCGATTTGCCTGATGTTCTGGCTCAGAGCGCTCCTGGGAAAGACTGGCAGCCAACAAAAAAAAGAAATAAAAAAACTGCTCTGGCTCATCCACATTGTATGATGGAGTGTTGGAGGGAACATTAAATCAATTGTGCTGCTCTTTAATAAGAACACCAGTTACTGTGTATGAAACAGATCCCAAATCATAATATTTATGCTATCAGATCTGAGGTTTCTGTCAACACAAAGCCACCCGTGGAAGCTGTGTCGAACTTTAAAGGCACAACTAAGAACACAGCAACGAATTTGATTTGCAGCTGTGTCAAAGCCACTGACGTGTTTTCACTAAGGTTAGCCATGGTATAAAACTGGGCTTTATGACATAAAAAAAAGCTGAAAGGGGAAAATTACAGAACTTCATGGGAATAAAGAAATAAAAAAATAAAATAAAATAAACAGCTCAAATAACTCCGTATTCCTTTCGCTGTTGCACTGTAGGGATCTTGATTGTTTCTGCAACAAAATATCACGTTTCAAAAATATTAGAGGCTGCCATTTGTACCTTGCTCCTTTATTTGCCTGATTTGTTTCACAGTTTCCTTCAGGATTGCACATTTGTCAGGTTTGACATTGAAGTTGTCGATGTCGTTGAAGTTGGCGAAGATCAGCTCGGCGAGCTCTTCGATGTATTTGTTCTCGTGCTCGCGGTTACGCTTCTCGTTGCTCCGTTTGGGACTGCAGAGACAAAAACAGAAGGGTGAGAAACTGCACTGAGGACAGCAGTAACACAACACGGGCGATACAGATTGATGGCTAAAGGTTCAAGAGAGTGGAAGTGCATCAAACAGCTCCAGGGTAGCAAAGTCCATCCATCTATAAAACTACACCAGGGTTCCAGTGTCCACACATTTTTCCTGAGTAGGGCTGAAGAGGCCTCTCATTTTGAAAGCTGCCAAATGACAGCACACTGACAGTGCAATATATCTACTGAGGCATCGAGGAGAGTCAACACTAGTGTCAATTCATCCTTCTAGGAGCTTTCACGCTGCTAACATGGCACAAGGGTAAACCAATATTACACTTAGAGCCCGATTAAATATAGGATTTTTAACATTCTTGCCGACTTAAAAACTCTTTATTTCAATATGTCAGCCAATATTTTTCTCTTTCGTACACATGAAACAAACATTTCCCCCACATTGGATCTATATAGTTATTTATTTACGTTCTGATTTGCCAGACTCTGCTCAGTCAGCAGGTGGCTGTGTTTGTGATTGGGAAACTGAAGGGTGCCCTCTGGTCTACAAACTATTCAGCGTCAGTCAGCTGAAGGGTGTTTCTCTCGTCTTTTCCTTCATTAACAGTTATAAATGCAGATACCGATAGATTGGCAAATAGCTAATATAGGTCGATATTATCAGCCTGCTAATAAATCAGGTCTACTCCATTTATGTTACAATAGGTTAAAGAAAAATGTGTGCAGGAGATTGTGAACCGGACAACTTTGCAAAGTCGTTACTCATTTGTGTGGACCGACTAAAACTGGATCTGACCTTTAGTGCATGATAACTACTTTGCCCCACATTACATTTAACTGTACACAGCAAAAACTCGCAGAAATGTCAAAAACATAACTCCTAAAGGGACCAAATACCTGGGTCCAAGAAGTTCAGCAGAACATTCTTTGCGTTTCCGTGACTCTGCCCTGCCAGGGTCAGATGAGTTTTCGCCGACTCCACTCATCCTCAATGCATATCAGCGTCTGGAAAATGAACACAAAGAGGCACAAAAGAAGAGTTTTACATTTGAAAGAAATGCTTCAGCACTACAAGCATAGGCAGCTATATAATGTGAAGAACACCCATGCTGGCCTGTATACATGCCAACATCGGAATCTGCATACAACACACGCACACTCTACAATGTGCTGGGGGCACAGGCAGATCCACTCCAGGAGAAATGAGTGAAAATGGAGCAGAGAAAGAAATTCAATCATTTCTCTCTGATGGTGGAGCTCTCCCTAGAGAGACTGAAATGAGAACACAGCACCTTGCCCACAGCACCAGACTGCACGCTCAACCATGTACCAAGAAAAACCCATTTGTTACACAAAACCAAAGCAAAGCTGGTGCACATTAAGAGCAGAGTGGGTTTACAATGACAACATGTGTTCTTTGTTTAAGTGCCTCTGAGAATGCTTCACATTGGTTTGTAAGAGTCGCTTAAAATGTAAATGCAGGAATCATATCTTGTCTGTTCTCTCTGAACTTATGGAACAGACTGTAAGATTTTCAGTGAGTAAGAAATCATGTTGTGACCGTTTTGTGTTATCAGAACTGACAAGGAAGCTGAGACTTTGCTGAATTTGTCTCAAACCCTACATGCCAACACGTTTTGAATGCTGCTTTTACTCCAACCCTGAAAGCAACCATAGGCTGCCACTAAATGAAAGACAATCAATTATTGATCAGAGTAATGTCTTATTAATTACCACCTGATCTGAACATCTGATGGTGCCTAATGGACTTGGGTTTCAACATAAAAGGATATCCTTCTTTATAAAAAAAATGCATTAAAAAAAAACAACATTGCGTTGGCTCATGCAACATGATTAACTACACCTTTTTCTGCTTTCGGAGTTTGACAGAGCAAAGGAGGGGAGGTTAAAGGCAATTAAGACTAAGAAACAGGCAAACCTGGAGAAAGAAAATGGAAAAGTCTTTCCTCACTACAGTGCCCAAGATTGGGGCATGCTGTGTTGTTCTACGCTCTCAGCCACTCTAACCATGGAAACGGCTATGACATACACACACACGCCGCTTTACTGCTCAGCCATTACATAAGGAAGAACAGAGCAGAAAACAACACAATGTAGAGCAGAGTGGAAAGGAAAAGCTCGTCAGAAGCAGGCTAAACTAAAAGGAGAGAAAGTGACCATGCAAACTTGAGTCTGGCTCCCTCCTGGCCTGAAATGACCTACTTTAAGCTAATGGTAGGGTCTGTGCACAAATGGATGAAGCAGTCATGATTGGCCAGAGAGACAGAGGAGAATCTGAAGGGTAAAAGACATTCGGTTGACAAGCGACTTGAGCACTGTTGTTGGCCTGTACAGTGAATGAACAGAGCATGATACACAAACGTCACTGTGCATGTGCCCTTGTGTTACGCTCTTTCAAATGCCATTAGGCTGCTTTCATGCCGAGGCACTGTGCTGTTCACTGAATGTATAACAGTCTCTAAAAAGAGAGGTTACAACTTTTATTAATGACAACGGAAACAGGCAATTAAACCCTAATAGCTAAGTGGCACTCTCTGCTCCGATTGGCTGTGCCCTGGCTTTCAGGCACAAGTTACCATGGGAATTCTAGACCTGATTGGCTCCACCAGCCCCGCGAGGCCAGATATGATTGGTTGCTTCCGTCTCCTTGACATGGCAGTAATGATGGGTCATTGTACGTTGAGACAAATAAGAGAGACTGGATGTAGAAGGCACGTCTCAATGACACCAATACAGACAGCCAGACACCCTGGCAAGCAGGCTGGTAGGCCATTTTTGTTGCTGGGGGAGGGCTCTGATCTTCACATGGGCAAACTAGGAAAGGATTTCTAATCCTGGAAAATGCGCTGGTTCCCAGGGCAGCTATAAACAGCTGGGCACTGGTGTTAGTACTTACTATACGGGAGCTAAGATTTGACTTAATTATCAACATCACCCCCTCGGGAAGAGCTCCTCAAAGCTTAAATGCTCTTGGACACAGTAGGTATGAAGGAAGAGAATAGTGGCATGCTCCCCAAGTGTGTCTCTGGCATGATAAATTCTTATCCCCATCCCCCAGACCTGAAGTGATGTACACAATTATGATGACAGAGATCTCAGAGGTAACACAGAACATCACAGTTATAGTTCCAAATGCAGGGATGGCTATGCCTAACGACTCTGCCGTGATCCTTACCGACTTCCCATATGCATATGCTTTATTCAATTAAAAAAATAAATAAATACATAAATAAATAATTTACCACCATACTTGCATTTTGCTTGTAGCAGACTAGGTAGTAGCACGAGGGGAGAAGTGCAATTCAAAACAATTTAATTGGACTAAATGATATTTTAATGCAGGCTATGTTAAACTCTGCAATAACAGGGCTGATGAGACTCAACACAGATTAATGACCGCATAAGAGAGTAACCTCATTATGTAGGGGAGTGATTGGCATATTCTGGAAGGCATCTATCAAATGTTCAGTTCATCAAGCTGTCAGCTCATTTAGTTCATTAGTGCTGTAAGTTGAGACATATGGTCCATCACTCATTACAAGCTACCTTATGTTAGTCATACACAGTGTGACATCTGTGTAAGACCAAGCAGGTTTTGCCAAGATTCGCACAGTCACAATAAAAGAGAGCCGGGCCACTTCTAAACAAATATTCTTCACAAGCCAAAAGAGCTACAGAACTGACGGATAGTACCTCAGCTGGTCATACCACATGTCCACTGGAGTAAGAAAGTGAAATTGAAAAGAGAAGTGTGCCCATACACAAAATTTGGGCCTCTCCATGAACTCTTCCTACGCAATTAGGAGTTGCACAATCAAATTAGCACACATGTATGAGAATCAACAAATAAAAAACAAAATAGTGTTGTGGAATTTTACATAGCGATACTGTAACAATACACAGACACCAAATATTGGTATTTCATTAAATAAATGAAAATAGTCAGGGAATAGTAGCAACAAGAGGGCTTGACATTAAAATCAACCCCACAAAACCAAAAAAGACACCTCCTAATTCAGAGCAAGTTAATGAGTAAAAATTCATCAGCAATTTCCTTGCATCCACCAAACAAAAATTCATGGCTGCCTGGTCAGTGTACTGATTTTTTTTTCCCCCCACATTTTGCCAATGACTACGAGCTGTGTTGACTAAATGTGTATTCGCGTTGCAACGATTGACTCCTACCAGGCAACCTGTGCAATCTTTCTGCAAAGAGTCGCGGCATGACTTGGACTGACTGCCACTGCACTCAGAGAGATGGCCACAGGTTTGCAAATAATACTGATTTATAAATGTAGACAACTGGTTGCTGGCTGTATTCTGGTCATATTCCTATAGAACGGGAAGGCTGATGAGCACAAATGTAATAATTAAATGTGAATTCCTATGTATGTAGACAGCAACAGATATGCGTTTTTGATGGGTTATCACAGCTAATTATTATATTATCAGATACATTTCCAAGTTGCATGTAATTGCCAACTTGACCCCATTCAGTTGCAGACTGATGGCAGACCAACTCCATGTTACATTAACATTCTGGTGATTCCCACATCTAATTATGATGTCATTATGTTGCCTAGCGGCCTCCTACCAATGGGTTAAAACCATCTATTTGTAGTTTATGTACCTATAGCACTTCATAATGGTTCATAACAATAAGACATAATCTAAATCTCATTAAAAAAAAAAATTGCTTTGCTATACAATGTCATTTTATGCTTTTTTTTTGTTGTTGCTCTTGACATTTGTCAACTATAAGGCATGGATCATAATCAAAATTAGATCATGAAATCCTCTTTAACATGTCAGTATACACTGGATTAACACAACCTTTTATACCAATTTTTCATTATACACTTCATAATAATGGATTGGATTTATATAGCGCTTTTCAAGGCACCCAAAGCGCTTCACAATTCCATTATTCATTCACTCTCACATTCACAGACTGGTGGAGGCAAGCTGTAGCCACAGCTGCCCTGGGGCAGACTGACAGAAAAAAAAAAAAAAAGTACATAGTAAAAAAATAAATGTCAATATTGTGCCATCGGCCCCTCTGGCCAACACCAGTAGGCGGTAGGGTAAAGTGTCTTGACCAGGACAGAGAGCCCAGGGACCGAACCGGCGACCTGCCGGTTACAGATGCGCTTCCCAACCCCCAGCGCCACGGTTGCCACTTCATGTATAATGTCTTTCACTTTTCTCATTGTGATTAACTATATCAGTTTTCAAACAAGCCAAACAATACCGCATCATGGGGAGTGTAGTAGTAACTATGGTAGTAAGCAAGTCAGTTTTGTTTGTTTTTTTATATCATGAGGAAGACCATGCAACCATGACAAACATTAGCCTGTAGACTGTAAGAGACTATCTGGAATCAATTTGTTTAAAAGGGGGATGTCTTTTACATACTTTACAGCTGGCTGCAGCGGGCTGGGAGGAGAGAGAGAGGAGGGGAAAAAAAAAAAAATCAATGGGAAAGTACAATTCCATATAACATGAAAATGCAGCCATTCCTGTTCTATACTTTTCAAATCCACTTTGAGAAATTCTCCTCAAGGGCACATGCAGTAGTTGCTGCACGTGTTGTGGTCTAGTGTCTTTCACAAACCCTCTGGCATGTGGTCGCCTGCAGACAGCCTTGCATGTACCATCTGATTACAGAACGTCACTCGTACACAAGCCGGCCATCACACACTGGCCGTGGAAACTATAATGCCTGCATAATAATGCACTTGGAAATTATCCTGTGGTCACTGAGGTCCTCTAACACACGTTTCCATGCAGATTTTCCACAACTTGAAAGCTGTTAGGTCTCAGCTCATGTAAGTGCAGTAAACACTTACCCACTGCCCCAAATTGACACTTCATTACAGTTTTACATCTTTAGCGCATCTGTGTGGCTGATTCACAAGGCTGAATTAAAGGTCAGGTAATTAAACCTCTGTAACAGCCACACCCACTAGCATAGCAACACAACATTGATGACTTTCCAATAAAAGTATCCGATCAGTTTTAATCAGAATTATTGATTTTGTCAGAACTTAGACAGAAATGCAAATATGTAATGCTTCCCAGCGTATTAAAACACCAAAGTGTAAATAAAAATAAACCAAAAAACAAATGCAAGCAAAAAGCTGGAGAAATCAATTGACTTTGAAAGTACTCTGTGCACTTGAGGGAGGTGCTCATAGGTGAGTGTCATTGCTTATATCTTAGGTGTCACCTAAGTGCAGACTCTCCACAACGGACCTGGAGCCAACCAGTCTGGCGAGGATGGACTGAAGAGACAACGAGGGGCTGCTGCTAAGGTTGCCTCTGCTGCTTGAGGCAACCATCTTTCCTCTGATCAAACTCAGCTGCTTCAACCTTTACATGACATACACTATTAGATGGCAATGAGCACATCCACAGCACAAAACAGAATTTATCTGCATCTGTGAGGAGAGAATGGCACAATACAAAACACTTCACTTAAAGAATACACAGAAGCAGAGGAATTTGCTCTGCAGCGACTCAGCTGGGAAACAGTAAGATGAATAGATTAATGTGCAGTATCTCCACCTTTATGGGGTAATATGTGAGAAATCTTTTGAGCAATTTTAATAATTGAACTTTTCATGCACACAGAGAGGCTGGGAAAGAGCATTTTAATTCAGATAGGACTTTATAAACATTTACAACACCCTGAAGTAGGGCTGGGCGATATATTGCGTTTTTAAATATATCAATGTCTAAGGAGCTTGGAAAGAAAAGCGTCTGGACTTATTTGAGTTGCTTGAAGATGTTTCACTTGGGAGTTCCCCCCCAAAGATTTGGGGGGGGGATACTCCCACTGGGTTTAAATCTGGGACTCCCCACCATTTGACCTTAGAACTGAAGAAGCTTCTCGGATGAGAGGTGAAACGTCTTCAAGCAACTCAAAGAAGTCCAGACGCTTTTCTTTCCAAGCTCCTTAGACTACGATGACCTGGATGACTGAGAACCTTCACAGACATAAATATATCAATATATTTTTATGTGACAATATCGTTTATATAATGTTACTCTGCCTCGCCTTTCTCCTTCACTGAACACAACTTCCCCTCCCCCATCGCTTCACCTGCAGGCAACGACAAGATGGACACGGCAGCTATCAAAGAGGAGCTGGTCGGTAAAAAGAAAACATTTGGAGATTACGATTTTAGTGCTGTCAGCGTTAATCTCGTTAAAATGACGTTAACGCCATAACTGCTGTCAGGGTGTCAGTCACTCAGTAGAACTTGGGAACAGAGCAGCTGCAAAATCTGTCTTTGTTATTATGCTCAGCGTCTTTTAGTTTACATTTTGACTGCACAATTGCGAGCTTTTTGTTATGCACAAAACCAACATTGTTTTATTTTATTTATGGAGCATTATTGTTTAATAAATGCTGATAATTTATTTGAGTAATTTTTTTATGTACATCTACGCTCTATGATAATAAAAGTGCCCGTGTGAGATCTGGGACACAGCATGACTAAGAACTCTTTTTGCTCTTACTTTATGGCTTTAAAAAAAATATATAATAATCGCGATATATATCGTATATCGCCATCCAACTAAAGAATATCCAGATATGAATTTTGGGCCATATCGCCCAGCCCTACCCTGATGTTTTTAGCTGTATTTCCAAACCGTTAACAATGCAACGGTTTCTGCTACCTTAAATGGGTTTGTAATACTCTTAACAGTATACAGCTCATATACCCACAAAAGGTGAACCAGGTTTAATGTGTGCCACCAAAGGGGGCCTTTAAAAAACACTGAATCACCCATTCTAGTCATACTATAATGATGGGGGAAAGGGATGCAACGCGGGGGGGGGGGGGGGGGGGGGGGGGGGGCGACGACTGTGTCTGATTGCCAAGAGGAGAGGGTATGTGCCAGTGTGCCATTCCTGTAATCATGTGGGTTAGCAGGGCTTTGATTATAGAGACACACCCAGTGATTCTGGAGCTCAGAGAGCTGGGCATGACTATGCATCAAACTGCATCAAAAGCTACTGGGGAATCGTTTGAAGTCTCCTGCACTATAATAATGAGAGCCCTTCCAGAAAGTGCAAAGCCTCTGTGGGGCACTGAACATTGTCTCGCTGGTGTGTAATCTCTCCTCAGTTGGCTCCTTGGTTCAACAGGCCCCCTGAGAGAGAAACGGAGAGCAAGAGTGCACCAATAAAGACTGCTTCTGGAGCGCTGCAACATGGTCCATTTATTTCCCACAAACTGAAGGGGAAATAGTGAAAGGGGAGGGGCACAGAGGACTCGTGGCTTCTCATTTTATGCTCTCGATATTTGCGATGGGTGAAAAGATGTGCAGAGAGTGCCAAAACACAAAGAAACATGACGGGATCATGTAAGATGGTATTAAAGACAAATGCGTTTGTCTTAAAAACAATATAAATATCAGCAAAATACCCAGTGGGGTGGGGTCTGCAGTGAACTGCTGACAGCTGCTATTACCTTAAACCAGATGTTGTGATATTAGGCTTGGGCTGAGAAAGAGGCAAAAAGAGATGGAGGGATGTATGTGGTGATGGATTTAGTGTTTTGGAGCAATATGACAATGGTGCTTGAGTGATGGGTATTTCCCTGTAGATATATTCCATGTAGAGGAATCAATGGTGAACTGTGATTACAATAATTCAGAGTCAGTAAATGAACAGAGGGGACAGCAACACAGCACGTTTTGTTTTGTCTTGGCTTTTGTTTTGTTTTTTCCCCATTTAAGAGAAGGTTTGCAGAGTGTAATGGCTTGTGTTTAGTGGTTCAAATGAGTGGTTCAAATCTGCAACAAAGGTTAACTTTCAGTTCTCTCCTCAAAAACATAATCACTTACCCACCTATACGCTTACCATGACATTTAAACAACCATTGTTATGAGGGTTAGCCAGTAAACAAAGTAAATTCTTTATTCAAATTACATGTGTCCAAAAAGTTAGACACAAACACACAAACAGACCACTGCTGATTAAATCAACAGAGAGGTAGGATATTTGCCTGCTACCAAGTCCCACTCAAGCATTTGTCCGCTCTAGAATCACTGCAAGGTAATGGCTCTAAAGTGCCCGAGTGCAACCAAGAGCCCGGTCCCCATTTACTGAAAGCTGATCACGCTCATCAATCTTTTAACGCTGGCAGTCACTTCAGGATGTCGCAGGATGCGAAGCAGAGGTCTGTCGGTATAATAAGCACAGAGTGCTGGCTTCTGGCTGTCCGAGAAACACACAAGATTGGTCAGATAGGTGAAGTGAAGTGTCAGCTATCGAGGGATGGTGAAATTGATTAACTGGTATAAGTAAGCGACTCCCCACAACAATCCAGTCAACAATTCATCTGTGGCTGACAGCAATGCCAGAAAGGAGATTCAGATATCACTGCACAAATCCGATTACGGAAGAAGCTGGAAGTAGGGAAACTATGAGCTGATCTTTGAAGTATCAGTTGCTTGATTATTTACTTGCAGCTGTATATGGCAGTACTAAAGGAATTACCACGGTTTCTACAAAGGTCAATAAAATGTAGCCTGATCTTCATCTAAACCACAACTGTAGAAATGCACTGATGAAAGTACTGAAAGTGCGTAAATCTCTGTTTTAATGAATCCCCCTAGAGTCAGGTGTTCCAATCAAGGAGATGCTACTGAAAGTGTGACTTGCAGAAGGTTCCCCTCCCTCTAGATTAAGCCATTTTTTATGTCATGTCTTAAGATTGAGGCACAATTCCCACCAACCGCTCAGAATTTTCAAATGATCTCAGAGGAAGTGGCATAAAATTTAAGAAAGGTTAGAAAAGCATTTCTAATTACTTTGGCATTCATGAAGTAAAAAAGACACCAAGAATGTCTACAAGTCATGTAGTCATCATTGTCATAGGAGTGGAACAAGTTTAAAAAGGATAAAATTCAGGTTTTTGAAAGGCCGAATTGAAGAGTACTGACCTTAACTGAACTAAGATGCTTTGGCAAGACAGAAAGGTCTATTCAATAAAAATAAAAAAAACACACAAACAAACAAAAAAAAACAACAACCCCAAAACAAAACACTCAAATACTCAAGTATAAAAGGAACAGGAACAGTCTAAAATTCCTCCTAATAATTGTGCAATAAGTATCTGCAGGAAAGGAGTTACTAAAGTTAGAGTTTCATGTTAATAGTTTAGTCTGATTGTGTGTCTAAAACTATGACTTGGATGTAGATGAGAACAAAACAGAGCACTCCAACAGCTCAAACTTTATTTTGCAACTGTACTGTGCGGTGCTGAGAACTGCATACCATCTTTTTTTTTTTTTTTTTTTTTTTTAAATATTCACTGTGCCACTGTGGATCAGCACGTGGCAGCGCATTCAAGCCACACAGACACACTTAAAGTGTAGCTACGTTAAACAAGTGCAGGCTGCATCAAAAATACAACAAAACTCAGAACATGAAGAAGAAAATCCAGTTTTAGCAACAGCAACCAAAACCATGCCATCTTATGCAAACTATTATGATGATGAATCCCCTCAGAAAATGGTGTAAGAACAGTGAGCAATACAATAATCCCAGGCCCCAACTGAAATGTAACCTTTAAAATAACAGAAACTTAGTAGTAGTAGTACTGGTTCCAAGAGTAAAACATTCTTTCCCATCCATCCATCCATCCATCCATCTTCATCCGCTTTATCCGGGGCCGGGTCGCGGGGGCAGCAGCCTAAGCAAAGAGGCCCAGACCTCCCTCTCCCCAGCCACCTCCTCCAGCTTATCCGGGGGAATACCAAGGCGTTCCCAGGCCAGCCGAGAGATATAATCTCTCCAGCGTGTCCTGGGTCTGCCCCGGGGCCTCCTCCCGGTGGGACATGCCTGGAACACCTCACCCAGGAGGCGCCCAGGGGGCATCCTTGTCAGATGCCCGAACCACCTCAGCTGGCTCCTTTCGATGTGGAGCAGCAGCTGCTCTACTCTGAGCCCCTCCCGGATGGCCGAACTTCTCACCCCATCTCTAAGGGAGAGGCCAGCCACCCTTCGGAGGAAGCTCATTTCTGCCGCTTGTATCCGCGATCTCGTTCTTTCGGTCACTACCCACAGCTCGTGGCCATAGGTGAGGGTAGGGACGTAGACCGACCGGTAAATTGAGAGCTTCGCTTTTACACTCAGCTCCCTCTTCACCACGACGGACCAGTGCAGCGTCCGCATTACTGCAGCTGCAGCCCCAATCCGTCTGTCGATCTCCGGCTCCCTTCTCCCATCACTCGCGAACAAGACCCCGAGATACTTGAACTCCTCCACTTGGGGCAGGAACTCATCCCCGACCCGGAGTGGGCACTCCACCCTTTTCCGGCTGAGAATCATGGCCTCAGATTTGGAGGTGCTGATCCTCATTCCCGCTGCTTCACACTCGGCTGCGAACCGTTCCAGTGCGAGCTGGAGGCCCTCACCCGATGAAGCCAACAGAACCACATCATCTGCAAAAATCAGAGATGAGATTCTGAGGCCACCAAAGCGAAAGCCCTCCGCCACTTGGCTGCGCCTAGAAATTCTGTCCATAAAAATTATGAACAGAACCGGAGACAAAGGGCAGCCCTGGCGGAGCCCATCACCCACCGGGAACGAGTCCGACTTATTGCCGGCAATGCGAACCAAGCTCTTGCAATGGTTGTATAGGGATCGAATGGCCCGTAGCAATGGGCCAGACACTCCATATTCCCGCAACACCTCCCACAGGACACCCCGAGGGACACAGGCGAATGCCTTCTCCAAGTCCACAAAACACATGTAGACTGGTTGGGCAAACTCCCATGCACCCTCAAGTATCCTGGAGAGGATAAAGAGCTGGTCCAGTGTTCCGCGACCAGGACGAAAACCGCATTGTTCCTCCTGTATCCGAGGTTCGACTAATGGACGAACTCTCCTTTCCAGCACCCTGGCATAGACTTTCCCAGGGAGGCTGAGGAGTGTGATCCCCCTGTAGTTGGAACACACCCTCCGGTCCCACTTCTTAAAGATGGGGACCACCACCCCGGTCTGCCAGTCCACAGGTACTGCCCCTGATCTCCACGCAACATTGCAGAGGCGTGTCAACCAGGACAGCCCTACAACGTCCAGAGCCTTCAGGAACTCGGGGCGGACCTCATCAACATCAACATTCTCTCCCCTCACACACAAAATGGTTGAAAAGGTCTCTCACTTGCAAGAACAGCTGAATCTGGACACTGTTAAGCCTTTAAAGCCGGTCGGAGCGGGCACGCTCCGTTTTGCAGAACTATTTTTAAATCCCACATAGAACCGGAACCATGTAAGCTAGCGCAATAGTTTTTTTTGCATATGAAACCGGAGGAGTTGTACTTACATCTTATGCCATCAGCTTGTCCTAGGTCACGGTTTCCTTCCACATATAGCTTTGCAAAAATTGCATAAAAAGTGCTTGCAGGAACAAAAACATAATATTCCAGAAACACGCTTTGCCGATCCGATCAGCTGTTCGTAAAACTTCCTACATTGAAATAGACGTCAGCGCGAACGATCGCATGTCCGACATGACCTGCCCGAAACTGGAAGTGACGTCATTTTCACGGAAAATGTCGTTTTTTTTACTTGTAGGCCTTAAAAGCCCATACTGATGTTTTTAAAAGTTATGTTTGACTTTATGCTTTTCTGAATAGTTTCTGGGATGCTTAGAACTCAAATTGCACTGCTTTAAATAGTTTATTTTGATGCACATGCTGTTTTTTTGCAAATTTGCATCATAGGTTTGTTTTTTCTGCAGTATTTAATAATTGGTGTATCTCAAAAATAAAACTATGAAGACACTCAAAATAAATTTCCTGTTGTTGTAAACTATTTTTTGCAACTTTTTTGTATTTAAAGTTTTGAGGGATAAACCCATTAAATTTCTCCAAGTAGAAGTATATGTAAAAAAACAAAAAACAAAAACGATTTTCAATTTTTTTATAGTTTATTGCACTTTTTTGCAATTTATGTAGTTACTATGGACTTAATGCATACATATAATTAAAATTGGGCTATAATGGTTGTATTGATGTATAGCAACTTGAAATGCTCCCAAAAAATGGCACTACAGCATGTAAAAATATAAAGTAAGCTCTGGCGGACTTGGTTCTATGCTAGGTCTTAAAGGGTTAAACACAAAGAAAGGGGTCAGGCAAGAGCTGTGGTAGATCAGGAGAGACGGTTAAGAAGGCCTCGATCTCCCAGTAATATCTGCATCAGGCAGACTGATCCCTCCAAAGGGAGCTCTAACCTGTAACGAAAATCTTCACTGTGTAGCTGTTCCTCTCTTAAAACTACAAAACTGATCTAAGAAGCTGGAGATAATAGAACACATGAACAAGGTGCTGAAGAAGACATGCAAGATTGTTTTCAGACAAGCTTGAAGACAAATCTAAACTCCCCCCCCCCCCCCATAACTTATTAAGGATTGAAGAAAAAAAAAGAAGGTTTGAGCCTTGCATCATCAGTACATCTGGTCTCTCTGTGTTTGGAGAGGAGTGCTTATTTGCCATGTTGCACAGCAGAGTTGCGTTAAACAAGAATTGGCTTTGGCTTTGCTTCTCACCTTGGCTTCAGTCCAGAGAGTCCCTCAGGCCATTGCTGCAAGACGTTAATGCTAGGAAACCTTTATGCATCATCCACTTCTCCCTGATGAAAGAAATAACAGCAGAATTGGGGTCCACAGTCCACAGTGTGAATCAGCACAACTCAGGACAAAAATAAATTAAATCTGTAACTGTGGTATATTAGAACATGTTCTAAGTCAATAATGCAACATCTGCATGTTGTAAAGTGAAGACATATCACGAAGCAGAAAGCCTGGCCTTATTTTCTTGCAACTGTAGCATTAACAGTTTACATTAAGTTAGTGTGAAACTGCAAGTTAGTCGTCTGCAGTCTTATAATATCCTTGGGGATTGTGAAGCCTATTACATCGTGGAAGACAGTGAGCACCTTTTTAATCATGGCATACAATTAATTAGATCCAGAAAAAAAGGTTTCAATTTTAAATGATATTCCCACTTGGGTAATTATAAAATGCAATGGTAACTTTAAAAAGGACTCTGCCAAGTTATTTGGCTACACTGGGGGGTGGGGGGGTGGGGAGTAAATGAAAGGCTTCAGTAGCCTCACGCAGTCGTCCTTCTGCATGAAGGTGCCAAGTGAGTCAGCCGAAGGAATTCACTCATGTGATGTCATGTGCTGACATAAGAGTAAACTGATTCCTCTCGTGAACGCTACACAACTGCACGGCTAGAAGCCATGTGGAAAGGTGATATTTGGCATTCTCAACTGCTGCACACGACACACTTCAATACCTGGCATCTAAGAGGAGTCAGGGAAGGGTTACCAAATACTTTAAAGACAAAAATAAATTAACAATTACTGTCAATCTGCACGAATTAGCTCACATGTCTGGAAAAACTGCTACAGTCAATTTCATTTAAAGAAAAATGTCAGTATTACTGTATTTATCAGCTCCACCTTTCATTTCCTCTTTCTAGTGGCTCTTAGTTTTCATCCTCTGGAGGAATTTTCACTAATGCGATCACATGCGAACTCACAAAAAACCCTTAATCTGTGGGCTGAGCGCGAAAACACTATAGAGTTGCTTTAACATTAATATTCTGTACATGCTCAACTGGATCAATACATGTCAGAAGCTATAATCAAAAATAAAATGGATCTCACGGATCTGTTGTTTGGATCATGAGGAGTTATTGCTATGATGCACCACAGGGGGGAAAAGGGTGGGTTACGAGTAATGCTGAAGCATCCTTCCCATTACATCACTTTAACTGGCAGGTAGCATCTCTCCAATCTCATCTAACAATATCAATAGTTCCTGTGACACAGGGAACCCGGTGGTGACATTACCGGTGTCATCGCAGACTAGGATCAAGAGTCATAGCAGAAATATGCAAGACACAAGCATACAAATTATGTAATTAAAACTGAGCAGAGCTGCCCCTAAGAAAAAGGCGGCGTCCCTTTAGATCCATGGAACCTTCATGTTGTGATTGCAAAAACAACAACAACAAAAAACCAAACACACACACACACACACACACACACACACACACACACACACACACACACAAAACACTGTCAAGCCAAGCTACCACTGTGCTTAAGCCGCAACATTAACTGAGTTATGTACTAACATTTATCCAGTAAGACACAGACACACAAAAGACGCTTGCTACTAAAAAGGCCACAAAACCTCAGTACTAGAAGTCACAAAGTTGCAGACTCACTAACAGTGCTGGTCACACAAACCTCAAAACCTGTCACTGCGCTCTGTATGGCCTCAGTCCAACCATCTGTTGGCATTTAGAAAGAGGTCAAAGATCATGAGGTCAGAAGTTCAGGTTCCCCTTAAACAGACTTCAGCCAATTAAACAGTTAACTGATAAAAGACAGTTTCATTATACGCAGCAAAAATCCCAGCTGAATGAAAGAGAAGCTACAAACTATGAGGGAACTATGAACTACTATTTTATCAATAGCGTTTACTTCCAGGTTTACACAGCTATAAGGTGGAATCAAATGTGTGCGTGAGACTTGCACTCCACTCTCTGATATGACACATCAGATGGAGAGCTGATGCTGCTATGTGGATCTCACTAAATCAGGGACTACAATCACCCACTACATTTTTAGTTAGTGAAGTTGGGAGTCGACCACACTGGAAGAGGGGCTTACTAGAGAGGCAGCATGTTACCGCTGTGTTATATCCTGACATTAGTTTGCTCTGCTGTGATGCATACTCTGCCACAGGCTCTTCAGATATGCTATTCAAGACCTAATCAGCATTTCTAAGGAGCCAGTTATGGTGTACTTTACATTTGGCTTGTAGTGCTCATTATCCATGTAGATAAGTGCGGTGCTAATTGACAAGATAAGATAAGACGAGATAAAATTCCCTTTATTAGTCCTGGGGTTGGGAAATCATTACGGCAGAAAAATGAAGAGTACAGGAATAAAATAAATAGATATTGTTATTGTTAGTGTGTTCCTTGATTTTTGGTGCCCACTTAGGGCTGTGCGATATGAACAAAATCTCATATCCCGATATAACAATTCTATCGTCCCGACAACAATATAAATCACAAAAATGTAACATTTTCTGTAATCTCGGGCAGCTCGACTTGCGGGAAGTGTTTCCAGCTGCGCATCGTGTACCTGGAGTCGAGTGTTTTAACCGATGCATGAAACTATACATTTTTAGACATAAGTTGTAACGGCCGCCGTTTTCTTTTTGAGTATTTATTACATGGCGTGCTGCGGGGAAAAGCCTATTCTAACGTTTGAGTCTAAGGTTTATTTTTTTAGCACCTGGCGGCTCTTTTTTACTTCTCATCCGTAAATAATCTGCTGTCTATGCACACAGCAACAGATATATGATTATCGACAACTTGTCACAGTTAGTTTCTGTACTATCAGAAACAGATTGCATGTAATTGCCAACTTGATCCCATTTAATCGCAGACTGACAGCAGTCTGACTCTGTCTTACGGTAACATTTATAACAGGTTTTAGTGTCCATGTTGCTTTTTTCCAGCAGTATCATGATAATATTGTATTGTTGAACCTTAACAGCAAGACAGACTATTGAACATTGCACAGGTTGAAAACTATTGTACTCAGAGATATATCAGACCTCAGACAAGCCTTAGTTCATAGCCTTAGTTTGTAGGAACCGGGTCATGATTCCTGGAAAGACATTGCTGTTAAGTGACAAATGTATTTTTTGGCACATTGAGTACCACAAGGCAAGTGCCATCAAGTTCCATTATACTCAGAGGGCAGAAATTTCTAAAGCCAAAACTGGGTACCCCACACCAAAGCAATTTTGATTGGTAACATTTTTGCTCTGGTTGATGCCGTTATCTAAAGCCAAAACTTAGTAGTTGCAATCCCTTACTGCTTACTGTTCATTTTGAGTCAAAGACTTTGTCATTGAGGCTGGGCTAAACAATGCTACAAAGCCAGCCAATCAGGTTTTCATTGGACAAAGGGTAGATAGTTCATGACCATAAGAGCCAGGTCACACAAGGGTTAAGCACCAATGGAGCTATAGCTATGTGCCTTCTGAATAGGGCACTAATGGCCATCAATTTAATTAAAAAATAAAAATAAAAATAAACAAAAAAGGTTGATGCCTATCCTCATGGAAATACCTGGCCGTTAAGTCCTTTAAGCCATTGTGATGTCAAGATATGGTCAAGACGCTGTGGTAAAAAGAAAGGCAAAGGAGAAACTGCAAGGTGTACAGCATTTTGCCAAACTGAGATTTCCTACGATCTTGAATAGTTGTGATGATGATGATGATGCTGATGGCGAGTGCTAGCTAAACAGAATCAGCCTGAGGTGTTGGGTTGAGATCTAGTGACCGCAAACGCAAAGAGCATTCACATACTTATTTAAACACCGAGTCCCCCCCTCATATCTTATGAAGTGGGACATTGTCACCATTGGATACCATTCTTATCAGGAAATAAATGTGTCATCGTAGGATGATGATAATCATTCTGAACAACTTGTACAGATTTTCATTTACTGCTACAAAGAATACAAGCAGCAAGCACAAAAGGGGAGAGAAGGAAAGAGCCTGCTATCTAAACTATTTGACTAAAAATTCAGTGATTTTTAATCCAGTGATCAGTGAGATCAGCATATACAGAGATACGCTCATTAATAATTCAAAAGACTGGTGCAGATGAAGCCCGGTGTTTGGTGCACTTACATATGTTGCTCAAATAGCAACAGCTAGCACCTTCAACTGTGACCTCACTGGGAGTAAACGCAAATGTATAACGACCGTAATGACATTAATAACGTGTGATGTGAAAGGTGAGTCACAGTGACAAGAGGAAGCACATGGATACATGTGTGTGTGTAGCTAAAAGAGCCACGGGAACACGAGGTTGAGAAAGGGTGTGAACAGAAAGAATAATCTGTGGCCAATTGTATCAAATTTTAGGATGATCTGGAACTTGTCTTGTGACTTCTCTATATATCGACTGCATATCTGTGTGTGTGTGCGTGGGGGTGGGTCTGCCATCTTTTATTGGTTGTCACAGTTTGTAAGGAATTAGTTCCCATGGCGCCTGAAGCTGTACAGTGGAAGCAGAATCAGGATAAGGCTCCATGTTAGCGGGGGGGGGGGGGGGGGGCAGATCAGCTGACACAACTATGTCACTTTCTCAGCCAAAGACTGAGACAATGTGACAGGCTAACAGTCACTGCAAACACACACAAAGACTGATGAATCTGCAAAAGGCTTAAATAAACGTGCTTCAGTTTTTAGTTCTATGACAGTAGCAAGGATAGGGAAACGGTTCCAAATGCTGTCTTCTGCTTCACGCTACACTGTAAGCATGAGCCCGGTAATCATCTGTGAAGCATGTTTAGGGGGATGACTTTAAACCTCAGCATTACCTGATTAAGACAACTGCTGCTGCTCTGATAGTGGAACATGTAATTGGACAAGACAGACTAAAGACCTACGCAAAGCACCCTTCTCTTCCTCTCTCACCATTCCTTCCATTTACACTGTATCCCACTGAAACACTTGTATATGCCAGGTCAAGTAGACCCTAACCTATTTGACCTACACTTGGCAAAGCACACACTGACTATCTCAGTGGAAATTACTAACAGGAAGCAGTCAGTAGTAGCTGAGTTGGTAGCACCACTGCCTCACAGCAAGAAGGTCCTGGTTTCAAATGCAAGCATGGTTATCCTCAAACTTGTGTAAATGTCATGCACTAACTTAGTGTCCAGGTGGCGGGGAAAAACCCACACAAAAGATTCTTGATCTCAACAGTTTCACTTCCTGGTTTCATAATTTGCCAAAAAAAAAAAGAAAGAAAAAAAAAACCCCACACACAATCATCTAACACAACAGTAATTCATACTTTTCAAAACATAGAGATGCTTAGAGATGGACAAATAGAAAAGCCAGGGCTTAAGTTCCTTAAACTTGCCTTGTGATTGCTGGGGGGTTACATATTCCTTATTGGGCACACATTGGATGTTAGGCTCTAAACGGCTTGAAAAGACTGAAGATCTGGATCACTTAAACTCTGGTGTCATGTTTTCTGAAGAACTGAAGCACAAATTAAATCTAAATTGAAAAGATTATAAATGAAAATAGCTTAGAAGTTTTAGTAGGTGCGATTTTCTGCCCCTGCAGTTCAACTTGTGTGTTCAGAGGTGCTCTTCTGCAAATCTTGGTTGCATGTAACCAGTGGTTGTTGAGTTACTGCTGCCTTGCTATCAGCTTGAAGCAGTCTGACCATTCACCACTGACCTCTGGCATCAAAGCAGCATTTTAACCCAGAGAACTGCCACTCACTGGATTTTTTCTCTTTTTAGACCATTCGTTGTAAACCCTAGAGATGGTTGTGTGGGGAAAATACCAGTAGATCAGCAGTTTCTGAAATACTCAGAGCAGCCCATCTGGCAACAACAACCATGCCACGTTCAAAGTCACTTAAAACACCCTCCTCCTCCATCCTGATGCCCAGTTTGAACTTCAGCAGGTCTTGTCGACGATGTCTACGTAGCGTTTTACTGCGTTTGGCCTCATTCCAAAATGTTTTTTTCTGTGACTTCAAAAGAATTTTAACTAGACCCAACAATACCTTTCAGTCCTTATTAGTGCGCATTTATCTAGTGCATAATGGTTTTATACCTTTAGTGCACATGGCTATTGTGCACTAGATAAATGTTGCCCAGCTTGTACCTGAAAGAATAACAAACTAACAGATAAAAGCATTTGGAAATTATTGTAGACTCCAAATGTTTAGGATAGTTTAAATCAAGCCGAGAACAGCAAGAGTAGCTGTTTGTCATGGGTTATGTAGTTCTTCTTTAATTGATTTTTATTTCTTTTAGAATTTTGTTTACTATAATTGCCTTTTTATCTCTGAGGAAAGACTTTATGGACTGCCATGAGTGAAACTGTTGGAGGCATTTCTTGTCTTTTTTGTCTCTGTTGGTTAATTTCTTAAATAACCAAAGAAAAAGTAAGTACATTTTTGATTTAAAAAAAATGGAATGAGAAAAAAAGAAGTTGAAGTGCCAGGCAACTTTCCAAACATTAGTGATATATTATTTAAATATTCAGTTTATGAGGATACGAAATTATTTCCTGTCAGCACTGCTTTTAATACCAAAGAAAGCTCTCCCCACTAGAAGAGTTGTTAAATTAAGATACTGTCAGTTGGCTTCCACGGCGTAGCATCAGTGCTCAGCCTCTCCTGTGTAATCTCCTCTCCAGCGAGGGCCTTTGTTTTGAACTCCACTGCCAGATGAGATGGGAGGGAGTTTTGTTTTGACAGCCCACATCTTCAGGTGCCAAAACCACAAATCTCTAGAGTTCAGGCATGAATGGTAGCACGTTAACATGCAAACAAACACATGCACACTCACATACAAACACGAGCGACAAATATCTGACAGTTCTGACAGGAAAGAAAACATTTTATTAAGTTATTAAGCATTTGAATGCTTGCACATGTGAATTTCAATTACTATTTTTTTTTTTTTTGCTTAAATCCGGACTAGAGATTTTTGTGAAAAACAGGCACTTAAATGTTATAAAATTCGCAAAAACAAAACCAGGTTCCAGCTTAAGGCCACTATAAGAGCTGGCCTTTAAGGATGTGTGTGGGCTTTAACTGCACCTTGGTTTTTTGACGTAGGAATTGGATGGGTTAAGGTTACCAAACAGCTAACCCAAACCAGGCATTTATCCTACAAGCAAGTTGCATCTCTTTAGCCTAAAATTGTTCTCGTCTGTATCTTAGGTGGTAAAACTCCACTGTTTACCAAAATCAAATGTCAGAGCCACACTTTTGCATGGTGGTATGCATGCATACTTTCAGTACTCTGAACAAAGACTTAAGTTTACATCTCTAAGGCTGTCAGCCTCGCTGTCAGTATTTGCATGATGTGAGCCTGTTAAACTTAACATCTAGAAAAAAAAGATGGTTTTGTGTAAAAAAAAAAAACAAAAACAAAAAAACACTCATAAGTGAAACATCACAGAGGAAAAACTCAACATACGTGTTGCTTTATTTTTACTAATCTCTCCTTCCGCATGTAGTAGATTTAGATTGAGAGCTGAAATAATTTGAGCAGTCAGACAAATTTTTTGACTATGCTCAAACCCATCTGCTGTTTGGTCTCATCACAAGCTCTCTTCTACAGTCAACAACAACAAAAAATAAATCTTTCAATTTTTACTTTACACTTATCATAATCGAAGCAGATTAGTTCAGCAAATTCTTGTTAATTATTTCCTCAATTATATAAAAGCCCAACAGCTGAAGTGCTGTTGTTATTTGGTTACAGTACTTCTGCTTTATACCTAAACTCTAGTCCAGATTGAAAACACAGGTTGGCTAAGGAGATTCCCATGCCCACGGAAAGCAGTAAAGACAAAGCACGCAAAACCACATTATAGGTCACTGACGAAACGCTGCTGAGTCAGCAGAAAGAGGTCGACAGAGAGATGAGAGAGATGGGAGGGTTAGGAGAAACCGCACTGGTCAGAGTTTGACTCTCACAATGTGCACAGAAGTGAAAAGCCTGAAACTCAATCCCCGCATTCCTCTGGCTTTATGACAAGCGGGTGAGAAATGCTGCTGCTCTGCACATCATTCCCTGCCACCCTAGCTCGGCCTGTGATGGCAGTGGAAGTGCGGCGTTTACCTCTGTCCTAGAACAAGAGTGAATGCATGGCTTTCTCAAGACCAATTCACACTGCATATTTTTGGACCACCCACCCAACTCCAGCAGGCAGCTTGCTCAATCCAAGTTTTCTCTCCCTCCTTCAGTGCCAAGGATTCCATCCTGGGCAGTGGGAAAGATGCCAACCACATGCTAGCACCCAGAGCCACAAACACATTGTGGCAGAGGAAAAAGGCAATTCACCCACTCACACAAATTAAGACAGCATACTCAAAGACCCTTATCTACAACTCACTACATCCTGTCATGCATCAAATTAGAAAACGCCAAGCTCCCTTTATCATAAAGCTCTCCATGAATGTCTATTTATTTAGACATTTAGTTTTATTTAAGTAATCTTTCCATTACACTAGCGATGACTGTGGAAGGAGCTCCTCTAAAATAATAATGAGCACCTTACGCATTGTTAGATCTACAGTATTGTACAGCTGAGCCATACCAGGTTAACAAACAAAAGGGCAAACAGCAGCAGAAGAACAGCCACACAGACATGTGACCTCTGCTGTCTCCTCTGGTAAAGCCAAACAGGCTAAGGGCACCTTCTTCTCAATAAGCAGTAGATATCACAATATCATTTAGCTTAAGAGATCAATATGCACTTTGCTGTGGCTGACCTACATAAGTGGAGGAGCGCAGAATGTTGAAATCATTGGATTGTCTGTGAGCATCACCATCCCGAGAGGCCTGGTGGAGTCTCCATGGGAGTAGGGCATGAGTCAATCTTTGTCTGTTGATGTTTTTAAAACCTTAATGTCAAAACATTCTCAAACATCTCGCAGGGTTTCTCCTGCACAGAAGCACCCCCAGAAGAGGAAAATCACCAGCATTTGTAGTATTTTTTTTTTAAACAGATCTGCTAAATGAGATTTCATCTGTTTAAATAGTTTCACTAAAGGTCATAAAAGGAAAATGCACTGATGTCCAAATAAGGCTACACAGACTGCAAGTTGATGTATCACAATTACATCAAAGGCCCATCTTAAGCCAGGAGTACACCCTTAACAGTGCAGGTGTTTCATAAGCTAAATGCCACAGAGAAATAGCCCGCCCTTATTATGATTAAATGCAAGATTAATAACATTTACTTACTGAGCTTAAATGTTCTGAAATATTACATTAAACTGACATACTCATTATTTAGCACAGACTGGTGTCCTTGAATGCCAAATACTGAGCACGCTTAAGGCACAAGTTATAACTCTAACCTCAGAATTAAACTTCTAGAGTCCTGATATCAGCACAGCTACCTTTGCTCTGTTTACGGAATAATACAGTCCCAATCTAATCATTGAAGCTGGCCTAAAGATTTCTTGGTTAAAAATAGAGCTGGGCGATAGAACGATAACGATATGTATCGCGATATAACTTTTACTCGATAGAGAAATTAAGCTATCGCGATAGACTTCGCCGCTCTTGTCCTCAAAAAAAAAAAAAAAAAAAAAAAAAAAAGGTCAGCCAATCCGAATTAAGTAGCGCAGAGCCGAACCAATCACAGCCGCAGCGTCACGTCCGCGTGACTTGTTACGTACAGCACAAGTGCCAAGCCGCACGTGTGTTTGTTTGGGAAGCAGCCAGCGGGTAATGGAGCCAGCGGGTAATGGAGGAAATGAGTGTGCCGACTAGAAAAATCAACCGAGCGTGACCGAAGAGAAAACAGATAATGGTTCCAATGCCGGAGAGATTGTCGAACGGAAGAGCCATAGAAGTTCCGTAGTGTGAAGGTATTTCGGCTATTTCAAGTCTGACAAAAAACAGAGTAGGGTGCACTGTAAATTGTGCCGAAAGCAAGTCTGGAAATACAATAAACTGGTGCATGCGTCACACTGTGCGCCACGTTATTGTTTCGGTGAAATGAATTTCTACAATACTGTTACTGTTAATTCTACTCTCTGCAGTGTTTAAATGCTTACATATACACACAGTTACTGTCCGTCCACACATACGACTCGGTTCTGCTTCTATGCCGCAGCTTTGTTTACTTTTTCCCACCGAGGCTTCTAGACTTCTGATTGGCCAACATTTCGGCACGGTTAGGAATCTAGCGCCACCTGCTGCTTTGGCATGTTCATAGCAGCGTTTTCCTTCATTTCTGCCTTTATGTGTGGACGGGATTATTTTTTAAAACGAAAACCTCCGTTTTCAAAAATACCCGTGTACGTGTGGACGTAGCCTCAGTCTCTGACTGGAAGCGCTAATTCGTCATTCGGCTTTTGTCAGACTAAAGTAACTGTTAAAAGTGTTTGAAAAGCTCAGCTATACAACAAGGAGAGATTGAGAATTTCCTTTTAGTTCTCAGTTTATTTGATATTGACAAAAGTTAGTCAGTTTTGTCTGTTCTTCTGTAAAACAAACTAAGATTTATTTTTAGAATTAATATTTTGTTTCTAAGTGGAATTGACAATTTAGTCTGTTTTGTTTGTTCTATTTTGAAACTTAAACGCTTTAGCGGCTGCCTTTTGTGTGGTTTGCAATATTTGCCTTTATTTATCTGAAAAAGTCTCATGTTCCTTAAGTACATCTACCCTGTTGAACTTATTATGGGAAATAAATATTTAAATAAAAACAAGCTGCTGATTATTTCACATTTTACTTGTGAGCAACGGCACATTTAAATCTTACAAATATAGTTATTTGGCTTATATCGTGATAGATATCGTTATCGCCTGAAATGAAAAAAACATCGTGATATGAAAAAATCTCATATCGCCCAGCTCTAGTTAAAAAACAAACAAACAAAACAAACAGGGGAGTTCTTCCTTCCTACAGTTGCCAATTACTTGCTAATAAGACAAGTCTGATTTTCAAACTGTAGAATTTCCTTCACTCCCTCATGAAGCACCTTGACATCTGTTGTGAATGAGCTCTATATAAATAAAAGTGAACTGAAATTAATATCCAGTATTCGTCACGGGAAGGAAGGACACACAGAAACTGAAAAAATGAGAGCGAAACTGACAGTAGCGACATTGTCAAAGGACTTGCCCATAGTTTGCTGTTAAATCAAAAATTTGACACAAATTAGCACAAACAAAGAGAACTTGTTGGCAAAGTGAACCTTTAATGCCTCCATACTGGAGACCCTTTGTTGTTAGCTCTTTCAACGCTATGTAGCTAGCCTTCTAGCCAAATTGTACTGACGCGTGACATAGTACAAGGACATATGCATTAAAAAAAATTAACATAATTGTCCAATAGATCAGTTCCAATCCTGTATATCAACTTATCTGACAATATATGATGAGAAAGCATCTTCAGAACTTTCTAGAAAGCCCACAAGCAGTTTAACTAAAAAGAGAAACCATATCCAATGTGGTTTCTCTTTCCACTCCACATCGCAAATAGATGAGATGATTGATTTGAGTTCATTTAATAACACAATGAAAACAGTCTTGAAGCACAGAGGGGATAAATTCTCCCCCCCCACACACACTTCTCCTCTTGGCGTCAAAGCCCTCACAGCTTTTTCACCAATCATCTCGGCCTTGCTTCAGATACCTCTCCTCTGCCGTTACACCCTCTTCTCTCCCTCTGCTGTAAAAACCTGGCCATTACCCCACAGCTCATCCCTCACGCCCACCCAGGACCTGTCACATTGCTGTTTCCATGACAACACAAACGCAGAGACAGCAGGGTGAGATGCCCAGCAAGACAAGGCATATAGATACCAAGGGGAGGGGTGCACCATGTCAAGAAAACACTCACAGCATGTGATGGATAGATAACACAGCATAGGTAAATCTGGTACATCTAACCTACCTACAAACAAGAGCCACTTTAAGGTAATAATTCCCCAGTGGTCACTGTAAACTCTGTTAAAAGCAAAGAAACACACTGAATTAAATGTGCACACTTGAAAACAGACCAGCGATACATTTCAACATTCTCATAAATATGAAGCTGCACAACTGTGAGTGTTAGCTGTTGTCTTTAAAACATTAAAGCCCTCAAGTAAGTCAGAGGTCTGTGGTGATGGTCAGAGCGGACTGTGCTAAGCAGCAGACACATGGATGTCATCTTCCAGCCTGGTTCAAATGAGTCAGCTTAACAATGTTAGCAACTGTGTGTAGTAACAAGAGGAGTAGTTTTGTTCACCGCTAAAATGTGACATGGTTAAAAAGGCTTCTGATGTCATTGTTTAAATACTTGTGTGTTAAAATTAACCCAGCATTATCATTGTTCACCAGATTGCTCATGGGTCACAGAGGTACCATATGACAGTGGTTCTCAAACTTTTTTTGCTAGGTCCCCCTTTGTTTTACAAGAATAATGTTCGCACACGCACAAACACATCCTCCAACCACACACACCCCTATTTTGCTCCATTGCGGTTTATTTCACACCTCAAACATTTAGTAAACAATTAAGCAAATACAAGTAATCTGCAATAAATTACAGGTAGTAATAAAATAAACTACTAACTCTGTTACGCTACGTCCGCACCTACACGGGTATTTTTGAAAAGGCAGCTGTTTCGTCCACACGTAAACGGCGTTTCGAATCACCGAAAACTGCATTTTTTTTTTTAAAAACTCCTTTTTTGCGTTTAGGTGTGGACGAGGAATACAGAGTTCGTCATGCAACGTCAAAGGTATGTGCCTTTTTTCACGTCACGCTGTGCGCCACGTTATTGTTTACATGAGATGAATTGCAGAATGGCAGATAGAGACAAAATGCTGTTAATCTGACTATCTTCAGTTTTTACACGCTTACATACACACACAGTTACTGTCCCTCCATTTAGAAAGGCAGAGGCATCATGGTGTGATTATTTTACGTGTAGTTGTTTTTTTCCTGTGTAATAATATTCAACATTGCTATCAATACATTTTTCCAAAAATGTCTCTCTGTGCAAAATGGGTTTAAACACATAAACAGCTGTGGGATACTGTTTGTCCGGGATTTGAACCGGGGGAACAAATTGTGGCAGGATCAGCCTGATATTATATGTATCCCGCTGTACTTTTACTGTATAAAGAGCTAACATCTCCAAAATGTCAGGAGTAGTTAGTCATTATGAGAAGTGTTTGTGAACTAAAAATCAAGAATGTGGGATACTGTTTGTCCGTGATTTGAAGAGCCCAGCGCTACTCCCGACGAAGGGAAAGCCAATTATGCAGGGGAGACCTACCTCGGCACTTGTGCCGGTGAAATCAAAGGGCAGATATGCTTCACCATATTTTCTAGTCTGTGGCTTAGAATGAGGTTGGTTTGGAAACATATTCAGCGATGCTTCATCTCCTGCTTTACGTTTGTGTGGGAACCCCGTGCTAGCAGTGTCCAAGCCCCCCCTTCATACCGCGCCCCCCTGCAATGGCTCTGCGCCCCCCTAGGGGCGGGCCCCACACTTTGGGAAGGTCTGCCATATGACAAGGCTGATTTCTCCAGCAAGGCTTTCCCTGGAGGGAGATCCAAGTTCTGCATAATTTTCCTTTTGAAATTCCTTTTTTAGGCAACCAACAACCCCAGTGACCATCAGTTAACTCTCCAAGAAGACTAAAGAAACCAACTACAATTAAAAACTGTAAACTCGAACTAGAAAGCAGCTTACAACTACCTCTTAACAATCTTACCAAAACATATACAAGTGATTACTGTCAACAGATCATATTAATAACTCAATAAGTCATCGACTGCAACTGGGTTTCGAATCCTAGACACGAGTCGTCAGTCACTGTTTATTTTACTAAAACTAACTGTTATTTGAATAGAACTTTGGTTACAAGTCTAAAATATACAGATTTGCTAAGATAAACGTTAATGTACCAATAACTAGTTTCTGTGTGTCCAATGCAGCGTCAATCAGAACCTGTTGATGCTAGTGCTGTCTTTCCCCTCTCTTGTTAAAAACACATTTGTCTGAACACATGTCAGGGTGCCAGATGTCAGCTGTGAAACTACCCATGGCAACATTATCCGAGCGTCATGTTGACACATCTCTCTTTGCTGCATGCCTCTCAAAGTTTAGTTAAGAATTTATGCGATTGTTTAGCTTAATTGATCATACTGAATTACAATCTTCCATCCCCTAAAATGCGAAGCAGTAATTTTGCCAGCATCTGAGTGCTACCTCTCCTTTCAAATACCAATGGACAAAGATTACAGGAAGCTTATGATTTAGGAATTCACCTGCGCATGTGGTATAGTTATTCACACTGTACAAATAAAGTAAGATAAAATAAAATAAAACTGAAAACGAGCTGAGACCACAGGTGACCACAGTGATAACAGTTATGGCAGGCAGACCCTGTGACAGGACTCAAACTTAACAGAATCACATATTATTATTATTGTTATATATTATTTTACTGTCTTAACAGCATTTATAAATTGCAACATGACCACAGACATCATTACAGTTTTTTCCCCCCACCAGGTCTAACAAAACTGTTTATAGTGCTGTGGGAGGATTTTCTTTACAGGTTAATGGAAAACTTAGCTTGCCAACTTATCGGTCAATAAAAACAATGTGTATCAAAAAAATAATAATCTGGTTTCAAAAGACTATATTTTTCAAAGTAACAGACACATAAGCTTGCAGTAAGTTGTAAAAAATATGGCTAAATATACAGTTTTACATACAAAACTTTCAATTTTCACATGTTTTCCAAGCACATCTGGCATCACTGCAGCCACTGCTACCTACCAGCAACCACGTGAAACTCACAAATCCCCTCTTTCTCAACAGTACGTGTTTCAAAGGCTAACCCGTGAACACCCACTGATTTAAAGCACTTTGAAATTGTTTTATACTTTTTGATACACCCTGTATCTAAATAAATAAATCGATCATTCCTTTACCACTGTCAAAGTTGTCTTCATATGCCCTGCTTTGCCTGACAAATATTAAATTCCCTAAAATTCAGTTATATTCATTCACAGCCAAAGATGACATTTTGAATGAAAGTCTGTACAAATCACTAAACACACAAGTTGCATGCAATTCTATAATTGCACTGAAATCCAAAATAGACCCATTACTGGGGCTAGATATTAGTCCAGCTGTGATAATGGAATAATAAAAAATAAAAAGCCAAGAATTGGCAACACAAATGCAGCAGAACAAAGGTCAAGCTAATACAGTATCACTTCGTGTGACACAAAGCAACTCACAATAGGACAAAAGTCAGCACGTATATTAGGAGGGGCTTATCTCCAAGTTCACAGCAACATATTGGCTTGATTTAGGAAATTATGAACACACGGTTAACAGGCAGTAGGACGCCACAAGGACCTTAAGGGCAATATACAAAAAGTCTGTCACCAAGTGAGACAACAAAAAGAAAGCAAGTATGCAGGAGAAAGGCTAGATTCTGAATCATGTGACGTGACCAGCACGTCTGTGCCACACACCTGTTGCTGGAGCTGCAGTTTACAATGCGCTCAGGCTGAGTTCTCCTTTTAGGAAACGCCCATCGCACAAATAGTGCCAAGTGAGTGTGAGAAAACTTCCACCCAGTTATCCTTGTATAAACATCCACATACTTGCTTACATGCTTGTGTGAATCCCAGCAGTCATTCTTTCACTCTGTTCAGTGAAAGCTATACAAAAATATTTTCCTTTTTTCTCTCCCCCCCCCCCCCTTTCTTCAGTAGTCTAGTATGTCTCCTCTTTTAAACTAGACAAAAAGCATACAGGCATCTAACAACAGCGCTGGAAAGCAGGTTTGCCTCTGAATAGGACTGCATTCCTTTAACCAGTAGTGGGCTGTCACATACACGTCATACAAGAGATCCACACCCCTTATCTAATACAGCCTGAAAATTTAAATCGGGTCAGCTCAGGAGGACATCTTTACTTTCTCACAAGGACGAACAGTTTAATCTGCCTCGATCCACCACACACTGAAATACCTGAACAATTTTCTTTCTGTGCAAACTACAAAGTCAACAACTTCTATGCCTTGGAGATTAAATGCTGTTCAGGCTTGCAAAGAGGGATACTTTCAAAGCGGTTTACACACAACACATGCATACATGGATTGGGGGGGGTTGAAAAAAAAACCCACAATAAGTTAAAGAAATACACTTTTTGCATATTCCTCTGGTCATACTTCAGATGTATGATTACAAGATGCATGCAGACATACATGCACAGCAGCACACATACACTTTTCTGTCTGTTACATCTTCTCCAGAATTTGCATATGACTACTGTGAGATCTGACAGACTCCCATCTCATCCCATTTCCATATAAGCAGTGAAGCCACAGTCAAACCTGCAGCTGGACAGCATGTCATGTTAAATCTCGTATTGGTGATGTGACAAGCCCTGTGCACCATCAGGTGGGGAGAGGGATGCAACAGAAACTGCTCAACTGGTTCCACGGGATGCGCTCCTGCAGCATTACTGAGAGAACAGTTGACAGACATTGAAATGGCACAAGCTGTGTTGTCTGTATAGTCCAGAATCAGTCATGCAAGAGGGGCCCTTAAAAAGGAGAGTGCTGCACTCCTTCAACACAGGCACAACAATGCAACACACAAGCAGACCCACCACACACACACACACACACACACACACACACACACAAAAACAAACAGACACTGCATTAATGCCTAAAACTGTATTCCAGATTAAGTTCCTTCCTCCACCAACATGCGACTGGTGCATGTGGGAATCCATGGCAATTTTACCCTTTTAAAGCAAGGCCAAAATACACTACAAAAAAAAAAAAACCCTCCAATCTGTGCTCGTGTCATGTGACCATGTGTCCATGGGCAACTTTGACACTGACTTAAACTGCTACAAAGTTACAGTTACAAAGCGCTGATTCTGACTGCTGTAACCAAGTCCACGAGTAGTACCGTCAAACACAGGAGAAACATTAGTTCAGAAAAAAAAAGAAAAAAAGAAATGAAAACCAGCAACAACAAAACAAAAAAGTAGTCTATGCTCCCTAGAGAAAGGGGGGGAATCGCCAACTTACCTAATGTGTCAAGTAGTAATGAGGCTTGGATAGTACAACAACAAACAACAACAGCCCGCTCAAGCACATGGTGATGGGAACTGTCCTGACTCACGTTTTCTGACAACAACGTTAAAAAAAGAAGGAAAACATAAAAAAAGGGACTCCAGCCTGTGCGGCTACATCGTTAGCATGCTAACTGGGCTCCTGCTTACCCTGGCGAACTTCGTCCGGTGTTGTAGGCACGGTCTCTAGCTCACTCAGCACAAAAAAAAAAAAAAACAGACACACACACACACAATGACACATGAAAGTGTTGTGCACTTCGCATTTTCACTTTTTGCCCATTTCACATGCGGCCACCGCCGAATAAAAAGCGGAGCGCGTACGCTGCAGTAACTCCCCGCTTCAAGGCTCGCTTTTTGCCCGTGTCGTCTAATTAAGTTTGCTGCAGAAAACACCACCGATACAGGCGGCGAGCTTAGCCAAGCAGCTAGCGCTTGCTAATTTAAGCTAACGCCGAAGCGAGAGCCTGTGCCAGACAGACAAGACACAACCGAGATTTGAAGAGCCTCTCGCTCCTGCTCAGCGGATTTCACACACAAAAAAAAACATAGAAAACAAAAACAAAAACACCAAGCCGCGTCTCGACAAGGAGCACAAAAGCGTGTGGCTACTTACGATTTAACACTTTTGGCCGTGTCCTCGCTGTTAAATTCCGCTTATCCGAAGCAGCTCTGACCTTCGCGATAGTGAAACAACATTTCTGCTGGCTAACTGTGCCGCCATGTTACTCCTGCTCTGCAAACCAATGCCGAGTGTTTATCTGGCTGGTAGCGATCCTATCCTCCCCCCACACACACGCCATACCACATCACGGGGGCTCCACAGCGCTATGAGCTCGGTTACGACCGGGGGACTCGTGAGCAGTCCTACGGCGATTTACCTGTCACGATGACCCGGCCACTTGCAGTTTGATTGATCGGCGTCGGATTTGGCAACATTTTATCTGACAAGCAGTTACTTTGACGCGCCACTGTGCCACGTCAGTGTCAATAATATTTCAAAAATGTGTTGTACTTTTATGCGCGGATCGAGCAACTCCCCAACTCCAGGTTCACACAGGAAACAAGTGCATTTTTATGTATATATTTAGAAAATATCCCCAGAGCTGTGGTGAAATGGCTCGTCAAGATGTGTGTACATGTAAGGTCATAAAGATTTATGTGTGCCTATAAATGATGTGTGTAAGCACTGTGCCTTGAATAAAACGCCTGGTGAAAGCAGTGTTGGGCTTCCCTTCAACCACAGCCCTAAAAGTGCAATTTCGGTCTGTCCTGGTTAACCCTAGTTTAAAAATCGCTATTACACTCGTCAGATACAGTAAATGCATGAGGGAAATGTACAGCAAGGCCATGATTATTCACCACACTATTCCACTTTGGTGGCTATTTAACGAAAGGGACCTTTAAAAATACTAAAGGGGCTTTAAAAACCTAGGAAATGTGACAAGGCGTTTCCAGCTTATCTGGCTACCTTGATTTACTGTCTGGTCAACTATCTGTGGATCAAATGAGCAAGCAGGCGTTTTCTTTACATTTAAAAGTTGTACAACATCACCTCCCAGTGGTGCAAAGCTGAAAAATTAGGCTTAGAATGGAAATCCCTCGGAGACCTTTAACCCTATTTGAAATACATGGAAATTGAAAATTACAACCTTAGAATTTTTACCTTGTGTGACTTGCAAACCTTTTCATTCTTATGTTGCAAATCAAGTTCAATGAAGTTAACATATAGAGGGCAGTTGTGGCTCAGGAGGTTAGAGCAGATCATGTACTGACTGCAAGGTTGGTGGTTTGAACCCTGGCTGCTCCACTCGCTTTCATCGGAATGTGAATGTTACACAGAAAGCACACTGAAGTCGATTTTTTTTTTTTTTTTTTTGGAGTACGAAACAACTGCTTTGTGGTACTTGGTGAAGCTGCTGTAACTCTGTAATAATGTCAAAAAAGAAACTTTGGCTAAACATCTTCAAAGATATGGCATGTGATGTATATATAAAACAAATCAAAAGACATTGTAATTACTATGGTATAACTATGGTGCCCTTACTATTTTTCCTAGATTTTTCTTATTACAATTTATTAAATATTATATTTTATTTAAAAACAATCAGGCCTTTACCACCCGTTTGATTATGTTAATAATAATAATAATAATAATAATAATAATAATAATAATAATAATAATAATAATAATAATCACTTTATTTATGAAGCAGCTATTTGAAGATAAAAAATATATATAAATAAATAAAAACTATACAGAAAAAAAATACAACTTAAAAACTGGTAACATAAATATTTCAGAACCAAGAGAAGCGAGAGATGGCATGCCATGATACCCAGCGCCGTCTTCCACTCTCTCACATGTCCTTGACATAGTCAGACATCGTTAGCATACTTACTCAATCATATATATAAAAAATAATCGTCATTTTATGTGTTAATAACAACAGCTGCAATGCTTTCAACAAAGGATATGAATGGTTGCCAGGTAACCTAGACTTTCCCAGCAGCTCTTCTGATGGTGTACCTGATCTTTTCTTTCTAGATGAATATAACATATAACCCCTCTAATCTACTAGCCAGATGTTGGGCGCAGAGAATCCTTCCACCTCGAAAGAATGCACACTCTCGCCAACAGAGAAGATACAACAATCATGTTCACATCATGCTCACTAACAGAGATATTTAATGAGACCAACCCTGAGCAGTGAAATCAATAGAAATAGATTTACTGTTTATCCGCGTAATTTAGAAGACGTCCCAAAAGTGTGTGTGAATCTGTGTAGCTTTATACAGATTTTACTTACAATCTCTTTGGAATCAATTTTGCATTAAAAAAAATCAATCTAAAATTGACTGGCCAGGATATAAAGGGTGAGAATCTGAATTAGATCAAACAAAATACCTGAGCTGCAAATAGCTTCGTGTGTGGCCTACATATATATATATATTCCTGCCTGGGGCGTCTGTATCCAGTAAGGGTCCTAAGGCTAGACCCCCTATGCTAAGCAAGCCTACCGCAGACATGAGCGAGACAGATAAATATGAAGGCATGCCGGCTCGGACGTCGCCCGGATCAACAAGGTCCGCGTCAGGTGTTGAGGAACCAGGGCACCCTGACGAAAAGTGGGCTACTGGAACAAGAAGGCATCGGTGGGCAAGAGACGAAAACAGGGCGTTGTTGGAATGCTACTATGCAAGTAACCCCGGCGGAAGGGGCTACATGAATAGGATGAGGGACCTATGGATTCTTCGATACCCAACATCCACAATGACGGCGAAACAACTAGTAGCTCAGTGTTCCAACATTCGAAAGAAGGGACTCCTCTCACAGCTAGAGATTGACGAGGTACAACACAAATGCTACGGCAAGGAGGAGTCAGGACGCCAGGTCAGGGGGGAGATATCATCACCCCCACCCGAGATTGGGTACATAGCCCCAAGTGCGATAGGAGAAGGATCGTTGAGTGCGAGAGGAACTGACCTGAAAAATAGGATCATGGCCAAGCTTGAAACCTGGATCCCGCGTAGCCGGTTACCAAGATTACGTGAAGTTCCCTCAGAAGGTCTGCTAGATGATGTTAATGCAGCACTACGGGCAATACCTACAACCACGATTACCGACACTAACAAGCTGATCTACAATACGGCAACAGTGATCAGTGAGATGCTTGGCTACAAGTTGAACAGCGACAAGGGGCAGTACCCTCCATGGAGAAGGAGGCTAGAGGGCAAGATCAAAGTAGCACGGAGGGAGGTTAGCCAACTAACGGAGTTGCAGAAAGGTGCGACAAATAAGGTGCCTAAGAAATACAGCAAGCTGTCCATACCTGAGGCCTTGGAAACTGCCAAGCAAAGACTCACAGCCTTGGCCAGCCGCTTGAGGAGGTACACCAGAGAGATAGAAGGCAGGAGAATAAACCAGCTGTTCTCCACAGAACCAGCAAAGGTGTACTCTCAGTGGCAAGGGAACAATAAGAGAACAGCACCACCAAGGCTGGAGACGGAGCAATACTGGAAGAGCATATGGGAGAAGGATGCAACCCATAACGGCAATGCTCAGTGGCTAGAGGATCTGAGGGCTGACCACAGCGACCTCCCTGAACAGGGTCCAGTAACCATCACAGTGGCAGATATCCAAGAAAGGGTCTCCAGTATGAAGAGTTGGACAGCACCAGGGCCCGACATGGTTCACGCCTACTGGCTGAAGAAGCTGACTGCACTCCACGAGCGTCTGGCAGCACAAATGAACCAGCTGCTAGTTAACGAGAGACACCCGGAATGGCTAACTGAAGGCCGGACGGTCCTGATCCCCAAGGACCCCAAGAAGGGACCGGTCCCCTCCAACTACCGACCAATAACCTGCCTCAGTACTACATGGAAGCTCCTGTCAGGCATCATATCGGCTAAGATGAACAGGCACATGGGTCAATACATGAGCGGGACACAGAAAGGAATTGGCAAGAATACCAGAGGCGCAAAACACCAGCTACTGGTAGACAGAACAATCAGCCGAGACTGCAAGACCAGACTGACCAACCTGTGCACTGCCTGGATTGATTACAAGAAGGCCTATGACTCAATGCCCCACAGCTGGATACTGGAATGCCTAGAATTGTACAAGATCAATGGGACCCTAAGAGCCTTCATCAGGAACTCAATGGGGATGTGGCGTACAACACTAGAGGCCAACTCCAAGCCCATAGCACAAGTCACCATCAAGTGCGGGATCTACCAAGGAGATGCTCTGTCCCCACTGCTGTTCTGCATAGGCCTGAACCCCCTCAGTGAGATCATTAACAAGACTGGCTACGGATACCGACTACGGAACGGAGCAGTTGTCAGCCACCTCCTGTACATGGATGACATCAAGCTGTATGCCAAGAGTGAACGAGACATCGATTCACTGATCCACACTACCAGGCTATACAGCAATGACATTGGAATGTCGTTCGGACTGGAGAAGTGTAGTCGGATGGTAACAAAGAGAGGGAAGGTAGTCAGAACTGAGGGGATTGAACTACCAGAAGGCAACATTGCAGACATAGAGGACAGTTACAAGTACTTGGGGATCCCACAGGCGAATGGGAACCATGAAGAGGCCGCTAGAAAAGCTGCAACCACCAAGTACCTGCAGAGGGTCAGGCAAGTCCTGAGGAGTCAGCTGAATGGTAAGAACAAGATCCGGGCCATCAACACATACGCCCTGCCCGTGATCAGGTACCCTGCTGGGGTAATAGGCTGGCCAAAGGAGGAGATAGAAGCCACTGACATAAAGACAAGAAAGCTCCTTACCATGCATGGAGGGTTTCACCCCAAATCCAGCACCCTGAGGCTGTACGCTAAGCGGAAGGAAGGGGGCCGGGGACTGGTGAGTGTCAGCACCACAAGGTCAAGGTCAAGGTCAAGGTCAGATTTATTTATATAGCACATTTCCAACAGCCGATGCTGCACAAAGTGCTTAACAATAACAATAAAATTAAAAACTACAGTGTAGTACAATAATAACAATAGAAACAATAAAATAGAAGAATTGAAACAATACTAACTAATTCAGATAAATCCAAAATGCTTGGGTCATAATGTGTTAAAAGCCAGAGCGTAAAAGTGTGTCTTTAGTAAAGATTTAAATTGCTCAAGAGTTTGAGCAGATCTAATATTAAAGGGGAGACTATTCCAAAGTCTGGGACCTGCCACAGAGAAGGATCTATCACCACGAGATTTGAGGTTAGTCCGTGGAATGGACAACAAGTCCAGGATGAGACAACGAACATCCAAGAATACATTAGGAAGATGGCCCCAACTGACCGAGTGCTCAGTGAATACCTCAGGCAGCAGAAACCCAAGAAAGAGGAGGGAGACGAGGAACCATCATGGAAGGACAGGCCCCTGCACGGTATGTACCACCGGCAGATAGAGGAGGTGGCTGATATCCAGAAATCCTACCAGTGGCTGGACAAAGCTGGACTGAAAGACAGCACAGAGGCACTAATCATGGCAGCACAAGAACAAGCTCTGAGCACAAGATCCATAGAGGCTGGGGTCTATCACACCAGGCAAGACCCCAGGTGCAGGCTGTGTAAAGATGCCCCAGAGACAATCCAGCACATAACAGCAGGGTGCAAGATGCTAGCAGGCAAGGCATACATGGAACGCCATAACCAAGTGGCCGGCATAGTGTACAGGAACATCTGTGCCGAGTATAACCTGGAAGTCCCGAGGTCAAAATGGGAGATGCCCCCAAGGGTGGTGGAGAATGACCGAGCTAAGATCCTGTGGGACTTCCAGATACAGACGGACAAAATGGTGGTGGCTAACCAACCGGACATAGTGGTGGTAGACAAACAGAAGAAGATGGCCGTAGTGATCGATGTAGCGGTTCCGAATGACAGCAATATCAGGAAGAAGGAACACGAGAAGCTGGAGAAATACCAAGGGCTCAGAGAAGAGCTCGAGAGGATGTGGAGGGTGAAGGTAACGGTGGTCCCCGTGGTAATCGGAGCACTAGGTGCGGTGACTCCCAAGCTAGGCGAGTGGCTCCAGCAGATCCCAGGAACAACATCGGAGATCTCTGTCCAGAAGAGCGCAGTCCTGGGAACAGCTAAGATACTGCACAGGACCCTCAAGCTCCCAGGCCTCTGGTAGAGGACCCGAGCTTGAAGGATAAACCGCCCGCAGGGGCGTGCTGGGTGTTTTTATATATATATATATATATATATATATATATATAAAACAAAAAAATAAATAAATAAATATATATATATATATATTTATTTATTTATTTTTTTTTAATTTATTTTTTTTTTTTTTGAGAAAAACTATTAAAAGAAGGCAAAGCTATTTCCTATATATAAATCATAAAGTGACCATATCCCAGATTTTAGGCATCAAAGACTGCATCAGTTACAGTAGGGATAAACACATTGCTTTTCGTTACCTGTGTATGAAACTACAAACCAAAAAGGCTGGCATGTGGTTTTAACTGTATGAAGAGCATTGGATGTATAGCTTGAAACTGGCTGTTTGAGTGGTAAAATAAGTCATTCCTGTCTTGTATTCAGTTGTAGATTAATTTACACCTTTTTTTATTATATAGGTTTTGAGGGGTCTCATGTTGTCCATAATTTTCTGTCATATAACTAGTTGTTGTCAGAAGCTGACATCCACTCGTGATGGGCATGAACATTATAGTAGTTATGGGCTTTTAATGATTTCTTTGAGGCCAAGACCTATTAACTTCCCGTTAGTGATCGTGATTGACTATAACAGGTTAATTCTCTTTGCCAGCACAAAAATTAATTTGTTTGACAGAAGTTGTTGGATTGATCAATACTCCGAACAATAGGAACGTCCAGTTGCCTCAGTGAACATCCAAGAACGAAAATTGTAGCTTTATTTTTGGCTCAAACAACTGTACATAAATACAAGTTATTTGGACATACCAATGTCATGGTCTGTAGGAAGACCCAAATTATCACCCTCAGATAAGAGGAAATTGTTCATGATGTTCAGGAACAATCACCACCATGAACCACCAAGGGTCAAATCTGCCATGAACTGGAAACTGCTAGAATACCAGTGCCGCTATCCATTGGTGAATCAAGTTTTACATTAAAATGGGCTAAAAGGGAGCTGACCAAGAAAGAAGCCTGTGCTCCAAAATCAGCACCTTCAAGCTTGACTTAAATTTGCAAGTCTACCAAATGTTTTATGGCCATACAAGATAAAGATTGAGTTATTTTGCCACAATGACAAGAGGTACATTTGGAGTAGTAAAGGTGACGCTTTCAAACCCTAAGAACACTGTACCAACTGTCAGGCACAGTGGTGATAACATCGTGCTCTGGGTCTGGTTTGGTACAAGTGGTAGTGGTACATCGAACAAAGTGGATGGAATAATGAAGAAGGGGGACTACCTCCCAATTCTTCTAATTTACCTCAAGTCAAAAGCTAGATGTTTGAAAAATGGACACAGCTGGGTATTCCAACAGGACAATGATCCAACAGCACACATCAAAAGTTGTTCTGGAACGAATAAAGCAGGCTAACATTGTACTTCTACAACGACCTTCCCAAACCCTGACCTCAACCCTATTGAAAGTTTGTGGGCTATGCTTCAAAGTCTGGTCTGTACCAGGAAACCAACCAATTGAAATAAATGCTACCAATTGTGCCAAGAAGAGCGGTCAAATATCCAGCCAGAATTATGCCAGAAGCTTGTGATGGCTACTAAAAGTATATGGTTGTGGTCCAACTTGCTAAAAGACACTTAACCAAAAATTAGTGGGGCTGTATGTAAATATACTTTTGACAATGCGGATTATAGAAAATCCAAAATAAATTTTAACTTGTGCACCCAGTTCTTGTGTGTTTTTTTTGTTTTGTTTTTTGAAGCCACTTATGTTGTTGAATTGTCCAATCCTGGGAAAACAAACCAAAAACATTTAAAAGAAATCATTAAAATCCCCAAATTACCATGAAATTCACACCCATAGTGAGTGGATGTCATCTTCTTACCACAACTGCACATACCTACGTGACAGAAAATCACGACAAACACAAAGCCCCCTTTTAACTTGTATAGTGAAACAATTAGAGATCTTAATTTCGGCGTCTAAAATAAAAGCTTCATACAGTGTTGAGGCATAATTTGTCGTAACACTGCCCCCTTCGCATTAAATATCAGTGAAATGAACTATTCTTGATTTTTCACTCCAGGTTCCCAGCAGGTGTTGCGTCTATGTAAGAAGTGATTGCATTCAAACGTTAAATACCAGGCTTCATCTAAGTTATCTCAACTGTGTGCCTCTTTCTTCAAATAAAAACTAAAATGTGTACACGGATAATAATACACAAGTCACAACTCAGAGAATTTGTTTTCAATACATTTTATTCCTTTATCAAGATAACCCCTCAGGACAGGTTCAGAAATCCACATGCAGCTTAAAGGCAACCACTGCATACCCAACGGGTTAATCTTTTGGAACAGGCCGGTGTTAACTGGGAAACTACTTGAAAACGTATTTGATTGCTCTCTGTAGCTTTGCAAATTTATCTTATGGCATGTAAATAAAAGGCATATCAACCAGGCTCATATGGCACAGTGAATAGTAGGGTAAAGGGAGGGGAGGGGGGTGTTAAAAGCTAAACAAAACATAGTTATGTTTCATTCTCGGTCCATGCTTTTACAACAAGTCATTCATGTGAACATTTTTCAAGCAGGCCATACAAACACAGGGAAACAATTCCACTTAAACAGCAAATGAGGCAGGATCATACAAGACAGCGATTCAAACTCACTAAACCGACATATTGCCTGATTAAGTCTTTTCCGTCTCTCTTAGAAAGTCATCTCATCCAAAGCTAAAACACAAGGCGTGTTTATTTCTTAGAACTATAGATACAAACGCAACAGTTTATGATCTCAGTACAAAGCTGTTCTGAACTCTGACACTTAATGCTACATCAGGTTACTTTGCTGGCAGTTTTGCACAATACTGAACCGTGAATCTACTTACATTATTACACAAAGATGTCTCCTGTTTTCCTCGAATGCTTTTTGCACACTCACCTTTATTCTTATTCATAAGGGGACTTTAAAATTCTCCATATTCTACCTTACGTTCCATCTATAGGTGTCCGCTGAAGAACGAAATGGAGAAAACACTGAGTTTGAGTCGATTTGTGACCCCAGTCTTAATCTGAAAGACAAAGATAAGATTTTGTTTCCTTTTCGCATCCCTCACTTAGGGGAAAACAAGAGACATTACAGGGAAATTCACATATAGTGTCTGCAAAATCCCCCCACAGAGGGGCAGGAGTCGGTGGCAAAGAAAAGGAGCAGAGCGAGCGGTTATAAATAAAAGGAGACGAAAAAAAAAAAAAAGAAGAGACGAGTTGAAATACACAGTATTTAGAAAAAGCATGAAAAGATAAAATGGGAGAAACATTAAAACACTGCAGTGATCATTCCTGAAATTTTAAAATTACACTCTGTACAAAAAACGCTCCGTATCAATAGGCACTTCTTAAATAAAGGTCTTTTTTTTTTTTTTTTTTTTCATAGTTTATTTTCTTAATTGGTTTTCTTTTCATTCACAATAGCACAGCAGGGCAAAGATTCAGAAATGACGGTGTGCTGGATGAGAAGCGAAGCTGCATTCTGGTCCTTGAAGTCCAGCTGGGAGGTCAGTCGTGGGAGCTGAAGATGCGTGTCGTAGATCAAGGAGCCGGAGGATCTGCTGGGCCGGACGTGAGGAGGGGACAGAGAGTGAGAGGAGAGTTCTCTGAGGTGGGGAGGCGATGGAAAGGGCTGAGAGGAATGTTTTATGAGGATTTCTCTTTTCTGGCTCTTGGTGAATCAGCTTGGTGAGAGTTAACTCCATTTACTCCGTTGGCTAAAAAAAAAAAAAAAAAAAAGGAGAGATCAAAAATGTGAAAGAGCAGACAAGCCTTTAAGTTATGTACTGTTTTGTCATTTGAAAAACTGAAAAATAAAAAGACATTTAATCGTGTATTTTAAAGAACAACTGTGGTGATCCCACTGTGTGAATGAGAGCTGTGTTCAAATAGTGCTTTTCTACTCTGAGCACTCAGGGCAGTTTTCCACTACAATTCCTTTTATCGTACATAAACACTGCCCACGCTATTTTACTACAGAACAGTTTCATAGTCCAAGCTGAGCTGAATGCAAGCACCTATGATGATGGCACTGGAAGTGAGTGGTAGAAGGGTAGGTGGAGTTGGAGATGAGGACTAATTTGCATATGCACCACAAAGCCGAACATACTCCAAGAAAGAAAGGTGTAGAGTTACATTCAAGCCAGTCTAGGGCATGAAAGGATTATTTACACACACAAAAAAAACAGCTAGATATTATGCTTTAAATATGGAAAGTTGTAAGCTTAATTAATCCTGGGAGAGGAACCTCCAGCCATGTTTTTGCAAATAGGGAGCTAATTCATGCTCGTGCTCTCACCTTTGTCTTTCTTTGATTTGCTCTTGGAAGGAGCTTGTTTCTTTTTCAAGGTCTGAGCTTGGGCATGCTCTCTCCACCGGCGCAGCTGAAAGTTGATAAATTTCCACATCATAAAGGCCTGTGTGAGGCAGATGGCAGCCAGGACAGTTACCCTAGTAGAGAGAGGGATAAAAGCATCGCACTTTATCTTACGCACAAGACACTGGTAGGAACGGCACACAAAAACAAAGTAGGAAGTGTTTAATCTGCTTAGCACAAGATGCATTGTGGTTGCGCGTCATGCTCATTTATGGACGCAGGAGTGCACTTCCTGTTGTATGACAATGTTCTTGCTGTAGGTTTATTTTAGCTCTATACAACATGCTCTTAAAGGTCTACAAAGAAGGCCTCACGTCTCCACTGTGAGCAGTCTATGAGCGCTTCTTACAAATTTGCATTTGCCGCACATGAATTTTTAAAAAAAAATATCAAGAAATTTAGCTTCAATCTCCACGAAATACACATTTTAAAAAAGGTTGTCCGAGCAAAAGAAATTAATTTCAGCTCCGTTTGCAAGTTCAGATATTTCAGTTTCTACTCTCAGAAACACTTACCGAACAAAAAGGACGTTAAAGTTTCCTGCGGCCCAATCGAAACCTTGGTTCTCAGCTGTGGAGAGGCCAAAGCCCACGGTGAGGACAGATAGGGACAGGGTGAGCAGCCGTCCGAGGACAAACAAGACCGCCCAAATGGTGAAACTGCAAAACAAGAGGACAAGTTTTAAGACTTTGCCCTCTTTCGAGCTAAAACCTCCTAATAGTGAACTCACCCCAGTTGCCTGTTCTCATTGCTGAAGTAGATCAGACGGGAAATGTGGAACAGAAGCTCGACAAAGTAATGACACACAAGGAGGACCAGACCCAGGCGGTTCAGGCTGTAACACACAAAGAAACATCTTTAGAGAGTTTTTCATTACAAATGACAGGAAAAAACCCCCACAAGGACACCACAAACTTTCTCCTAAAGGGCAGTGTACAAACACAAGCCACACCAACTCACACACTTAATTAAAGGCTTTCTACAGTGGGCGCTTCTTACTTTAGAATGTAGGCGCCAGCGATGTGCACCAGGTACAGGGAGATGTACACAAGCTGGCGTGGAATATCCTCCTAAACAGTAAACACAAAGGGTGGGAGGCCAAACATGGTCAAAATATTTACAGCAGTGCGGCTCTGCACATGGTGATTTAAGCGAGAGGATGATGAGACTTTGAAACAATGCGGCTCGGCCGTGGAAGTCAAACAGGAAACTGCGTCGCATCGTCCCATCCCAAAGCGACTGGCTCCGCACGTCCTCTTACCTTCTTTGTCTTTTGGAAATACAGCTCTGGTAGAGCATGCAGCCAGTAGCCCAGCTGACAGATGTAGTAGAATTTCATCTGGAATCTGAAAGAAAGCGAGACATTACAAAAAGCTTAGAAACGTCCCAAATGATTGATGAATTTCCACAATCAGCATCACAACTTACGGCATCAGTGTATGCGGATAACCCTCCCACAGGCTGACTGGATTGGACAGGAAGTTTTCCTAAGAACAAGCAAGCTTTTAAGTATGTTTTATGGGGCCAGGCATAAGCAAACAAAAACCAAAGGCAGCTGGCTATTGTACGTACAGAGAGCAGGATGCTTGTGCCCCAACCAAAGGAGAAGAGGTAGAAGGCGCTGAGCTGGCCGGACTCATTGAACTTGCTGTGTTTGGTTTTGGAGAAGTGCTTCTTCCTGTTGATTTTCTGCAAAGATGACCAGCAGTGAACAATACAGAACAGTTTCTAACAGAGATGACCTTAACTCCGTGTCTTTATCCCACTTACATCCAGCACATACTCCTGGATAATGGCATGCATTATGATAGCCACCAGCATGTAGAAGAAGATAGTTGCCAAGTCCTTGATCCCGTGGTGGAAGTGGTTCACGGCAGTCTCCTCTGGTGCTTCTGCAGCACACAAAAGTCACGCAGAGTGAAAAATCAACACCCATCTGTGATTGATTCACATCCAAAATGTCAGGTGCGCTTTCCTGGAGTGAGATGTTTGGATTAGTGAGCCCCGGCTGTGCAGAATTACACCGCTTTGAAAACGCAAGAGACTGTATTTGAACTAATATACACGCTGAATCTCTTCTAGTTTTCTAAAGTTACATTTATTTCCATGCACCCTTGAGCTCAGTGTCCATAAAAACAGATATAGCCGATACGTGAACACAGTTCCCAGCAAGTATTCTAGATGGACTGAGTGGTTTTGGTCATCATTTACAGAAACTCGCAAAGAAATCGATCCAAAAATACAGCAGCCATCATTGAAATCGTTTCAGAACACTCACTGCAGAGAGATTAGGACGCTGGATGCTATGTGGCTCATGAGATTCGAGCTGTAAATAAGTTACAGAATACGGCAAGTCGTCAGGTGCAGCAGATAAGAGCTGAATCACCGAGCTGGAAGCCTGCACACCACACAGCACGAACAGGTCCTGCAGTGTCGGTATCTGAAGTCAGCTGGCAGAGATTCTGTTAACCTTGAAAGGAGCAGGACTCGGATTGTGAGGCCTATATTACACCTTAGCCCATATTCGCCCGGCGCAACCTTGCCACAAGAGAACTTTATAAATCAGGCAGACTAAATTTAGCTCGGAAGCAGGGGGGGGGAAGAACCCTGAAATGGGTTTGTGCAGGGCTGCGTAAGTGCCACTTTAGAATCCAAATGAGAGGAATGCAGCAAGTAAAAGAAAGTACTGCACTGAAACATCTGTTCTCCCCACACACCATTGGTTAACCTACCATTTGTTGATATGGTGACGTTGTACTGGACAGTTATGAAGAAGACTGCAAACTTAGAGGTGACCTGCAGACAAAAGGCAGTCGTGTCAATCTCAGTCAGACAGCAATTGTACAAAATACAAGTCAAAATGCTTATTAAAAATTGAAATAATAAATTTAGGATGTGTATGAATATAGTGGTAATATAACACACCTGCGTTAATGCTGTTATGTTTAACACAAACTTACCGATATTCAGTATTTTTACCTGTTTGCTTTCTCTGTTATGCTTTTCCCTATTCGGTCCAGGAAAGCAAACATATCATCACTATAAACACAACTTTTCTGCACAATAGACACAGTGGAAAAAAACACTTAGAGTTTATATTAGTAAAAGTCTTTTTATTAAGCTATACACCATATAGACAAAAGATTCTGGCCCTTATCTTTTAATCACTGAATGCTGTGGGGTTGTTTTGGGGGCCCCTGGGCCCTTTAGCCCCAGTGAATCTTAAATCTTACCGAGCCATTTTGGACAATTCTAGGTTTTTCCAGGTTTGTGGGAACAGTTTGGGGAGGAGTTTTTCTGTTCCAGGACAACTGTGTCCCCGTGTATAAAGCAAGGAAAACGGGTGGATGCGTTTGGTTAGGAAGAACTTGACTGTGCCACCTTGATCTAAAAAAACAAAAACAAAAACCTCTTTGAAAGAAAGACTTTGAGCGAGGGCCTCTCGTTCAGCACAACGCTCTTCTGGATAAAAGGGCAAAAATTTCCACAGACACACTCCAAACTCTTGTGGAAATCCTTCCTAGAAGAGCGAACACTGTCGTAGCTGCAAAGGAAGGGGGGGTGGGGACCAACTCCATATTATGTAATACCTATGTACTTAGAATGGGATGTCATAAAAGCTCCTGCAGGTGCAGTGTGTAGGTGGCCAGATACTCGTGTCCATATGAGTAAAAAGGCTTTTACTAATACAAGAAGTCAGAGTTTTTCCTTTGTGTCCCACTAATTTTGTGCAGTTATAGTTATATTTATAGTGGAGATATTTGTTTTCCTGGCCTAAAGAGGGAAAACTATAACAGAAAGCAAAACAACAGGTACAAATACTTGACATTTCTATGCCTTCCAATTGTTTTACTTTCATTTTGCTTATGTATTTTTTTGTATACAATATTTTTAGTCAGAAAATTTAAGAACACGAGATAATGCATGACACTAAATGTGAATTATGTAGAGCAACAAACTCCTTACCCTCACTGAAAGTAAAGATAACTTAATCAAGGCAGGCAGCTAATGAGATATCAGTTGGAAGTTGCATATTAGTCCTTCACAGCAAGACAACCCGGCTTGCAACAAATAAATATCTCAAAGCAAAGAAAAAAAAGAGCTAAAGCTAAAGTAGCACAGATAAATCTAACAATTCCTGCAAATATCACGCTTTTCAACATCCACGCTGCCAACAGCACGTAGTTCCCAGGAGTTTTACTTTGGAAAGTACAAACAGGAAGCGGTTTTAATTATGGCCGGCTGGACACCAGCAGCGGTGGTGCTTTTTTTCCGCCTTGGATGAAACGCGCTTTGACATTAACGCACATTTGCTTCAAAGCAGAGCAGATTGAAGCGCGTTAAGACACTGCCGTGCTGTGTGACACGATCCCGTGTGTCAGCTCGCTGTGTCCGGTCACGTCTGAAGCGCTCTCCCAGCTCCGGTGACAACTTTAGTATTTAGTATTTAGTATTTATTTATTTATTGTCATTGTCAAGAACAATGAAATTGCGTTTGGGGCTTCCATACAACCCAAAAAAAAGAAGAAAATAATAATTGAGTGACGGAGAAAGCGGGTTTCGGTGATGACAGCGCTGTGTGAACCGCTGCGCGATTGCCACGTAACACATACAAACTAACCCAAGTCCAGAGTGTTGCCAAACACCGTAACCACTGAGCTCGATAAAGTGCTGCAATGCAAACTTGCCGCTTGATGGGAAATTTCTGCAAAACATATCGCAAAAAAATACTTTTGTTTTTGATTTTCTTTTTGCGTGCATACTCGATCCGCGGGCCTTAGTGTCGATGATTTTTTTTTCTTAAATAGCTTGTCGAATTTTAGGTGGGAAAGCAGCCAGATGTGAGTGAAATAGTTCCCACGACGCTTTAAAAAAACACCTCATATTTAGTCACTGTAAATAACATTACCCGAGAGCAGTTGAGTGAGGTTAGAACGCTCTGGAATGAAACGCAAACGCGAGGCCATCGTGATGGGGAAAAGTTTCGATTACGAGAGGAAGTAGTGTGAAGAATAGATCAGACAGCCATGTCAGTTCTCATGAGAACCGATTGGGAGTATTCGGCATTCATTCTAGCGATAATCCCCCTCACTTTTCCTGCCGAGCATCCCTCGAGTGATCCACAGTTTAAAATAAGCCATTCAACATGTGGACTCACCTCAAACATCAAGCCGAGGAGAAACACCATAGCAACACAGGAAACAATATCTGCATGGTTCTGGATGACAAACTCATGGCTCAGCACCGGCGGATTCTTGTTAGTCTTTTTTCGGATCCCCATGTCGACGCGATTCGTCCAACTTTTGCTTCACTGTAGCCGGGTTTTCTCCCTCCTCCTGCCTGATAGTAAGATATCCTTGTGCTCAAAGCTCCCTCCTGTTTCCTACATGCAGCGGGCCAGGCAGCAATTGAATGGCGTGTCACTCTTCCACTAGTGGGAGGGTCCACGGATAGAGCTGGTGCGCCTGACCAACGAGCCATCTTTACGCACAGGAGAGTAACAGCTGGGGCTCTCTGTCGCTGCCTAGAGGTTCGGAGTACAAGATGTAAGCTGAGTTTAGTGGCTGGAGAAAGCCTTCCCTTAAAATATTTTCTATCATATCAGCTGCTTAATTTACTCTAAAAATAACCTGGACCAAGCCACACCTTCATAAAGTAGATAGTGAGAATTAGTTTGCACTCTTATGTCATTTTGTTAAAGGATAGGGAAAAACACAATTTATGAGCAAATATACACTGGTCAAAAAAAAGAAAGAAAGAAAACTCAGTGGGTAGTGATGGGATTTCTCTTTTTAGAGAACCGGTGTTGTGCCAAAAAGTGATTGTCTGCCAAAAACTGATTTCCAGTGTTTCTGTGTATTTTTTATGTGTAATATCTTTACGTATGTTCGTAAATAGACTTCGGTGAACAGGGTTTACAAAGGGGTTATATAGAGAATTAAAAAATTATCCGTTTTTCAAGTATCTTTACAACTCTGTGTTATTGTACTTACATTATAACCAATCCGGTCCTTTATCCCCACTTAAAATATTTTTACAGAACTATTGTAATATTTGCTGCCATTTCTGCTGTGCTCTTGGCCAACTTACTCTTACAAAAGACATTTTAATGTTAATGAGATTTTTTTAACTGCATAAATAAAGGTTATATAAAAGTCACTGCCAAAAACTGATTGCGGCTTCTACCTTGTTACACGAATGTTGTTTGTGGCTCAAGATGACTTTGTCATCCATAAGGGATGCATTTGACATATGTTTCACATAGTATAGCCCAACAAGTTACTTATAGCAGTTTAAATACGAGCAATCAGTTTTTGGCAAATACCGGAAATCAGTTTTTGGCACAACACCGGCTCTTTCGGTTCGGCTCACTAAAAAGAGCCGGCTCTTTCGGCTCCGAACCAGCTCTTCAGGTTGTTTTGTTGCTTTAATTAATTTATTATTAACAATAATATAAAATTATGCACAAAATGAATTACTAATGTAAAAAAGAAAAGTGGTTTTATTTATATATGTTTATATATAAATATATGCGGTGGCCCCTAGAGACAAAACACGTACAAACTCCAAAACACATTTCTAGCATGAACTGAACTTCCAAAACAGAGCTACCCAGATCAGCGTCCCCCAACCTTTTTTGCGCCACGGACCGGTTTATGCCCGACAATATTTTCACAGACTGGCCTTTAAGGTGTCGCGGATAAATACAACAAAATAAAACTAGTACCGGTACCGAAAAAAAGAAGATTTATTCATAACACACGTGAAAAGACCCAGGAAAACAGAGTAAACGATAAAAACGATAACAAAATAACGCTGAAAACCGATAAAAACCCTGAAAACCATACATTTCACACCTGAGCCTCAACTCTCGAGGCCCGGTGTTCCAGATCAACTGGCGTTTAGATCAACTGGCGTTGGTCGAACAGATGTGTGGCAGTCTTGCGTTTCAGGAGCTGCTACCGACAAACCAGCAAAAAAACGCCAAATGTGTCATCTGTGACACTTGTGAGGTTGTCTCAAACACACTCCGTCAGTCTTGATGCTGTTGAACAACAAAATGTTTAAAAATGTGGCGAGTTTACCTGGTGATATCCTCATGCGTGACGCGATCGCGAAAACAGCAAACAAGTAACACCACGCCGTTGTTGTTCACAGGACAGCAAGAGTAAACGATCGGGAGACTCTTGTCGTCGTTATCGTTCCCCTTGCACGGTTTATTTCTCCGAATTCAGCGTTTTTGCTTCACAACTACAGCGAGCAGTTTACTTTGTGCACTAACATGGAGTCGAGTCAACCAGCGCCACCTCTGGCCAAGTGCCACAGCCTACAGCCAGATCAACCTGTGACACACATCTGCACCACGTTTGAATTCGTGTCATGCACATTTGTACATTTCAATTGTGTCTGTTTGTGCGTCATGCAAATAAACCTTTGAAATGAATGAAATGATATCATGTATTTATTATCAGCCTACATTTGTACAAAATGCCAAATGACATACACATAAGAATCACCATCCTGATATCAACACTTTTGCCCATACGAAAAATGTCGTGAACACACTAATATTTCACCAGTGTTGTAACATCACATGTCGTTAGCGTAGTCTGTCTGTGTCTTCCCTCTGCAAACAAACATGTTAGAGTTGGTTGTGATATACAGTCTGCATAAGTGTGGTCAATCTAATAAACATTTATAAGGAGATGGCAGTTACACAGTGATTAGTAATAAACAGTCAGACAATGACTCTGACAATCTCATTCAATCTTGCAGATTGCACCTTCTGTGGAAAGTGGTACCACACGGTGTGTGTGGACTTCCCCTGTGCAGAAGGCGACTACAAATGTTGTGGGTGCTAAATAAACAGAAACAAATGATCCCTGTTGTCTTTGCTTACTGATTGTTTTCAGTGTTGACAATCCACATTGCTGGCATTGCATCTTTCAACATGTTTGTGGGTAGATTTGGATGTACCAGGGGTAAGTGCAGCCACTCAGCCTCTACTCAATGTGATCATAGCAGCAGGTGCAGATGTGTCACAAGTTAATCTAGTAGTGGCCTATGGTCATGTGTTAGTGGTGGGAACAGTCATATCCACTCACTCTCACTGGCTGTTTATTACTAATCACTGTGTAACTGCTGTGAATTCACAGAAACTGCCATCTCCTTACAAATGTTCATTAGATTAACCACACTTATACAGACTGTATATAACTCCAGCCATGTTGATGAATTGCCTATATTGGCTGGAAATATTCATTTCCAGGGAAAAGACACAGGCAGACGATGCTTACAGGATGTGATGTGACAACACTAATGAAATATTGATGTGTCATATTTGTCCAAGGTGTATTTCATTGTTATGGAAAAAGAGAATATCAAAATCATGATGACCAATTGGAGTGGTGATTTCTATGACTTTGTGTATATAATTTGGAATTTTGTACAAATGTAGGCCAATAAGGAATATATGATATCATTTCATTCTTTCCAAAGGTTTATTTGCATGACGCACAAACAGAGACAATTGAAAGGTACAAATGTGCATGACACGAATTCAAACGTGGTGCAGATGTGTGTCACAGGTTGATCTGGCTGTAGGCTGTGGCACTTGGCCAGAGGTGGCGCTGGTTGACTCGACTCCATGTTAGTGCACAAAGTAAACTGCACGCTGTAGTTGTGAAGCAAAAACGCTGAATTCGGAGAAATAAACCGTGCGAGGGGGACGATAACGACGACAAGAGTCTCCCGATCGTTTACTCTTGCTGTCCCGTGAACAACAACGGCGTGGTGTTACTTGTTTGCTGTTTTCGCGATCGCGTGGCGCACGAGGATATCACCAGGTAAACTCGCCACATTTTTAAACATTTTGTTGTTCAACAGCATCAAGACTGACGGAGTGTGTTTGAGACAACCTCACAAGTGTCACAGATGACACATTTGGCTTTTTTTTTGCTGGTTTGTCGGTAGCAGCTCCTGAAACGCAAGACTGCCACACATCTGTTCGACCAACGCCAGTTGATCTAAACGCCAGTTGATCTGGAACACCGGTACCAAACGACTCACGGACCGGTACCGGTCCGAGGCCCGGGGGTTGGGGACCGCTGACCTAGATCATTTAAATTACACAATTGAAAGCATATGTGTATTGTTTGTGTATTTATACACAAGCATTCATATATAGTCAAATAATAATAATAAAAAAAGTACATTTACCTGTTACTACCACACACCAAATCCGGTCGTTGGTACTTGCTGGCTTGTGTAGTCACTAGGTAACAAAAGTTCAACACTGCCCCTAGCATCCTGGAGCACTTCTGTTGTCTTTTGTACGTGTTTTGAATTTTTATGTGCTTCTGAGGTTTTTACGTGTTTTGGAGTTTTTACTGTTTTTACGTGTTTTGGAGTTTTTACGTGTTTTTACGTGATTTGAAGTTTGTATGTGCTTTGTCTGTAGGGGCCACCGTAAATATACTTTTATTTATTCACTCCACATAAAATGTAATAAATAAATCATATAATACAAAAATCAACTATTCACATTTCAACTTTTAACTATTAAAATTTTCAGCTTTTTCCTTTTACAAATTTAAAGTGACACAACACAAAACACTGCAAACCATAACACAGTTAAATATAAATGAAAATATGAAAACAAAAAGAAGATGCATATTCTCTGTCATATGGGCCTGCATGAACAAACTTTCTGAATCCTTTATCATCTGCAACTGAAACTAGTTGTGGATGATTACTATACCTTTCTATTGTGACATTGTTGTCCCTGGCTCTCTCTCTCTCTCTCTCTCCCTCCTGCTCTGTTCCTGTGCTACTGCCACCGCCCCTCCCCCCTCTGCCCAGCGCAAAGCACAAGGCTGCATGCGGAGTGAAGCGAAAAAAAAGTGCGAGAGAGAGGGTGAGCGAAAGGAAAAAAAAAACACGGCTCGCGATAAGGAGCGGCTCAAGTCGTTCACGTCAAAGAGGCGGCTCTAAGAGCCATTTCGTTCGCAACCGACCCATCACTATCAGTGGGGGAAAAATAATGCTGGATACCCACAGTGATACAGGATGGTTCATGTGCTTGGAATGAAAGGATGCCACACCATTTGATAGAAATAGAAATAATCATCCGACAGAGCGCTGAATTCAGAAACACCCCAAAAAATGTTGTGGCAAATGAGTCCATTTTGGCCCCCAAGTGCTTGTATGCATGCTTGACAAAGTCGGGGCATGCCCCTAATGAGATGATGATGGCGTCCAGGGTGGATCTCTTCTCAGATCTGTACAACCTGAGGTGCAACCTGGTAGCGTCAGATGGACTGAAACATGATGTCTCACAGGTGTTCTGTTGGATTTAGATCAGGTGAGTGTGGGGGTCAATCAATGGTATCAGTTCCATCCTCCAGGAACTAACTCTGTTCACGAGGTTGGGAATTGTGGCATGCCAGGAGGAACCAAACCAGACATGATGAACAATGTTACAGCATAACATTCTCCATGCCCAGTTTGATTCTGCTCTTGTCTGTGAAAAGCACAGGGCACCAGAGATGGTCAACTCTGGTATTCTATGGCAAATGCCAATCAGGCTTCACTGTACCAGGCAGTGAACACAGAGCCCACAAGAGGACATCAGGCCCTCAGGCCACGCTCATGAAGTTTGTCTTGACAAAGACATTCACTTCACTGGCCTGCTGGAGGTCATTTTGTAGCTCTGGCAGTTCTCATCCTGTTCCTCCTTACACAAAGAAACAGTTACGGTCCTGCTGATGGGTTAAGGCCCTATTCAGCTTCTAGAATAACTGAATAGAATAAGTCCCCTGGAATCTCCTCCATGCTCTTAGACTTAGACTCAGCAAATATTCTGGCAATGGCACATATTGATGTGCCATCCTGGAGAAGGCGGATTGCCTGTGCAACCTCTGTAGGGTCCAGGTATCGGCTGATGATATCAGTAGTCACACCGACCCTAGCCAAATGCAAAACTAGTGAACAAACAGTCAGAAAAAACAAAGAGGGAAAAATGTCAGTGGTCTGTTTAGGACACTGTCTCATTGTTGCTCCTCTAGTGCACCTGTTGTTAATTTCATTAACACTAAAGCAGGTGAAACTGATTAACACCTTCCTCTGATCAATATGCCAGAGGTTTTAATGATATCAGCTGCTTATTTGACTCAGAAAATATACAGGGCAAAGCCACACCCGGCCTCAGGCCACAGTGTTTGTTGCCCTCATGTGATTTTTATGTATATAGCAAGGGAGGAACTCAAATCTTGGCTCCCTTATGAACAAATGAAAAACATATGAATATATGATTTAGCCTATTTGAATATTTGACAAGATTCAAAAACTTACAGTGAGGATCCTGTGCCTGTTGTCATAAAAGGAAGCTACAGTAGTCATTGTTATGCCAATATCAATGTTTATCTATCAATATATTATTTATTTTTTTAAACTAATTTCTATTTTTGCCATTTCTATGTTTCACTTTTGGAAAAAGGGAAGGGCAAGCTGCTTATTGAGCTCAGGCAAAGGTAATCACATGCTTGCAGTAATCATTCAGATTACAGGAAATCCGCTGAGGTGTTACATAACTTCACCTGTCTACGCCTATGTGCTCAGAGCAATTAAAAGGTATGTACACAGATCGTCGTGCACGAGTTTTCTGTTATCAAGTTTTAAAATATGTGGAAACCCGGGCATTTCGTCACTTGCTGGTGATATCAGATATGAAACTGTTACAGGGAAGTGTGAACTGTGACCCTGTTCCTATACACGTATACACATTTCCGACCTGACTGTATAGTTATGTGAGGTGGAGCCCTTTAAAAGAGAAAGGACAGCGGCATTTACAGTTTCCTTCCCTGAATGAACACCTCTCTCCTCTCAGAGTGCACTGGTAAGTTAAAATGCTTGTGTGTGTTTGTTGTAGCCTGATTTCAGTGTGATAACACGCAATGATAACTGTGTAGACTGAATATTATCAAACAGATCTGTAAATGACATCTGAAAATTTTATAAATCAGCTACCTGAACATAAACTTTTTTTTTTTTTAATTGCAGTGCTGTTTTATTCAAAATGTTTCTTTTGCCAGCTTTTGAAAATTCCTAATTGAACAACATAGATTTGGCTTATTTGTTGTGTGAAATGTAAGAACAATCCAGTCTCTTATGTAAGAGTTCTAATGCTCTGATTTGCCCTGATAGAAATAATCAATAATTGTTCTATTACATAAATTAAGTGCTTATCAGGACTTTTTTATGTGTTCATGACATGGATCAAAGGTCAGTATCACGCAGCACCTGACTAAAGTCACGCTGCATTTCATATCAATGACAAAAACAAGCAGCAGTTTGTACAAGACAAAATGTTACACACACACACGTATATTATACATATGTCTTTCTTTGTGTGCCTTCTTTGCAGATTGACCAGAATGGCCCCTGAAACACTGGAAAGGGTCCACAGCAGCATTTCTCCAGACCCTTCAAAGCAAAACTGAACTTCAGGCAAAAGCACATCTGTCTGCAACACAGACGGATACTTCAAGTTTCAAGTGACAACACGATGCTTCAGCCAGACATTCGGTACACCAAAGTGCGATGGCTATTAACCATCGCTGGAGTCTTCCTGTATGTCGGGGACATTTGGACAGACATTGTACTGGCTGTGAAATATTTTCAAGAGGAACAATACGTCTGGACTGGGTTCACCGTGATGTTTATTCTGATCGGGCTACTGGTTACTCAGATCTTCAGCTATGCCTGGTACTGGGATGACTTGAATGACCCTCTCTTAAACCCTGAAGGAAAAAAAGAAATATCAGACATGTCAAAACCTGGGCTTGTTGTCCTGCATGCATTTGGATTTGGCATCTTTACCAGGTATGCCATTAAAATTACAGCTTTCATGAGACCACAGTAGCCGAAGTAGGATATGACCTTTGAGTTTAACACCTGCAAATTAACTTGAGGTTGCTTGCTGTACCTACAAAAAGGAGTGCCTGCATGTTGTGAGTCAAAACGTGCTTTATGATAATCACGCACATTGACAAAGTGGTATTTAATAAACTGGAATGCCCACATTCAAGCTGTGTTCAACTTGTTGTATGGCATTAAGATAAAAGCCTTACAAATGAATCACCGTCTATGCAGCAATAGCACGCTATGCAATAACACGTGCACTGCAGGGTGGCAGCTTGTTTGTTTTCATTGTGTTTGCCTTGTCTCTAGGTATTACCACCTGCTGAAAGAGGGTTTCCAAGTGGTTTGGACGAAATCAAATGGCGATGGGGTGGATAAGCTGAGGGAAGTTCACAAGAAGCTGTTTTGCGTGGCCACCGATCTGAGCATGCTCAAGCTCTTTGAGACTTTCCTGGAGAGTGCCCCCCAGCTCCTTTTACAGCTTTACATATTACTGGGCCACAACGAGGTCTCAGTCATGCAGTGTAAGTAGAGACAAAAGATACTCTACACATGTGTGCGAACTTGAAGAATCACTACTTACACTGCCTGTTCTTGTCTTTCAGGTCTATCTGTGGCCTTCTCCTTCTGTAACATTGCATGGTCACTGGTGGACTATCGCCGCTGCCTGCGGAGATCTCTCCCCTATATCAGAGAAATGCCCTCTGGCCTCCCCACAGCAATCTACCTCCTCTACAAAATTTGTACCATCACCAGCCTCATTCTCAGCTACAGCCTCCTTCTCATACTGAGTATCTACACCACAGTAGCGCTCACTGTCCTCTGGCTGCTGGCAACAATATGGACACACTTGCTTGAAACCAAATTCTGCTCAAGCAGAAGCCTGGAGTTTCTCTACAGGGCAGTTGCAGGAGTCATCCTGACATTCACATTTTTTAATGTGAAAGGACAAGACACAAAAGTAGCCATGACCACCTACTACATTTTCTGCACCGTTATTAACATTATGTCGCCGTCGTTGATGGCTTTGTTGAAGCCGGAGCTGCAAACAAGCACTTTGCTGCTGACAATCAGCGGTTTAATCTGTGGATGCTCAGTGCTGGGACTGGTGTGCCTCATTTTGTACTACGTCCAACTGCATCCCAGAAGGGTGCAGCGCGAAGAGGATGAGGTGGACGACCCGGGAAAGGAAACAAAGTCACTTGCAAGAATCAAGAACTTCTTGAAACCTTAATGAAGAATTTCTTTTTCAAATTAGTGTAAAAGGGTTCAAAAAGACACGCACAGATTCAACCGGCCTAACGATTTCACACGGAGATAAAATAAAGGAGCTTTTAGAGGTTTTGAAGGTACCATTTGCACTATTGGTGGCTAGCTAGACAATAATATATGTGGTTGAATGTCTATTTTATTTTTTCTTTACCTATTTATTCTTACAATGTGCAATACAGTAGGTAATCTGCAAATATTAATGAAAGCAGAATTATCTCTTGATGTTTTCACATGACTTTTAAATCTGAGAAGAAACTGAAAGACAAGATTAATAAAATAAAGGATTTCCCCCAAGTGTGTGTAGTATAATATACCAGTGATGAGAGCAACATAAATACATTGTTGTGCTTCTTAAAGGCTTGTTTGTCAGTGCATCACCCCACCCATATTAGCATTTCTACCCTTAGCAGCTTGGTGAAGCACCAACCAAAGCGTTGTGCAGTGTAACATTTGTATATCCAAATCTTGCAAGTGGACCTGTAGTGCATATGCTCAACACAGGATGGCGCCATTATCCAGGCTGTGAGCTCAATGGTGGCGTGAGCAACAGTAACAAAGCCACCAAAGTTGTTCTTTTAGTAAGAAAGCATGAAAGATTACTTAAAGATGGGGTCAAGTCATTTTTAATCCCTCTAATGTTTTCTCCTTAACATTTTCCATAATCTTTAAAATTATACTGTAGTTGATTTTTTAGGATTCCTAAGTATACTATTTAAGCCTTTAACCTATATATCATTGCCTTATATCGCTTGTTTTTGCCGAAAAGTAAAAAAAAAAAAAAAAAAAGTTCAGCTGATCAAGTACAGGATCACACACAAAACAGGAAAGCTGGACAGTCGAGATGCTCACCAAGAGTTGAAGAGTGGATCATCTACCACTTCAGTAATGTCACTGAACTTGAATATTACTGTAAATGTAGCTACCAGAAGGATCCTCAGCATCCTAATACTCAGAAACTGAAAGGTGGCAACTAAACATCCCCCCTCCCCTCTTGAGAAGTAGTGAAGACAGGGGGTCATGGATGAGCTAACCAGAAATAACAAACCACTGCTAATTTTGTTTTGACTACCAGCAAAATATTGTATGAGTCAAGCCGGAGAGAGCTGCGGACGCTGTTTCTTCCTGGCTTGGGCAGAAAAGGAGGGGAGGGGAGGGTGGCCCAGTGTGAGCTCACCTGGGAGGAACGCTGACAAACCGCAGGGTCCAGAGAGCACGATGGTTGTTGGCTCTCAAATAAGCGCAGCACGTCCCCCTCCACCCCCACCCTCCCCCCTGGCCTTCCTTTAATTTAGCCAAACTCTGAGCTTTCTGACTTGTTTACTCCAAGAGGCCACTTTAACTTTCATCTGTCGGTTGTGCCGTGTCAGAAGCACTCCATAAAATGACAAATTTAAGTGAGCAACTTTTGTTGGAGAGGAAATGAATCACTGCCAGGTAGTGCACAGAATTTTACTGTGGAACCTCATCGGACACACTCCAACTCCACGGCGTGCATTTGATTTGTGCGTATTTAGAGAACACAAAGGTGATTAGATATAGTTCAAAAAGACAGAAATGTATGTGTAGATTGTCCGTGATGCTGATTTTTAACAACTTTCCTTTGGGTATTAGCACCTGCAGGGAGGACTCTCAACCAAAATCACATCAACCTTTGCATTTAAGATGATGAATGCGCACCTCTCTGCCCTCTACTGTATATTTCCTCGGGCTCAGTGAACTAATGCAATGTAAATCTGCCAGAGGGATTTTTATTGGGAGAAGACACATGTGTCTTGTGCTGGAGTCCTAAGCAGTCTATCTCTCTGTGGTCTTTGTCGAACTACATATGGCGGTGACTCACCACTGATAGCACTGCCAGGGAACAGTCGCAAGCCATTGAGATAAAATGTGTTGAGTAAAGCATTACCTCCCTGTCTCCAGGAGAAAACAAGCAGAGAGAACGCTGGCGTTGACAGCCTCACAGTAATTTCCACTTCTGGCACTGAGAGCGTAATACCCAGTAATCTCTAACTCCGATCTCGTTGAAATGCGCCTCCAGAAAATGCTGGAGCGCTCGGTGAGAATCTGAGAAACTAGACCCAGATCAAAGATGAATCTTCAGAGCACCACAGGTCTCCATTTTGCCAAGTAAAGGCCTGATCTTGCGGTGCTATCGAACACTCGCACAACACGGCAGCAGTACCAACCCAAAGGCATGCAATCACCCACTGTCACCGCCTCAGCACCGGCTCTGATTTGTCTGATTTGAATGGCACTCCATGTCTACGTAAACAGTCTTGACCGCTGACCTTTCCATAACCACCGCTAAACTTTTCACCAAATCTTATCTTTTTGTTTTCCATCACTACATCCTGGAACAGCCGGTCAGAGTTGGAGAAACGAGGGGGGGGATTCCTGGCATACACCATCCCCACAATTTGTACAGACACAATAAACCCGGGAAGGCAGGCTGTTTTTCATTAGGGCTTCAAAGTCCATATAAACTATGATTAATGAAGCCCTAAGATGCTGTATGTCTTTAATTATTATGGCTTGACTGCTACACCAGTGCCTCAGATGCATTAGCAGTGTTGGCGATCTGTACACGTCTGCCTGGCTCGTTCTGACATGGCAGCGTCGCCTCATTCTGGGAGAATTCCTCAAATGTGGAGGAAGGGAGTGATAGACCCCCCCCTCCACCACCACCACCCCCCCCCCCCCCCCCCTTTTTTTTTTTTTTTTTGCAGTGGCACAGAAATTTCTTTAATCACTGTACATGCACACTTACAAATTAGGTTGGGCAGTGACAGATTGGAGAGCAGGCTGAGTATAATTACATGCAGTGGGCTGGTGTGTGTGATCACAGCGTGGCATTGCGTTACCCAGAGGGTTCTGTAAATAAAGCTCTCGTACAATGAATGAGGATATTGTATGCATTATGGTGGGTACAATGGTCTTACCATCGTTACTACTAGGATTTTTGCTACGGAGTAGCTGTCAGTCTTGTATGTCAAGAGGCACAATGAGGGAAAGTCAATCTGGGATTAAGCAGAAATTACTGTATATGAGGTCAGTTGTTGCTATAATTCTGACATAAGGCATCAATTTGCCTGAAGCAACGAGTCATCTAGCGTGGAGAATTAACCTCAGATAGACATATCTTAATTCTCGGGAGACATTCTCCTTATTTAGATATTTATTGAGCAATATGAATGTTGATTTAAAGGGATTGTCTGTTATTATATGGCCCTAATATTTGCTCTGGTTATTATATAGCCCCACATTTTTAATTGAAAAATGGAAATCAGTGCACTGATGTGGAAAACACGTCTTAAACTGTTGACCTCATCTCTATTAAGAAGAAAATTGGTGTTTATGACTGTTTTGAGCAAACAGAACATCTCAGGTGAGAAAGGGGTTGTAGCTGATCACCTACTGCTTGCAGATTGATCCTGCTTGAGACTTAACCCTCCCTTCTATGTAGACTAACACACGATTGTATGATATAAGTTCTTTTACTGGCCTAAATCAAAACCAGTTCCTTGGAGCTAAGCTAATAGAAAATAAATGTTAAAACAATTACAGGCGTGTCACCTTGACCCCCATTTCGGCTCTTCACAAACCCACATGTGAGTCATCTTTAGAGGACTTCAAAGCTCTGAAGCAAAGCGTGCTCCCCGCTCTGCGTCTTGTCCAGCCAGTGGGACGCAGAAACAAAGAGCGAAGAGGAAGCTCATTTGTATAATCCTCATTTAGTGCAGGAGGTTTATGTTTCACAGCCACGGACAATCAGCGTGCACTAACATAATGGTGCTACCCATCCCAGCCCGCACACGCGGTTTCTCCCGCACAGACATAGACACAGATAGAAAACAGAAGCCATGTTTATGTTGGGCACACTCCCACAGCGCACAAGATGATGGATTATCCAGTGTTCTTGTTTATTTGTGCTGTGCAGGGTAGAAATATGGGTAAGAGGACCTCATGCATACAGCCTATGTATGGCAAATACAATCAGCCGTAAAATAAGATTGCATATTATGAATGAGCAATGGGTTCACACGTACATATGCACAAGGCTGCAATCAAACACACTAGCATACACACACACATACACACACATCTTTGTGCAAGGGAAGCTTGTCTTGATTAACCTGGCTGGCAGAACCTGACATGTTTTTCCTTTTACGTCATGGCCTGTTCCTCGAGCGGCTCAGTGGAAGCCATCAATTCTAGTTTGTCTGCAGTTTGTCTATTTGAATCTTTTGCTAATCTGGATTATTCATTGATGGCCCGTTGGACTTAAACAGGAAGTGCTGAGCGATGGCCACTGTGGTATAGTTTTTAACATCATATATCATGTTTTCTTTTTTTCTTCCTTCTGTCAAAATGGCATCAATCAGTATGGCCACCAGTGAAAGTTTGTAAAATCCGTGGACTCCCTGTGGATTAGAGCTTTACCCCGATGAGAAACACAAATGGCAAAAGAGTCTTCTGATAAGGAAATGATTATCAGGGTGAGCCATGAAAACTGTAAGGGGGCGTACAAAGCATCTGTGACTTTATGAGTATGGGGGGGACAAACGTTTTTCTCTCATACATTTTCTCTCTGAGCCGCGTACACAACAGCTTATCACCCCCTTGACAATTTTCTTTTTCGCCCAGTATCACAAAGGCCAAAAATGTTGAGTAGAGCAAAAGATGCTATGCCTGATTATAACAAGAGGTCAGGTCTTTGATGCTGGTATGGTGAAATTTGTTATACGTTAAGCCAGTGCTAATGTGATTATGGACATTGATCCATTAAATCTACTGTAAAAACGCAGCCTACACTAGTTTTGAACTCGATACTGAGAAGAAATGTGAGAGGTGAAACATTAAAGACCCTTTGATGTAATATTTAACCCATCTGCGGTGAATGGGAGGGAAATGACCATAAAACTCCTTTTGGGCCTGAGCAACAGGGACAGGTCGGTGTGAGAAATGGGATGTGTGATTTTCTCTCTGGTTTCTTGCGGTGCCATTCCAGCGTATGCATGAAAAGGGGGCAACTGCCTGTCATGATTACCCCAGAGGACGTTTTATCAGGGCAATAAAATCAGGTTCTGTGTGGCTGGAATAGACTGTGGAACTCCCCCGCCTACTGGGATCGGGCTGAGTCTCAGCCTGCCACCCCATTCCTCTTCTGCCACGGCCAATAAGGGGAAAGTTTACCTCAAGTTTGGCTAAAAAGCAACACAACAGACTCAAACTTGCCTTCAGTTTGCTTTTTAGGCTTATTATTTTACTGTAGAACCTACGAAATCCAGATGGGCCATATGCAGTATATGCCCAATCTTTTGGATATGGCAGTTTAAATATTTTGTTAAATATTTTGAACAAAAGATAGAATTTTCTTTTAATCATTTCAGATTTTACACAAATTATTTTCTTTTTTTTTTACACATATACATATATGGTAAATGGTAAATGGCCTGTATTTATATAGCGCTTTTCTAGTCCCTAAGGACCCCAAAGCGCTTTACATATCCAGTCATCCACCCATTCACGCACACATTCACACACTGGTGATGGTAAGCTACATTATAATTATAATAGATATATTTTTATACTGATAAATAATCAATACTGATTTTAACTTACATATGATCTAGTTTCAATGTGAATTTATGCTTGACAAAACCAAATATAATGAATTCTAATAGTCTAATAAAATGGCAGCTGAGACCGTCTAAGCTAGTTAGCTTAATAAAATTAGCTACAGTCTCTTTTTGTTAATAAGCACCACTGTATCAGTGTTAGTTTATCAAAAGTGATTTTATTAATTGGATTTAATGGGATTTTTTTTATTAATAACTGGGGTAAAACATTTGCTTAAGCTGTAGCTACAGAAATCTACACAAACAGGCAGATTTAAACTTAGCATCGCTAGCTAGCTTCTTTCTGTAATAGCAAATGCGATGATAGTTTTAAAAAAATACTAAAACCAACTTAAACATTTTCATGGCATACAATTTTTCATTATGGCAAAACAATAAGTCAGAGCTTTTTACAGTTTTGAGCAAACAGGCTACTGTGGTTTACTATTGCCTTTTATCTAGAAATGCTCGGTGTTCATACCTCTAACATTACTGAAAATACAGTCCAACAGGGGACTTTCACAAGGCCATAAGGACCTAATTTTATTGTGGATCAGCAGAAATTTCCAAGTGATCCTTCTTTTCTTTTCAAAATGTGTCTTTCTCTTTTTTCTCAGAGTAATTTGTTTAGCACATATACATGAGGTAGTCTTTAGTTTTGTCTGAATTCATGGTCCTGCTATTGACAATTAATGATGAAACGTTCCACCAGCATCATTTCACAGAATTAATCAGGAATCCGATAACTAGAGAGTCGCCCCCTTGCCTAAAAAAACCAACCTTCCAACTTCCTCAAACTTATAGAAAGCAGAAATGCTCGGCTCACGTGACTGCTGCTATCTGTTTTCATTTGAGTGTCAAAAAGCTATCAACATGGCATCTCAATGGGATGTGCACAGTGCAAGGCCTTTTGGTCTAGCCCGTAATGCAACAAAGGTGTGGTGACTTAGTAATCTCCTTTAAAAGGGTCCCTGGCAAAGCCACGGGTTCACTCCTGGGCCCCAGAGTCTACCAGAGGAAGCTACCCCCAAACGACCACCAGCACCTTCAGATCTCAACTCAGATAAAGCACACTGATGACATCACCGTCTCCCCCTCTTTAAAAAAAAACCATCCCAGTGGTCTTCCCTTATTAGCATGTGCAGTGTAGCGGGCAGCGAGAATAATAATGCGCTCTCCCTCTCACACTGACTGAGCTATTTGGTTGAAACCACAAAGCCCCAGGCAGCGGCCAAGCTAAATAACAGTCAGAAGGAAGATGGTCATAGCATTACAATTAGAGGCAGTTTATTTTGCATTCTGCCTATGCCAAGGGGATCTCAGGCTGTAATTTCTGCCAAAGATGTTTGAAAGTTTAAGTTGTTGGAGAAATCTGTGGAAAGCTTATGAAGGTTTCAGATAGAGGAGTGCGGTCAGAGGTGACTCTGGGTGAAAGTTGACCAGGGGAAGTGGAAATGAATTAAAAGCTGTTTTTTTCCTTTTCTTTTTTTTGGACAAAGAATGTCTGCTGGTTTGCTCAAAGGTCAGGGAACGTACATAAGAGCAAGCAAGAATGAATGAAGTGCTTTATTCTTAATAAGTCATTGGAGAGCTCAAACAAACAGCCCCCTGCTTTTCCAGATTGGCAACGTCTTCTGTGATAGGAGTTTTACATTTGACATAATTATTATTGATCATTTTATGGAGCAAAAGTATAGTTTAGGCCACCCAAGGGTCCCGTCCACGCCGGGCTCCATGCATACCCAAATAGGGCTCTGAGTTCAGGCAGGCACATGTGGGATTTCCTCCCAGGAAACACACACCGGCAGACACATACACACAGAGAGACTTTTAGCATTATTACAAAGCTCTGTTCAGGGTTTTTGGCTTGTGTAAAATATTTAGCTTATAAGGCCCTTTGCTGCTTTCTCAACCAACGGGGTGAGGTCTGCCTGTCGATGCGGATCACATTTGCAACGGTAAAGATTTCAACTTTTAGGAATATGGTCCACTGGGCAGCTCTGAATGGACTTTTAGGATTCATTAGAGGAAATATACAGACTACCTGCTGTGTCATTTTCCTGATGGAGCATCTGAATCTGCCAATCATGAGGTTAGACGAAACATAATATTAATGTATTAGATTCAAAAAATTTACGAGGGGTCCACAGGCTGTCAACTAGTGGTCACCAGAAAAAAATATAAGTGTAACCGCACCACAAATATCAAGTCAACAACAACATGCTGATAGCAGCTTTCATGCTGATTTGGCATGAAAAATAGCTTTTAAGTATCATGATAAAAGTTCATTTACTTTGATAACAGCAGATTTTTGCTTAGTAGTTAATCAAGCCCATGATGTTATTATTAAGCCTATAATTATTACTCTTATTTCTACTGGTTAGTGTATTTTTAAAAATCTGGGGTATGGTTTGGACTGAATTTATTTTAAGATACTATCTGACTTTGTGTGTGTATGAATAGCTGTGTTCCTGGTTCATTTCTGTCCAGTAGATGGCGGTATATATACACGAAAACACATATCCACGGCCCCGGCCTTCCGGGGCTCCAGTCACCGGCTGCCCCTGTGCGACCAGAGGCCAGCAGTCAGACACCTGATCGGCCTCATTACACTCATCTCCACTCTGCAATAATTAGCCCGACGCTTCGGCTGGTTTCAAGCAAACTGTGCTGTGCCTAATTAGATTTTCAATAAATACCGTTCAGTGATTTGAGACAATTAGCCTGCCACTCCTGTGTCTTCGATGCAAAGCTGTTCGTTGCATTTCCAGAATTCCCGAAATCAGCGCAACTAATGTCGTAAACGATTATGAAAAATATGCATGCATTATAGTAATAAGGACAGAAAAGAAAAAATAATTCTGGATCATATTCCTTTAGTGATGGTAAAGAAAAGGAAAGAAATTTAATATATAACAGGCTAAATTTACTCCCAATTTTCATTCTATTTTTTTTAAAGACTAAGCTATTTTTCCAAGTCGATGACAAAAAAAATGTGAAAAAAGTTGTAATATTATATTCTTGTAATTTTAGAACTGAATAATACACTAAATATTACCGCATAATGTTTCAGTTAATCTAACCGTTTAAATTGCACAACTTAGAGTTTAATTTTACACATATGCGAAATTATTTATTTTGTTGTGTGTTAATTTTATTTTGCTTGGTCTACTACACAAAATACATAGCAATCCCCTTTATGCTGCATGCCTGTTAGAGTATTGCTATAAAATGTAAATGCGTTAAAAATAATAACAAAAGCATCATCAACAACAACACATTATTATTATTATTATTATTATTATTATTATTATTATTATTATTATTATTATTATTATTATTATGCATAGATTTCTCATGTCGTAGTGGCTGAATAATTTACCACTGTATTATCTATCGATTGAGAAAAGAAGCGATCCGTGCGCAGCTCTCCTGCGGAGCGATATGGGCTACAGTAAATGTCTCACTCACAGCAGCGAGTGATCAATAATCCAGGGAGTTTGGGACAGTGGTGCAAGTCACATGACGGCAGATTCCATAAGAGAGGCAACAGGACAGGGCCAACCTTGACACTAAAAGGAATATTGAGTTTCAAGACAGTGAGAAGTTCAGGTTTCATGCCTAACATAGAGAGGCCGCAATTAATGAAACCGGAAAATTCAAATCAAAGCTGTCCCGTAAAGGGTTTAATATAGTAGCTAATTATTTTTTATGAGATGCAGGGAAATAACATAAATTGTGGATTATTTATAAAAGTGCTGCAGTGATTTATGTTAATGACCTCTTCTTTATTTAAAAAGAGCATATAAAAACTGGCTTCAGTGTTTAAAGATTCCACAAAACGTTTTTAAAATTTTATTTTTTATTTTATTTTTTACAAGAGCTAAAATCAAAAGTAAATCAACCACAGGTGAAAATTGCTTTTCACTTTTGATTCTGACACTAATACTGCCCTGCCTTCAATAACGCTCCCACCTGTCCTGGAAAGTGATAAAGCTCTTCATCTCACTTGCATGCCTTGCCAGGAAGTGACGGCCTAATGCTCCTACTTAATGATTTCCACAGGATAGGCTGTGCATGACAGACGCCAAAGAATCGGCCCTGCGCGCGCACACACGCACGCACACACACACAAATACTATCTATAAGATGGATACTACAGTTGGTTCGGTGCATCTCAGTCTTGCCTGTGTTTATATAAGCTTGATTTTCACAACTGGAAAGTAATAGCCATCTGCCCAAGCAAGCTGGAGGGGTATCATATGTGAGCAGGTAACCAACGGCCATTAAAACCTCACACACCGAGTCCACGTATTCACACATACACACACACTGCAAGTTACTGCAAGAGTCTAAAAGAGAAGGAGAGGGAGGCAGAGATGAAATATAGTGCAGGCGCCTGTCTGTCAGAAACTCTAACACAGACAGGACATACCAGGCAAAGGAGCATGTCACTGATGATGGTGATGATTTATGTGTGTAATATTTGTAGATCTACAGCACAAGGCTTCCCACTATAGACGCGAAGGCGAAAGTGTAGGCAATATAGAAAGTCAGACAAGGGAAATGCCTTTTCATGTCTTTTTAGGGTTGGATCGCATTGCTGGAGCAGTTTCTTATACCGCAGCAACACATACGCCGATGCAGGGTTGTCTGCTCGTCACCAGACTGACCGGCGAGAGGAGTCAGTCGGGTCCTGGTTAGTTGTGTTCGCAAGTCTCGTCTCCCCAGGTAGTGTGGGAAGGGTAAACTCCCACCCCCCCTCCCCTCCCCACCTCAGCCTTTCCTCAAAGGGCATGTGCGACCCCGTGATGACATATGACCTCTTCAATGGCCCTCCTGAGCAGCATCTGTCATTTCCCACAATCCCGGGCCCATTTTCATCTCAGGGTAAGCTCGAAATTACAGGAAAGAACAGGGGAAGCTTCCTCCTGGCCAGCGGGACTCTCGTACAATCCACGCTGAGTCTATTTCAACACAGTGGGTTTGTGATAGGAGCAGGTCTTTGGCATCTACGCTGAGAAAAAGCACTTATTGTTGTTATTGTTTTGCGGCTTATAAATAATAAAAAAGAAAAGTTGAACTGCTTTGGATATTTTATTGTTTTACACTTAAAATGTTAAGAATTACATTAATCAAACATGCCTGTGCAGTATAATTTCTTTGTTCAGCATGTAAACTGCTGGGTTTTTTCAAATGTGACTATTCCCAGCAGTAACAATGTATCAAATGTATTAGAAGCTGAAAAGAATAGTTGCACATTTTAACATCTCATTTATTCAGACAACATAAGGAGTGCCCATTTATTCCCCTGGCTATCTGTAATGGTCGAATTACCCCCTAAAAGCTTCTCCTTTGGCGTCTTTGTAATGAGGCCCCTGTAGACTACAGGTTGACATAAGACTGCGTTCACAGCTCACCCCCGCTGCACCTTAACCTCACCCCGCTCACCCCCATCTCCGCCATCCAGCCTGGAGAGCCTGGAGCGGATCGACCAGCAGAGGTCCATCTGCACGGGAGAGGGCGAGCACAGACGGAAGCCATTGAGGTGGAACATACAGGAGAGGTCCTGACAAGATAAAGATATCAGGAGCAGACAAGGGCAAAGGAACATATTGATGGAGAGGGCCTCTCTCAGGGTAGGGTGACACCAGATACCTGCTATTTAAAACAGTGGTTTCGCTTGCTCATGGATTTGTCCATGCTGCAGTGCCATAACCTAACTGGGAGGGTCCAGAACTCTCTCTTCCTTTTCGTGTCTTCTCCACCGCCCCCTCCTCGCTTTCCGTGTCTTCATCCTCCAGACCCTAACCCTCTTTTACACAGTGTCAAGCAGACAAACACAGTCACCCCTATAACTGCTAATGCTGCCGACATAAGGCTCCATCTTTGGCCCCTAATGAAATCGGAATATGTGTTATGGAGTTTCAAACTGGATCATATTAAAACCATCTTTCCCTCTCTCCCAGACTCTTCCTCATGTCCCGATTCAGAGTTAACCATTAGTGTTCCTCTAGTCTTTCAGTGTGACGAGGGGGGCGGCTCAGGCTTGTCTGGCTGAGGGCCAATGCCCCTTTGAGGACGGATACCGGGGTCCAGTCTACCCACTGGCCATGCATTGTGTGAGTGGAGCCAAGTGACAGTGAGTCCTGGGCAACAGCTGAAAGACGCTGGCAGCGTGAGCCTAAATGGGGGAAGGGTTCAGTCTGGCTTTGAGCTCAGTCTAAATCTCCCAAAAGTGGAAACAGTGTAACAGAGAATTGTAGCCATTGTCTACAGAAGAGGAATGGCTCGACTCCCATTTAGAATTTTTTTAAATTCTTGATCAAAGTTGGTAACACATGGACTCATCAAAGCAACATTTTGATAAATATAAAATCTTTTATTTTCCCGAGTTTCTATCAGCAAACTGCGATGTGCAAAACATTTACTGCAGTCAGTTGCGAACCTGCTCTGCCTCTTAAAGGTTTGGGTGGTTTGACCAGCACTGGTAGCTTTATTTCTAAAAGTGGCGTCGCATATAAAACTAATATATAACAAACTTTGCAGCCGGTTGTGCTCAAACAGACCAACTTGTTTCCACGGTGAATAAAAGTAGAGATCAGAACCAAAAGCACAAGCGTTTGTTTTAACTTTAGGTTTTTAAAAGCTACTCAGTAGAAGTTTTGACTTCTTACATTTTGGTCACTTGCAATTGTTGCTCAAAAAGGAGTCAAGCAAAGCATTCTGACCTCAAATATGATCATAGTCAAACCTCAATCAAGCCCCATCTTTAGACCTGCACACTACCAAATGACTGTAATGCACAGCACCTACATCAGTGTTCTGTCTTAACCAGAAATCGCCGCCTATTAGTCTGCTGCATCCTTTTACAGTACACTAGCCGTTCCTTATCCTCCTCAGTGACCAGCCCCTCCCATGTCCCGAAGCCCATTAGAGCCCTCAGTCCCTTTCCCCCCACCTCCATCTCCCATCACTCCTGCCCCCTCCTGTCACATACCCTTGCCCCTGCCTTGTCACACCCCTGCACTGATGGATGGTCGGGGTCAGTGGTTCAGCTGTGGAGTTCAAGCCTGCGGGCTCCACCCACTCCCCTCTCTGCTCCCATCTTTTTTGCCCCCCCCGCCTGCTCACCACCTTTTACTACTTCACTCTGCCCTCCCTCCCCGATGAAACAATGTCAGAAACCCAAAGCTGGGCGCTCAGCTGAGAAAACTCATAACTCTCCTTCAGCACCCACCTTCCCCAACACCCGCTGTTAACACTTTCATTCCTCGCCGGACCCTCAAATAGACCCGGCTTACTGGGGCCACATAAATCACCCGGAGAGGGTCAGGCTGGGCCTTACAGTCGGGCCTCACCTCACTTTGAATGGATAGAGACAGGTCACTTACTGTCACTGCACTGTGAGTTATCTCTTTATAATGACGCCACTTGGATGTCTGCGAATGTGTGTGAGCGTCTGGGTGTGCTTGTGTGTGTGTGCTTGTGTGTGTGTGTGAAAACATGAATGTGTCATTTCATTTTTATATAAGGACTTCTGAATTTTAATGTAGCTATCACATTAAATTAGAACAATTGCTTCGGCTAGATTTGGCTGAGAGCTGCATTAGCTCATAGCTTGGTGGTGCTTCTTACAGTCTGCTTGCTCGGCCCCACATCTGTCGAGCTCGAACCGCGTAGCTCCTGATCACCCCTGTCCTAAATGACTCCGCAGCAGAAGTATCTGGAGAGTCTCAGATCGGAGACCTAAATCAGTACTGACACACACTCTGCTGTTATGCTAATCACAATGTTTGGGAATATTGAACAGACGAGGGGGGTCGGGACGGGGCCGGACGGAGTTGGGTGGGAGGAATTCCAGTAGTTTTGAAGCAAGGCAATTATCAGCATTAGCCTGCACCCCCGACCCAAACCTCCAAAGTGAGCGGAAATGGCAGCAATCAGGCCCGATTTCCCTCGGAGATGCTCGATGGGCTGGACACACACATCCAGGAGACACGGGCCCTCAGTCAGGGAGGGAGCAGCAGCACCAGAGCCCCACGAGGCCCTGACAGATTGAAGCTAAGCGGGGCAAGTCCTGGGGCTGACAGCAATGTTGCCAAAATTGCTCTTGGATTGACTAACAATTAAGATATCAAAAGAGATCACGGCAGCTCACTGACAGCTGCTTCAATTGTTTGCACCTGCTCCTCTGGTGTTCTGCACATGTCTGGCATGGATTAGGCCGACTCGTGCTGGCCACATTTCACCTTTCCACAAGTGATTTACTCCAGAATCATCCTCCTGCTTCACTAGCATGTTAAACACACCCTTTAGCTGCCCCCTACATTAAGGAAGAAGGCGGGGACCAGGGAGGGCGGGGTAGATAATGGCTTCATCATTGTTGTCATTGTCACGAGCAGTATTGTTATCTGTCAGCTCTCCATTTGCCTCTGTTTGACTGCAGCAGTGCACCAGATGTGCAAATGTTCTTTTCAGCTGAACTACACAGCTGGATGCAAAAGTTCTGCTGATTTTTGATGGGAAAAAAAGCAAAGCTGTCAGAATTTAGTTACCTCACTCAGGCAGAATTAAAGCTTGCAAATACTTTGTGTAGCCAGCTAAAAGTCTCAGGAATTTTCTGCCACTTTCCTTGAGATCTTAAACAAGTTAAGATCTACCCGCAGATTTCCTGTGTTTGAGAAGTTCATGGCAGATTTTGTGCCATGCTTTGGATCATTGTCCTATTGTAGAAGCCAGCCTATTTTCAGTTTCTTGTCTTTGGCTGACTGCATAATATTTGTTTCCATAATTTGCTGACATATCGTGGAATTCTCTGTGTGTGTCACATAACCTCAAAGTTCCGATCATCAAATCCTTCTCCTTTTTGTTTTTTTCACCAAACATAAAAAAACTATGTCAATAGCAATTGTTTCCACGATGACTGCCGTCACTGTTGCTTGCATACTTCAGATGTCTGCTTGCATTTCCCGCTGATGATTCTTCGGTGCTGCCTCTTGATGCTGCACAGTAGATCAATGCACCAGCACTCCTGTGTCAGCTACACCCAGCTCCATCTTTCAGTTTTGCTTTGCTCTTTCAGCCCAGAAGACCTACGTTGGCTTCTTTTGCAGCTTGCAGCTTACCACATACTTAATACATGTGTGTGGGTGGTTTGTGTAATTCTTTAGGTGAAATTTTTTCAGTGTTTGAATGTCTTTTCAATACACTTGCAGAAGATCTTTATAGGCTTGTGAAAACAGAACTCGTGGTCTGAAATCCTGAAGTGATAAAGGAAGTCTTTGTGTAGTCAACTATTACCTACTGTTAGAATATCCTTGTGTGGTAACGATAGATGGATGGACATACAGATAACCTGAAGTGCAGATGGACACAGAAATATGCAGAACAAGGCCAGCGTGCCAAACCTGTTCTGTTGTTCCTTGGTACACATGTAGCAGGAAATTATGGTGGTGTCATTTTTGGCGTTGTTACTGTTGGAAGAGAGACACACATTCGAGCTTTTCCTCAAGGATTTCGATCCAAAACAGCAAATTCTACATATACCAGAGTAAGAAAAATGGTACCTTTTGAGTTTGCTTGTATGCAGACAGGTGCTGAGCATCCCTGCCCTTTGTCCTGAGACATCTGCTTGTAGACAGAAGCAGCTGAAGGATGAAGACAGCCTGGAAGAAAGGCCCTGTCCAGTGAGTACACACACAAATACACACACTCACCGGTGCACACACAAAATAGTATTTTTGTGGTTGTGTGTGTGTAAGCCTGATTACAATACATGCAGTTCAAACAGGGCAACTCTCTCCTATTATCTTTCCATCAGCTTTAGGCTCCATTAAAACAGCCCTCCCCTCAGTACACAATAACACCAGTATTCTCCTATCTGTGTGCTGTCATTGTCCAGGCCCATAAGGCATGGTTACATTTTTTTTTTAACCTGACGGAAAGCTTCCTCTTTGTGTTCATGCATGTGTATCTGCCAGTATAGCTTATGGACCTGTGGACAAGCTAATTACAAAAGTATCCACCCAAAAAAATAAGAACAGGAAGGAAGGATATAGAGGTGGCAGCAAGTATACTCCTCCACTCACCACCTTACATAAACTACACACATGCACACACCAGTCATCCCCTTATCTGTCAGGGGGAGCCGAGGCCAGCTGTACCCAGTGCCAACCCTTTTGGAACCAGGCCAATCCCACTGGACCCTTTGGATCTTACTCTGGTGTGGGCTGTTGAGGCTGGTTGGTCCCACTGTGTAACTCTAGCTCAGTCTCTGACACAGTACAGGTATGTCCCCTGTGGCCCAGATTACCAGGGGACTGTGTAAACAGCACTGCTAATCTGAGGAAGTATCGTGCTAGCATATTTGTGAAGCCTGTCTCAGCAAGCCTGTGTAGTGAACACACAAACAACCAATGCAACAGCTTTGGTATTTCATTTGGAAAGCCACTGCATAAACGTTATGCAACTGATAGTCGAGGTGGAAATTTAAAAAATGTTTTCAGTGCCAAAAAAAGAAAAGAAAAAGAAAACAACAACAAAACTGCAGTACTGCCATAGTGGGAGTTGTATTTGTCACACCTCCAGTTCTGATCCATCTTCAACATCAAAGATGTCAATGTAAGGGGGACAAAAACCACACAACACCACATTATAAAAGACGGTGCAGGCTACCTTTAAAAAAATCTACCATTCCATTGATTTATGAAGTACTCGAGGCCTTGAGATTACTGTCATCATCCATCGCCATCTTTCTCTGAACCCAACGACCATTTTCCTGTAGACTTCTGAAAAATGACAGGAAACCACAGCTATCACCTTGAGGCCTTCAGGTAGAATGCAGGTGTAAGTCACTTGAAAGTGGAAGCTACGTTCATATTTCATACAGTCTATTGCAGCGACACAGTTGGCTAGCTAGCTAACTGGGCGCCATCTTTGTGTCCTTGGTCGGTGCCCATTCCACTATATAGCCAGCATGGCTGGTGTGAAGGTTAGTGTACAGTGTCCCACAGTGTTTTAAACCCCTGTTACCCATCTCAGAACAATATAGCACTCTGTATGTGGCTGCACATGTAAAACGTCAGTGGGAAACTATTTATTCACTCCAAATATCAGATATAGGCACGAAAGTGAAAAACAGTCAATAAAAATACAAATGTGGGTATACAGGGGTGTTAGGCGTGAGAACAATAAGTTTCACTTTTAGGCCTGAGTTAACATCTGCACCGAAGACAAAACAAAACAGTCACAAAGAATTCCTCCTTTAACAGTGAAGTGTGTGTTTTTTGCATATGAATATGAGAGGAAGAACGTGTATTTTATGTTTTTTGGTCTTTGACTTAAAATTACAGACAACCTTCACATAACCTTAATTCTCTGTGTCACCAGTCTTATCTTTTTGTCATGGAGAACTCATGCCCCTGCGTTTTTAAGTCACTTTAATCTGCTAACAGCTTGGGCTTGGGCCACTTGGTCATTTCTTAGGCCTTCTTTCCATTGTCTACATGTCATCTCCAGGCAGACACTGTTTAGATATTAATGGCTGCATGATGAGATGGCCTCCTTACAAGGCCGCCCTTACTGGATAATTGATCGTGCAGTGAATGACATGATGTGGTTCAGGTTTAGGTCTAGCTTCTCCACGATCAGCGTTTTCTTTTTCCTTTATGGCCCATGTACTCTTTAAGAATAAGTTTACATTCCTTTCAGGTTGGCAAATTCAAGATGTACGCATTGAGACTTGATTAAAAAAAAATCACCAACACTATATATATAGTGGAAAACAATCTAGCTGTAAATAGAAAAAAAATCTGGAAAAACCATGAGAGAGATTAATCGCACATTTAAATAATAATTCTTGCTGTGAAATACAAACATGTTTAAAAACCTCTGAGTGGTTTCTTTGATGACTTTTCTGTTGCAGTAACTAATCCCGGGCCAAATGAGAGAAGTAATGAGCATTCTTTTCTGACATGAGTGTGTTTATAGGAGCACAACTCTAGCATGTAAAGAGAGACGCATGGAAGCACTTCTCTTCCTTGGAATAAAGTAATTAAGGTTCTCGCTCTCATTTTTTTTTTTTTTTGTGGGGGTGGGGAGGAAGAAACCAGCCTGAGCCAAAGAACGTAGCTTTCTGTATGCAAGTCGATCATCGCCGCAACTTGACATCCTGACCTGGACATTTAATTTATTGATCTTCATTTTATTCGGATGTAAGGGCCCTTTGCTCTTTTAAATTAATCCAGGTTAATTTGGCCAGGCCCCCTATCCCACCCAGCATGAATGGGCCCTCTGTTGGGTAGAGCTGACCCTGGCCACCCAGTTTTATGGGAATCTGCAGTGAATTAGAAAATCTGTCAATGCGAGAGGAGTTGCGCGGCGCGGATATGCCGTGTCACTCCACCTGTAAAAGAACTGCTCTTTGTCCATTATCTCCCAGGCTTACCTGAGGAGAGTTAACCTTGAGGTCAATAACATCTCCACGGTGTTTCATGACTGGCTGGGCCCGGGCTGGGGGTCTGAGGGGAGCCATTGTTAACATGCCGGCTGCAGACCCACACTTCCTCCTGCTTTGGCTCTCCCCATCGAATACCTCTGGGAAACAGATCTGTAAAGAGCAGCGACGGGAGCCATAAAGATGTGATCACTTTCACAGGAAAGGGCAACCACTGTACTAGTTTGTCTTTCGTTGTAGTTAATATGAACGGTTCATTTCTTCAAGTTGAAGTTACAGCACCAGGGCTCCCCTGAATGTAGTTTCTCAGCATCTCTCAGAACTTTTTTCTCTCACATTCATTCTCATAATTACACAAAATATATAAATCTACACTAATATTCCTTTCCGTACCTCTGAAACCAGGGATGTGGAACTCTTGGCTGCATGTTGTATTTCTCTTATTTCCTCCTTCTCACATGATTCATGCGCTTCTCTAGTGTGGCCTTTGGAATTAAGCATGCTGGTATTCGAATCTAAGCATCCCAGATTGTAGTATAATTTGCTTGTGCATATCTATTGCTGTCCTTGTAATCATGCACATGGTATAAATAACTGAAAGATTGCTGGAAAGTTTTAGTTAGTGTGCCAGGCAAATAACAACTATTCTGTCACAGCACTCTTGCATTATTCCCCTCGATCTGGGCCCCGCTCGGAGTAACAGGAAAGATATTTATGCTCTGCCAGATTCAGATTGAAGATTTGATATGTAAAGGCCCATCGTGGCATTATTAACAATAAAGGATTATGTCTGCAGCTTCGATTTGATTATTCTAGCTTTTGCATCCGAGGAGACCTTATACAAATTGATGCATGATCGCAAGTCAACTGAGGGTGTCTGTTTTGAAACGCTCCTCTGTTTGGATGGAGGCATTTGAATAGGATTTGGCCGGCATGTAAATAGTGCGTCGGGAGAAGTTTACACTGAAAGCAAGCAGACAGGCAGGTGCAGTGCAAGGGAAAGTCCAGGTGTGCTGACAATGACAAAAAATCTGCTCTGTGTTGACTTCTATTTAGAGACCAGAGCAATATATAATAGAATGTACTAAAAAAGTGACTTGGTTAAATTATTGCTTTAAGTCGCTTTATGGTGTGCGACTCTGTTAGAGGGCACAGGGGATGAAAGATTTGCCTCATTTGGATAGATATTTTCAAGTCAGTCGAGCATTTGTCAACAAACGGCAACAAAGCGAGACTGAAAGCTCCGTGCCACACGAGTTGACAGTAATATTAAACAGTACTGGACTAATTACCACTATCTGTCCAAGGTGGATTTATTGTACCAAACAAAATCAGGGGACGGGTGTCTTTTATCCAGATGCTCATTAGGAAATATGTCTATTCCCAATTTTAAGCACAGCAGTGCACACGCAGGCCGTGCTAATCAGGTATCGATCCACGACGTAGGATTAGAGGGCCCATTTCGCCTCTGCTCCTTTTCTTGGCAAACTATGTTGTCATTGCATTCACTAACAGCCCCAAGGGGGTGGTGCAGAGGCAAGGGAACAAGCTGGGCCAAGCACATCACCTGTTCCTGCAACCAAAATAGGACACAACTTGAGATTCAATTTTAGCAGCCAGTGGGGCTAACCAAAGGAGCGACGGGTGTAACGACCGGCGATGAGTGATGCTCGTAGGCCTTCACTCACAATCAACAGTCCCTGGTGGCCTCGTTTCACTATACCTGTCATTTACTGTGGCCTGCTATTAATAAGCCTGGACATTTGGATTTTCTATCCAAGCCTTTTTTGACATGAACAGTTTTGATATTAAGTGTTTGTTTTTAAAGTGGTCATGTCAGTTTTCTGTCCTTTCGCCCATTGAAGTTCTAATGAAACTCATTTCTGAGATCATGGAGCTAGGAACTGTGTAAGCTGAAAGGTCAAAAAAAACTAAAACAAGCAAATCCTTTGAGATAGTGAAAAAACACAACAAAAAACCCCCAAAAAGCAAGAAATCTGTATCTGGGCAATACAATCAAAAGATTAAAAGTCAAATAATCAAACTGGTCGGTAATCAAAATCACAAATATTCCTCAAAGGAAGATTAGGTCATGGCTTACTCGTGATTGTTGGACAGAGAGATCCTTTTCGTTGATTTCAGCAGCTGCATCTTACTTCTTCCTGCATTCAATTTGTGTCTCATCTTGCTGCCATATTAAAACACAATAAACCACAAAACAAACATTTGTTTTTGTTTTCTCTCTGGAACTAGAGCACTTTGAAATCCAAACCGGCTGCATTGTAGCTCAAACCGGCGCTGTGAAATCTAAAGTGACAAAGCATTTTTTTCTCTCCTTCCAAGCCCGTGGCCAGACGTTTCTTTTCTTTTTTTTGAACCTGCTAAGAACTGCAGATGTTTCACTTTTTCATCATTTGGAAAATGTATACCTGCCTTTTTTCGGCTATTGTATATTTAATCCTTTGTGAAGGCTTGTGGTTATTTGCGGTTGTAATTAGGCTGTTTCCATTAAGGAATATTACTGCTAAATGGATCCATTACTCTAGGCCCTGCTTCGTCATAGGAAAATGCTCGACCACCACAGTGCCTGGAAGGAGGCCCAGCCTGGATCTCAAAACAGAAAAGACTCACACCTGAAAGAGACAGATGCAAAACCGGAGCTCTGAAATGTAATCTGAATCCATATATGCTGCTTATCTGGGTCCCAATAAAATAGATGTGATGTCCTTCCTGACTCCTGCAGGGATCCTTAATCATTACTGGACCAGCTGATACCTCCAGGGTGTGTTGCACTTGCCCTCCAAGTGGGAGGCAATCACTGTAGTTAGAGTTCACTCACACCAGAGTAAAAATAGGACCTCACTGCAACCAGGAAAAATCAGCGGTTGCCCGGTGATTGCGTTTCATTTTTTTTGCTGTCAGAGACCAGCTGGTTGCCTAGGCAACACCCTCAACCTCTGGGCGACTACTTTTGATCGTGATTGCACAGGTCACCTCGTGGGAGGCAACTTGTCTCCAAACAATCACAGTTTGACTCAGACTGACTTCTATTATTCTCAAAGAAACTGACCAAGGTTTGCAAACAGTTGCCTTCTAATTTATAAACACAGACAGATTGCCGACACATTGCAATCAATCGAAGCAATCAATCGGAGCAATCGATCTTTGCCGATAAGCTGGACTAGTTTGTGATGAATCTCTTTGCACTGGGCAACAAATTTATCACCGTGTTTAGGTGTTATTAAAAATGGATTGCATATAATTACCAACTCCACCAAATTCAATAGCAAACTGATTCCAGGCTGAGTCCATCTTATTGTCATTTTATTGCTGTCTTGACTTTCTTGTATCAAACGTACTTTTACGGTAACAGATCTGTTCCCTGTGTTCAAAGCAACTATTTCACTGGTCGTGCTGTGATCTCCAACTGCAGCGCAACAAAAAATAAAATTAATCCAGCCACAATATATTTGCAACCAAAATTATCACTTGTTTTCCCTTGTGTGACTGTAGCTTTAGGCAACTGGTAGGTTTAAATCACTTCATCTGGCTTTTTTTTAACACTGGGGAGCAGCAGCTCAGCTGTGTAGCAGAGTCTCCAGTGTGTTGGGTTAGTCTGTGTTATCTATGAGCTCAAAAAGCAGCTGAAGACTTATCTTTTAAGCTGGTATTCAAGTAGCATTTAATGTGTGTTACTGTGTTATTTTCTATTTCCTGTTCTGCTGTTTTTCCTGTTTTCCTTATAATTTTATCTTAAAAGGCACCGTATTTATCTTTGCTTAAGCTAACTTGACCATGAATCTATTGCACACCAGGATGGTTTGACTAAGAAGTGCAACTAATAAAAAAAAGTTGGTTTTATGTATTATTAAAATGAACTGCAGTTAAGCTCTGCAGGATTCCACAGCACTGAAGAGATGAGCAAGAATCATTCACTTCACCTATGCATACGCTGCATGACACAGGGACATCCATCACCACATGAAAAGGGACAGCATTTAACATGTACAATCAGTGGGGCCTTATATAACATCTACGCTGTGTTCTTTAAGGTCTGTGCTGAAAACCTCTCCTCCCCGTCAGGATCACAGCAGCACTGACAGAGCCCCGGAGCCCGCGGCGGTTCTTGTCACCGATACCGCTGTGCCGTGCCCTAAATGCGTGACACTGACACTAGAATGTCACCTGGGACTTTGTTTCTTAGTTTGCCTCCACCTCACCACTCTCATCCCTTGGGGTTTTTCCCAGCCTTGGCTCGTCTCACTCCTCCCTATTGTATTGAGACACTAAACAATGCATCCTAAAGCCTCAAGGCTATTTTTGCACCTCCAAGCTTTGTTGTACTCCATCCTCTGTCTTGTTCAGAAATGCACAAAATGACAGGGCAGATCAACTGCAGAAAAAAGAGAAAAAGAAAGAATAAGAATTTAAGGAACACTGGAATAGGTCAGTGTGGCCTATAGGGCTGTTCCACAAAAGGCCTTATTATTGTTGTCTGCCATTATGGTGGCAACCATAGCGTGACAGCACTGTGACAGCAGCTCTTTTTAGATTCAGTGCTGAGCGACGCATTGTTGATAATCACGAACAGATTGAGATCTTCAGTGTTCCATGAATTAAGAGTACTGCAGTTGGCATATGAAGTATGTGGGAAAGAAAAAGTCTTGCTATCAGTAATCTTGTTATTTCTATAACTGCATTCTGCAGCATTTGATTTAGCTGATGGGGAAAACCCTCCAAAAAGTGAAATATTGCTGCTCATTTTGATTGGGCTTGTTTTGTTAGGAGCAGTTTTGGACGGTCTTTTATATTTGATATCAAATCAGTTTCCTGAAAAAAAACCCCAACAAAACAAAACAATACCACAGTGAACCAGGAATCCTCTGCCTAACAGATTGTTCCAAGTCATTACAAAATAATGCGCTTCCTTAAATTCTCCAGGAAATATGTGCTCCATAAAAACATGCCAACCCACAGTTTACTGGTTACATATCAGTGTATGGATTGAACATTCTGCCCTGTCTGTGCGGCATGCCTGTGGATCTCTTTCTTTGTTGTTATTAAGTGCCTTGTATCCTTCCCCTGGTTTTAACTGTGATGACAATGCTTTCCAAATCCCAATTATTTAGAACTCTGTAAACAGACCACCGCTTTCATGTGGGGAAAAACTACACAGCGAATACCCTCTAATAGCGCATATCAATTCCTATTAGAACCAGGGGGAGGGAAAGAGAAGAAAAAAGGAGGTGGAAAAAAAAGCAGGGGGGTGGGGGGGGTCCGATTATCCCGCTAACAGGCCAAGTAAATAGTACCATGTGAGTGATTTGGCTGAGATGGACACCCAAGTCCAGGGGAGTTAGAATTGCCCCAAAATCATCAGAGTTTAGGAGGCTAGGCAGAGTACCTGCCTTACCTCAGCATCCCGTCATCATTATGGGCTTAGTGTCCCAAATGGATTTTACAGTCACTGCTCCGGGACACACGCCGGCCGACATGGAGGCTAGTAGCTGCTCTAGGCGGCTCAGCCCAATGAAAACCACTTGTGGAGTCAGTGGTGAACTCTTGAATAAGGGAAAGTCTTTAATTGCAGGACAGTGATCAAAGAGAATTAGATCATTATTTTTGAAAATGTGGGCAATACCAGTTTAAAAGGTTCATCTACTAAAAAATATATTTTCCTCACTTACTCCTAGTAGTACATCTCCATGTAGTACTTAATGGACTGATTTCAGTTTTCATTGCAGCCATGACACACTTCCATTCTGTAAAAAGCTGCTGGCGTCTAACAGACATGCACAGCTTGCCTTTAGATATCTGCGCTTTGATGGCAACAATGAGACGAGTCTTTCGTTCCCAGCTTGTCACATAAAGTACAACTTTTACAAAAGCCCTCTGCCATCAAATTGAAATGCACTGGGTGTTACTTTTCAATATGCAGAGTTGTGAAGATATTAATCTTTTACTCAACCCAATCAAGCTTTTTTGGTGCCTAAACCTGCCCAGCAAGTCAAATTGAAAGTAAAAAGCCAAGCCAGAAACTAAACTAAATATCACTTGTATGGGTGCTCAGGCTTGACAAATAGGAAAACAAACATTTGAGTGACGTTACTTACTGATATCAGCCCTGCTGATTGTAGCTTAAACATTTTTATCTTTCCTAACACTGCAAATTAAGAAATAATGTGTTGCACATTAGAAAATAAGCAGCAAGTGATCAGCAAACAAAGGAAAACAAAGTCCTGATCAAGAAATGAACCTCAGTCTTCTGGCTGGCAAACTTTATTTCATTGATAGTATTGTATAGAGCAACTTTATTGTCTGATCCTTTATTATCATCCTTTTGCTGAGCTGTCATAAAAAATAAATCAAACCACAAATAGGCTAACTGTAAAAACAAAAGAACCAGTCATACACATCCACATATATGCACCAATTTGGCACTATCCTGGACGTATGGTCATGTGACATAAAGCCAGTCCTCTATGTGTAACTATATACAACAATATAATTTATATATACAAACTTTATCCCTGACTATCATCATGTTTGGATAAGATACATGAGAAGATATGCACTGCATTCTAGAATTTAGATTAGCATGCTTTTAAAGTTCAGAAACGCTTCTAGGTGCATCCAACAGAACTATCCTGACAAGTGCTGATTCTGGCAATCTACCCATCAGTGTAACGTCTGCCTCTGCTGTCAGCCTCATTTGCGTGTGTAAATAAGCCTGAACCATGACCACAATGGCCTCTGGCTCAGACATCAACAATGGAAATGAGCCCCAGTGTGTCAACAGCCTCAAAGCAGCTTATATCAACTTGCTCATCCAGCTTCATTTAGGTTTTACCATGTCATTTATTTGTAAGAGAAAAGTTGATTTTTCTTTTTCTGTGAGGGTTGGGGAGAGGGTCTTTCTTATTTTGGTTATGTAAAGCATGTCTTGGACAAACAATAATGAAAAACCAACACAAAACGCACTGATTGGCTGACATGTAATTTTGTAAGTTAGTATCACAGTGGCCTCGTGCAACCACCGGCCTTCTGTCACAGTGTCGCAGGAAGTGTAGCGCATCCAGAGAAACTGCGCAACGCTTTCCAGTCATGAGTCTGAATGTCTAAATGCAGCAGCACATGGAAATGGTTGAGCTGACCTCCAGCAGCCCAGTCAGTCCTGTTTGTGAGAGATGGAGCCTGTCTTTTATCAGTCCCCATTAGAGGGGACAGGAGTCTAGCGTGAGTATGCGAGTGTGTGTGCCTTTGTATGTGTGTCTTGCTCGAGTAGCCACATTAATCTCCATGAGTGAGCGCTAGCAGGTGTTAACCTATGTCACTCCTAATCGCCATGGCAACAGAGTCATGGCACCTGGAGGTGTTTGTGAGGCTGTGTCATGGTTTGATCATCACCTAAGCCCAATGATTCAAATTAACTTTTTTTCATTCTTTTTTTTAAGTGTTTTAATAGAAGTGCTGATTACTCTAGATTCAGCTATATACTGCAGCCAGCAGCCACTTGTTAGCTTAGCTTAAAAAAACTTGACAACTATCGTAAACAGCTGCTGCGACCTCTAACAGACAAATGGGCATATACTTCTGTTTCCCTACAAAAGTCCAAACTTATTGCAAGTCACTGTCTACCAGCCTATTTTTAAGCCCAGAGGAGTGATTTGTTTTTTGTTTATATATGAATCAAAATAACTAGGTATTTAGTTTTTTAAAAATCAAACTGACTTTTGATTGTCACCTTATCAAGAGTGCAGACCGTATGTGAAAGACGAAAGTAGTCACCCTTTTGTGGCTACCTGTGAGGACCCATCTCAACTTGAGCATTTCCTAGCTTGAGTGAGGAGTGAGGATGATGCACGCTGAAATGTGATTTCTCAATTACAAGGGTAGCTATCCCCTAAAAAATACCCTACTTTATCATCTGATGTATTCTGAATAGATTAGTATCTTACAAAATGTGCATCCCGTATTATTAAATTTATTAAAGACCTTCAAAGGACCATTTGCTACGCTGGTCAACTTATGCGTCTGGTTGATACAGAGAAATCTGGATTTACCAAACAGTTGGTCCCTGGTGGTGGCAGATGCAATGATGGTGTTGCTTCAAAAGCCTCTTTTTGCAATTCCTTTGGTTGCTAGCAGATTGCCATGGTTGCCAGTAGGTGTATGGACATTGCATAGACAGACACTTTCCAAATGCTTGAAACCTGAAAAGGTGCAACGCAAGCTAGAAATAGGTAAGTAAGAGTAAGACTTTTACTTTGAAGGCAAATGGTCTATGTTTCCAGTTTGTGTCACTCATTTTCATTACCAGTTGGTAAACTAGAGATAAAAAAAAAGCACTTGCAAGGTTTTCAGTGCAGCACTGCATGCCTTTTCTTGTGACCGTTTTTACCTTGCAACTGGCAGCAACCCCCCAGTTGCATAGTTTTCTCTCTTGACAAAGCGGTAGTCAGATGGTCTCTAGGTCTGTGTTGTTGTCTTTGTAGGCTATAGGTCTAGTAATCAATAAGGTCACTTTCGCATTGACTTTTACATAACCAGATTTCCTTTTGCCCTCAGAAGAGTTGCCCCCTGCTGGCCGTTAAGTGTGGATTTTAAGGCACTGGTTTTTCTTTTCAGATCCAGAGGCTGCCCTTCTTTAATATTCAGTCTATGTTCCAGACATAATGTCCCAGACATAATGCAAATCAAAGCTAACTGTCTCTGCAATAATTATTTCCCCAAGTCTTTAATGATTTGTTTATTCATAATGTAAAAAAAAGAATGACTGAGACATCTCCTAAATTAACAAAAAACTAAATTCAAGTACAGCATAATTTCTGTAAGGCCGCATCAATTGATCCTCTGTAGGCCTTTAAGCTCATGATGAGCCTATCTTTTGGGATTAACTTCAAATATCTTCCTTACAGTGTAATCATTTCAGCTGAGGTCAAGTACTGATGGTTTTTAGAAGAGCTCTCTTAATGCACTCTTAAGTCGCCTGGCTCTATGTTCATCTGGCAGACAGAAGTAAGCAATGGTTTGTGGAGGAAATGCTTTGGGAGGACTTTGAGTTGGAATGTGCCGTGTTGTGCTCCCAGACAGTCATCTTATGGAGGCCCCAGTGTGGCTGCCACACGCCATGATTGCCAGGGGTCAGCGCCTGAGCCCGGACCCTTCAGCTTCATATGATTCAGGGTCAAAGGGTCAGAATATTTCACCGCTTGATGGCCAACCCCAACATTGTTCTTTAACTCGTCATCCTCAGGGACCGTACGAAGCTGAAGGATGTGAGCGAGTGGCCTACCGAGATCAGAGGTGGAAAGAAAGGAGTGGGACAGAGGACGACATAGTGAGCACTGCTCTCGATGGGAATCGCTTTGGAGTGCGGTGGTTTACCTTCTCTAAAAGAAACGACGGCGAAGCCAAATGTAGCCAGCTAATGCTGGGTGGCAGCTCTCTGAGGCTGAGCCCCCTGGGCTTTCTGTCGGCTGGCCCAGCTGTCATCTTTCTAATGATTTCTTTATTTTGCAGGAAGAGCTTGTCGCCAGGGGGAAACGCGCCACTTCCGGCATGGGGAAACCCGACGCTGGGCCAGCCTGACGCTGAGACCCGGTGCGTCTGCAGCCACATCACAAGGGACCAACACACCCTTTCATCCTGCCTGTGTTTCTTTGCTTTTTTTCTCCCTCTATCCACACAGTCATCAGTATCACCCTTTCTCTGAGAGCTCCCACTTGTCCCTGGGGGGTTTTAACTTTACTTCTCAGTAGTAATAGTTTTCTTTTGACTTCTAAATGATTATTTAGTGTTCCATTTGTAGCCCATAACAATGTTGCTGATACTTTGATAATATCTAACTAGCCTCTAGGAATAACCTTCCTTATTTTTTCTGGTCTGCAGAGTATACAAGATTTGGGTTTGCTCTTTAACTCCTAACTAAGTAACACATGTGCACAATGTTCTTCCTAAAGTCAAGAAATGTCTTTTTTTGAAAGTCAACATCATAAAAGTGAAAAAAAGAAAGGGTAAAAGTTGAAAATTGTCCTTAAGCTCAAGCCACTTATTAACCATGACTGTATTTTCTTCCACTCCTTTTGAAATGGTTGCTGTAAACATACCAGTTTATAATCAGCCACATTAAAAATGGGTTTTGACCAAATATGAACCCTTGCAATTGATTTTTGTGTCATATCTGAAATCTATTAGTGAGCTCGGCCCGAGCCAGTTGGCTCACGAGCGGGGCGCAACGACTGATCTCACCCTAGTGAAGCATCTCTCCGAGGGCAAGCTCGAACAGATCCCCAGAGCCCCTCGCTTACTTCCAGCCCGCCATCAAAAACCTTGGGAAGGCCTTGAAGAAAAGAAAACCGAATCCACCACCCCCCCGCCTACTACTCCCCTCCACCCAAGCCGAGCATAATCAGGCCCAGCCTCCCAATCATGAAACCCAAGTTGAGCGCGACTTACAGCCGTTCTCTCCAGGCCTCTGCTGCTGATTGTTCCAGAAACAACAGATGGAAATTGTGAGCGTAAACATGTAAATATTGCAGGAGTCATGGCTGAGAGCAGCGCGGAGCAGAGGTCCTCCCTGCCATCACAGGGAAGCTATTAGAACATGAAACGGGGCAAAGCCTTCAGAAAACAACCACTTTGTGTCAGATGCGATAGCTGTCAGGGTCTGACACACAGAAGCATAAACACGCACGCACACACATAAACACACGCAGTCCATGCAAAAGCACATAAAAGAAAGGCTGAAATCGAGAGCATGTGAGAGATTCGAGCTGAGTCTGAGCTGGTGTTATGAGCGGCGGGAAGTGGAGAACGATGTCACTTTATTTGAAGGAAATTTACAGGACTGAAAGTGTGAAAAATTAGCACATTTTTGGACACAAAAAACAACAACAACACCCAAACTTAATCTAACAGAAAGCTAAAGATATAAGGCATCACATAAGGGAATATATATATGTGTGTGTGTGTACGTGTGTGTGTGTTATGCATGTAAAATTGCTCCAATTTTGGCGGATCTTAATTGTGGCCGAGCAATCCATACAGGGGCACCTGAGAGTCAAAGCATGCAGCGCGGTTGAAAAATGTAAACATTTTTGGAGACTGATTAGTATCCAAACCACAGGACCGTTACCTGTCAAGTCTGAGCACTGCGTACTGACTTGATGAATGTGTGCGTGTGTGTGTGTAGATTAGTGTGTATGTATATGATTATATATGATTGAAAATGAGGCCTGCCTGGGATACTAAAAAAGCTCTGGTTAGAATCAGAGTGTTTGCGCCGCTCTAGGCCGACATCGTCATTATATAATCTAAATTCTCTGTGATTTGATTTCTGACAACGCAGAAAAAAAGTCAATTTGCAGCGAAACCGAGCCTTGATGAACCCAACAAACGTGTGCGTGGGTGTGTGTGCGTTTCTTTTTTTGTAAGTCTGTACGATATTCAAAACTTCTACATCTGAAACTGAAAGTATAAACATATTCTAAAACATAACCACAAAGATCATGTTGAAACGTCCGTAAACTGTAGATTTTCTGAATGAAAACGTGTATGTTTAATGTGTAAGGATCGATGATAAAAACCTTCATTATGTTTCTGGAAATGTACACACCGATAAACCGCTGAGACGGTGAATCTGCAGGACAACTGGTCAGCGATCATCACGTTGTTTGGCTGTTAAAAGAGCGCCACTTCTTTTACTGCTTGGAGTAGTTTCACAACTTTTAGTCGTTCGTACTAAGTTGGTGCTGTAACACTGAGTATAAAGCCAGTGTTATTCGTGACACTGACACCCAGTTAGTGCAGTCTTATAAACATCTCGGTCACCGTTGACTTGTACTGCAGTGTAGAACAAACAGATACCTAAAATCCTTCATTCCCTCAGCTATTCGATCACTTAATGCTGTTAATCATCCTTCAGTTTTTCATTTTTTAAACATTTCTCTCAGTTATTCTATTTTTTTTATCATACTTATTTATTTATTTTTTGACCTCATTGTTGTTGAGCTCTGCCTTGACGTGTAACAGTGTTTGTGATTAGTGGTTTTGTGAGTTTGACTGTGGGAGTAGGCTGTGAGCTAATCGTCCTTCTTTTAGGATTAATAAACGTTGATCTGAATGTGAATCACAGCGACCGACAGCTTAGCCCTGCCTGGAAACACTGCTGGGGGCTCGATGCTTTGGAGAGGCTGCCATTGATATCGGTTGTGTAATTTTCTATTGGCAGGTGTGTGATGGCTGTGATTAAATCTGGGCTTTAGCCTCTGCCATCCGCATTATTGTGCCGGGATTCCCCGAGTCCCTGCTCTCCGGATCCTCTGTCACATTCTGTCATGCCAGCTTTGGGCCCTGCCAGCTGGCCCCGTGGCATGGCACAACACAGACTATGCTAGCCCCACAAGGGGCCCCGCCTTTGCTATTCTCTCTCCCGCTCTCTGACACACACTCCATCATGCCTTCTCACTCTTTTCCCCTCTTCTCTCCTCCTCTTTCCCATGCTCAATCACCGACCGTTTAAAGCCCCTCGCTGTCACCCAGCAGGCCCGTTTTATTTATTTTAGTCTTCTGCAGCAATCTGTCCATCACGCTTTGATGATCAGCTTGGTGCTGGGTAGCCACAGGAGGGTCACACCAGGTTTATGATGTTATTCACGCGGGCATTAGTGATTACCGCTGAATGTGTGGGACGTGCAGGCCTTCTCTTGGTGGGCACAGACTGAGACAGCGGCTAAAGGTCAGGCATGCTAAAACAGAGAGACTTCCTATTGATGTCTGACTGGCGTGTTTGTTCAAGAGCAAGGAGGCGAGGAGAGCCACAGTGGCTCTCATTGGCTTTGGCGGAGGCCACTTTACCTCACACACATAATTGGGGAGGCTTCAGCATGAGTTTGAATCATCTCCTGGCCGTCAGCATCATAATTATCCCATTTGCCCTCCAAACACTGACAAATTATTCTGAGGTAATCTGACCAGCTCTGAAAGTGGACAGGGTTGATTCCCTGATTGTGTGTGTGTGTTTTTTTTAAATAAGTGCATAGGCATAAAATAATAACCCTAAATGAGCACAGAAAATCAGCTTAAACCCTGCCAAAAGTTTAGAAAACACCTGTTTCTTTTAAGAGCTACTCATTGACCATCGCATTTTTGTCGCCCAAGTGTGTAAGCTTAAAAATCGGCACAACTCAAATGACACAAGGATCTTTGTTACAGGCATTTTTTTTTTGGATGTGGCTATAAACTTAATGGCGAATCTGCACATGCGCAAGAGCTTTCAGCGGAGGTAAAATAAAAAACATGAGCACATTTGGTTTACCCTAAAAACATGTGGCTTGGATGAAAATCTGTCAGAGACAAATGCATTTGTAACTGCCTCACTTTCCCAATAACAAACATTTCTAATCTCCAAAGAAAATTCTCATAAATCTGCCTAGAGACAAATACAATACATATATACAGCTTTATTGGAGCACACACAAATACCTCTGTAAGTGTGCTACACTCTATATGTTTAACTTGTGCTTTTATACAACTTTATGTATGCACGACTACAGCATGCACTACCTGTATGTGTGCATATATGTGTGTGCCATCTATTAAACGCTTATATTTCCATGTAGCTCAGCTTTCTCCTTTTTAGTGTTGTGACTGAGGCGGTTTACCGAATCAGAATTAGCCTGTGACACGTCAGGTGCGTACAGTATATCATCAGCACTGTGACCTCTTGAATAGCGCACCTCATGCTGTGAATGTGTCAATATTATGAAGTGCTGTCATCTGATCTAATGGGGTCCGTGTCAGTGGACAAGCTGTGACCCATGTCTGCGCACACACACACACACACACACACACACACACACACACACACACACACACACACACACACACACACACACACACACACACACACACACAGGGGCCCATGTCATGCCGCCTATTCTTGGCTATTGTTTTAACAGAGCGCTTTACCCTTGTGCAATTTGTTGAGTGCTGTATTTGTAATGGTAGATATATCTGATTACATTTTTCCTGCCATAAGTTCATGGCTTGCTTGCGCATTCGCGCTCTGTTGACAGGAGCGTTTTCCTTCTTTATTTGCTGATTTGGATTTGACGGCGTTCCTATTCTGTTGACTCAAAAAATATAAGTAAAAAAAAAAAAAAAAAAAACAAGGCCAGAGAGTGAAAACAGTCCTTTGCCTGTCTCTGTGCGTGCAACATGCAATGCTGCTAGCTGTCTTGGACCTCGCCGCCTCTAGACAAAAACTGGAAAATGAGTATCTCTCTGTTGCTGCTGCGTTCACGCCCTGGAAAGCAGTGTGTACGTTTTCAGCTGCGCGCGTGCGTGCCGCGATGCCGGTAGAAGGCAGCAAATGCCAAAACACACAAGAGGCATTGGATGTGGGCTCAAAGAGGGTCTGTCTGCCTGATTTCAACACTGCTGATGTTTACAAAGACGTGGAAAAATACATGTAGAAAATCATCATTATTACGTCTTGTTTTTATTTCATCTGCCGCAGTACAGTATCTCCCATTGATGTTGCCTGCTTTAAACAGCCCCTCTTGTTTACCTTTAGTATCTATATCTGTTTACCTTGGGTGTGGGTGATTCCTTTGGGTGCTGAAAATGATTTAGACGATGACCTCATTCAGTATGCACACTCGTCAACCAAAGTAAGCATGGAATAGGTTCATACAGCACATTTTGGTGCAGGATTCTTTTTTTCTTCTTCTTCTTTTTTAAGTGGATGGAAATGATATATTTTCTCACATAGCCCAATTGTCTGGAAACCTGGAGGGTTGTCACAGACGTAGCCAGCACAGCTCACGGCTGCCCTTGCAGACATGCACACTGCCAGTGCGCTCATCACAGAAGCTAATATTGTCAGGTGGAAGGGTTTCAAAGTGGCGCGGGAGCATACCGAAGCCCTGACGTGCCTCGATCTTCTTCACGACTGACGAAAGCCCAAAAGTCATTCAGATTCGTGATTTGTGCAAAGCACGAAGTGATCCTGCGTGATTCCGATTCACGTGCGATTCGCATACAAACGCACACAACGGCGGCTGTGTCTGGGACTCGGTGGATCCCAATGGTAAAAGCCACATTAAAGGTGAGCGTTGTTATTCTCCCTTCAGTCCTGCTAGACTCATCAGTTATCCTCTATGGCCTCCAGGATGTCTGCCATCCCCTCCTCTCACTCCCCTGTTTGTTTTAAGAAAAATCCCGCTCTCAAAGTGGGAGTACGGAGTGAGTGCGTCTGACACAAAAGCAAAAACACATCTTTCATGTCTAAATAAATCTGACAAAGAAATGCTTTATGAACTGCCACCTGAAGGTAGCCCTAAAAGCCGCGGTGAGCAAAGTGGCCATAACGTTTAATCCAATTGGCTTCCTAGCTCCAAAACCGTCTTAGCAGATGGTAGCCTGTAATATGAAAGTTATTCACCCACTCACTACGGCCGTGCGTCTGTTATATCACCATGTCCTGTTATTCTTTATGGGTTCCATAGGCACTAAAGAGGAGAGAAGTTATTTTCTTTTCATTACTTCTCTCTCTTGGGGGACTGAGAGACTTGGTCCAGCTCTTCCCTTTCAGTCCAGAAATTCTTTTCAATTAAAGGCCTATCCTACCAGATGGTAGAGACATTAGTGCAGGACTCTGCTGATGTGCCGCCCCTGCAACCGATGGACAGCCATTTCATTTACCAGGCAGTAAATCTTAAGGCACCTATTGCCCCGCTGCACAGGCAGCCAGCAACCGACGACGCGCACCAACCCGACCGAAGTGTTACGCCTGAACTTTTTACCGTGCGATCGTCCCCCTCTCTCAATCACACATGTATTGTCTTTGCCACGGATCAATTAAAAGGATGAGGGCTAAAAAAAGGGCCATTTGTAAAATGGACGTCCTCTAAGAACTGAAACAGCAGCAGAGAGCATTGGAAGCGTGAATAATTTATCCCGAAACCCTATCACAGTGTTTGTATCAGTTTCCATCATAAAGCTCGGCCAGGGAGAGGGGGTGGAGGGGAATACATCAACCCGCGTGACAGGCTCTGTAGGGAGGGTACAGTACAGGGTCTTCTGGGCAACCGCATACACATAAATCCACTCGCTGTCACCAGAGGAAGAAAATGGGAGGAAATGGCCCGGCGAGAGCATGGCATAAGGACGGCTTTCTATCAAAGTGATAAAAAAAGAATTTTCTCTGTTAAAGAGGCCGCTGGTTTAATGTTGCTTTAAGGTTTAAAGTGTTATTTTAATACATTTTACAGTATAGTTAATGCCATTTCATGAAGACAGGTGGAATGACAAGAATGCCTTCCGATTTTCAGTTTCTTTTGGCTTTTTTGCAGCTTGTGCAAACATAGGAGAAATGAGAAGCCTCGAGAATTAGAAATAATTTCTCCCAGTCTAAATCTAGACTGTTTAAAACTGAACCATGTGCATCTGTCTCAACAAATCATAGGCGTCTTTTTCTGACTTTAAGGGAGAAATGCGCGATATCTGCCCCAAAGCAGCTCAGTAATACAAATGCTCGACACTGTTGCCTTATCAAAGCAAACACATCAGCACGTTGGGGGGGAGCAGTGATGCTCCACATGCAGGGAGACAGAAAAGGAAGGAAAGCAATAAAAGGGAAAGCCTAAATATATCAGACATGATAACACACTGGGTTTTCTACACCAGAAAATGCATGACAAAAAGCAGAAAGCAGACTGAAAAAGAGGGAATCAGATATCTGAAGATCAGGACGCAGACTGCTTCCTGCGGGCTGTGCGTCTACTTTTATGGACATATGTGTTAAGGCCGGTTATTGTGTAAACACTGTCTGCTATTTTCAGATAGATGTCCATTTTGATGCACACAGACAGTTTCTCTGTACTTTATCCATCTCTATTATACGTCTGCTTGATATAGCTTGGAATTTAATTATAGATATTGTATGATATATTTAGCCTGGGAAAAAGCGAACTGTAACGCGGTGTGTTTTGACGAAGGACATCATAGCTCATTTGCTACCCATTTCCTGTCACATTTGGAGGCTTGTAAAAACAGAGCTCCCGGTGAGTGAGTGAAAACCAGCGAGTCTGAGCTCACCTCACCTCGGTGTCCTGGCCAGTAATCACAGGCCTGCAACTCCCACTGTTCCCAGCTGCTGGGAGAAGAGGAGCTGGAGATTGAGTGACTGCTACTGCCAGCAGCCTCGCCGCGATCTGCGTCTGAAGCGTGGGCCAAACCTCGCTTGTCCCAGCGGAAAGTGCCATTTTCTGCAACAGTGAGTTAAAGTCTGGTCTCAGACGGAGAAGGGAGCTTGTTAGGCGGCTCTGTCTTCACCCACTCCTTGTTCAACAGGAGCGCTGGGACACAAGAGGAAATCCCACAGAGCTGAAAAGAGACTCAGTGAAAACCATTTTCATACACTGTTCAAGCTGGTAAAAGTCTTTGCAGTAGTTTAATTGATTACATAGATGGGAGGAGAGGGAACTAAATTAATCCCATTTATTTGGGTCTGGTGGTTTGATCATTGAGGTTTTGACTAACCCATAATATTCTCGTCTGGTTAGGAGGTTAGGAGAATCTGAATGAAACCAATGCTCTGCAGGAGTGCTGCCACCTGAGGCATACCTTCAGGATGCATGACCAACTTTTGTCCTCCACGCAACATGAGTATGGCCTCTGTCTGTTTTTTTTTTCTTTCAGACAGTAGAGTTTGAGGGTGAAGTGTCATTTTACTCAGCATCCATAAATAGAACGTGCAGAGCATATCCCAATGGAGGTGAATGCATATCATGTTAGCAGGGCTGAGTAGGTGCTAACCTGCTGCTGGCAACCTCCACACTAAACAATACTTGTTACAGAGAAACACAGAAATTGGATCACTGTTGTGTGAAAAGTGAACTAATGTTATGTGGAGTAAAACACAAGAAAGTGTAACGCAATCTAATGCTTATTGTTGTCAAGTGCTGGATCCCTTGACAGAATTATATTACAAGTAATTGAATAACAACAGGGATATCTTTAGGTTGCATACTGGGCTACGTCTGATTGAAAATTAGCAAAAATGCTCAACCTGAATAAAGAAGAAATCAAATTTAAAATGTTATCTTATTTTGAGTGTTTCCTGTTTTCATTTTCATCTATCTCGGAAAGTTAGACATAGAGTAAAGGTGTGAATGCAAGCGAAGACAACACACTATTTAAACGAGGTCAGATTTGATGCTGTAATAGTTACACAGTTTGCTAGTTAACGGCTAAATGCTAATTTACTGTGTAGCCCAATGCATTTCAATAGTTGAACATGAAAGATTTAGCATAAATGCTACAATAACAATAGCGCATGCAGAGAACACTCATTTTAGTGAATTCAATCAGCAAACACAATTCTAATAGAATGCTACAGAGATATTTTTAAGAGCCAGCTAAGATGTTAGCATTTCCCTCCTTTAACAATTAGCTGAAGATGGTCTCAGAAAATATAATCTTTTGACACTTAGACAAAATAAAGCAGCAACTTTTGGCTTTATAAACAAACTAAATATTTTAAAAGTTACAACCACTAAGCGTTCACAGCTTCAATTAGCTTCTTCCTAGCAACTCTGCAGATCTGGGACATATAAATGCTTACAGATTCATGAGTGGGATAGTTATACTCACACCTTCCTAGTACCGTGTTGGACGTCCTTATGCCTTCAGAACTGCCTTAATTATTAGTGGCATGGATTCAACTTGGTCAACTTCCAGATTCTGGTCTGTATTGCCACGATAGCAACATTTGCCAAGAAAATATCCCCATGCATTACACCACTGACATAAGGCAGGATAGATTGATAGTTTCATGGTGTTTACCTCAAATTCTGACCCTACAATGTAAATGTCTAAGCAAAAATTGAGACTCTTTAGGCCAGCTGACATTTTTCCAGTGTTATCCAATTTTGGTGTACCTGTGTGAATTGTAACCTCAGTTTCTAAGTAATTGAATAACAACAGGGATGTCTTTAGGTTGCATACTGGGCTACGTCTGATTGAAAATTAGCGTAAATGCTCAACCCGAATAAAGAAGAAATCAAATTTAAAATGTTATGCTCAGTTTCCAGTTCTTAGCTGACAGGAGTGGAACCCAGTGTGGTCTTCTGCTGTTTCAGAGATGTTCTTCTGCTTGTAATCCCAAGGTAAATGTTCCTTATGCACTGTCATTTTCCTAACAGTCTTAAACAGGTATGTGTAAATAAAATGGAGACTAAATCACATTTGTATTTGGTAATAAAGGCTGAATAAATCCTCTTAGCTTAATCACAGTTTGAGCATGGTATCTAACTTTGGCTGCTTTATTTTTCTGTATTATTTCAATAATATACCAAACGGTGTAATATGCCAAAAGGTCACATCTTTCTTTAAAGATCTGGGTTCAACTGAAAGTTTGTTAAAACTTTGCCTCTGAAATTATCCCACAGGGTTTCTGAAGTGCTGCCAAGTTTAAATCTGTAACAAATTATCTGAGCGTGTCTATCCTTAATCCCAGACCCTTAAACACTGACTTTGCCTTGTGGTTGGGTGAATAACAATGTGTAAAAAATTTCACACAGTAAGACAGTGTCATTTACAGAAACCTCAACATTGTTATTAACATAGAAAAGACACTGCCCCGTTTGAGTCTTTGACACCATACACCCCCTGATATTTACCTGAGCTGGTATCGAAAAGTAAGTTGCAAACCAAAAAAATATCCCGAGGCGTAGAAAAAGCCGCCTGAGAAACCACTAACAAGTCTCCTTCCTTCCGAAGCACCCGCCTCCACCCAGTAAAAGTCTCTGAGCCGTGCCAGTGACATAAAGACGTGATAACTAATATAGTCTTGGCTACCTCGGTATGCCCTGCAGGCACAAGCCTATTGTTGTCATGCTCTTTTGAAGCCTGGGAAAAATATCAAAGTGTCGGAGGCTGACAGAGTTCGAACAATTAGATTTTGGCTCTGTGACAGGAAAACCTTAGACAACAGCAGAGAGAGAGAGACAGAGTGAAAGAGACTGACAGATGGAGAGAGAAAGACGGGTGTGGGTGTGCAATCATTTTGGTTTTTCCAATATCTGACATATAGGGCAAGGTGAGGAGAGGGGAGATGCAGATATTGCTGTCCTTAAATATGACTTCTTGAACCGCAGAGAGTACAGACGGGCCAGGATGCCAAAGATTTTCATTCGTCCTATTTTCAGTCAGAACAAGCCTGTCAAATTAGCCCGAGATTTGACAGGCAGGGCACGAGAGGAAGAGAAGGAATGGCAGTGGAAGAGAACGAAAAAAGGAGCGTCTGGTCTAGCTAAAACCTGCGCTGTTCCCAGGTTCCCAGCCAATGCAGGAAATGAAGAAATCGGATCACATCAAAATATGCAAGCCCTATCATCCCGAGCACACCTTTCCAAAGACCACAGACAAGCCAGCGTAGAGTTTAGGAGATTAACCTTTAGCCAGATGAAATAATTTTATGGAGTTTATTAAGAGACGTGTTTTAACCATGAACAAAAAAATGCACCGTTGACGACAGTAAAATAAACCAAACGTCTAGCAGCCGTCTAGCAGACTTGCCAACTAATACAAAACTTCCCTTAAAAAAGGGGGGGATTATGAAATGTGGATCAAACAATCGAAACTAGAGAAGTACAAACAACAATCACTGTTTCTTGGTCGTTTTAGTAACGTGCCTGACCGACTGATGAGGGGTAGAGAGCTGCGCGTTTGAAGCCATCCTGAGAAGAACACCTCATTATATTGCTGTATAGTTTAGCCAGTATGCAAATTGTTGGTACACTGGAGTGCTTAAGGCTAAAATAGCCCCATCATTTGCAAACCTACAACAGCCTGACACATTTTTGCAAAAATTCACAGTGCGCGGCGGCTTAGCTAGCCCCTGTGTCCTGTTCTCTGCTTGTTGAGAGAAAGACAGATGGGTGAAAGCAGACGGATAGTGGCATAAATAAACAACAGAAGCAAATACTGTGAGAAGAAGAAGCGTGCATGCAATTGTTTTGGAGCAGGTGGGGCTGTTTCCCTCATAGTATGCAGTGATTACTGTTGGCTGTGCTCCACTCAGCCTGCAGCTAGCAAAACATTATCTATGGCTCAGTCAATTCCCTTTGATTGGATTTGATCTTTTTTTTTGCAGGTTGTGAGCTGTCGTGGCAGAAACCCCATAATGCTCTTTGAAGCTTAAAAGTTTGAACCGTGTCCTCCTAAATTTCACTGTAGTTTACACGCCGGTGTGTATAGTATGATGCTATGGAGGGAAAAGTACATTTATGAAGTGTATGATGATGTATGATGCTGTAGATCATCTTTGCTATAATGAGAGGAGCAAAAGCCAAGCTCCTGATTAATTTAGCCCTCATTAAGTAACACACACACACACACACACACACACACACACACACACACACACACACACACACACACACACACACACACAATGCTGTTCATTGCCTAAATAATATCAGTCAGTCCATGACGCAAACACACATACAGCATTCAGCATGATTTAGAAATGTTTCCTCGCTGTATCATAACTGTTAGTTTTTTAAGCAGCAGTGTCCTAAATCTTTTTAAATGGTATTCTGAAAAAAATGGTGAGGATTATTCATTTTTATTGCCGGTCCTTAGAAAGTGTAGATGTTTATAGGGTAGGCTTTTAAAGTGTAAAAAGAAAAAAAAAAACCTCACACATGCGTATCAGCTGGGTTTCATACCTCTCTTTTTCTGCTTTCGGTTGCTCTCTTCATTGAGACACAGGGAGCTCATAAAGAGGAAGGGAGAGAGGGAGAAGAGAGGGCCCGGGTGATGTAATTTGCTCTTAGCGTCAGTGAGGAGCAGTCCAGTGATTTAGCAGGAGTGTGCTGAAGACATGACAGAGACTAATTGCTTTCATTAATCACGTTTTGCTGGGCCCATTCCGAGGTAAACTAATTGAAATCCTCTTACCTGTCAGGGCGCCAACCATTGTGCACTCGGCAGGAGTCGGCAACGGTGGGGGCTGGGGAGGGGTGAGCAAAGGTGCAGGGAAAGAGTGCAAGGAAGGAACAGGCAGGAAATGAAGCTTTAACTACAAATAAACCATGTCTTTGTCTAGACAAATCTCTTTTCAAGCCGTAATGCTCTCTGAAATGTGTTAATGTCATGTAAAGTCTTTCAGAGGGCTGTTGGGCTGAGGCGAAGCCAAGCGCAAATGTGGCTTGGGAAGAAAGGCTCTTTTCCAGCATAAAATACCAAATCAAATTATTCCCCTGGTCCAGCTGCCAGTGGCGTCAGAGAGAGAGAGGCTTTAGGCCTTAATACCTTTGTGTGTGACAGGGGCCATTACTGAGGCCCCTTTATGGCAGAAGACAACAGAGACATCAAAAAAGCCCGATCTCTGAGGACAGATGGGGGGGGATCTGTGTAGAGATAGAGGAAAGTGCATTCCCCTGGAATTACTTTCGCTATCACTTAGTACACAAAACTGGAATACTGAAATCCAAATATGGAAAAAATTCACATTTACAAAACAATTTAAAAGTAATAAAAAGCACCTTAAAGGGTTGATAGCAACTTGTTTTTAATTAGCATTATTGGATTCACACAAATTCTTCTAACAGGAATTTCATCATCTACCTTGTTGCAAGTCAGAGAAGTTACCTTTGTGAATATTTTCACAAACCTAAAATTTCTCATTAACTTCACAATAAGACCAAAAAAAAGATCAACCCCTGATGTGACCTGGGTGTCTAATCCAGACATGCCTTACGTTTAATCCGCAGCCAATTGAGAAAAGACAAATACATGTGAGGTGGGAGTTAAGGAAGTGGCCGCACCTGCACGTACGCATACTGACGTGCGCACACACATATACACACCTCTTTTTGGCAAGTGGTATTCAGGAGTTGCATAGAGGACAAATCCAAAAGTGATTGCCGTGTGAAAGGCCCTCCTCCTGCCTTGAGAGCGCTTCTCCAGTTACGAGGTCACAGACAATTAGAGAGAGAGCGGATCAGACAGCTCCACTGTTGTCATGGCACTGCATGGCGACTCTCCTGCTCTGCATGCATACGCTCACATGTGCACCGCTGAGTCTAGCGATAATGAAAATCCCCCCTTCTGAGAGCTATTTAGGAGTGACTCAAATTTTCTTTAATTACACACAAACACACCTAATGCTATGAATGTCAGCACAGACGCACATTCACGTGAGAACGCGCGCGCACCGATACATCTCGCTGACTGCAACTGCCGTCAGCTAACACCTTGCACTTCCTCTTTCCCTCCCCTCCCCGCATCCTAGACAAACAGTGCCTCGGGCTTCGAGAGCAGACATTTTTTTTGAAAGGTGATTGTAATTTAAGGTTCTGGAATGAATTTATTCACCTTAAAACCAAAAAAAAAAATATCTCCTGATCTGTTGGGTGTTCACTGCTTCCTGAACACCTCTTGTCACTGCCTTCCCTTGTGGTGTAGCGAGGAGCAGAAGGGCCTGCAGGGACACGGGCTGACTCTAGATCTTATCGCTGCTACCATCCCGTATTAGGTTACATCCATTTTTTAATTTAGCATTCTGGGAGACAAGTCAACATTCACAATGAAGCCTTTATGATCTGCTTCAACTCAGTGCCAGGGATGAGTATTGCTCTTCGTCACTAGTATTAACAGACAATAAGCCACCCCTTTCCTTCAGAAGAGCAGACACTAAAATATAGTTAAAAAGATATTACTTCTGAAGCTGCTAATGTTAAAATTTGAATGTGTCAGTAGGCTCAGTAATGAGCTCTATAATGAAACTACCACATTTGCATTTCTTGATTCCAGGACAACTTGCTACACCTTTGCTAGGAGGCTTTGGTTTGACATAAAAATACAAATGTAGACTTCACATTGCTAGCCACATTCAAACAGGCCGAGAGACCTTTCGGAAACCAGCTGACAACCACTGATTGCTAAATTTATGAAAGGGGAAACTCGTGCAAAGAGGCATAAAGTGCTCCATCGAAAAACCCTTCTTGCGATTGCTTTGGTTGCTTGCAGTTTGCTGCTGTCGACCATAGTTTTCATTACACCCACCATTACTGCTCTCCAAGCTATACTAAAACTGAAAAGTTTCTACACAATCTGAAAAGTAAAGCTGAGTCTTTTGAAATGTGTTGGTTGCAGTACTGAGGCACAACGTTTAATTTGAACACAGATTTTTAAGATTTTCTTCCACTTGGAGAGTAGTTAGCAAGTGTTTGAAGACAAGCTGGCATCTTCCAGCTGCTAGCAACCAAAGTAATCGTAACAAGGTTTTGAGGCAAGCACCGAATATCTCTTTGCGACCCGGATTACAAATGTTTTTTTTGGCCTGTGTGATTGTGACCTAAGATGGCTAGAAATGAGGAAAGCTTCGTTTGTATTTTTATGTTACATCAAAGCCTCCTTGCTTTAGTACAGATTCTACATGGTAAACGTACTGAAAACAAATCTAAAGGAAAGGTCCTGGAATCAAGAAATGCAAATGTGGAATCTTTATTATGCATTTTCCATGCAAACTACTGGCCACCAGGGCCTAGTTGTGACACTCATATTATTTATCTTTTGTTAGCCATTTAGACAGCAGGAACAGCCAACTACTTGGAGAGTCTTTAGTAGAACTGGAAGCTGAATGAGAGAAATCACCAGTAACGTACAACTTTAAGACACAACTTGAATACACAAATTACACAAGTGATAAAAAATAGATGGGGTAAATTAGATATAAAAATGAGATGTAAAAGCCAAAATTGCCTTCGCTTTGCAGCCCTGAGGTTTAGTTTTGTCCTTAAAGATTGACAGCATAACATCGGGATCTATTGGGAGTCTGCCTCAAGAGTCAGTTTGTGAAACTTCTGACTTCGCTTCCCTCTGAATGATCCATCCTGGGTGTAACCTGCCTCTTGGCCTATGACAGCTGGTCTAGCTTTCAACCCCGACTCAACCTAGATTTGGATAAGCAGGTAAGAAAATGGCTGGCCTTCTCCTTTGGATTGTTTTTATGACCTCTTACGTATCATCTTGGACATCGTAATAGTACACGGAGAAATCGAAAGCTTGACGGCATTGCTGTACCTTGTAATAGCAGATAGTGAATACAGTCACTGTTTGTCATGGATTATTTTTCTGAACTCTCACTCTACCCAAACTAATCTTAGGCCTAAGTAACAGGCCTATCAGCTTTTTGTCATCATTAATATCCTTCAAGTTGCGCACCAGTTGTGACGTACCTCATAAGATTAACATTGTGAGCTCTGTCAGTGTTGTACGCTTGTTTGGTGGTTCAGAGGAAGAATCATGAATTATGCATTAAGGTTAAAATACCTCGACTCTGGTTTATTCAGCCTGTAGGATGTAAGCCTTCATGCAGGACAAGCTTTGTGCATTCATGTCGAAGCTGAGAAATGACTACTGCTGATGGAAATGTTAACCTGAAGTATTCTTTTGGATTTAAAAGTAAGCTCATGAAAAAACATTTATTCTTTAATACATCAAGAAGTAGTAGGACAAGCCAGTGTCCCCTTATCAGTCCTGCCTGCCAGTGTGTGGGTGTGGGTGTTTTGAATGGCCTACTGTACAACATGCTCATTCAGGGTAGAGGTATAAAAGTTAGCGGGGGGTGACGAAAGAGAGAGGGCATCGCATGTGGTGAATGCAGGGTGTGTGTGTTGCAGGGCAGCCGGGGGCACAGGGAAAGAGAACGGGTTTAGGTTGTGGGGAAGGAGGGATGGAGGCAAGCCTTGGTTTCCTGTTCCCCAAATTCCCAGCTCCTGTCTGCAGAGCAGGTACACAAAGCCTCCCTTGAAGGTTTTGGAGACGGGCGGCGGGATGAAACGCAGCCACTGATGGTTAACAGATCTGTCCCCCTGGACTCCCTCCTCCTCCCTTCCCTCCTTTCCCCTCCTTCCCGCACTGCTAGCCAGTGCTGCGTTTGTTTACACTCTCCCAAGCCTTTTTAGCATTTTCTGGCCCGGCCGTTAGACTTGGCAGGACTCCATGCTGCTGATTGCCATATTCCCAGACCAGAAATGTCACTTACCACTTTACTCTCCTTCATCCCCCAGTTAAACCCTTTGTAATCCCCAAGAAGAGCGGAGTCACCCAGGATATAGAAAATTTTTCTCCTGTCACAGCGGCTCGTCACACTGTGCTACCTAACATCTCCTCTGAGTCCGGGGCCCAGATAGAGGCAGAAACATTTTCAGCCAACTGGAACAGGACATTAACATTCCTACTGGGCCACCACGGCCTCAAGAAAAAAACAGGAGACTAAAGTGAAGATACCATTAGAGAAAAACACGTGGCATAAAACAACTATTGTGCGCCTTCTTTTTAGACATAATGTCCCTCTGTATTTTCAGTTGATGCCAAAATTGTATGATTTTTTTCATTCTTACTCCTATTAGACTCTAAATATGGAATTATTGGAAGCTTTTTGGTTATCCTTATTTGAGGTTACTATTACTATTCCAACATTGTAAAAATTATAATGATTAAAAAAACTTGCGTGCTAAATTAGGCAAGGTTCTTCTTGTAACACTACTACAGTATTGAACTATATAGTATCTTACAGTATAATATATAATACAATGAAATGCTCTGAAGCCTTTTTGATGGAATCACAAGCATTATTTTGACTGATTGCCATCAGCATCGTGCTGGAGCTGTACACAATGAGTGTGTAGTGGAGATACTTGGAACAACCTTCATGTTATCATGTACGTAACAAGTTTGTGAATTGGACTATGTCCAAACCTACACTAGCATTTTCTTAAAAAACAGGGATTTTTTGAGAATCTTATTTTGCCTCGTCCACGTACAAACACAGAACTGTAGTTTCTTCATCGCTGAACGAGTCAGAACCTTTGTTTCTGACCTAAAATGCCGTGTACGGTTGTACGGAGGACCAAAGCACATAGAAAAGACTATGGTTACTAAAGTACCAATGTTCTTGTAGACACCACCTTAATCCCAACAAATATTTAACCTGAAGATCTGTCTCCCAAAACAGAGTATTATTTCCCATTATGAATGTACTCTAAATGCAGTTTATTAAACTATGAGAAGATGCCAGTCTTAGGAACAGTTGTCCTTACCATATGTGCTGCACAACCTCAAGTTCTGCGTAGTGTATTTAATTCATGCTCATCATGCTACCCACTGCTAGATAAAAGTTAAAACTGTTTGTTGTCCAAACAACTGAAACCGAAACTCCATGGTTCTTTGGGCTGTTCATAATCCGTTTCTTTAGGTTACTACAATATTTTATGGCTACCTGAGTCTGCCCTGATGCAACATGATTTAAATTCATATATAACATGATTGTACAGTAGCTTGTTGTTAATACATTATTATCATTATTACCATTTGGTTAACGGTATTCAGCTGTATTCTCAAACAACAGTATTTTACTGTAAAACACCCTTATTTTTTAAGTTTGTTGTAGTGAATACAGTGGATTTTATTTGCACACCTAACACGTTTCAGGGTACATTTAACTATAACTGACCCCTTAAAGATCTAGAACAAATCACTCTTTGAATAAAGACACACACACACACACACACGGAAAACCAGAGAAAACTAGTTACCTTTGCTGTGTTTAGTGTTTGAGGACATAAAATAAAATGAACAGGTTTCACCTTTCCTTCATTTCTTCTTAAAGAAGAAATATGTGGGGAGAACGGAAACATCACCCATGACTTATCGAGCAAAAACAAGCCAAGGTGGGACTCGAGGCTGTTTTATTAACAGATGACATCGAGTTTATTAAAATGGCTCAGAGGCTGTTTCTCCTGCCAGACGAGAGGGAGCTTGGCCTCAGTCCGAGACCTAACTGGAGGGAGCTGGCCCAATTAACACCCGCGAGGGAGGTCCGTGCAAACACACACTTAACGCTACAAAAACTCACACAAATGCACATTCACGTAAATATGCTACACATGTTCACACACACACAGACAGCAAACAGGGAGGTCTAGAAGGGCTGTTAAATAAACCCTCAGGGACCTGGTAGCTCATAGCTCTTGAGTTAGCTTAGAAGTGTTGCACTTGCACACTTACACGCAAGCACGCTCACGGTTGTGGGGGTGGCTTTAGCCGGGCCATATAAAATTGTGGCACTCACCTTCAAATGGAATGGTGCAGTGGGCCCAGTAAATACTAGGGAGTGTGTGTGTGTGTTTGACCACAGATGCAGGTGGAGGTGACGTGTGGTTGGGCAGAAAGTGAGCACAGGTCCAACTCTGGGCCTGGCAACGCTGCTTGCTCTCATAGCTACTCAAACACTGCAACCTCGCAGAGGTTATGAGCTGTGGTGTGAGGTTATTTGAAAGTATGCCTGATGCTGCTGAATTTGCTTAGAGAAGGAGTTTCAATACCTGCCAAACTACATCAGTTGTTGTAGAAGTATTTTTGTAGGTGATACACAGCAGTGAGTTAGGGCTTAGGCTACTAAACGGACATCAAGCTACATTATAACATGTTTCTACTTCATCCATCTCTTTTTTCAGCAGCTTATCCAATTCAGGATCTCAGGGGGACTGTTGCCTATCCCAACTTTCCCAACCATTCATGCTCACGTTCACACATAGGATCAAGTTAGAATCACCCACTGACCTAACATGCATGCTTTATCCAGAGAAAACCCATGCAGGCACGGGGAAAACATCCAAATTCAACAAAGAAAAGCCGACTACGCAGAAACAGCAGTGCCACACTGCTGTGTGTCATATTAATTAAACATAAGCTGCAGCAACCACTGCTGAGTTATGTCCAACTATGCGAGTCAGCTCAAGTCTGAGTGGGGCAACGATTGCACATCTGTTTACGTCATTCTTTTATGATCACTGGAACCATGCATTTGTCCTTCAGCTGTACTCCAAGTGTACTCCAACAAAATATAACAGGAAAGACTTCTTATCCATTGCGTCCACAGCTTTCCGTGTCCGCAAGCGAGTATGCTTCCGACCTCGATGTGGGACGCACGATGAGAGGCTCCATCCACAGTGACTACCACTGTACCTCAATGCTTTATTAACAGTCTGGGCTCTATCAAAACAACCACTTCTGGTAAGATTTCACACAATTTGCAACACTAGAAGCTGGAAAATCCTAATACAATACATGGCTCATCTAGCAGGCGTCTGAATGTGTGTACGCAAATTAACCGTGGCTGACCTCTACGCGGCACAATCCACTCAGCAAGTTCATTTACACCCATGACCAAAGTATTTTGGCCCAATCAGACCCTCCACCAACATACACTAATGGCGTGTCACAGTCTTGATTTACTTGAGAATGCCTCGTCTGCATTGGACAGGCATAGCTGTGGACACCCGGCCCCTTCGGCATTGACACTCCTGGCCGAGATCCCTGGCATCCACAGCTTCCTGATTGCCAGCTGTCCTTGTCCTACTCTGTCTGTCAAATCCCAGTAACTGAGAAATAAACAAACAGTAAACAAAAGGGCCTAGTTTAGCACCATTGCCCACCACAGCATGACAACAGGTTTGCCACTCTCGCTGCCTGCCAGTGCTAACAGAGCCATGCACTTGAGGAAAATGAGTTGGAAGCTTTTCCCTATCTTGAAAGCACTCATGTAGGCATTGTAATCAGTGTCAGTGGGTTTGATATCCAGCCCCAAGACAAATAGCATCAGGCAAACCAAGAATGAAGAAAAGCTTGATTTAATGTCCCAACAGCATGAGCTTCTGCTTCTTAGATTGAGCAGAAACTCCTCACAGCACTGCTGAGGGTAAAAGCTTTGTGTCAAAATGTCTCCAGTTCCCCCCTCTTTCTTATTGTCTCAGCCTGTGGACATCTGCTTGCTACAGACACAAATTCCCCTAAAGTTGAGACACACTAGCCACCAAGAGAACACAGGACTATTAATAGGCTTCCTGCTCGTAAAAGAGATGTGGCTCATGTGGATGTGGATCAGGTTTTTTGGAGGGGAGTTTGATATACATGTAATACAATATTAGTTCAATTGTGATGCACCGTCAGAGGCCCCCCTCTATGAAAATCTGCATGAAATCACTGTCTGGGCAAGGTCGTAAATCACCAATGATGTTGTTTATTATTGCAGTACAGTTTTATGGAGGGCGGGCACTTTGCTGGGACGTCCCAGAGAGGAATGCCCAACATGGGATCTGCAAGGTAGTGGTGCCTTTTATTTCTACAAGGATGTAGGTGGGAGTTCAGTGAAGATCTGGGCTCTTGAGAATTACGTGGTTACTGTTAAGACTGATTAAAGTACTGTGAAACCTACATGTAACAGCCGGGCCATACATCGCCCTGCAAAGGTTGGTAGAACTCGCCAGACATTAAAGACCTGATAGAGGACTTTAAACCAGATGAGTGACACGAGCCAAACAGACACAATCTGGCTCTTGTTTTTATTCCCGTCTGTTTTGTCCGAGCAGCCAGAATGGCTGGCCGACACTCTCAACACCCATTTTTTCTTTCTCAAAATGTCTGGTCTGGTTGTGTCTGACTATTTCTGCCAGGTCTCTGAACATCGGGAAAACTTATCAAAGAGAACAGACCTCTATTCTGTGAGAGAGCAGCGCTCCGCTCCTCGAAAGAGAAATCCAGTCGGGACCTCAGACACCACTTAGTCTTTCAGCTGTTCAGAAGTGGGAAAAGCACATTAGAGGTCATTGTGCTGGTGCATTCCGATGGCAGCGCCCCGACTTGCTTTGTCCAGCCTGGCAGACGCACATGCCTCTCCCTGGCCATCACTCCCTCTCCATCTGAAGACATAATTGATCTGGATATTAAACGGGCCATGTGGCTCTAAATAAAATTCCATGCATGCTTAATTCTCCCACCGTGGTTTTGGAGGCCAGACACTTTCTTCCTTGTCCAGGCTAGTGTAACACACTGGACTGTCTTAGCTGTGACCACCTCATAAAATGAGGCTCATAAATATTTTTCACATGTTATTTAAACTAACTCTCTCTGAATTGGAGTGGTTTGATAAGCGTAAATTAGGCATGGAGGCTCCGTTAGACTATTAGGATAGAACTACAGCATTCTAAATATTAGGTTATATTTTGGCTCAGGTTCCAGAGACTCAAACATGCACGATGCATGTTATATATTGTTGAAGGTATCAAGTAAACTTTCTCACAGGAATGAAAAAAGAAATCAAATTAAGGAGAAATTCACCCCCATATCAAATGTGCATTTTTTCTGCTGAACTGCCATGTATGCTAGCCATCTAGATTGTTTTTGTGGCTTGCCCAGTTTTGGGGCTACAGAAATCTTTGACTCTTTTCTTGTTGCGTTCGAAGCACCAAAAAAATCTGCAAACTTTTTTGTCGCCTCCCTAAAACAAGCAGTCAGCTAGCTACCTTCAGCTCAGATGAAAGGGACACCCTTAATCTTTACATATTAGGAACTATTTTCGTTCTACGAAATCAAATCAAATCAATTTATTTATATAGCACTTTTCACAGGATAAAAACCACAAAGTGCTTCACAGTAATATAAAACAGAAATACATAGAATACATTAATAATCAAACATACAGCAAAAATCTAACTAAAAGCCAACCTAAATAAATGAATCTTAAGCTGCTTTTTAAAAGAATAAATACAATCAAGGCAATGTAATGATGGAGGGAGAGCATTCCACAACCTGGGGGCCACCGCTCTAAAAGATCTATCACCTCTGGTCTTAAAACGAGTTCGTGGGACTAACTACAGCCTTTGATTAGATGATCTCAGGCTGCGAGAGGGAGCGTACCAAAGAACTTTGCAACAGGAAGCGTGGAACCAGTGACCAAATGCTCTGAGAACGGACAAATGAATGGGACCCTCCTTGACTGAGATGTAATGGATCGTGGATGTAGACTTCTTCCTTCGGCTGGTCCCTTTAGGGGTCGCCACAGCAGATCATCTGCATCCATCTATTTTATCTCTGGCATCCTCTTCTGTCACACCAATCCTCTGCTATCCTCCTTCACTACAGTGGATTGTACACAGAATACAGACAATAGTTCCCACATTAAGGTGCTAATAACATAACAAAGCATGCAAGTAAGACAGTTTATACAGGTTTTCTTCTTCTCAGCAGAAAAATATATAACTTGGATTTGGGGTTGAACTGTGCCTTTAACAGAGATGCAATCAAAAACAGCGTAAAGAATGCTTTAAGAGACACTTAAGACGCAGGCATTTAGAGAATCCTAATGTTATGTTATAATCTAACAGTCACAAAGACATGTCTAAATTCATATGTGGCTTTGATGTGTAAAAAAAAAAAAGTTATTGTTGTAGTCATTGGGAAGATTAATAAAGGGATGTGATTAGCATGTGTGTGTAAAGGGTATGGGCTGTTGTTTGGTCTAGACTTGTAAGAGCTCCAGTTTCTGTTTACTTCCTGGTAGGATTAGTGTCTGAACCCTATGGCATCTGTGTCAATCTGGACACTGGTGGTTAGTCATGGTGGTTGTGGGGGGCAATAATGTTGCTCTTCAAAAAAACAAAAATGTTAAATTTTATGTTGTAGTTTTAAAGAAAAGGGGACAAAATGTCAGCAACGTGTAACAGTTCACAAATCAGTTTTATTAATTTAAACACAATCAAATAATAATGTCAAAAACATCTGTACACATAATTTGCAGACACGACAATCTTTTGCGTTTTTTTCCACAATGAGGCCCATGTAGTGTAAAGTATTTCCAGTTTGCATTTATGATTGCAACATAATTAAAAAAAAAGCATGCTGTATGAATCTATAAAACATTTCCTCTATTTACCTACCATTACCTTGATCTAGCAGCAATATGTAGATACCCCGTGTGACTGCCGGGGCGGGGGGGGGGAGGGGTACGTCAGAAGAGAGAAGGATTTGAATTGAAATGTAAAAGGACAACAGTGATCATGTGCAAAGGAGGGAAAGAAATTAGAAACAGAACGAGTCGGTTTCTGTTTAAGAAATTCACAGTCGATAGCACATGTCCTGTATGTTCACAAACCTCTCGAAGTTAGTGGCTTTTCTCTCAATGCTAATTATGGTTTCCCCGTCCACAGATGCAGAAGCGCTACGAAAAAGGGCTTCGTGTACTTCAGCTGCTTCAAAGAGGGACACAGAATGTATTCTCAAAGTCGAAATAAAAACACTACAGTATACAAAATTACGCTTGCTGTACAAGAGTTGTTATAGTGCTTGTATAAAAGATAATAAAACCTATTCAAGCCTGCTTTTTTGTTTGTTTTTTTCAAACATCAGATTTATTCAAATTTGACATTAAAATGGCTCTCAGAAATTCCCGTCTGCCGTATCCAAAACCCTCATCAGAATTGTGTTTGCCTTTGAATATATGGGGTCAGGGCTGCAAGCTGGTGAAATGCCATAAGGACGCAAGGTTGTGAGCTACCTTCCTGCATAACTAAAGAAAAAAAACAATGTATATTTTCCCTTTGATATATGTGTCCGAGAAGGACGTATAGTAAGAAGAGACCTGTTGTTCTATATAAAGTGTGTGACTGAAGTTTCCTGTAAGGACGAGAAAACATCACAGAGTGAAAAGAAAGGTCCTTGACACTTGACATCCATGCTTTTGGTCTTGACAAAACAATTTATCACAAAATCCCAATATCTACACATTTTGTTTATCGAACGTAACTTTAACACATCAACACTTTCAGGCGTCCTCGCACAAGCTTATGCGCGATGGGATGCCTTTTTTTTTAAACTTCAATGAAAAAGCATTGCCATCTTTCAAGAGCATGTACCTAAAATGAATATAGGAAGGAATAGTCCAGTGATTACAAACTTAGACACACACACACACACACACACACACACAAAAAGATTTCCTCTGTACATGATTGTCTCAGCATTGTAAATAAAGTTTTTTGTAATTTTCTTAAATTATTAGAAAACCCCCTTTTCTTCTCTCTTCCATAAAAGTCTTCCTCTCGCTGCGGTGGAAATCAATAGTACTTTGTAAAAGGCACGAGTCTTTTATCATCGAGGTACCTTCTCGGTGGCGCGGTGCCACTCACAAAGTGTCTGTTCATAAATAAGAAGCACAAAGCTCCCAGGCCGACGCTTTACAGAGGAGCACTTGCTTTGTCTTTCTGCCCCACAGCGAAGGGGAGGCTACGAAGTGGGTGAACAGAGGAACAGAAATAAAGCGGAGGCGAAGAGCAGACGTGGGGCGAGCCAGACGGACGCAGAAAAGTCACCACCAGTAGCTGTGGGCCCTGCAGTTCGCTGTAACTGAGTTCTGGGGCGAAGTGAGGCGAAGCGAGGCGAGGCCATCAGTAGCTCTGCTCTCCTCACAGGTGTGAACCCTGACAGAGTCCCGGCACAAACAGGGGGCCGTAAAACACTTTGACAGCTTCAGAAAGCGGCCAATTCACAGTAACCAGGGCAAGCAGCTGCAGCGCCGTAAATTCACCTCGCTCCCTCTTTCTCTCTCTCTCCTTCGCTTCGCCGGAAAAAAGAAAGAAGGAAAGAGTTTAGGGTTAAGACGATGTGTGACCGTATGTCAGCACGTTAACCGTGTGCTCAGTCTTCTTTTTTCCGTTCTCCCCTTCTTTTCTTCCTATGTAGTGACAGACAGACGCCAGGCAGCACAGCAACACGGCTGGTTTTTTTGGGGTTTTTTGTCTTTTTTTTTTCTGAGCTGTGGGGTCCGTGGCAAGCGTGGGATGGGGCTGGAGGGCGAAGGTGAAAGGTTGTGTGGTGTGCCGAAGCGGAGCAGGGGTACACGTTGGTGGTGTGGTGCTACAAGTACTCCAGGTCTAGAGCATGGTGGAGGGCCATGAGGTCTGAATGGCTGGAGATCCTCCAGAAGGGCATGTTGTGCTGTGGGTGGAAGAGAAAGCATCTTTTTAGTTTTATTAAACACAAAACTCAAAATTCTCAAACTAATTAAAAAACGAATTAATCGGTTTTTTAAAATTATCTTTTTAGCCATTTACATGAATAAAAATGACTTCTATTCCAATCAGGAAAATGCACCTTAGAGTATAAAAGGGTAAAATTGCTAGATGTTAATGAGCAAAATATTTATCAATCCTTTTAGTTATTTATTAAAAGATGAGTGCATTTGTTTCTTTTCATGATTGCAAATCATATCAATTAATTTTGGAATATGTTATGGACAAAATATATACTTTTTAGTCAGCCTTTAACATAGAACACACACTGTTAGAATTGGACAGACCAACACTTGCAGGCCTTCTAAACTGATTTCTTATTCTTTATACTGCGGTAATATGTTTAGTGAATGAAGCAAGCCTGGTCCACTCACCAGGAAAAGCAATCATATCATTAACGCACCCCACCTACTCCTCTTGCTCCCTTGTGCATAAGTCCGTGCAGCCAAATTGTACATCTGTACCTGTAACTAATTTCTTTGCTGCATCAAAGTGGAGTTTTATACCACCAGACTAATGCACTGACTGTCTTTAACTTGAACAGAAATGAACTCCCCACAGTGTCTTTTGAATGAACCTCCTGCCTGCCAGTGTGTGTTTAGGACAGTGCAAATGAGCTGTTGTTCCCAGGCAAAGGATGGGGGAAGAAACCTGAGTCGTAGAGAATGAAAGGAGCTTGTCAGGTAGAGTCCTCAGCTCCTCAGTGTGTGGAGCCCATTACCCTCCCCTTATCAAAGGTATGGCCTCTCCCAGGCGTATGTTCCGCTTAGGAGAGCCTGCACTGACCCTTAAAAAGCTCTTTTGCTTTTTGTTTTGTAAATTGTCTTTGCTTTTAAGTTTAAAAGCAGGCGATGTTATCTCTGCTGTCTCTCCCAAGCGAAGGCAATAACTGAAGACAGGGATTGTGAATTTTTTCTTTCTTTCTTTTTTTTTTTGTAAGTGAAGGAATGAGAACTGGGAGAAGTTTCAGACTTTTGCTTTTGTAGTTCCACGATGTGTCACGTCTGATATGCGCCTCCTGACGGGTGAAATTGTTGTGTTATTTCACCTTCTCTCTGATGTTGACACAGAAACCTTTTACTGCATGGCATGTCGCGGGACTTGCACCACTCAAATGGAGGAGAAAAAAAACACCTTATTCTTCCATCAATGTCACTCTCCAACAACTCAAAGCTGAGTAAAAATATTTGCATCTTTTTCCACAATCATCCCTCAAGACCACATTCCCAGGGCGTGTTCGCTTTTCATAACACAGAGCTATTGCTTTACGCTTTTATCCAGGGTAAAGGCTCTTACTTCTCTCTAATAGCTGCCTAATCGCTCTGCGTCGGTCCTCGTGCTTCTGCTCTGTTTACGGAGAAACAGGTGAAGAAGGAGCTGGAGGACTTTCAAAGGGAAACTCAATGTCTTCAGCGTGACACGGCAGCTCATCATAACTGTCAGGGAAGTATTCTCCTGAGCCGCTGATTCATTTGCTAAAGAGCGTGTTTGCTGTGTGAGTCTCACATGCAGCATTTGCTTTACATCCAAACCTGACAGGAATGCTGAATGCACAAGATCTGGAGCAAGAGCCAACAAGTAACATAAAAAATAGGGAAGAGAAAAAAAACAGCGAGACATCAAATTCATCTGAACAGATACTGTCATGCTTCCTGCAAGAGCGTGGGCGGAGGTCGGCAGCGAGCCCTCCTTGATCCATCTCGTGCTAACAGGCTTGTCATTGCAGTAAATATTCTAATTTCATCAACAATGATTTAAGTCGCCTTTATGTGCGCTCTATTTACGATGCGCCTTCAACATGCCTGAAAGGGCTTGTCTAGCGTTACACATACAGCATTCACACTGCTCAGAGCACCAAGCAGGAATATATAATTATGCCATCTCTCCCCTCCCCTGCTCTGTAAACCTGAGATGGTGGAGGAAGAGGGCTGATTACACACTACAGACTTTCTCTCTTGTGCTTGGATGCCGTATAAGAGGATAAACAAATGAAAGCAAAGCAAAGACTCTTGAGAAGGAAAGCCGGAGCGCTGATTCCTTTCTTTGGAAAAGTATGGCAGGTATGTTCGGTGTTCCCTCACAATGAACTCCTGCCCTTATGAAAACTACTCACGAGTTCTTTGCTCCACACTTTATGTGGTTCTCATGGTTGTTTTCACCATGTAAATATACCCTAAAGACATACAAGTGTGCATGTTGTTTACTTAATCTATTATTTTAAAACCTCTTACCTTTTTTGAGCCTTGCTCCTCTTCTACCCCATCTCCAACAACAATGTAAACAACTTTCCTCCCGAACCGTTGAATTACTCTCTCAAAGCAGCTCTCCTTTCCTGTGAAGAAGTTGAGGGCAGTTTCTTAGTAAAGCATTACGTGGATGCAAAAAAGATATGCAGGCACACACACGCTCAAAGTTGATTTAGAAGCCGAGGGTGACAAGAGCCTCTTTAAAACACCAAATTTACAAAGAAGGGAAGACTGTAAACAGTGGGTTCAGGAAGGAGATGTGATAAGATTGTCCCCCAGATAAAGACAATCTTAAAAGCATTAACTTTGCCCCTCTCTTCTTTAAATCTAGAACAAACAGGCAAATCAGTCCTGCTACAGGGTCTGGTTTTGAAGACCACTGTGTCTCTTTCTCTCCCTGAACTCTTAGCTGATGGGTCAGATATTGATGCAAGAGTGAAACTTGATGTTTATTTTGCATTTAAAACAGTAAAAAAGAAAGAAAGAAAGAAAACGGGGAAAGTGAGGAGGTAAAAGCAGGAGGAGGAGGAGGAAGAGGACGGGGCCCTGTTGCGCTGGAATGACATAAATGTGCAGAAGTGGTTTCATATGCAGAGATTGAGCAGGAGAGGCCTGAAGAGGCCCAGCACAGGCCCAGCTCCAAGAAAATAATCCTAGGCTGATTGGGACTACTCCTTCACACAAGAACATCAACACTCTCCGGTGACTCAATCTCCCACCCCGTCCGTGCCTCAGTCCTGTCACTTTAGCAGCATGTATGTTGTAACTGTTTTTACCTCACCGGGGTAAAAATAAATAAATAGACATTTGTGTCTCAAAGCCACATAAAAAATAAAACAAACAAACTATTTCAGAATGCAGTCTTTACCTATTTTGGTTGCACTATAAATATTCTCGATAGGAAAGACAATTCCCAATCCGTAGAGCAGGACCTTAGCCAGGGCAGGGATGAGCTGCGTGGTGGTCACCAAGATATTCACACAGTTTGACCTGCAGTAACAAAGACAGAGGAGCAGAAAAAGAGGTGACATCATTCAAAATCACTCTGTGGGAGGACAAAAGAAAACACAGTGTGCAGAAAATAAAGACACTGCAATGAATCAGTTCTTTAAATAGTATCCTGCAATGAAGGATTGCGTTTCAGCTCCTTTTTCAAGTCGGATCTCCTAGCACACGTATTTTTCTAAACGAGCAGATAAAGACTGTCTAAAAAAGACAAATGCATAGCGTTGCTGTTTTTCTAATAATGTGGGAGTATGGGGTACTCCACACCACATACAAATTTATATATGTGCGGTATGGGACTGTGTAAAATTTTCCTCACTGGAGTCCTACCTTGAGTGGATTAATGTTAGTGCTTTCAGTGCCAGTGTTAACCAGGAGTCCGTCAAGGCTTCAATTTCTGCTCGCAATTGCAACCAGGCTTCCCTTTTGGCCGGGCCCAGCAGACCTGAAACGCAGGGTAACATTGTTTAGGTTGGACGGGCCCCCCGAATACCAGCGAAGTTTTCAAAATTTACCCTGACCAAGTGGTGGGGGCATGTGTGCTTTTAGAACGCATGCACCAACATGAGCGTACCCTCACACAAACACGCACATAATGAGGGAACGTACATGTGCAAAGTCATTTCTACTCAAAAAATCAGTACAGGGCAGCTCTGCTTGCCGGGGATTACCTCCAACGTTATTTTTGTAGGTGGTGTAAATTTCTTTTACTCGTCTGTAGCGGAAGGCCAGCTTTCTCATCCAGTCCACGCCTCCCCGTACGCCTGTGGCCAGACATAGGTTGGCACTGGTAGCTGCTGCATGGAAACCATCAGCGCTGAAGTTATACGTGCTAAAATAAGGGCAGAGAAAGAATGTGTTAGCACAAGCCTGTTTCACTGTTCGTGGCGGCCGAGCATATGATGCAGTTCTTGTTGACTAACTATGAATCACTGCTGTACCTTAGATCCTGGCCGTTGTCGTCAGAGGACACATCGTCGATGTGCACCTGGTCACATTCCTAAAATACACAAAACAATCACTTAATTGTGTAATGCGGGACACTTCCTGTATGTTCCCAGTATTTTTTGTACTCCCTGTAGACATTCAGCCTCCCCATTTCCTTTTGAATCAGCTCTTCCCCTTTTTGATTTACTATGCAGCAGCTCAAAGGTCTAAATAAAAATAAACTGTACCATCAGCCTGAAAGACATCTAAAGATGTGGACACTCCTGCACATAACCAATAAGCCTCAATCAAGAAACTGTAAACACTCGCCAGGTTTCCTCCTCTATGTATAAGATTACAGATGAACACACACACACACATATACATACATACATACATATATATATATATATATATATATATATATATATATATATATATATATATATATATATATATATATATATATATATATATATACACACTCTACATAGTAGAAGGACTAGAGCTAGCTAGTACAAGCATCTTGGCACTAATGGTTTGTGCATGTGTATGTGTCTCTGTGTGTGTCCATCTCCAAACATATGCGCACACTCCTTTTCCCCTTTGGGGTTGCCTGGCTCCTCTTGGAAAGGTAGCAGGATTCTGCAGCCCTGCACTGATTCTACCGGTACACAGTAACACAATCCAGACTTTGGTAAATGTAACCTACTAGAAAAATTGAACCTGATGCTAACCGCCAATGAAATTATGACCTCTGATTGCTGCTGCGCCACACACCAACACAGCCCTGGGGCTAGTGAGCCAGCCAACCGGTAAAAGAGCGCAGGAGAAAGCAGACTAAAATAAAATCTGTTATTAGTTTTCCATTTATGGGAGCCCTCTAGTGCCTCCTCCTTCCTGCCCTCTTTCCACCCCATCAGTGGCGAAAGGTGAGGGAGTCCTGCCTTGGCATCTAGATAAGCATATGACATGTGGGGCAAAGAAAAACAAAGTAGCTCAGCTGCTATTTTTTTTCTTTGATGTTGTGTGGTTAGCAATTTTGCCATAAGGAGGTTCAGCAATAGCCTAGATAAGAGGAAAAAGGTTTGAAATTCATGTTATGTTACTTCTAAATTTGTTTCAGTCAGTTTTAATCCAGTGTGAATAACACAGAGAGCACTTGATCCACCATGATTTAGTTTGTCTTCTCATTTTTTAGGAAGGCTAAGGATTTTAAAGTGGTTACGCAATTGCCAAAAAAGTTTGTCTCACCTGTTTAAAGTTATGTTAATAATTTCTCAAGAAAAATGAAACACGAGGAAGTGAATTCCTCTGGTCTCAAGTATGAAAAATCCCTCAAACATTTTGAGCTTTTTAATTAAGTTTCATCCGGCTGTTAAGACACCAAAACCTAGAAAGGACTTCCTTGTTTTAAGTCAGTCTAACTGAGGCCAAATGCTGACGTTATTACATTCCTCCCTAATGCTAGAGCAGGGTAAGGGTAAGGGCTTTGGACCGTAAACCTTTTTTATTTTACTGGTTCCCATCTGAACAAATTTTTCATCTCCCTGGATTTGTGGAGAGAGGGAGGGAAGAGCGACGTGAAGAAAAACTCAAACCAGCTGTTCTTTAACAGAATTAAAATCTTGACCCCCAACCCCAGCTCTAATGCAGCCATTCTCTCGCCAAGCCTCTCCCAGCAAGCCCCGAGATCCAAAGAGGAAAAGACTTTGACCCTGTGACCCTCTCCCCTCCTCTCTGGGGCTCTGGCACCCCGATAAGGGGGTGGAAGGGTAGAGAGGTGGAGATGGAGAAGAGAAACGGGTAAAGGCTGGGGGATAGAGTCCAAAGTGACCTCACATGGAGTGAGTTTGAAGCAATGTGTTTCAGAAGATGAACTGCCAACTGACATGGGTTGCAAGTGGGGAGTTGTTGCTCTGTCGGCCTAATCTGTTTCCAGACACTCGCTGGCAGATCTTTAATAGTTGAAGAACTCGACAATTTGTCCCAGCTTGAGGGTCTGTTGCCAACAAACTTGTAGATAATTTGTGTTCACAAATAATCCCCAAATTTTCCAGAGAATAGCTCTCAACCCAGGCATATTGTTCCACGTAATTCTGTAAGCAGTAGAGGCGTGTGTGCTTGTTTCAGAAAACAAAAACAGCATCCTGGGTTAAGCACCTCATTAAGCTTCGTTTTAAAGACCTCCCATTTCGACGTAAGTGACTGGAATGCTTTTGTTATCTAGTAATGATCTGTTCACGAAGCAGACACAATAGGCTGATGAGCAGCTTCTGCTACCAATTTCACTGAGTTGGTTACAAAATTCTATCCAAATTTATTGAGCCTTGTTTAAAACAGCTCCCTATATTCTTCACTTGTAATGTTTTCTTTCAGAGTATGACACTGAGCGTGTATCAAAGCATATCTGAGAACACTGTTAGCACGTTAATAATGGAGCTATTTTAGGTCGTACAAGCGATACTTCACTATGCCATGAAGCACATTAATACGTCTCTGTAATTAAGCCAAACTGGAGCCATTGTACCTGCTGCCTGATTACGAATGATTTTTCATGGATGGGTCCAAATATTTAACCTAATAAACACATCAAACCCCAACAAATGTAAAGTGTTAAACATTCAAAGGGGCCAAGAAAAATACAGGGTTTTGGAGTTTAAATGTCTGCACCATTTCAGCTTCATTGTTTCTGAAATGTTTACATAGTTTTTTGATTATGTTACAATGCTTTATTAATAGATGAAAAGGCTTTTTTGGTGTGTGTGTGTGTGTGTGTGTGTGTGTGTGTGTGTGTGTGTGTGTGTGTGTGTGTGTGTGTGTGTGTGTGTGTGTGTATTTTGGGTTGCTGGATGAATGAGAAGACTCAACTCAACAATTACGTTTCCCAGCTGGGGCTGGCATAAACCTCTGCACTGGCTCTCTGGGAAAGCTAATAGAGGAGGTTGCTGTGGGTAATGTCATACAGTAACTCTTACACATACTCATTAGGAGCCACTTCTGAAGGCCTCATAAACACCACAGGGCCATGAACAGAGCAGGTCGAAGACGACAGAACGAAGGAAACACTAGCAGGCTGTGGATTTTACAATAGTTTGTGGAAATTCAGTCAAAAGAGGGCAAATAAAAAAATGTACTTAATCACATGACCATAATAATTTATGACTTATATATTGCCACATTATGAAGGAGCAGTTTATTTGCAGTTGTGCAGGACTTCATAAAGTTAATAAATTATAGGGTCTTGAACTTGCTGTCGCTTGAAGGCTTAGAAGGAAAAATATTTTGTTTGTATAATCCTAACTATAGACTGACAGGCTTTCATGACGGTGGCACATTGAGGGGCAGTCAGAATTTCTTAGAACCTTTTGAACACCTCTTTTCCACTGAATCCCCCCGTTCTTCCCTCACCAAGCAAACAGTGGTCTTTCTAAAACCTACAATCACTGCTAACTTACACCAGATGTTCCTACTGTACTAAGAAGTGAAGACCCTCCACCAGAAGCAATTGCTCCTTATGCAAACACCAAGTCTTTCTGTGAAATTCATCAGTGGCGTTCTTTTCTTTTATCAGAGTTCATTCAGCTACCGAGCAGTTTTTATCTGTACAGGAAAGAAGAAAACACAAACTAAAAAAAAAACGAATTGAAGACAGGATGCTTCCATCTCGGCATCATTCACTCTCTCTTCCTTTTTCTGTCTGTCTTTCCACTAGTCTGCTGAAAACCTTTCACTGGGGAGGAAGTTATCAGAGCCCTCTTTGTTCCCTTGGCATCTGTCATTAAGCAATCAGCGATGACGGCATGAGTCTTCCTGTAGCCCTGGATCGAGCTCAGAGTGGTGACTGCAGCAGTCAGAGGTAGGGAGAAGAAAGACGGGGTAACTCTGCAATGCATGCTACCAAAACACAGAAAGGACCATGTTTACTCCCTCTTTGACCATTTCCCCCCCGATGAAGGTCTAGGTCACTGCCACACAATAGGGTCCACTTTTTAGATCCAAGCCGCCCCCTCTCTCCCCCTATCTCATCTTCTCTCTCAGGTGAGCTGTGTGTTTTGGCCACCCACCCCACACCACAGTGTGAGCGATAACAGCCATCATCGCGAAATTCCCTGTGACCCTACAGGCTAATGCCATGTGAAAAAGGCTCATCCATGGTTCGCAGGTTCTCAACACTCTGCCGGTAGAGGCTGTCACCCCCCCCAGTGGTCTGTGACCCCCAGCAACTTCCTTCTATGTTCCCACCAAAGGCACCCCTGTCTAGGGGGGTGAGGAGGGTGCAGATGGGAGGGGGGCCTGTGATTATCTGGGGGTCAAACACAGGATGTGGGTAACAAAGGGAGAGTTCTTCAAACCCACTTCATTCCAATCCACAATCTGTGCTTGAACAGTCATGGAATTCAAACAGCAGTGCCAAACAAAGCACAGGTAAGTCTATGCTGGTTTAAAAAAATCCAACAACCAGGAAAGGGGGCACAGAGGGAAGCAAACTGCATTTTAACAAAATGTTTTTTAGAGCTCTGTAGCTTACAGTTAGAAAAGAAAGAAGGAAAAAAGGCACACCCCACAGGTAGGCAACGGAAAGTATAAATTAGTTCTGTGTGATAGATGAGCTGCTCCTCATTATTTCTTATTTTTGGCACTTCAAATCCAAACCGCACCTCAAGGAGAGCAACATTAAATGCCATATCAAATCTCAGTCATTTCAGCATTTTCCCCCAGCAATGAACAAATCCGTAGTGAAGTAGTTTATCCCTGCCGAGTGGTCTGTTGTTTGGACAAATCTGTGCACTTTCCTATCTCTTCCTACACAAATTACGTTGCGCAGGTGTTGCATCTTTCTTTTTAACGCAAGACTAGAAATCTGTAAAATTTCCTCATTTGTCACCAGACTGTAATGTTATATTTTCCATGAACACCTTAGTGGTGTATGAATCAGCTGTTTGCGGATAGTGGAGGATGGGGTTGATGTGGACCTCTGTGGAGCATAGATTGACAGGATGGCTTTGAAACCACCACTTTCTGTTTGTAGTCCTCCCAAAACACACCATCAACCCCGCCTTGAAACCTGATGGAGTTATGTCTGAGTGCAGCATCAGTGGCCAAGCAAATGATTAAAATAACCACATCACTGTACGCAGACCCAAAGAAGCCCATCTGACAAAATATACCACATATAAAAATGTTGTAGTTTGGTTTCGGCAGCATGTTGAAAGTTGATAAATTAAAAAAAAAAGAAAAGAAAGTTGTAATTTCTGGTTTCCAAGCTTTTTACTGGTGCAGATCTTCACAGATTTATGTGCTATTGTAAAGGTGTCTAACATGATGACAGTGTTGTGTTTTTGATTTCCTATGAATATACAAATAATCACTAATTCTGCTGTAGTGCTAACTGGTAACTGGTGACTTAATTTTGTGATGCAATGAAAATCACAGCTAGCATCACAGTCCTGCTTTCCCAGGAATAAAATCACCAAGAAATAAACTATCACTAAAAACACAATAAAGCTACCAGTCATATAGAATTGCAAGTACAGGACTGCATTTCTAAAGTGGGACATAAAACCAACAGAAAGGCTCCACAATAAGAGGCTCTGGAGGGCCATTTCAGCCAGTAGGAAAAGGTAACCGTGTGTTTCACAGCATCTCTCATTAACAGGCAGCCCCTGGGTGAAAGTGACAGTGGAGTTTTCAACCCTGTGACTGCAGGCTGGGAGCTATAAAAGGTAGTCAGCTTACAGTGTTACAGGATTGTTACACAGGCATGTGTGTGCGAATGTCAGCGTTTGATTATACACTTACGTACAGTGTGCATGCGTTTCCATATGTGTGTGGGTATAGCTCCATGTGTTTAGAGTGTGTGAGTGAGCGTGCACTGCACAGAGCAAAGAGGCATCAGTGGACTAATTTAAAATGTTCCCACCTTTAGAGACCTCTCCCCCTCTCTTGCCCTGTGAGTGGTTTGCCCCCATGGCCTTTATTCTCCAGACTGGGAGGGTTGTTTTCTCACCCAAGGAGGCGGGAGACGGCAGCCCCCGTACCCCACTGAGAGGGGAACACAGGGGGCTCGGCCAGCGAGAAAGAGGCCCCTGGTTCCCACATACTGCTCAGCATTAGAGTTCGGCCTAGAGCAGCACACCTACAGTAAACTCACACCCCGAGCCACAGCAGAGCTGTCAGTCTTCTCTATGCACTCAGCCTCAGTGGACTTCATTATACACATCACTTCAGACCATCAATTAACTCCACATGCAATCCCCTGCCACAAAGGCATTCAGTGAGGCCAATCTGCTATATTTCAAAGATGATAACAGGTTTAGTATTGTCAGAGTATGATACTGAAAAAAAACCCCATTACATTGGATATTATTATTAACTGATTACAACCAGTATTTGTTCTGTTTTACAAATTGTAATAAAGTAAGCATTTGCTTATTTCTGTAAATACTGAAATACGATTTTTCTAACCAGAATAAAAAAAAATTAATAGAGCTGAGATCGCCTCAGTATGGATTATTCTATACTGAGCATTTTTGATGATAGAAAAAAGATCGTGCTGTTCATACAATCATACACCCTTCCTTTATAATAGAGCTTAATAACAAATGGCTTGTGTGGGACAATCGATCGAGAGAATTGCACGTGCAAGTTGGGAAGGGAGGTCTTTTAGTGAAACTTCAGTATTTCTGGGACTCATATAAAAAACAGTGAACAAAAACAAGAGAGTGCTGATCCAGAAAAAAATGGTTGGAGGAAAAAGGGTGAGGGAGAGAGAGAGAGAGAGACATAAGGGGGAAACTGATCCCTGTTGACCCCTTCGGCATGCCCTCTTTCTTTTTATGACTTTCCCCTGAATCGTCACTCACCAGCTCTATCAACACAGTCCAGCCTCTATTCACACACAGATATACACACACACTAACACGCATTATACGCTGTGGCCTGTGGCATGTGGCCTCTGCAGACTCAGTATAATATTATGCTTAATTGTGGTTTTTAGATGTCCTATAAAGCAGCCCAATGCTTTAAAAACTTTGAATCTACTTTTTTTAAAGAAACCATATTCAAATTAAAACAATTAGGAATTATACACACTTTGAAATTTTATTGAGCTCATATTTAATATCCTCGTGCAGTGGCTGTCAGAACAGTGTTAAGACTTAGATGGACCACTCACACACCGTCAGGCCACTAACTCTGCACCTGTGTTTCTGCACAGCCTCTGGGGTCTCCCTTTATGGCTTAGACCAAATTAGATGGACCATATGCATTTCTGCACATGCTTAAATACATAACTGCTGCTGGCTGTGGTATTTATAGTTGGACTCTACTTGGCTCTATCTGAGATGCAGGACCGTAAATCAGCAGAGAGGAAATACAACTGGTTAGGCATTGCTGAGACCTGGCACTTAACACTCACACTGGCCCTGCTCAGCTTAAGAGGAGAGATCAATATGCCTTCAAGAGAATGTCACTCCTCCTCTGGTATCATTGTTAGTGACAATTACTGCAGAATCTGCAGAGACGTCTTTACACTGGACACTGTAAAAAGCATCCCTACCTAAGCATACTACACCAATTTAAGCTGCAAAAATTGAGTCCTTAAAGCCTAAACACAAAATCAAATAATATTGTTGCTGAGACAGAGCAGAAGAAATGTGTGTGCTGGAGTTTTGAAGTAGACTGAGCTGCCAATTCATCTGTGAACACTTTCAAAGCACATGAAAGGATCAAAACACGGGACAGATGTTGAGCAAAACCACATTTAAGCATTGTCACAAAGTGCCATTTTTTTCAAATGATTGGGGCACATCTATTAAATAAAGTGCAGCTACAACAGCTTCTACATGGCCAGGGCATAAGGAAATATTTAACCAGCCAATTGTAGCCAATTAACTTTGATCACGATGACTGCACTTGGGATCTCAGTCGCTTGTCTTTTTGGGGGAGTATGCATATTTTCTTTCTCTGTCTCCCATGTTTTTTGCTCGTTCTTGGGCTTGCTTCATGTAGCACAGCCGAACATGGTGGTGAGTAATGAGACTTGGCAGGCCGGCCGCAGATCTCTTCACACTTAAGTATCAAACAAAACATTTCCTCTCCTGTGAGGTCAGCATAAAGCAGGACTCTGAGGAAAAAAGCAGGGCCGGTGGGATCAGATTCACCGGGAGAAAATTGTTAAGGCGTGGACAAAAAAACCTGCAAATATAAAAAATACGATACATTTGTGGACAGTTGCTTGTAAGTTGGGTTTGACATTTGAATCTGCACACAGGGTATGCTTCATACCCATGCATGAAGTGTGCGTCACATTTGTTGAAACAAATGTGACGCACATTTTTCTCCACGCCTGATCCTTCTATTCCTGTGCCCCAGGGGAAGATTTTACACTAACTGTACATGAATCAGGGGGGCAAGGGAGGGGAGGTGGCAGGGATTTCATGCTGTGACGGAGGGGGTCTGTGGTGTAGTGTAGGTGGACAGCGACACCAAGCACACAGCATGACACACAGACAGAGCAGCCACAGAAACACTAGAGCCTGACAAATTGGACTAGCTGCCATGGGAGTGGGAAGACAGTGGAGGTGGGGGGGCAGGGCTGGTGACCCAGGAGACTGACAGCGCATGTAAAATTCATGCCATCGCTTATGGGATAGATTACTAAGAGATTAGTAAAAAAGGATCTACGCTACGTAACAGTTGCTTCTTTTACTAAAAAATTCTCACACCCAGCACATCCACTCCTCTGGCCACTAAAATCATCAGAAAGTAAACAGAAGGCAATTGTGCAGAAACAAAACATACCAGAGTAAAACACACACAAACAGACTCACCTCTAAGTCGTTAAAGAATAAGTGCGTGTCGGCCAAGTTGAAGATCATTTCTTCCATCCTAAGGCCTAACGATACAGATGTTGGCGGGTCCTACAGAAAACAGACAAAACTAATTAAATCAAACCAAATTATTCTGAAATAAGTGTGTGTGTATACACTGTATTTTTGAAGAAGCAGATGAAGCAATGCAGAACAGTAAATAATGAAGTTCCCTGCAAGTCTGTCAATTAACACAAAAATCCCTTTAAATTCTACAGCAAGGTATTCCCATAAAAGAAGACATTAGGCGCACTTGAAAGTTTCAGTCTCTGTTTACGACCCTCTGAAAGGGACCAGAATAGTCATCAGAAATGCCACAGACAGACAGAATGAACCGAGTAAAACCATGCCTGTTCTTGGGAGGGGCAGTTAAATGGAAGAGCCGGGGTCACAGCCTCATCGTAAATAGCCCATTCTCCACATAGTTGTCCAGATGCATCATCTGATTGCTCTCTACATGATAAAATACGATTCCCTGTAAAGGTTCTTTAGTTAACCGACAGTCACTCCGTTTGTTCAAAATTAAAACTGCAAAATAATTCAACAGTTATATTAATCCCTATATCAGGCGCAACTACAAATTCCTCCTTAAATTGTGATCTCTGTCAGCAATGTGACACGTGCTGCAATGGTGATATGGCTGCACTGTCTGTAAGATAATACCAAGAGAGGAGTGAACAACACTGTAAATAGTTAATGAGCATGTGACAATGTGTGCAGTTTTCCTTTTAAAAGGTTAACGTATAGGCAAAATGTCATCAGATCATTCTCACATGAACATCTACAAAATTATAAACCCTAATGACTGTAATTGTAATGAAACTTCTTATGATTATAAAATTGTCCATTGTTTATTGTTGTTTTACTTTTGGATTTTCATATATATTAATATTACTATTAATTAAATAACTTGAGAGATATGTTTACATTCTTTTTTTGTGCTTGTTTGTTTTCATACATATTGAATGCCTTTTACATTTTAAGTCTCAAATCAGCAGAATGTCCTCAGCAAGTAAAGGACAAAGTGAAGACAAAAGCTTCCCGTGGAGGAGGTTTTCCTGCAGCTGGGTGAGACTTGTATAAGAGACAAGCCAGGCAGGACCAGAAGCAGGGATTAGAGAGTTAAACCACCTAAAGACACACCTGAGCTTTCTGCTGATTAGCTGTCACACCCCACAATGCTTATGTTTTCTCTAAAATGACAGAGTACAAACCACACAAGGAGAGCTCAATTCCCACTTCTAGAGGCTTTCTCCTTCCTCTTAACCTCCCAGTTTGAACCAATCTTTCAGTAAGAATTCATCAAAAATAATTAGCCTCCCACATGAACAGGCTACCAGCTCCCTCTTCCCAACCTCTGGCGCTGTTGGGTGATTCACTCTTATGGACTGGTTTGGTGGGAAAAGGCTGCCTTTTCTGCACAAGTGAATCCTTTCCAATTAAATCTAAACAATCAGTCAGTGAGGGAGTTAAGAATACAAGCAGGTCACTGCTCCAGCACCACCTGTCCTGAGATGTCAGTGGCTTTAGGGGGACGCCAAGCCTCCCCCTCCACCCTCAAGCCCCTTACCAATAACAACCCCCATCCCCACCCACTTTAAGCTCTCGCTCTGGCCAGCCCAGTACCAGCACAGCTGGCCTTAACCATCAGCTTTATGGGGGTGAGCTGCCTTGATGCCAATTAAAAGAGCTGATAAGAACAGCAGTGTGTTTATGTGTATGAGGGAGAGAGAGAGAGGGAGAGAGAAAAAAGTCAGAGAGCGCGCGGGTGGGAGGTCACAGAGAGTGAGCGAAAGTGTGGATGTGCACTCACTCAGATACACATCTATTTATAGCAAGTTTAGAGCAGCTAGGAGGGAAAACTGTTTTGTATCTTTTTTGTTTATGCCTGGCATCAATGAAAGCCAGAAAGGAGGAGAAGGGGGTGGAATGGTTGTGTTGGTTGTTAGTCTTAACTTTCTTTTCTAAGGGAGTTTATAGATCTGTATTTCAGATAAGGGCATGGCAGAGGGACAAAATCATGGGTTACAAAGTGAGTAAAATGGGCAGAGAGGAAGAAAAACAGAGAACAAATGAAAAAATCCAGAGCGAGTGGCTCTAGTTAGCTGTCGCATCCTATATGAGCTCTGATGGAATGGGCCATTATGGAGTTTCAGAGCAGCACACTGGAGACCCTATGTGTGATTATGTGTGTGCATGGTGCAAGAGACCCTCATGACGGAGCCACAGCTCCCTAAGCATTTAGCTCTCTCTTTACGCAGCAGGCAGGGCTGGGAATAAAGTAAATAAACAGTAAAGGGTCGTGGGGCAGCCCTCTTTCACCCCCAAAACAAAACACTACCCCCATCAAACACCCCTCATACCAGAACAAAGGCACAGAGCATGGGCTGCAGACGCTAAGCTCTCTGACATAGGAGGAGTAATATGTCATTTTCAAAAAAACAAAAACAAAACACTGCTCTAAAACAAAATTAAAATAAAATGCATATTAGTTTATGAATTTCATATTAAAGTCAATTTTTATATCTAGAAGGGGAAAAACAGACAGGATGATGTACTTTAAAGGAACCTATGACCTCAATATAACCATGAGAAAAGCATTCTGGCTTATTTCCCAAATTATTTGTTTTGAAGGTTTAAATTTAGAGAAGCAATTTACATGAAACAACAAATAGAAAACCCTGGAAAAGTAAACTCTTCATTTCATGAGCACACAAAGTTACATGGGATAGAAATGACCTTTCGCTATAATAATAAAAATATGTTTGTTAATACATACATATTTGTTGAGTCTTAATTAAGCCAGGTTTGGCAGAATTTCTAAGCTCTAGTTTGAGTTCTGGCTGGGCTGTATTTAGTGGACTCACTCTCCTGCCAGGGTCTCCAGGGAGATCCCTGCCTGAGAAGGATGGATTGAGAAGCACTTAATTAAACTAACAATGTGGCATTTCTGAAGGAGAAAGGAACACTCAAGATGTGTCAATAGACATCCAGAGTGCAACTGTTGTGAGCCCCTACAGCCGGGCCTGGACGGGCCATGCAGAGCCCCCCAACAGCTGCAAAGAGCAGTCAGGTTTTTGTCAGATCTCATTGGACTCGTTTAAAAAAATAAGAAGAAGCAATTATCTATACATTGAGTTCTGCTCTATCGTCTCACTGTGGGGTTAGAGCAAAGTGAAATCTATCCTCTGCCCCCCTCCTTTTAATATTCATGCATTTTGCTGATAAAGTGAATGGCTACTGCCAGAGTCTGATGTCACTCACCCGTCCATATCTGTTGGCATAAGAACCCGTAAGCAAGGAATGGAAAATGATGATTGTTTCATCTAGGTCCCAGATGAAAACTCGCTAGAGAGATGGGGGGCAGAGGTGGGGGAGAAAGAAACAAAGAAAAACAGAGAAAAAAAGAGGCAAAATCAATGGTGCACTCTGTAGGGCTGCAAGGTGATCCTCCTGGTCAATAGGCCAGGAGCGTATTCGTGTGCCACAGGGACCAGGATCCATTTGCTTGGGTTGGTCACCGCAACACTTCTCTCACCACCCCACTACACACTTTCCACCCCGTGTCCTTTACATTAGAGTAATCAATAGTGACAAACTAATTAACTAGATATGTTAACATGCCATGATGTCAGTGTTTTAATGGCTGCTATTATCCTCAGTCAAATTAATAACATATTAATGAAGAGTCCTCGAAATTACAGCAAGTTTATTTTGACACATGGTCACTATCAAAGTGGGCAATAACACCACTGTAAGCAACAGCTAGTGAGCAGTCTTCAGTGCGTGGTATATATGTAATACGTATCTCATCAGTGATGACTCACTTAATCACATGCCTTATTGTTTATTTATACGATATACAAAGCTCTTTATAGATGATATGCGTTTAGTGATGACTCATATATTCCACAATGCATTAATAATGCATTTAAAGTTAAGGAATCATGTCTTTAAGTATTAATGTCCATCAAGTGTTAAAGTTGGTGTGGCAGCCATATAGTAAGTGGATTAGTGTCCATGTGTCTCAGACAGGGCGAGGCTGTCTGTCGCCAAGGTAGCGGGTTCACCCTACCTCAAGGTCAGAGTCGGGCGGCGGTGATGGGTTGTTGTTCCTTCTTCCACGGCCACGTGACTTTCCATCCGAGGCTCGGCGCAATCGATCTGAATCTGAATCTTTAATGGGGGTTGATGGACTGTGGATCGTACTGTACTCTCCTGAAAGGAAGGAAAGAAGGAGGAAGGGGAGTATTAAAAGAGCGCACCGAAGACGAGCTTCTATTTGCTTTTAGAAAAGATGTTTAAAGGGACTATTTGTCTTGATGGAGGACAGACAGCATCCTGCAGGAGACATAACTTATAAGACTGCAGGTAACAAGCATGCCATAAATCAGATGCAGAACAAATAATAAAGGCTACTGTGCGCCATACTGATTTAATAAACAAGAGGTAATGGAGTGCATGTCAACTGGAAATAGCTAAAATGTCCTTTATCTAAATTGAATGATGGAAGTATGAAATTATATTTAGTTAAAGCCAGCTGTCTTCAGCGTGAATGATGACAATTTCAAATGCAGTCATAAAATTCTGAGTGGCTTATAATATACAATCTCAGTTGCAAGATGATGCAATAATGTCACATGAAATTATGGAAAATCTTACATCTGATTTCTGTTTTATCTCACCACTAGATGTAGTGGCTCAAACTGTCCTGTTCTTATGTAGTGGAAGTGAACATTTTCTCTGCTATGGAGAGCAAATTCCAAGAGACACACACCTCTTACCAGAATCAAACTGGTGATCTTCAGGTTATACAAGGCAGGTCTAGCTGAGGTTTAATTCCTACCTGCAGGGTTGTCTGTGAGGGCTTGGCTGGTGATGCCAGTGGGTGGTTCCTGGAGGGTGTAGGTAGTGGTGGTTGAGGGCGTGCTGGGGCTGGTGTTGTTACTTGTCATGTAGGGTGAAGTGTAGGGTGAACTGTTATAATACTGAGCATACTGGCCCTGGCCGAAGGCTGGATAACTTGGGTAGTCCTGTGGAGTGAGTAGGGTAAATTGAAAAAGTTGATAACTTTTAATTAGTTGATTAAAGTGATGGCATTTCATTTAGTCAGACACATGTAAGGGAGTAAATTGCAACCAAAAACTGCTTGAATTCTTTCAGGGGAAGAACACTCATGATTTTCATTTCAGGATACAGACGATTACTTAGAACAACTTTTTATTAACCCCTATTGTACTTTTCCCTCTAAGAGCACTGTAGGGGTTTAGTGTTCAGCTTTTTCCTTTAATTTGACACAACTCTGTAGGTCACTTGTGTGTCAGTGTCCCTCAAGGTTTCATTGAGACATCTTCCCAATAGTGATGAAAAGAGACGTTACACACATGATGTCATACACTCCAAACTGGACAGCACTGGAGTTTCTGTTCATGGTTTGTGGAAATGGTGCTGTGGTAATGGAGATGACAGAGTTAAAAGAGACATCATGTTCAAAATTTCTTTGAAGAATTTGTCCTAAGTTCACTGCATCTTGTTTAACATTATCATCTCCATGGCTAGTTCATGACTTTTAGGGAATCCTTTTCTTAAATTCCCTTTTCTTAAGTTTCTGTCCAAAAGCCTGCCCAGTTCCAAGCATGCAAAAGGCTGGACTTATTTCTAAGCTGCTTTCCAGACAATGGCTCATTTGCTTGTCTGCAAATGCAAATGGAGATATCTGATGGCTCAATCGCGTTGTGTTCTTGGGCAAGACACTTCACCCGTTGCCTACTGGTGGTGGTCAGAGGGCCCGGTGGCGCCAGTGTACGGCAGCCTCGCCTCTGTCAGTGCGCCCCAGGGTGGCTGTGGCTACAATGTAGCTTGCCATCACCAGTGTGTGAATGTGTGGATGACTGGATGTGTAAAGCGCTTTTGGGTCATTAGGGACTAGTAAAGCGCTATACAAATACAGGCCATTTACCATTTTATCCTTACTAGGACCAGCGTCATAATACTGCCATCGTGACTTTTACATAAGTATTACCAGGGTGCTCACTCAGACACAAAGTCAACATGTTCAGAGAAGAAGTGCATGTCTGAGCAGGGATACATAAAAAAAAGAGTCAAATGGAATGATATGTTCAATGCGATGTTAGAGGGAAGATTTAGATCAAAACACAGAGGCAGACAGAAAGACAAAAGGTAGCAGAATTGAAGAAAATAACTAGGTGGTTTGGCAGGGTAATCTGAGAAATGCCCTGCACCAGTGTTGCTACTTTACAGTGCAGATTCCAAAAAATAAATGCAAACACATGTTCTGTTCTGTCCTACATCTGGACAACGATCTGTCTTGTTTTTTTCCCCTCCTCCTTTCCTCTGTGGCATAATATACATGTGTTGGAGGAGGTACGGTAGATAAGCCTGTGTACAAAGCTTTTGACATTGTGAATGATTTATGTCTGAATGTGTCATGGGTGAAATGTAGCATATTGAGTACGCATGTTTCATGAAGATTTCCAAGATCAGTTCAAACCTCAAGTATAAAATGATAGCTGCAAATTGATACCAGATTAGAGGAATAAGGAGATAAGGGAGAAATCCGCAGCTACCTGTTGCGTGCTGTTGAAGCCAGTTGAGTTTGTCAGGGAGTTATTTCCTGTGTACAATCCTGATGTTGTTGTGAAAGTCCCACCTATGAGGAGAAAAACATTGGAACTTTAAGTTATGTTACATGAAAAGACAAAATTAAATCTGCAGCAGTGTAAATAAAATGGTGCATTGTTAGGAGGGGGAAAAAAGATTCATCTTGAAACAACTATTTTAGTAGGTGAACAGAGGGAGGCCTCAGGGAGAGCTCCAAACAGTGGCCTTATCTTTCTGCTCTTCCTCCCTTATCTGTGATTGGATCAGGCCTGATGAATGACAGTGCAGAGGTGGGGGGGAAAACCTGCTTCCAAGCCCGCACAATGCGAAGAACACAAGAGACTGTTGTGTGCGAGTTACCGAAGGGTGGCGCGTTGAGTAAAGGGGGTGGAAACGGTGGATGCACTCTGGACGGGACATGAGTAGGAGGTGGGGGGTGGGGGTATAGTGACAGAGATGTATATGAAAAGAGGGTTGAAGTTGGGGTGAGCAGCTCTGGCATGGTGTGCTACTGAAATCCAGCCCTGATGAATATGTATGCTTCTCCTTTCCACTTGTTCAAACTATGGTTCTTCTGGGTAATTAAATCACTCAAAAGGGTCAATAGTATCTAATGCCCTAATATCATACATGCTATGATTTGTAGCATAGGACAGCAGCAGCTGTTGGGACACAACATCTCTCCTCAGTGGCCATCCACCTGTACTGTCATGTCAAGTCAGAGAACAGCAGGAGGGACAGTTTAAAGGGGTCATACACTGGTAGAGAAACCAGATCCTAATTCTTGAGATAACAGTTATTGTGACGATTTAAAGAACTGAATCTGTCTTCATTTGCATATTTCGATCCACAAATTAATATTAATTAATAAATGTTACTTCTAACTGTTAAAAAAAGGAAAAGAAAGAAAGAGAATTTGCCAGATTTTATTGCCCAAGGCTTAACAGCATTAAACTGAACTCAAATATTTATTTAATCACAAACAATGACTGCGAACTGGTCAACTAAGTAAAACTGGTTTATCCATTATAAAGATGTAGTGAGGGGGATTCCCATTTGAGCAAATGAGCAACAATCGTGTTTATAAAGAAGTTTCATTGCAAAATACTCATCGGAAAAGCTGTGAGTAGGGGCCACGATGTGTTGATGTGACTTTTATGTGCAGATTTCTCATCAACTCAAGTGTAATTCATTCTTATCCAAAATAATGCAATTAAGAAATGATTACTTGTGGAGTTTAGTATAAGCAAATTATTCTGCCAACAGTGTAATGCACACATTAAAATAAACAAAACTAAAAATCGAGGGTTTTGGTCAGTTCTGGTCACTCTCTCTCACTCTCAGTGACAGATGATTCAGTTTTAATTAATTAATTCCAAATGAATTGTTAAAAAACATTGAGCCCAAAAAACAGTGGGCTTTGTACCTCATTTCTGTCCATACAAAAGCAGCTTGTTTGTCCACATAGCCGTAGGGGACACAAAAAGGGCGCCGCCATATTCTTTAAACAATTTCTTTACCTATAACCGTAGTCATCCTACCAAGGCCAAGAAAGTATCCCACAGCTTCAGTGAAAACGAGGCAGGAGATAGATTTACTGTTCCTAAATGAGGACGTAATTACACCTTTGTTGTCAGACACAAACAGAGGGAGTTCCTTTCATCCTATGGTCATTGGCCCCATCAGGAGGGCCCTCCCACACCGTGACAAACATGAAGCAGCTTTCAGAAAGGGGGGAATGATTAGGGAAGTTTTTCTGTGTGAGTGGAGGGGAGTGTGTGTGTGTTTTGTGTGTGTGTCTTTTTTTGGGTGCGGGGGTGATATGGCAGTGCATCCAAAGCAGCATGAAGACATTGAGTTTTGACTTGTCAGTTAGCTACACTTGCAGCACAGTGGCTAAAAGATAAAAAGAAATACCTTTAAATTACCAGAATTTAATAATTATTTGTGCAGCATGTGCAGTTTTTACCTCCAGCATGTTTTACATCCCGGTAATTATCAGCGTTGCTCTTTCTTTTCTTGTTTAATATTTTAAGGGGAAGGAGATACGTAAAACTTTCCTGTGTTCGCTGAAGAAAGTTCAAAATACTGCGAAGGTTCAATTGAACAATAAGACAAAAACAAGGTGCAAAGGCCGCAAAGAACAACAAATTAGCCTAATGCACAGTTCAAACAGTCATAAAAGCTCTCGCTGGCAGGTTTGAGGGTTGCTCTGTGGAGAACAAGGAGCCACATAAAAGCTGAGGGGACCCCCGCTAGCCCGGTGAGAATGAGCCCATGCTGTTTGGAGTGGTGGTGCTGGTTATAGCAGGGAGAGAAAGAAAGGGCCTTGTGGTTCCCCGGGGGGCATGTTTTCTCTCCCTCCCCCTGTCCTGCTCCAGTTAGTTCACTCACTCAGGACCAGACATCATCCCTCCCTCCTCTCCTCCTTCCCTCCTGCCTTCTGGCTCCACAATTGGAAGTCCATTTGCTTTGCTTGATCAGTCCCTTGCCATGGGCTATGTCTATCATCAGTGCACAATATTTGTAGCAGAAGTTTGTATGCCCCACTTGGGAATAGCCTATCAAGTCCAGATGGGGCTCTCCTTTTAAAAGGCAACCAAGGCTTCAGCTTCTTCAGCTCGCACTACCATTGGGACAGAATGCTGGAACCCAATTATTCACCTAATTAGCATCTGCTCAGCACCACCATAAAAACAATGCCTCTGTCTGTTTACGCTCCTCTAATATTTTTTGCCATTTTCGGTACTCCCTGAAATGCCCTACAAAAAAGTGCCCCAAGTGTCCACTTTATGATTTGGTACCTTGACTTTAGCAACCACACAAAGCTCGATCGCATCAGAGATGAAAGCAAAGAGCAAAAAACATTAATCTAATCGTCCTCTGCCTTGACAGCTGGCCACAGGCTGGTGGCAGCGACACTGAAAGAAAGGGGAGTATCAGATGTGGAAAAGGAGTCTTTGGTTGGGACACCCAGGCCTGAGGCACATTGCCCAGGCAGATCAATAGGCCGGAGAGAGTAATGATGATGGTGTGGCGGAGGGCCAGAGCCACAGTTAGAGAACCCAGGGCCAGAATAGTGGTCAATCTGTCATCTTACATGGCTGTCAATTACTAATGCACTTAACGCTAACATGGGGGAAAAGATAGGCAGAGATAGCTGAAGAGAGTGAGGGAGAGACTGAGATAGACGGAGGTTAAAAGAAAGACAGAGTAAGAGCATAATACTTAGAAGATGAATGGGAACATAATACTGTCATCATGAGTTAAACCACTAAGGGCAGGATAGCAGCTTGTGCACTCTGCCGCACATGCTCTGACTTTTGTTCCTGTCGTTCTCTTTCTGCCTCTCCTTTTTTCAGGTGTGAAGTGTGCTCCAAAATCTCTGAATGTGGCCAACTGTATTTGGTTAAGAGGCGTGGAAGAGAGGCTTCCCCTGCCACATCTGCTGCTGAGCTGGTGTTATTTATTGTGGGATGTTCTGGGGGCTTTTCAGCAACATGTGGAGATATTTCAACTGTCACACTTTAGATATTACAGGAGAGAATACAAAGACTGCAATAGCAGCTAGCTTGCTCAGTGCAGAGGCTTTCTGAACCAGAGAGAAGCAGAAAGAGTGTAACAGATACAGTCCACTGGGCATTAGGCCCGATCTACATTTAAACTGCATGGCTGGAGAGAAAGAGCACAAAAAGGGGGAGTGTAGGGTGCACAACTCATCTTAATCGGTTTCAAGGGCATAAATCTCTGTGTTCTCAGTTCTTAAACAAATGAAAATATGATCACAGGGAGAGAAAAAACAAAGGCTGGGGAGCGACATGGCTGCTGCCTCCTAAGTGCTTGCCATTTTTCCATCTGTGTTGATACTTTTAAGAGAGGAGAGGAAAGGAAGGCAGCCGTTGTGGCTGCACAAAACACCGCTGGGTTGCAACCACTATCAAGGGTGAGGGCGAGGGCTGTGCTGTGAATAAGTCTTCTAATGTAAAAAAAAAAAAAAGTAAAATAAACCTTATTTGAAAGGGCTGAATATAAAGACAGGATTTTGTGCATTACATCCAAAAAGAGACCCACTACAGAAATAGCAAAAAAAAAAAAGAAGTTTGCCATCTATTTCATATGCTGTTGGGTTTAAGTAAAATGTATTTCATCTTGTGGTGTGTTTTCTAACGCACAAATTCAAACTTTGGAAAAAATTGGGAGAAAAAGCAAAGAATTCACAATGATGTCCTCACCCTGCATCTGGTAGCTGTAGGGGGCCTGTCCTGTCTGTGGTGTTGTGAAGCCAGAGCTGTAGCTTAGGAAGCCTGTCTGTCCCGGGGATTGGGACTGACTCAACCCCCCCTCCGTCTTTATGCCTGCCCACAATGGACCTAAATCAGTTAGTGACACCAGATCGGTTTGATGCACAGACAACAGTCAACACAGTTTTAAATTACACTGGACAGCAAAGGGACACCACCTCTGTCTGTTAGCATAACACACTAATCACAGTGGATGACTGGTGATTATCTGTTACTGATTTTCATCATTTGTTGTTTGGAAATTTTATCTTGCGCTGAGTTCCATCACTCTGCACAACAGCACACTACTTTGCTCGAAAACCAAAACGCATGTTTGGATTAGGCTTGTTTTATTTTATGATTTTATTAATAACTGTTATTATCATTTAGCAAAGGTCACATGAAAAGATGCACAAGTAACAAAACATTCTGCCCGTGTTTGTGAGCTACCCTGACCACTGTTTTGGCTGAGTCAGTCACAATGTAGTCTCTATGCGACGGCAGATTGCAGGACTTTATTCAAATAAACAGTGTAAATTCCTCCACATATTGGAGAGTCTTGTGGGGTCAAAACACTCCAAAGACTTAGGACAAATAAAGTCTACAGTAAGCGATGTACTCTATGCTTCTCTTGCGATGCCAGAGGAAACCAGTTCTTGTTTTCAGATTTATATCAGTAATCTTTCTGATCTATCTGAACAGCTTCATAAGCAAATTTTCTTCTACTGCACTGCAAGAGAATATGCAGGCACTAAACAACAACTCAGCATCTCTGTTGGTTTTGGTGTACAGGAGGAATTCTGGGAACATGAGCAAGGTACTTTTCCTAAACTTCATGAAGAAAAAAAAATTAGTTGTGCATTTTCAAGACTTTGGGTTAATACAATTTCAAGAACTCTGACATTATTAACAGACTCTCTCCAGCAAGAGGAGGCAATCATTTGTGTTAATCTTACCATAAGCTGGTATGCCATAGGGCTGGCCAGGCTGGGGGTAGCTAGCATAAGCTGCGGCCTGCTGCATTCCTGTGGTGTACTGCGCCTGTCCATACGCAGCCATATTTTGGGATGAAGGGGTAGGAAGAATATGCGGATATGTTCTGCTATTTGAGAAAAGAAACAAGAAACTAGAGTGAGAAAAGGAAGGCAGGAAAAGTGAGGCCCGTGTTTTACCCCCAAAACCATAACACAAACTTTGCTAACTGAGAAATTCCTTGTGATTGAGCTACTTCGTTCTAAACAGCCAGCCAAGCTGTAAGATAGACAGCATAGCAAAGCTCATATACATAGTGAAAGAACAATAAATGGCAAAGGAAATTTTTGCAAGATAATAATTACAACAGATTTCAGAGTGCGCTGGCTACAGACACCCATGCAAACAAAGCCAGTCAGAAAACCCCCATCTAGCAGAAGGATCTAATTAAAGAACGAAATGAAGTTGGATGCTGCTTATTTTTTTACAGAAAAATAAAAGAAACCTTACTTGGAAGGGTAAATCTGTGGAGAGAACTGGTGCGTTTGTCTTGGGCTGAAGTCACTGGTTCCAATAGCTGAGGAGAGTTAAAAAGAAAAGAGGCAAGCACATATTTAAACATTAAGAAATAAGGTAAATATTATCTTTTGCCAACAGAACTTCTGGATTCCAAGGAAACAGTAATTACATTGCATTACTCTATTTATTTTGGTAACCTTATTTAAGGTTGAAAACCGGAGAGTTATAATGAAGCAAAATAATCAGGTAAAAACATCAGGTCCTCCTGCTGACCCACGTATCTCTGAGATACTTCTGAGCCGCTATGACAAACACTGGTGTAAGCACACACACACGATGGCCTGAATCAGTCTCGGCTTGTGGCTTAAGATGCTTTGGGTCTTTCTAGCCACAGCCATATCTGAAGTGACGTCACTGATTGGAGCTAATGAGTGCTACTCGTTTCATCACTGATGAGTATATGCTTCACCGGTGCTCTTAAGGTTGAAATACAAGCAACTTTACAAGATTTTTTTATTTTGAGTGCAGAAAAAATTATTTAACTCTAGATTGCCTTTGTCAGTCATGCTGTATGAGGCTCTGGCTCTCTGTGCAATAATCAGGGGACACTCAAACTCACTCCACCCATCTTCAATTTTGTACATATTTGTACAATTCCCCGCCTTCATCAGAATAACTATAATATGCATTCACTTGTAACATTAGTTCTAAAATTACTACACTAATTATAGTTGTGGGGTATGTAAAATTGTGCAATATCAGCTGTCTCACTCCATTTTCCTATATAGTGTTAGAGGGTTTCTCCCAAAGCCGCCTCACAGATCACCCCTTCTTCAGTCAAACTGTGCAGGTGAGAGTAGGTGATAGGTAGATAGGTGCAAAGTTGAGAAATAAACTGAGACAGAAACATTTTTTAAGCATCAGACTGCTATTCATGGTAAATCACAGAGATGCTGATTTTTAAATATGCCTTTTGATCAACACAAAGCCCTACTTTAGATAAGACAGGCAACTTTAACACAAAGCTGCTAGCAAGCTCAGATTAAACTGAGAATTAAACTAGCTAGTGCGGTTTTAAGTCAAACAACTCAAAATGTACTTTGCATTCTGACACATTCACAGCACAGGGTTCATTTTTCCAGCTTGTCAAATAACAACAGTCACAAAAGTAGTTTAATATCTATAATTTGATTATTTGTAGAAAATCCTCCCGGTTACTGTTGCTGATGCGTGTGTGCATGTGCACCCATGTCAACCCACAGAGCACGTGTACGTTAACAAAAAATATAAATTTACTTATAGGACTCTGGTAAATAATTCTGAATAGAAAGAAAATCTTTAAAAAGTCAAAGTGGAAGAGCTACCTTGAATGGTGTTTTGCAAATTTAAACTTTAAATGTTAAAAAAACGCAAACAATATTAGTCATATTGAATGAAATCAAAATAAGCTAATAAAATGCAAGAGATAGCTGTATAAATTAAAATCTGTTAAGCTTGACAAAATTATTCAGTTAGTTTAAAACCAGAATAATTCGGGGAAGCAACAATCTCAGTCTCGGCATTTAACTGTACCGGAGACGCAGTTTTAAAACATCTGTCTAATCGGTCGTGACATGTAAAATAAGGGATTTGGTTGCGGGGGGGGGGGGGCGCTAACTGTATGTAACTGTAAGCCCAAACCCCTCACACACGTTATTAATATTGAACACTTTTCCCACATCAGTAGCACCTGCCACTGGACAAAACTTGCTCTTCTGAAGAGCGCTTTGGGTTTCCCCCACGGAGGATATGGGGTATAAGATTACTAAATTTCATTAATACTGTCAGAGACAAAAGTCATGCTGTGATTTATGTCCTCCGAGCATATAGTATCAAGCATTTAGTTAAACGGCTTAGGAAATAAAGGCAAATTAGCAGCAGGTTAATACCATGTACAGCTGCACGTAGTGCTATTAACAAATGTTTACAGCAAAGATTTACTGCAGATGGTGGAAAAAGAAACCCCCCAAATTTTAAATAGTTATAATTCCTATGATAGTTCCAACAATGCTTATCATACTCTGCGGCCTTTGTTTTATTTAACAATGTGTTTATGTTAGAGTGTGTGTGTGTGTGTGTGTGTGAGTGAGATATTTCCTTGCTGAAAGGAAGGTGTGAAAAGCCTAGGCCGATAGGCCGATTGGGTAACAGCCCGTGGAGATCGAGGGCCACTGGGATAGCGCGTCACTCCACTGGACAGACAAGCTCAGTGCATTACAGGTCATAATTCAGTCCTCACTGACATGGGAACCAGTGGAGTCAGGACACACACACAGGTGCAAGCAAGCACAGCATATATATATGCTGACAGTTGAGGTAGATCCCCTTGTTCTTAAACACACTATCACACAAAAACACACATTGTAATGTAGTTTTAGCTGGAGGGACATTTCCCGGGTACCGGCTTATCAGTCAGTCATCTCTATGCTCATCTGCTGTGTGTATGAGAGAGAGGCAGTCGGACACACATTCACACACATTCACACACACACACACACCAAAACGTCTCACCTGATCCTGAGAAGCTATCTAGAGAGGTGTCTGCTACTGAGGTGGCGATTTCGGTGCTGCTCATTGGTTCTGTTTTAACTGCAAACAAAGAAGACACATTCTCAGCAAGAGCACCACATCAATGTCAGGAAAAAAGGAAAATCTTGTCTCACTACATTAGGCTTCCACATTTTCACAAACAAAAAATACTTTTTTGGAAAAAAATAACATTTAATAAGTGTATTGCATGTAAAATAAGGTCAGCTAATTTAAATGCACAATACATTTGCAGTAGTCTTAAGTACATGTATTACTGAATTGTCTAATTATTTTTGGTAGCTAGATTTTCTTTTGATCTCTTGTTATTTATCTTTCAGAGTGACAAAATAGAAAAGATCAAAACCGCAATAGGAAAGTTTTTATCTACTTAAAAAAGAACCATGAATTAAACTTTCATATGAGAGTGGATTCTAGTAAATGTAAAATACTAAAGCTTTCTATTATTATTTTAAAGAAAATAACCTCCTGACATATCAGTACTTAGATGTGGGATGAATGAAAATAAGTGCAGTAGATGTGCGTTAAAGTCGCTGATAAAAAGCGATACGCAAGTACGACTGAAATGTCAAGGAAATATATGGTGTATAAAATCTTTTTAAGAGGGTGGGGAACGCTGTTTGACCTTGATGCTATTATACAGCTCAGCAATAGATTTGCAAAGACAATTTCACAGCTATCTGACAGCTCAGGATTCTTTGAAATCTATCCATTTCACTTCAGGCGGGCTGAAGGATTGTTTTCTTCCTTTTTTGGAAAAACAGATTGACAATGTGGGCAAAGGAGTCATGCTCAGTGGAATCCCTCATGGTTGAAGAAGCCATTTGCTGTCATGTTTTACATGTTTCCACTATGCTTGCTCAGTGCAGGAACATATGCTGACAAAGGGTAGTTCTTTTCAACAGCACACTGATGAAAAATAGTGGTAAATGCATGCATAAACTAGCATTCAGGTCACAGAGCACACAATAACCACTGTATTCAGGAAATCAGCATGGAACAACCAAATTAAAAAATTAAGAATTATAATGCTTATAATGCTTATATGCAAGTTCACAGTACGACCAATCACTAACAATGAACTCAAGTCAAGTCTGTGTCAAACCATGCTTGAAACAGAATGCCACAAAAAATAACAACAAGTACCAGAGTTTCTGAATGAAAGGCACAATAGTTGAGGCGATTTTATAATGTTGCAGCTGGTAAATAGTAATATAATTTTAAGGGGAGATTTTAAAGAATACAAATTTCTTCATGAGTCAAGTAGATGGTTCAAAATTACAATGCGTGCTTTCAGTTGAGTTGAAACAAACAAAAAACACAAAACACCAAGTATTGTCCTTTCATTGGCACCAACAGTAGACAAACCTGCAGCGGACTGTGAGTTTGAACCTAACAACCAGTCTGCAGTGGTAAGCATTGTGATGTTATCACCTATGGGAAAGACAGAATGGCAAAGGAACACATGACAGTCTACATCATGACTACAGGTCCTGTGTGTCATGAACAAACAAACAAAAATAATAAATTAAAAAAATACTTCTAAAGCTTATCTGACAATGTGGTTCTTTTAATAAATTGATGTTTTATGATTTGGGGACGACTGCTTCACTAAACAAAGGCTCAGATTTGAAGCACAGGTGAATCGCCTGAGTGACTATAACAATGTAGAGTAGAAACCAAATGCAAAGTGCCATCATTTCCATTTGTGGGCTTTGAATAATTACATGGGTGCTTAAATAAACAGCTAATAGTCACGAGAAAACGACCAACAGAGGTACTGAACTGTGTTAAGGCTGAGAACCAGCAAATGTCAAATGAATCCACGCCCCATTTTAGTATCTTGTTAATACTATATTACAGCAAAAGTGTTGATAATATATCCTAAAAAACTTCTAAATATCAGTTCAACACTCACGCTGGCTTTATTGCTGTAAAGCATCGATACTGTGATAAAATCCTTTTAGGTTTACTGTCACAATTTTCAGTTATTTTAGGAACTTTAGCAAGCATTAAAAGAGAGAAAGGTAAATGTACGCACAACAGCACTGCACACATACCTTCAGTGCCATTGGGTGTCATGGAATTGTTACCGATGTGTGAGTTGTCAAGGTTGGGACCATTAGGAGATTCACTGCTTCCACTTACTCGGCTGTGCGGACTGGCTAGATCCTGCATTTCCATAGACCTGACGACACACACACACACACACACACACGCAGGCACACATCAAATCAAATTAGATAGTCTGGTTTCAGGGAAGGCGCAGAGCTCTCATGCAGAATTCTGTGTACACCCTCGTGCACGGTATAAAATGGTGAACATGAGAGAGTAAAAAGCACAGTGTATTCCACTGCACTTACAGTAGAAAAATACACAATTTAATGCAAGTTTACTAATTTCTATCTTGCATGTGATATTTTTCTACTTTACTACTTTAAATAAAGCAATTTTTAGGCTGTGCTAAATGCCCAGAAAAAAAAAATTATCAGATTAAAATGAAGGAAGTACACAAGACAAAATGTTACACACACAAAAAAAAAAAAACTGTGTGGAACAGAGTGATAAAATGACTGTTAAGCATTTTGACAGCACAGTTTGAGATTTCTCACTGGCAGTCACAATTTAACGTAATGTGAACGCAAAATGTTTACTCTTAATTTAGTCTGATGCTTCTTGAAACAAAAATGGCCTTAAGTATATATCGTTTTGTGCGATAATGAAGACTGTTAACAGATGCTTGCTGGTTGGAAGCAACGCACAGCATGCCTGTTAAAAACGCAGCACTCTGCTTGATTATAAGAGTCTATGCCTCAGTGATGGGCAGATGAGAAGCTCATGAGGCATGTGTTTGCTCTGGCAAGCTCCTTAATTGTTTCTGTGTTTATACAAAAGACCACGGCACTGAAAACCTTATTCTCTCTTCTCATTTGTGCGCTCAAAGGATCTGATTGAGCACAGACAATGGAGCTAAAAGAAGGCACGAGTGATTTGAAAAAGTATGGCCACAAACTCTACACCCCATTTGTTTCTGCCGCTGCTCCCATTGCAACAGTGAGTTAATGAAATTAGGATAAAATGTTTTGTACATTGTACTGTCATTTTTAATTATATTGCAGGGTTTGGGGTATCTCTGCTATCGACAAACATCGGCCTTTACAAAAGGCCACAAAGATAAATGCTCAAGCAACTCTGAGTAGTCTGAGTGATATCAGATGCCACCAAGAAACAGAATTATGAGATAAAAACATTAAATTATGATATGCATTCACTGGGTTTAAAATAACATTGCAATGATATTATGTTGTAATACTTTCCAGTAGATTTTGGCAGATGTAGTCATTTCTTGGGGTTTAAATCCAAATCAATTATTTATGGGAAATATATATATACATTTAGGCAAAACAGTACACACCAAAAAGGTAATTATAATTAACAAAAAACAGCAACACAAAAGTCCAAGTCAGTCTTCTTCACGCGTGCTCCAGTAATGGAAGCTGCATTGCCTTTTTCCCAAAGGTATATTAATTTACTCCTCCCCTAAAAATATCACACCCGCTAAGCATACTCTTAAGGATGATCCAGAATAAACTGACCCTATTTCTTGCACACACGGCTTAATCCTGTTTTCTTTTCCTTTTGCCAAACTTTTTTGTCATTAACTGACGGCTAAAAAGCCTCCCATCTTTAATCAGTCAAGCCGAGAAATGCCGACAGTTCTTTAGCAGAATTTCTAAAGCAATCTCTGATGCCACACAGAGAGCTACATGTCTCTGATGCTCCTGGCACTGGCACAACTGTGCTCTTACCTGGACCTAGATGGCTTTGAGTCCTCTCAAACCACACTCCCTTTCTTTATTCTGCCTCCACCTGCCCCAGCAGAAACAATGTCACTCCTTGTTATTGCAGCTCGATGTCACAGTCCGGAGCCATCCATGACACAAAAAGGCTTGTCTGAGAAAACATTATTGTTATTCTGGAGCAGAATGGGAAGAGAGGGCTAGCTGGGGAACAGAGGCTCACATTGTCTCGCTCTGAGCCGCAGCCCCGCTCCACTGTTGTTTCCTCCTCCAGGTCCTCCCTCCTCCCTGAGCAAGGGGAGCATGGCCAAATGACGGAAAGGTGATTCATCATTGGTCTACGACAGCTGCAAACTGGATTAGCCCTCCCCCAATCAACATGCAAAGCGGCTTAGCCAAGGTAAGCAGGAAGGGGTGGGGTGGAGGGGGGTGATGGGGTGTGGGGAAGGGGGTGAGGGAGTGTAGGTAGGCAAAGGGGTGAGGGGTTGTGGATAGAAGGGGGCTGAGGGCCAGTAAAGGGTGGGAGAGCCTGCCTACTTTCCTGCTTGCTGCTGCTGGAAGGAAGATGGGACTTGTTGAGCAGTGGCAAGTCAAGCGTGACACCCCTAGCATCTTCAGCAGATCTTTCATCTGCAATTGACACTATCTGAAATTTATCAGCACTCCTCCTCTAGGCATACTGACAGGTCCTAATGACCATCAGGGCTGTCTTCCCTAGGCCTGCCTGTGCCTGGGGCACAATAGAAAAATGCACAACTTCACAGCCGACTCACAATGGCCATGAAAAAAAGAACGGGAGAAATACACACACACTTTCTTTGCGGTAACACAAAGGTTCATGCTTATGTCTTTTTTTTTTTTAGCACACAAAGACACATAACTCATTTCTGTATGTCTGCAAGTGTACACACACACACACACACACACACACACGCTCATGCACAGGGCACTACAGAGGCCCCCAGATGAGTGGCGTACACACACACACACACACACACACACACACACACACACACACACACACACACACACACACACACACACACAGAGCACTTTAGAGGCCCTCAGATCAGTGGTGCATCTCAGACAATGAAAGAGACTGGAAAGGAGAACATGGAGAGCATATGGAGCCACATATGTTTCCTATGACGCTACGAATGCCTCTATTACTCTCCTTTAGCTGACAGTTACATTTTGCTGTCCACTCCCACTCTGCTTGTCTCTCTGCAAACATCAAGCAGAGCCATATACTTGCATGGCTATAACACTATATTAGACCTGACTCCAGCCCACCATGGGAATACAGGGTCTAAAAAAGGTCAAAGGTATTCATATGGTCAGGTAAAAAAAAAAAAAAAAGAGAGAGAGAGATGGAGCGAAAGATGTATAAAGTCTTTTTTCAAAAATCCTGCCATGATTTTTTAATGGCTGACTGTTTACATGAGCCAGGGTAACCTGAGCTCCATGGTCTAAGGTTTTTTTTCTTTTTTTTCCCAACAGGCTTTGCTCTTCACACCGAGGCAAAGCCTTCATGAACACCATTCCAGCTTTACAATTTGCCTTCTCTCCCACTGCTTACGATACAGCCATCTTAGCAAAAATAACCGGTATATTTCATTCTCACACCTCACTTTTACTTTCACAAAGCACAGACAACAGCATTTCTTCCTCCAATAATTTCTTAATACTGAAATACACAAAAAGGATGAAAAAAATTACAACATGAGTAAAATCTATATTTATAGAACAGAAAGAAGAGGCAAAAGCAATGGAGACGAAAGAGAAACACATTTTGCCACAGAACATTAAGAGAGATCACAGAGTTGGGGGAAGCTGTGAAGCGAGAGTGTTGTGGTGGGCTGATGTGGTATGGTGTGTGTGGTGGCTGGCTTCTCTCTTCAACAGTTCATGCCAATAAAGCCATTACCATAGTGGTGTGTCAGCCTTTGCCAGCAGGTGAAACCAGCCAGGTGAAGGGGGTGAGGGAGAGCAGGGAAGATGGGAGAGGTGAAGGGAGGGGGCTTGGATTTAAAAGCAAAAACATGCCTTTCTTCATCACCGCTAAACATTTAGTTTTTTCTTTAAAAAAGGTCTGCATTTAGCATCTTTGATGTGCTTCTTTACTTCAACCTGAACTGCCAGGTCTTTGAAGCTAACAAGAACAAAGCCTGACTAGATGAAGCGTTGGAAGTGTCATCAAAAGAAAGAAAAAAAAAGAAGTGCCACAACATGCTTCATTCAGAGCCGTTAGCAGGCTTCTTTTTTTTTTTTTACTACGCTTTACTTATTTCAAGACCTGCATTTCCAAAGATAAATATAGCTACAGCCAAGCTTTTAGCTAGATCATCTGAGCATGCAGGGTGCCTGACCAAGCACACACTGTTTCTTCTTCTTTGCTGCATATACCTGTTATTATACAAGCAAGGGTTGCTTATTTTCATATACGCACTGACATAAAAATTGTGATTTGTTTAGTATTTTAAGATGTTAATGCAAATTTAAAAAATGCACAAGACAAGTAAAAAGTGGCATTTTTCAGTCAATAGCCCCTTTGTCATTTCTAATACATATTTATCTTATAATCTGCACAAAGTCTTTTGTATTTTACAGAGTATATAAGCCATGTGTTGTGTGTTACAACTTTTGCAAAACAATGCTTTAATCAAAATCTAACTTTAAAACAACTAATCCCCACTTAAGCTGGTCAGCTGAATCCACATGGTGGCCCAGGAAAAATAAATCCACTCGCAAAGAATGTAGATGTGGACAACAATTGGACACAGATGTGAGTGGAATTAGGCACAGTTTACAAAATGCTACACTTCACTTGTGTCTCCATACGAGGCCAAAAAAAAAAAGCCGGCTGCCAACAAATGCAACATTAAATACACTGGTGCTTTTTCACCCTGTCAGTGTTATTAATTTTACATAAGCACTGCACATTTCTGATAAAATGAAGTGACAAGTGAAGTTCAATACTGTTGTATTTTTAATATCCTTTTTTTGTTTACAAGAAAAACTATTTCTGTTGTTTTATTTATTACGACTTCATCATGGCCCATATATCTTATTAAAAAACAAATCTAAAGATTATTATTATTATTACTTAAAATATAATAAATTACTTTGTTTTTTTTTAATGCATACATATAATGGAGGAGTATTCTTTATATTTTAGCAATGTGTGCGACGTGCAGTGACAATTGAAAGCGCATGGTGCTTGACATGCAATTTTAAATTTTGTACTTGTCTACAATTAAAAGCACAATTATTAACAGATGTGCTGTTTGTTGATGTGCAATTTGTCGCTCTCATTTGGTTCAATATGACATTGTGCTCCAGCAATTCGCTCAATGGCTACATTAAATCTGTTAATACTGTGCTCTTCAACCCTCAAAATTATTTCCAGAAGGCCACTTTGCCTTTGAGGGGCCATCAAACAAGATTTAAGGTGGACATTTTATCACAACCTGCCTACCACCGTGACCGCTGCAGAATGAGAGAGGCTTTACGAGAAAAAGGTGAAAGAAAGTCCAGGGACAAATCGGAATGATTATGAAGCTTTAATACTCGTCGTTTTAATTTTCTCAATCCTGAAAAAGCAATTTGTTATACTGAGAAAAATTAGTACTTGCACAGAATAGGAAACAATACACATTTTAAATAGACTTCAAATTGACAACGCCAAAGGTTGCAAAGTAGTTTTAGCAATATCTTTTTTATAAAAACAAAAACATAAATAAATTAAATTAATTCTGTGCAATGCAGTTGAAATGAAATACATTTTCTCAGCACCTTGCTTTTTTATTCTGACTCGGCATAAACATATTGCCCTTTACACACAAAAGGCACGAAAGTGGGTATTAGTGGTTGAGGACCTGCAATAGCAATCATCAGGAAAGCTTAGAAAAGGCTCGGAGCACCCATTTCCTGCTCTTTCAACCACATATTCCAGATCTAAACAGGGGTGTGTTAACAAAACAACACCCCACAGTATTTAGTAAACAACCCCTTTCCACTAAATGCCCAGCATGGGCTACTTAATAGGTGCTTTCCTATTACCTTCTTCCTTCTCTCGAGCTCTCTTCCACCCCTCCATCTTCCTCCCTAACAGTTGAGTGAGGCTCGATCAATTAGCAGTCTGTGTCTTTCACCATTTTCAATCTCCTCTCTGAGAGAAGAGGATGAGAGCTTGGCCGGCTAGACACATCCATACGGAAGGCATCAGTCCTTGGGCAAACAATGCCACCATCACCGCCGACCACTCCTGCTTATAAACACTGCTTCTACACATGCATGAAGCACTGCAGCCAGGCAGAGAGACCCTGATCTCTCTCTGTGTAAAGCAAATACACAGTGTAAACAGCCCCAAATCAGCCTGCTCATCATCTGTTAATTGGATAAATACGGTTATTGTGTGAATGAATGGCTGCAGCAGGCAGTCAAACACACTGTCATGTTTGTCTACATAGAGCGGAGGCTCACTAGGCGATCCTAACCTCTCTATTTCCTCTCTTTCATCAGCACACACCTTTTCTAAACTCCAAAAAAGGGCAGGCGTTTGAAAATGGCAAGAATTAGAGGATGAAAAAGAAAAAAATTTCAGAAAGATGAAATGCGCTTCACACGGACACACACACACACACACACCATACAATAATTCCTCGACTTGAGATGTAAGCCTGTGATCATACGCAGAACATTAAACCAGAACATCCTTCAATTAGAGAGGCTAGTGATTACAGTGGGTGAGTCATCTTCGCTACACGTGAAACACTGGCGAGCAGAGACGCAGCACGGCCGAGAAGCGGGGTCTGTTGTCGTGTTTAGAGGCTGTGAGCCTCTCAGGTCTTGCAACATTCCTCGCTTCAGCAGATGGCATTAGATGTCAACTGCTTTGACTGTGCTCATTTTGTTTGTTCCGCCAGTAACAAAAAAAAAAAGGAACAACGACAGTCCAGCATCTTTCCCACACTTCAACAAAATGTAGTGTGTTAAGGAAGAAAAAAAAAAGAGGCTCCCATATTTCAAATGTGAATTTTGATGTATTTACGGTCTTTGTATTATTTTGAATGCCACTAAAGTCATTGGGCTTTCTAAAAAAAATTCAAATATATTTTTACTCGAAGGTCAAAAAATTAACTTCGATTTTTTTAATGACTATAAAAAAATTATATCTGTTTTACACTGGTAATTTACATCAATAAATTATTATTTTTGTAGACATATTTGACTGGAAACTTGTAAAACTCAGCCGGACTGTATGTAGTATAAAAACAGAGTTTAGTGTATGATTTTGTGTAATTTTTTAATTTTATATTAGCTGGATTTACTAACGTAAAATATAATTAAATACTTTTGCTATCTATCTTTATCATTAATAAACTGCAGCTACCGCGTGAAATTTAAAGCCTTACTTTTGAGTTTGTTTACCATTATTTTTGTAAGATGCACTCAAGTATTACATTTCTTAAATTGCAAAATTAAGGGTTGTCATAGGTGCTGTTTTAAAAGATAATGTCAGTCATAATTGTCACTCTTTCTGCTGACATTAATGCTTTAATTGAGTATTATATGCTTGCTTAAACACTGACAGAAATGTATGAAATAAGACAAACTTTCACACACACTATAAGACTCAAGAAATACTGATCATGTCAAGACAGTTAGTAAACCAGAATGTCAAATAATTATCGCACAGAAATTAAAGTCATACTCACTAGAATTATGGTTGAATCACTGTGTGTTTATCCCTTCTTTATCTTCCTTAAAAAAAAATCTTCTTGAGAAAGATCGTTCAGTCCAGCAGAGCGGGTGGCAAACTTTCTAAAACACGTCTCAGCTGTCCGTAGAACCTGTAGCACAATAAATGTAAACTACAAAACTACTTTTTTCTTTTTCATTTTAGGTGTTGGAACCCATTGAGCCCCACGCGGTATCTCAGGAGACTCAGTCCCATTGAGAAAGAGAGTTGTCCGATTACTGCTTCAGGCAGTGACTAGTGAGTGTCTGAGGAAGAGGGAAAAAAAGAGAGAGAGTGAGCGAGAGCAAGGGAGAGGGAGGGAGGGAGGAAAAAAGGCAGTGAATGAGGGAAGGAGAGGGAGGCTGCTGCCGTTTGAAAAAGCAGAAAAGTTGCTCGGTGCTCTCACAGGAAGACTTTGGGTCTGGAGGAGGCACGGGGGAGTTGTGCCTCACACCAGCTTCCCATATGTCATTAACTCAAAGCTTTAAGCAATAGAGTCCTCTCCAGATTGTATCAGTGGAGACTAAGACAATGAAAAGGCTGATCTCCCCACTGCCCTGTCTGTCCACTGCTCTGCTCACAACCCTCAGGGCTCACACTTTTCTTCTCCCCCCTTTCTCTGTTGTTTTTGTTATGCTCTTTTTTTTCCACCACAAACCACATTTTTTTCTTTCTCCTGTGAGCCTTGGGTCATTGCTGGATTTCTTTCTGTCACAGAAGGACTTCAGAGAGTAAACAAGGGGCTAGGTCATTAGCTAAGGTGATGGGAAGCCAGAGGTTTTAAAAGCGGCCAAGAAACTCGGCTCTGTTCATCTCCACAGCACTCTAGTGGAAGTCCTCCGTCAACCCATACACACGGCATCTGTGTGCAAGGTAATGACTGCCTTCTGTCTGCTCCAGGTTATTATTTCAACTGCGCAAAGCAGCAACACAAGGCCACGCTGCTACTGATGAGCTTGAACTGGTGATTTATTCAGGCTGGTGATGAGGCGTGTACAGATTTTGCTTCAATGTGTCATGACATTTTTTTTTTTTCAAGAATATCAAGTCTGTGTAAATAATGGCTGAGATATCAATGAACCGTTTAAAATATGTTTAATTTCCACAAAATAAAGCTGTGGGTTAAATACCAACTGTAGTACTGACAAATGATTACCAAGAAAGAGGAAACCATACATTTACTATGGTAAAGAGGTGGTGAGAGAAAAAGAACACCCACTGCCAGAAGAATAGCGTGCTGTGTTAGTGGCTGGGTTTTTTGTGTGCTACTTGAAGATCTTGTTAACTCCCAGTCAGTTGGTGATGATAAGAAATTAAATAATGTCACACATGTCACCGAAAGAGCACGTTCAAATCTATATGATTATGATAGTATTTATTTAATATTAATGAAAATGAGTTAATCAGTTTGCACCTGATCAGCTGTAGTGTTCAAGGCCCATACTGAAAGCAGGTCGCCACCAACCGGCCTCTGTGTAGCAGTAGTCAACGAGGAGCTGACAGAAATAGATCCGGGCTGCACTACTCCTGATTTAAACACAGTGCAGTAATAATGTGGACGTGCCTGAAATGCAAGCGCTGCCTGCCTTTCCAAACCCTCAGCCCACAGGTAAATCCACAGGATCACATTGCAATATCAGATCACGAAATATATTGCACATTGAACAGATTCTTAATAGCTAAATTGACTAATAGATGCTTGGGGGCTCTCAAGTAACTAGTTCTAATAGCAGACGGGTACACATGCCAATTAAGATACTACATTCATTCAGTGACTCTCCGTTTTAAGTGGCTGTGTAAAATTAGATTGAGATGTAATTTTGCAAGTGAGTTATTTTCAAATTGTACAGTATAATTATCCAGAGTTGTTTATGTCTCATTGATTAAACTCAGATTTTCCTCTTACACTCTTGCATGCATCCTGCATCTGAATGTTGTGAATCGAAGTTTCAATCAATCTAGCAGTTTTACTGCTAAACTACTATGTTCATGTCACGGAGTATTAAATTTAAGGTCAATAAATGAAAATTATCTTACGGAAAATAGCAGATTGAACTTCGAAGTGAATTGTCAATATTATGAGTTTTAAAACTGAAGTTTTGCACAGAATCAAAAGAGCAACGATACACTATCGCAGTTAGGGGGACTCAACATATTCAAAGTAAAAAAAAACTTGCAGATTAGAGCAATAAAATAATCGTTTGTGGAACTGTAAAAACTAAGAGTGCCTCTACATCTGCCAGATGGAAGCTTAACAAAAGATGCACTGATACTGTTCGACTGACATCAGCGCTAAAACACCACTTGCCAAAAACTATATCAAGTAAGAAATTTGAGAAGAGAGCTAAGATTAAATGCGAAGCCGTTCTTTATTAAGGATTATCTTGATGGGACTCAATGGTCTTCATGAGGGGCTGCAGGGATGCCTAACTGCAATTTAGAGTGAGGAGAGATCTGCACTGTCCTCCACTGCCAATAGGTTATCCACTCAGCTTCTTGCACACATGGAAAGAGAGACTTCAATTCCAACTGGCTGATGCAGTTTTTCAGATAAAGAATTAAGAGTTAACATAGATCTAACTCAAGTAATTGTGGCAATTTTTTTACTCTGTTGTTCCACAAAGGAGAACATCTCAGTAAAGTGAGTTTACCTAACTTGACAAAGAATATATAAACAGTGTGAAGGGAGCAGGAACGGTGTGACAAGGGATCAAGTGGTCCAGATGAAACAAAATGCTAACACCCCGGTGACACAGTTGCAATATTTTCATATGCATATGCTGCAAACTTGTTTGGGTAGAACTACTAGAGTGTTTGCACAATGTCACACGTTGGAGGATCAAGTTCCTTTTTTGACATACGTCTCAGCAAAGCATTACATTCAAAACCATCCCCCAAGAAGAGAAATCTGAACTTGGGATAACTTTGGATAAAATAACAGTTTTATATATTTATACAGACATTACCGGGTGAAGTGTTCACCTTTTAACTATGGAGAAAATACAAAAAAAAACCCTTAACTATACAAACCTCCCACTCCTAACTTTGCCCCTGACCCAAGTGTGACGTGAAGTTTGCCGGATCGCAATTTGTCAGGGAGCTTGGTAAGTGCTAGTTGCTGGATATTCCTGAGCTGTTCAATGTGTAAAGTTTCCTGTTCAAAACAAAGCAACACAGAGCGACATATCCTTGGTAAAGAAAGAGTAGTCTGATGACCAAGGGAAATACAAGATCACTTTCAATACCATTCCACTCCTTCTCTCTTCGAGTGCATGGATTTTCTTCTGAACTCTGTAATAGTAGACTTAAAAGCAACTTTCCTAGCAACAATGACAACTCCAGCACTCGAAGCAAAAACAAAAAGCAAACCAATGTCGTTTTGATGACCAAAAACATGTTAACACATTTCAAAATGTCTTTCTGCATCCAGTATTCAAGTAAACAGAATATAACATTTGCCCATCTAACAGGCTTTTCATTAAATCCAAAGAGAATCTTTGATGATGATAAGCTGCCACCACAAAAAAGATTTTGACAGTGCAGACAGATAATTTTGAAATCCCTCAAGGTAAATTAGTAGCAACTCAAGTGCTTTCAAGTGGTGAATGAAAGTTCTTAGTGAAGCCTGAATTCCTTATAAACAAACATCAGGTTGGATTGGCTCGCTGAGGAGCAGCGATAAAAGTAAACACAGCATACCTCGACATGAAAATACACTAGCACTTTTCTCCAGAAAGCAAGGAACAAAGGAAATGGTTAACCTCAGTGGACGTCACAAAATTAAATGAACAGAGTGACCTTAGTGTTGCAGTCATCTTGATTCCAAATAAAATACAAGAAACATGTTTTGAATTATGAGAAAATGCCATTTAAAAAAAACACACACACACACACACACTATATATATATATATATATATATATATATATATATATATATATATATATATATATATATATATATATATATATATATATATATATATATATATATATGAAATATATGAAATATATATGAAATATCTATACTTAACTCAATCTTATTCAGATTTAAGAATTTACAAAAGCAGTTACTATATTTTGTAGTTGCCCCGGTGCTTGCTAACTGGCATGTAGTTAAAAACTCTCCATGGACACATTTGTCCATGAATACGCCATAAGAGACAAGTGTAGTTTATGACCAGTGAAGCACACCTGGGGAAAGTCTATAAGGAACCCTGAAAATCCTCAGACAGATACTTTATTGGTCTCCAATGGCCCCAAAAAAGCCAAACAAGCACACTTCAGAGACCTATTACTCAGAATAAGACATTGCTAGGGCTGGAAGTAAGCTATCACTGTGGGCATTACATACATAATATACGTCCTGCTGAAAGATAAAGAAATCTTTAATAGAACATTTGTTCTAATAAGTAAGTGAAATGTGGATTTTTGATTTATCTCTCTTGGAATTTGGCTTAACAATGACCTAACTTTCCTTGCAAATATAGACACACATTTTGCAGCTGACATTAACATATATGAACATGCAAGAAAAAGCTTTACCATACCTATTTGTGTAATTGATGTTGTTTTCATCTTTCGGTGGACATATTTTGCAAAATTCAGTGAAACATTTTATAGATGTCTGTACAAGAACAAAAACTAGATTAAAGAAGAGTATAGTCCAACCTATGAATACTGGGAACTTATGTAATTACGAACTGATGAGTAGGAACATCAACATGTTCTCCAGCTTTAATGCTCGTGCAACCCAATGGTATGCTATGACAGTATGATCTATAGTTTGCTCTTATCACAATCTCTAAAGCTAAAAACACTGAAATATAAGGCTATAAAATTTTAGAGACGGATATATTCTAAACTGCTTATTCTAGTCATGAATGTGATCTATATGTTGCTGTCCATATTAGAAACAAAGTTCGCATTGAAAACTGATCTTGCATGGCTTTACGGAGAAATTATTAACCACGAAACAGGTACACTTTATCTAAGCTGTTTATACCCTAACAACCCTTCATAATAGCATTGAAATATAATTTTAAAAAATGATGAAACGGCTATTTTTGTATTTGTTTCTTTATTGTGCTCATGTTACTCATAAACGGCTCCATTATGAAAGCAGGGAAAAACAATTTCACCCTCTGCAGTCGCTTGTCTTTTTTATCGATATAATTTTGCCAAGCCTCAGTAGTCTGAAATCGACTTAAAATAGAAGGCCCTCGTTCGCCATCAGCTTTTACCAAAACCCAAAAAAGTTTCATAATTTAATGCAAAAAAGTTACACAGTGGATAACTGCTTTCAGATGCCTTCCCCGCAAATGCAATAACAATCAGAAAAAGGAATCAAAACATATTGAAGTGGCACATTTTTGTCATTCAGCAGCAATTCTTTGGCAATGCACACAAAAGCACATTTTCACTTGATATAACAAATTGTGGGATCTGCTTATAGCTGTCACATCATTTTAAAATTTGCAATCAAGCACAGAAACAAATCTGAGTGTAAAGAGGGTTCTTCCTCAGTAGGTTTAGCAGATATTAATAACTGTTGTGATAATGAAGAGTAAGACTTTAGAATTTCTCTAGCATTCTGGTTTAACTATACAGCCTCACAGCAACACTACTAAATCTAAATTAGCTGCACCCTAAAATACCAATATGTTTGGTAATAAATTTTCACCACCCCTTTAATGGCAGCATTTGTCAGGGTTGCCCCAACTGTCTCGGACAGACTTCTGACTTGTGCAACCCAGGCGGCCAGAAATGTGGCACTCCCCGTCTCTTCCCCAGCTGCCCAGGTCAGCAAAGCACTAGAGGCCAGGCCACTGATCAACAGGCTTGCAGTGGGTCTGGCCCGCAAGGAGGCGGGGGGGGCAGGTCATCAGTGGAACTTATGTTCACCACCAACCAACTCCCAATTGGTTAGAGTGCAAAATGCAGACATTATAGACATAACTGCTGCCTCTCAAACCCACCCCTCCAGGCAAACTCTGTCCTCCTCTCTGACTCACTTACCAAACCCCCACTAGTCCAACCACTGTGACATTTGTGAAGCCAGGAGTCCACATAACAAAAACACATTAGGCAAATGTCTGGGGTCAAACGTCTGTTTGAATTGGCCAGATGAAAGACACTTGGATTGGGTCTGTGCCATTCTCCTCAGTGACTAAATACAGTTACAAAAGAGGCACTGCTGTGCAAGCCAGCGGTTTGTCTTACTAACAGAAAATGCTTCCACATTCAAGTTGCAGTGCCATATTTGCCAAGGGATGATACAAGAGCACAGATGAGGATTTAAGCCAGGGGCATTATCAATCAGGTATTTGTCCCAAATAAACAGAAATAGCACAGACCGGACAATAACTTATATTTAGCCTACATCCACATTTGTTCGCAAAGAAACAAGTGCACGCAAACATAGCTTGGGTATTTCCAGTGATGAATGAGCACCGCCACTGGACACCAGCTTTCAGTAATTTTTAACTCCTCGACACATTTAACAGCTGGGTTTATCTGCATACTCTGCACGTCGGCCGGCTGATGCGTAGATTATTCATTTATTTTATACAGGAGCAAGAAACACACTGAGCTCCACAATAAAGTTGTGAATACAGTTAACAAACAGCAGCTAGCTAGTGAAATATTTCCAGATTTTCAAAATAAGCAATGCATTAATTATAGTTTCAGACAATGCAGGAGGAGCACTGACTCTTCTACTAATATATCCCCTCAAAGTACTTCTAGGTGACTTCTGTGCATGTGTCTGGTACTTGTTGCTGCAGCCATCACGAGTAAGGGAGACAGCCTTTCATTTATTGTTTTTCTTAGAGTACTACTGCTGCACTATCAATATCCAGTAGACAGGAAGAGCTGTCTAAGTTACTTTACATATGAAAAAACAAAGATGGCACCGCCAGGAGAAGCGCTAACAGTTTAAACCAAGAGGAATCAACGAATACATAATTTACTGAAAAGTCAGTAAAGAGTTGAGATGCAGTGCATTTTCTACAGACACTGTGAATGAAATCATTAAAAGTCAATGATATGCCATGTTTGTTTCCTCTTGATGTGTTCAGAGCAGCAGTGGCCCCTCTAAAAGGTGACTTCCCTTATGAGGAAATGGAATTTGCAATGCACTCCACTCAGAACACTCTCCCTTTGTGCTTGTGAGAAAATATGTTCTCTGTCTCTCTTTTTTTTTCTCTTTTTTTTTTTTGGTATAACTGATTTAAAGAAAAACAATCTCAGAATTTACGCTTTTCTCTGTCAATATGGCTCGTGTTAGTGTGCAGTATTTCTGTGTATTTTAGCATCAACTTAAGTACAGTAACACCGCAATCCTATTGCCAGTCTTTAATTAAAAAAAAAAAAAACATTGTTGCAGGCAGAAGGTAAGGGTAAAAAGATAATTCTTGCAGAAAAGAATAGATTTGGTGTCTGCCTGTTTGCCTGTGCCAAGTTTTCTCTTATGCAAATGACTCAGACTGTGAAGTAACAGCTGGATTTAAATCGTAAAGCAACAAACCAGCTACAGCAGACATGTAACCAAAAGAATGGCATTAAAAGTGTGCAGTACCTGGAAATGTTTTGCCAGGTCAGATTAACGCAGTGTAAAAGGCTTTAAAGATGGCAGTAGTTGATTGTTAGTTGAATTAATGTATTGAGACTATAACCTACATGAATTCCTATTGATAGTTCACCTGGTGTAAACATCCATCTAACAAATATCCTCCCACTCTTATGAGATCTCAAAATAAGTGACCAAGTAGCAGTCTTATTTTTGCATTGCATATATGTAATCTAAATGACAATGCTACAGATGATGAACTGATTTAAAAAAAAGAAATGCTGTCACAGGCATAAAAAAAATTTTGCAACAACATGCATATAAAGCAAACAACTGTACAATATTCACAGCCACAGGATTAACAGGACTTGTCTACTATTGTTTAGGTCTCCTTCGTGCCATCAAAAGTTCTTTGACCCGTAGCGGACATAAACAAAGGACCTCTGCAATTGTATTGTTGTGTCTGACACAAGGACACTGGCACCAAATCTTTTGGGTACTGTGAGCTGCAGTGGGAGAAAAGTGGAGGTGGGGGGGCCTTGGTGGATCATGCTTGTTCCGTAACAATGTTTGAACAGAACGGGATCAGTAGAGTTTGAAGCTTCAGCTCTCATTTGTACTCCTTGAGTTGTCTTTGAACAGATATGCTGGGTGTACTGTAGCACAGAGGGAGCCTGCTGCCATAGGTGCGTGCTGGTCTGCACAAATGTCTGGGACAGTACATTTCGTGGCTGATCTGTGTAAATGTCTCTGTGAGTTGAAACAAAACTAAGAAAAATGGTGGTACACTTCTCTAACAAGTGATATTATAGTGTTTTTTGCATGCTGTGTAAAGGGAGTGAAAGAGACAAGAGTAAAACTGGAGTTCAGCTTGCTACAGCTGCCAAATACCTTCAGGGAGATCTCTCCTTGAACTCTGTACATGGCACCTTTGAAAAATAATATACCTTTTCAAACCTGTGAATCAGAGATAAATCACTTTAATAATGAGGAATCCCTGATAAACCTTTTGATAGTCAAACATCACAAGGGGAAAGTGTGATGAACTGCTAGTAACCTCTGATGATGAACACATGATTCATCAATACCAGCAGATCTGCATGTCTTTGCTAACAAAGCCACAACAAAGAAATTCTGGCCGACCGGGACTTTGCCTCTGACTCCAAAATAAACACTATTTGTTATAAGGAGCATACAGAGGAAAAACCGGGATGAGAGTGTTAAGCCTTCTTCCTCTCAACTTTGTGACTCAGTTGCTGAAGCCCCAGGTGTTTTTTTGTTCTTAAACACATGTCAACTCTCAGACTATCAACACCAACATAAACTTTGCCTAAAATAAATAAATGAATAAAACTGCTAGCAAAACTTTCTCTGCCTACTACTACCAACTAAACAGACATATAAATAGCTCAGCAGCCTACCATGGAAACAAACAACCGCAAAGGCTCGGATCAGTTACAGGAGTAGCAACTTTTTATAGGTCACAAAACTTCCAGTTGCCTAGGAAACAATGTGGAAGAACAGTGTGCTATTGGTTGCAGAACTGGTAATACCTGTCGGGGCAAATAGAAGGCCTATTTTGTTGAAGGAGGAGTATCAGAAGGCTGACTTTGAGTAATTGAAGGCTTTGGTCATTCAATGGGCATGGACTGTTCTGTTAAAGCCGCACCTGGGCTAAGACAATTTGAACAACTCACAATGGGAAGAAATGCCTGTTTATTCTGGTGCGAGCTGGTGCAAGTATCTGGTGGAAGTTTGTCTAAAGATGGGAGAATGATTTAACAAAAAGCAACTTTCTGAATATTGATTTAAATTGTTCATGCTGTAGCCAAGCTTATGTGGCAAACTGTGGATCTGCTTTGGGAAAATTTCAACCCAAAGTACTGAGTGTCAAACTTTTATCTATAGTTACGTCTAGAAATTCATTCTAGTTTAGATATACTGAGGGCAACAAAACCTTTAAAATGTAGGTATTTTTGACACAAAGTTGGTTAACACTATCTTTCTCTTGCATCTTCAAAAGACATGAACTCTGGACCATTTCAGGAGAATCTAATCTACACATCATCCAAATTTGCACTTTCTCACATGTTGCAAACAATGGAAGATATCCCTCATTATTTGCATTCTTCCCAATGAAATTACTCCATGTGGTTTAGGTTGTATCTGGGCAGACATGGACAGTTACCTGAAGCACATACTCTACAAGATTTGGACATTAGCATTTTGACATTCAGCTCTGTGATTCTAGAAAGATTTGGGGCTGCAGTACATGTATAAATACAGCTCTAGATTCACAGCTGTAGCTCTCAGAGGAGCCTGGCCCATCCATTGCATGATGACTATGCAATTTACAAAATTACAAGCTAGCTGAAACCCTGCCCTAAAGAAGCCCCAGACTCTGCCTGAATTATTTATTAACTATTGATGAAGGCTGATAAATGCACCCCGCTCACCATCCCAATGACATTCTTGTCTCCTGCCTTGAGCCACTTCTGCCACTTTGTCTGCCTGTATGTTCCCGTGATACAAAACTTAGCAAAATGTGGATTTTGTTCATTTATAACACAAAAAGGCAGCTGTTTTCAGCAATGTATCATCTTACAGCTCTCAACTGTGCTGCTATCTCTGCAGCCGGGGGACCCAAATAAGTACATTACCAAGCCAGCTAATTACAGTTTCACACAGTGCGACAGTCGACAATCTTCCCCTATTCTGTTGGCCAGACACCAAAGCGTTCTAATGTGCTCACACAAGGGGAATCAACATGCCAATCTGATGGAGATATACAAACATCAACAGAGAACTACCGGCATAATTTTGATTACTTCCTTGCCTTAGGTATTAATATAAAATCCATCAAGCTTTGAGAAACAGAGGAAAACATTACTGTATATTTGAGGAAAGGAAAAGTGTTACTTTCTTTTTCACAGTGTGGATAAATCTTTCAAAACACGTACAAATGCATGCAAAGACACTAGTACAATACTTAATACTACAGAAGAATTTTAGGGATATTAATTGACCAATAAATATGAACATTATCAAATGACATTTGAGCACTTGAGCAGCCCCTTTGACTGACCTCTGGGACTGGCTGTCCACATCTCCACCACCAATATCTCTAGCAGCTGCAGAGCACTTAATAAATTGCACCTTTAACAAAAGGAAAAGGTGATGAATTGAAAAATGTTTAGCCCTTTCATGCATTATTAATGCAGCCTCTCCCTCAAATCGGCCGCTGATAAATAATTAAAATTAATCTCCTTATGGGAGTTTTCATTATAGGATAATTTAATTAAATGAAAGCCCAAGGACCTCTGAGGGCCCTGAGCCACTAGGGCCCCATGCCCTACTCCTCTAATGGGTCGAGGACAGGAGATTGTCCTGGTAATGCACGGGAGCCCATACATTATTTAATAGATCCCACTAAGTAAGGACAGATCAATGATAACTTGTCATCTCATCAATGTGTTGAAAGCATTCCAGAGGCCACTGCAGAACAAATCCCAAAACTGAAAGAAAAGAATATCCGTGCACACACATAGAAAGTAAAACAGTTGCAAACACATACACATTAATAGCAGCTATGGATATTCTCTAGTTGTGTCTGTGCATTTTACTGATGGGAAAGCAGTGGTGGATCAAGGACGACGAGGTAAGATTGCTTCGGTACAAAAAGTTGAAAGGTGCAAGATATACACCTGATACAAACAATATCAGCATCAAATGGGAGCCTTTAAAGATGGTCTTGGTAAACAAGAGAAAAGACTACTGCAGAGGAAGAGGGGTCCATGCTCGTCTCGACTTCTGGAACACTCAGGCATCTAATTATTATACTGCACTGATCACAAAACATTATCAATGATGACGTACTCATCTAGCTCACACCACAAACAGCAACCCAACAACCAGTAAAGCAAATAGTACCTTTAATTTTAAATACAATATACTGCATAAATATGTATGGTAGAGTCACATTCATGTCTATCTGATAGGGCTTGACTTGTCTGTGATTAAGGATACCATTTGAAGTCATGGTGGAAAATCAACATAAATCAAGGATAGAAATAGCGACTCTTAAAAAGTATAGCTTGGTTTCTAATTATGCAGAGATCACATTGGGCACTGAAAAAGCTAAAGAGTCCCTTTAAAAGAAACCATACAGAGTCACTCAGAGTTTGGCAAAATAATGCCGGATAGGTTTTAGTAAGGAGTGGTGAAAATATGATTTTATTTTGCTTTTGCCAAAGCCAGGGCAGAGTGTCTTCCTAGCAAATAAACTGAAATTCCTTCTGGTTTAATTATAATTATGGAATATGTAATATTGGCAAAACGTGTTTCAACCCCCCTGGTATGTCCACTACATGCACACATTTCTGCTAGTACAAGTTTTGTTGCAGTTTAAAAATGGTAAAATTCAAATTCCAAGATGGACCAAATGACTCCGAGTGCCAGATTTGACCCAGGGGCCAGATTCAATGATTAATACTGTAATACTTTAAAATAGGACTTACACAAATTAAATGAATGCAATTACTATGCTTAAAGCTTAGCGGGAAGTGCATGTATATGCACGCCATGTCTGAATTTAAAAGAGGAAATCTTTAACATAAATATTAGCATTTTGTGAAAACAACTGAGTAATTAGTTTAGGGGATAATAAGCTGGGGTAGGCACACAATGAAAGAAAGCATTCTGGCTTTAAAATGAATAAAAATTGATTGTGTCCCAATAAAAAACGAATTGCCAGAGTGTTAACTGGATTCCCCATAAACGTCTGTAGCAGTCCCTGGCCGCTTTATTGTGTGCTAATGCAATAGAGAACACTTAGCAATAAATGCTCCTCTCTGATGAGCTCACAGAGGCTTTCCAAGATGGCCTGATGAAATTGTAAAAATTAGATTTGAGCTAGCTGCTAATGACTCCTAAAACAAAGGAAACTCTCCAAATGGAATTAGCCTGCCCTCTCCTTCTCTAAATACATCATATGTAAATTACTGTCATTTGGAGAAATATGCTTGCCTGGAAGGTAAAGCCTTCATTAGAGATCTCAGTAGGTTTGGGACTCGAACAAGAACTCCTCTAGGACATTTAAAAAGTTTGAGTACTGAAAGAAGGTAAAGGTATTGTTCACTCATGGTAGCAAATCAGAATAATGACCAAAGAACTTATTTTTGATTATTTTAGTCAAACCTCATGGATTATTTTTCAGAGATGAGGACACAGTTATCTGCTCTGAGAAACAAATACAGCATATCTAAGTTTTCATTTATATAATCCTCATTTGCATATGGATTATCGTTAGTGAATTACTTCAATAATGCAGAGCCACGGACACCAATGAAGTGTCTGCTCAGGTTATTCATTACAGTTTATTAAATAAATGGCTCCATGGTGGTAATGTCAGCTATTAGCTGCATGTTTATTTTAAGCTTTTTTCATTTGCCATCATGCAAGATTGTTTTCTTAATCATAATAAAGTTAATCCAATATTCAGTCTGACTTGCAGCAAGGACGTTGTTTCCTACTACTATTAATATCCAGATGATTGCAAAGTGGTCTTAAAGGTCTGTACAAGGAAGGCATAAATTTGCTTTTTAATATCAGAGTTATCTCGTGCTTAAAGCTAACATGAGAATTAATTAAACAAACAATTAGCAAATGAATGAATCATCACTTTGCAGTCATTTGGGCATTAATGAGGTACATTAATCAGGTTATGCTTGAAAATACTTATTAATGAGCCTGTGAAAACCTGGACAAAAACAAAATTGTTTTTATTATTTCCCTGATCAAAAAGGTTTACAAACTGGTTACAATAGGCAACTCTGGAAAATTTCATAAGGAAAAACAGTGTATTTTGTAGTATTACACAGCAGTGTTGTCTTTAACATGCTTAATCATCCATAAAACAGTATTTTTATACATGAGTGGCCATAGGGCTTGGTGTTACATACACAACTGCACTGATGGGCAATAGTCAGTTGTGCAGCTCGGTTCTAAAATATTTACACAACTCAACCCAACAGTTATTTGCCTTTCTAACGAAGGCAGCACTTTACCACTCAGCAACCATTCACACTGCTCTGTACTGTTTGTATAAGACAACTTTGCAGGAATTACTTACCAATTAAACAGGATAGGTAGTGTTTGGCTGAGCTGGTCAATAGTTTCCTAATATAAACAGAGGGCTTTTGGACAATACTGTTGTGTGTTCATACCAGGAAAGTAATTCACTTATCAGGGCGTTGTTCTCATTTAACCCTTGTTGAATCACCTGACTTTGTTGGTAGACTTGGTTTTAGATAAAACCTCCAATTATCAGACCTCACAGTGTGTCCTGAAATAAAATGTTTACATGTAACACCATGGAGTTACATGTAAACATGCATATCAATAATAAATTAAACATTAAGGATTACTACACATCTGCATGGAAAATACTAGCTGATTTCTAACTATGTTTTCTATTAATTTGATTGTGACTAAAAACAAGACATCTGTTTCTCTTTGTATTACTGTTTGCTGGACACATGTCTGTGCAACACTGAAGTTTGAGGCTCTTCTGGGGGAAACATATGGAGCAACAGCCAGACTGCAGCTGTGGGGTATTTCCACCGTCCATAAGTGCCTACCTATTAATGGGCTTACAGAAACTCAAAATAATAACTTAGATCTGTCAGACTGTTAAAATCTCTCTAATGCAGTCATTTTGTATCAAACCAAAAGCAGGCATGCAGATAGCAACAAAGCCAAAGGGTACAATACGCTCTAATGTCCCAAAATATTCACTCCACAATATCCTAGACTAACACCCAAGAAGCCAGTGTAACGGATAACCATCATGTAAAAATAAAAGTTTGCCAACCTTGCATCCGAAAATAAATAAACACTACCAAATTAAATGATCTAAATCCTCTATTTAATAAAAAATAAATAAATAAAAATCAAAAACAGAACATAAAAATTCCAACCGGTGATAAATGTCATAACTAAAAACATTGCCAGTGAACACAGTTCATTCCAAGTTAAAACTGTGTGAGGCAAATTAAAAAAGAAACACAGAAATAAAATCAAGAAATGTTGCTGCATTCTGTGGGTCTGAGCTTCTTTAAGATGGACTGAGACAAAACAAACAGGGAACATCTGTTTTGTAATAAATGCAAAGTAACTGTGATAATATGGTAGTGCTTAGTGCACATGGGTAACCACATATCTGTGAAGGCACCATTAAAGCAATAAAGAGTGGTTTAGTGTCAACCAGGCAATGTTTTTTGCAAGACCTTGCGCATTTTAGCAAGACACTGCCAAACCCATTCAATGCATATTAAATTTGCATGGTTCCATTGTAAAATTGTCTGGGTTAAGTCTAAATTGGCATGCCTGAAGATTAGACGTGTAATCCAGAGAAAACATCGGGCAGATGATGAAGTAAAAAACTACAAAAAATGATCCTTTGAAATGTAAAGCAGCTGGAATCCTGTATGAAGGAAGAAAGGCTATAGCTTTCAAAACTACAGCAACTACAGCTCCTGAACACGTAGATGTAGAATAGACAATGCTGAGAGAAGCAGCGATGCAAAACAATGTTAAACATGCCTTTTTTCCAAGTTTTTCTGAAATGCAGGCCCAGCAGCCCACCTGTCGAGCTCAGGGAGATGTGTCTTATTCTTTTATTCTTTCTCTCTCTTGCACCCACTATGTCTGCATAAAAGTGGCGAGGGCTGCACCTAAATGCACTGTTCTGCAACAACAGCACATGTATTTTAAAAAAAATCTCAGTTTCAGTATATGACACATAGCCTTTATTCTATGAATTAAATATACTAGAGTTTAAATGATTTGCAAATCATTACATTATGATTTTAGACACCACTGACTTACAATATGTGCTGAAATTCATATCTTATCAATCATATCAATGTTCTTTAAGGAGCGGATTACAGTAATTGAAAGTCCATACTGTGACAGAAATAACTGTTCTCACACAGGGGCTAGACCCACTGGTGCCTTTTGCTGTCTGTTGGCAAGAACTAAATATATTTTCTGCATTCTGAATGGCATTCCACTCTAACGCATATGTGCCAGTAGTTAACAGTGGATGAGAATAAATAGCTTTCTTAGCCAAGCTTTGAGACATGTAAAAGATGGGTGTTAATGTCTGACATGTACGCAAATTATCTGTAGCGATATTTAATATCTTTAAGCATATAAGCAGTTGCAAAGAAGTATTTTGTATCAATATCTTTGCATTCATATATTTTTCCATTAATAACAAGACAGATACACTAAAACTTATAGAAAATGACAGCGTAATAACCCTTCTGGCAGCGTATCAGGACCTAATTTCTAGGGATCATAACAGTAAGCCAGAATTATGTCACCCGGACCACCTGTTCCCTGAAAACGTCACTGGTTTTAAGTAGTTCCGGCATGCATCCAAAATGTGAACTTCTGAACCACAGTGCTTACTTCTCATTTGTGCAGAAGCAGGAGGCAGCAGTGTGTAGCAACAGGCACTCTAATTTCGTGGCAGTAGAGGGAAGGTTTACATAAGAGACGTGCTGTTCTGTGGCTGTCACTCAACCTGCATCTGAATGGCAAACGCTAGAATGAAGCCGATGCTGTTTCATGTCACCTGAAGGCTAATAAGAGATTAAACATCAGCAGCCAAAATGCTAATTATTGCTCAGTAGCCCCGCAACATATCCAACAAACCCATACCTTTGGAAATGTTCCATTAAAAGTATCAATTATTATTATAAGACTACTCAGGATATTTTTTTTATTTACAAAGAGAACATGCACATTAAAAAATATATCTGATGCTTACTTGCATGATGAATGCTTTAAATATCAATATTAAAGAAGATTACAGAAATAAGACTTCTCTGCTTGGAGAAAAGGCGAAATGTTCTGAGTTGCACTGCAAGCGAAGCATGAACACACTGTATATTTCTTTTGGACTGGGGTTCTAAAATAGCTGTGCAAGCATTTGTGGACCACACACAGCTGCTGGTGCTGGGGTTCTGCTCACATCATTGGAGTTTATGCCAATTAGCTGTTAAGACTATTTGCAGGGTGTTGGTCATAAATGAAAATAGATGGTCCATCCTTCAAAGCTACTCACCAACCACTGTGCTTGGTATGACTGGCAATAAACATGTACATGTATTTATGAAGGTTTAAAAGATATAAATAAAAATAGAGGCAAATCACTTACAGTTTTTTTTAAAGCAGCTAAGTTTTTTTATTACTACTTTATTCCTGCTGCGAAAATACAACACAAAATACTACAAAAATACAACTATGAGGGTTTTATGAAACACCTAAAGTATAAGAGGGGCCATGGGGGAACTGGACTGTTAAGTGAAATGGCCTTACTGAGGAAACCAGCCCAGCAGTGGACACTTACAGGGAGCAGGGCCATCATACTGTGTTGGCCTTGATGAAATCCCCCCGCACTAAGGCCAGGATGCTGACAGTAGAGCTCAACGTAGTCGAAGTTTTTCCAAGGCTGAACAGCCTAGTCATTACCTCTACAAAAGGTTGATAAATGACAGATAAGGTGCCACACAGAGTGCATCTCAGCACTGTGGAATACAGCAAGTCATTCAGTTTGTGGACAAACAGCACAGACACTGGCAAGCAGGCAGAAGAGGGCACTGTTTTCAACACTGTTACATAGAGTACACAGAGTACAGTACAATCATAAAGGCATCACTGAACAAATTCACCTAGAGTTAAATTTTTTTTAAAATTTATATTATTTTTTCCAAAATTCACGTCTTTCTGCAGTGTTAAATTTGATGCATTCAAACATGCTTTTCTTATCAAGGCGGCCACTGTCTGTCCTGTGACCAGAAAGAAAAGTAGCTCTGTACGCGCTCCATTTGCTCCACGTGTTAAGGTGTCTATTATGTGTGAAACAAGCTATTTTTCTTTAGCTGTGCCTTTTTGACTCTGATGACATAATGCTGTGGGGAGAGCTGGTACTCGGGAAACGCTCCGCTCCTACTTTTATACACCTATTTAAGAACAGCAGCCTTTCACACCAAGTTCAGCAGGAAGAAGCAGTAAAATTAAATGGGAAAGGTCTACAGTATTTCATAATTAATAGGCAGCAGTGAGAGGAGAACAGTCCACGTTGACGTAAAAAGATCAACAACGTATAAAAGTGATCATTCATTCTCCAGAAAATCACAGACAAAAAAACCCCAGTGCCCTATGTTGTTCCTTTAAAAAAAGAAACCAAAATCATAACAAATTTGAAATACGTGCCAAGCTTTTTAAAATCTTTGATTGCTTTACTTTATTTGGCAGTCCTACAGAGCCTCTACTCTCCTTGCCTATATGATCTAATTTGTTACTGAGGTGGTCCCCAGCTCGTACCTGGTCACCACCTGCAAGCAGTACTGTAAATTACTTGGTGGGCTTAATTGCCCATGTCCACTGTGTTACTATAAACTACTAGCACTGTGCTAACTCTATTCTCAGGTACTTAATCAAGGCCACCAGATTTATTTCCATGCACTAACTCTGGGGACAACTGCAAGCAGGTCTGAGTAATTGGATTTTTTTTTTTTTTTTTTGCATCTAAATTAACCACCTATTCTTAGTGAGAACTGGAGTTTGGAAATGATAACAATAATGATATCAACCAAAACCATATGAGGCCTTGCCTTTCATACTGGGAGCTGCATTATGCACAATAGAGCCAGATGTTGCTCGCACTGACCTTACCTGGGGGGGTATGGTGCCATTATGCCAATCACACACTGCAGCACTTTAAGTCACAGACCTAAGTTGGACTGGAGAAACTCAATTATTCAGGTTCTTACCTCACACATACAAAGCAGTAGCAATGGGTATTGAGTTTAGCTTAGTTCTTCCAGCATTCACCTAAGGCAGCAAAGCACAAGAAAGAAATGAATAACCACGCATGAACTTGGACACATTTCCAAGTACAACTGCTGTTTTTACTAAAATCCTTTGACAAACTATTTCAGTAAAAAGCTAGCAAGACAGGCAGATATTGATTCAACAAAGATACTTTTTTCTCTCTTCCTGTGAACACAAACAAATAACTGTTACAACATTAAAATATACACATACAGATTTAATTAGGCCAGTTGACTAATACGGTTACATTACACTTCAAGAAGTTAGCAAGTGACTCCAGCGCATATGGGAAAGAACAAAAAACCCCAAAACACAAACAAAAAACGTTTCCAACATAAAGTAAAATAAATTAAATGCTAACAATTTCATTAGGATGTGCTATATGAATTACATACATTTAGCTTCTAAAAAAATTATATGTTTTCCCATTTCAGTTTCTTTCATTAAGTGACTGCACATAGTAGTGTGTAATATAACTCCTTTTAGTCAGTGCAGTAGACGAAGCAGCGGAGGGCGAGAGAAGAGTGAGCACTGGGCAAGCAGAGGGGATGTGGTCTATGTAGGGATGTCAGAAGCATAATGGGGAGCTGAGTCATAGGTTATAAAAAGCTGTCATTAGGGATTTCTGTCCTCAGCAGCTCATCACACAGGACCTGTGAATTATTTATTACTCTGGAAACTCAAGTGCCCCTTTACTCCATGCCGCTTGGTTTACTGCACTTCCCTTTTCTTGGGCTTGTTAAATAAAAGCATACCATTTAGGTGCTGTTATTAAAGTCTTTAATAGGATAGAGTATAAAAACAGAAATTAATTTTATTAATGTGACTATTTTGCTGATTTCATATAATGGATATAATAAATTACTGCCAGTGCATGCTCTTAATGAGAACATTTATTTACAATTAAAGTGTTTGGATTATTAGGATGTGCCCTGTATTTGTTCTGCCCTCGGTCCAAATGACCACCTAATTAGCACTAATGCAATGCATTAATAAGGGTGATTGTTATTAGATCTGTTTTTTGTTTTTTTTAATAAATCACAGAACAATCCCACCAGCAAAAAGTCTGTAGTCTTGAAAAGGAATGGAACGAATGGAAACATGACAACCAGGCATCTCACATTAAGTTACATTTTCTTTTTTTTAATATATGTCAAACTTTTTAAGCCATGAAGTAACATACACCATCGCCAGCATAGTCCAGAAATTACTTTTTTTTAAAAAAGAAGGAAAATCTACTGCCCCGCTAAATCAGTCTCACTTAATTTTTTCCCCTTGGTTTTTGATAGCAAAGTCAATGCAAATCAGCTCAGGCATTTTTCCTCACTTTGTTTTGTTCTTGGTATATGAAAATGGTTAAAAATCCCATGGGTCAGTGAAAATGATCCCTCCACTCCAGTCGCCTGCTCTAAGTCAGCCAAAACATTCCAGACTTCAAAAGACGGCTTTGCCTACCAGGGCCATTTCAGTGTCCCAACCTCCACGGCCCAGGAGGACTTGGTTATTTGGATAAATTAATTTCTGGAGTCTGCCTGAGTTGCAAAAACAACCTCCTGCCTGACAGCAAATTAGTCTAACAGAAAAAAATAGAAAATATATAAAGTTAAAGAGAACACCCACTTTTTTTTCTTTTTTTCTGCTTGTTTACTGACAGCTCTGTTGCACTCATGCTTTTACATGTTTCTGGAAATTTTTAATAAAAGAACAAAAAATATTGTTGAAGATATCTGTAAACCTATCTGCTGGCAGGTGAAGAGTTTCAACAGTCAGCATCAGCACAGAGGCTGTAAAGCATACTGTGTACAGTACACAGCTGACAGGCTGTATACCATAAAACAGACTCATGTAAAACTTTAACAACTGTCAGTGGTATTGAAAAAAAATGATATAAAACTGAAATCTGCCGAAGCCTCAAACATATGTAAAAGAGAATAATATAAACCTGAGAGCACAGACTGTGAAAATGAGGGAGGAAAACGGTTACGGAGGAAAAATTATGCAAACAGATGAAGACAATCCAGAATTAATGGTCCGCAACATTTTCAGGCACTCAAAGAGCTGTCCAAGGACACCATGGGGGAGACTGCATGGCCCCAGTAATAGGAGGAGCATGTAACTTCAAAAGTAAGGAGAACAGACTGGAGAACTTTCCTCTGAAGTCAAGTCTTAAAGAAAACGTGAAGCATATGTACAGTACAGTAGGGAATCTAGTACATGTGTGAATGAAAATTGTTCTCCTCATTGCTGCAGACATGATACATTGCAGTATTTCTACTGCACAGCCACACTTTAAAAAAGTGATGGATTTCTGAACTCAGATCTTTGGGTTGCAGCTGTTCCACCTCAGGCCACTGAGGATACACCCCCCCCCCCCCCACACACACACACACACACACAACAGAAAAGAAAAGAAATTGGGTCAAAACAAAACAAGATATTCCACAATTTCAATAAATGTGTCCATAAAATACGGTATTCAGAGGATGTGAGATCACCCTATGAAATATAAAAAGCTATAAAAAGTATTGACCACAAGTCACAATAAATATGTCATTTACAATGTTGTGGATTTTGACCATGTTCCAGACCCCTCTTATAATAGATGATATTTCTGAAGGGCAGTCCACGGAAAGGAACATTAAACTGTGGCTTTGTCAAATGACGTAATCAGAATGAGAAGACTATTACAGAATAATCTTATAACAATGAATCAATTAATCAAAAGGAATGGCAGCTATTTTGATAACAGGTTGATTGTTTTAATTATTTAGGATATTTTGAAGCAAAAAATACCAAATGCTACTTCTTTTTTATTATTTCATATGTGAGGATTTGCTGCTTTTCTTCAACTAAATATTGAGTGTTTAACTGTGTATTGGTTCAAACATTTTTACCACATCATAAATGATGTTAATGCTGTTTAACAATGTTTAATGTTTAACCATAAAAATAAAATAAAACCAAGTTTGGAAATAAATGGATGCTCATGTCTGTGCACTGAAGGCTAAAATACAACAAAACATCTAAAATTCAGGATACTGGTGAAGAAATTCAGCTTGATTATGAACATCAAGAGCCTGCACGCATGACACTGATTGGTGGGAATCAGGGAACCACCGCCTTTACACAGTAGGTCCAGAGAGCTGCTTAATTAGCAGTGCAGGGCTAGCAGAGGGCCTACCAGCGCAAAATTTGAATCGTGATGGCATAACTTTGACATAACCTACACTTCTGTCTTGCTGATGTGATTCAGCCATACATCACAAAAACTCTGAAGCATGAGAAAATGAAGACAAACTGTATCATACAGGAATGGGGAAAACAGAGGGGGAACACAATCTTTCCAAGGACTTTTGGTCTGAGGGAAGAACACCATGCATACTTGAGCCAATCCAACATGCACTAAGTGAGGAGAAAATGTCCATTTTTAACCTGTTATCCATCACTGTCAAATGCGGTGCACGGTTAAAAAAAGGGGGAAATAATTAAGCAGAAAAATGACTGCAGTCTGGGGCAGAATGGATGAGAGCGAAACTCAGGTACAGCTCCTGTCAACTTGAGCAAATGATATTTTGACAAATGTCTCTTACACAACTGGTACGTAGATCACTGCATTTCTGGGTGTAAAAACACGTTTTTATATATGTTATTGAGGTGAGTCAACACATGTAATGAATCACAGTGTAGTGCAGGGGCAGGCATAGGTCTTCTTTATTGCAAAATGTGGCTTGGTGCTGCTTTTTTACAAATTCAATTAAAAAAGTTCAGAAGTGTTCATACTCTTTGACGCATTGTCAATTTTACAGAAGGATAAACCGCTTGAAATAAAAGAAATTCAAAGAAAACTTCAAAACACTGAATTGCAATTAAAACGTTTACAATGACGTAACTAAAATAAACAAACCGATTCACAGTCACCCTAAAAGAAAAAGGCGCAGTTTAGGGAGCTTTAATTTCTCACTGAGCACCGATCCTGTGATTCAGAGGACTGTGAGGCTGCCCCGCTGAAAGTAACCCCGCTGTCCCCGCCCATTCTGGAAATGGCTCAATATCACGCTGTCAAATTCGCCACACAAGTCAAACAAATACCGAACAACTGCGCAGAAATGGCCAACAGAACAAAGACGAGGCGAAACGAGTGGTTTGACTGCTGCCTACCTTGCTGTTATGTACCGCCGCTGTCACCACATGCAACAAGTATCCATGTCCATAAAGATTAACGCCAGAGTCGGCTGGCCCGTCAACGTTTTTTTCTTTCTTTTGCTGACTGGAAAATAGGGAGGGGGTTTCAATCACGTAAAAATGCTTATCATTGTCCGTCATTAAAGCTAAACGTTTTCATGGCAGCGGAGTCGGAAGGTTCCAGTGAATTGGCAAGATATCCGCATGCGTCTGTGCGCGAGCGCTGCTCGCTGGTATCAAATGTGGCAGGCACGAGGAAAGCTTACCCAGGGTATAATTCACTTCACTTTTGGCTTCAACAAGAGGCTGTTACTTGTCGGTGTCATATAATTTAATATATATATTTTAACCGCAGTTGTTATCAGTAAGATTAGCCCACACCACCATTTTGGTTTGATAGCATAGTTTTATAATTAGTCAGAAAAGAAAATCATTCAATTGCCTTTTGAAAACAAAAATCCACTTTTTTAAATGACATTTGCTCTGGTGAGTCATAATATGATTATTTGTAGTTACAGTAATCCTCATGTCTCGCAATTTTTGGATATGAATTAGAGCGCCACCTACGGGGGCCATTGTTTAGTTATCGGTTTTTGGCTGTTAGTGTGTGTATGAATGCTTCCTAGTTTTTTTTTTCTTTTTTAGCATTTTAGTATAGCATAGTTTTAGACGATGACGAGGAGGAAATAAGAACAACAAATTCTGTTTATGAGGATTTCTTTTCAAACTGATTTATGCTCTTTTCTTCTGATATTGTTCCTTTCAAGGCTTGTAAAACAAGTCAAACTGAGTAATCTATAGAGGATGTATACACTATAACAAGAATACATATCAAGGGGGCCACCTGTAAAAAGAAAAACAACTTTATTGTATAAACTACTAGGATAAATTCTAGAAACATCTGTAATGTAAATTAATAATAATAAATTTGCTCTTTATTCTGTTTGTGTTGCTGCAGTTTTCACTTTTAATTGAGTGTTACAAAATTCCAGTTCACTGGCAATATCAGGAATATGTTTTTCCTGCACTATAAAAACCGTTTCAATTTGAAACAGCAGCTGAATGAATGCGGCATTCATTCTTGCGTGAAAAGCCTCCATATAGTAAAGCGATTGTCATTCTGCTACTTTGATAATATCAAGTAATTGAGCTAGATGATTGGATGGACAGCCTCTAACAGCCTTCAGCAATACATCACAAGACAATTCTGATGATTTGTTGCATCAATTGACTGTTCACATAATCTCATTTGGGTCTGAAAATGCACTCATCCAAAGGTTCCAGTCCAGGCCTTCATTTTAGCACAGCAGCCAACACACCTTCAGATAAAGGGATGCGAGTGGATGAGAGAGTGCCACATATCCTTGAGAGCATTTTTTAATTTCTTAGTGCTCCATCTGTTGAAATGATAAAGTGCAGCTATAATGGAGTGCAACAAGATTAAATTAATCAGGTTTGTCCATTATACCGCCACAGGCTCTTCACAGATGATTGCAATTTTCTCTGTCAGGCCCATTATTGTAAGATCTGTTTAGTGGGTTGATGCAATTAAAATGGACTTAATGTAAATTTAACAATACAAATAACACTTCTGTCTGTGTATGTTTAAGAGGGGTGCGGCTGGAGGGTCCTGAAGTGCAATGGTAAACACCCACTGTAACCATTTTTAACTTCAAACAAACCAGGGTGCTATTTGATTAGCGTGGACTCTGTGATCAATAACTATGTTTCATGTTTTCATGTTCTCTGTGATGTCAAAGGATCCGGTTGCACAGACCACCCTTGTCTGGACATCAGCTGTAAGGAACACAACACCTTCCAGAGGCATATCATGATGCCCATAGATCATTAGAACCTGGAGAGAGGGGAGTTTAATGGAGTCACTCTGATGAAAGCATATAAAGTGAACGCCTTCAGTCTTGCGTATGAATCTCAGGGCTCAGTACAGTAGGTGAGGCCGACTTGAGAGAATTTTATTAATTTTTCCTGGAGCTGATCTAATATCTTCCTGATTGGTTGCTTCCTTCTGCTGGATCAGGTCACTGCCATGGGACAAAGCTTACAGGATGTGTACTTAACAGGAGGAGATCTCGGCCTAGCGCCACAAAGCTCCCACCGCCACTTAAACGCAGGAATGGCGGAACTGTCACGCTAAAAATGTCAGATGCTTTTTATTCTCAGCACCTCTATAATTTTTGATTTACGCAAGACTGTAAAATATAACAATGCACCCGTGCTTTGTCTTCACGGGGACACTCTCCTGCACATTTGAGGACCCGTTTTTGAGGGTTTTTTTGGTGCAACCTCATTTTTGTGAGACACAGTTTTCATGGATCCATCTAGAACCGCACGTCAGCCACATCTGTTTTAAGTGATTTCACTGGACGCGAGGCGGTTGAGGTTAGGTCTATTGTGACTAAATGAAGAATTACCATAACCAATCAGACAATGTACTTTATTACATTATATGCAGCATTTCATTTTGAGGTCAGGTGTTTTGTATTATTCTCCTATCAGATTACAGGTAAAGTGAAATAACCTACACCTGAAGAAAAGCGCACATTTTCTTGATTTTTGTTTTTCTGTCTTCTGTCCTTTAAGCACACAATGAAATTTATAGTACCCCGAGTGCCACCCAGGTAACCTGAGGAGGTATGCGCCAGTGTGTTTGTTGGAGGCACCTACCTTTCACACGAGGTGCATTCCAGTGGTCGTGGCAGGCCGACAACAAGTCAATCAATCACACTGTGCGCAGCAGTAATTCAGTAGGTGTCACACTATCTCTTTTGTTAGCCACAGGACGGCAGGGTGAGTTCACAGAAGGAAGAAACAACAAAATGCCTTTTTGGAAATCTCCCAAAATCAGATTATGGAACAAACCCTGCAGTTTTTATAAATAACTGAAAAGAGTAACAATTTATGCACAGTTTAGGACAGCAATGCATTTTTATGCTTTAAAACTAAGGAATGTGGTGCATGGTTTCTATGGGTACTGCTAATATATGGTAGCCACTATTCAAATTGAAGATCCAATCACTGAATTCCTTTTTTGAGCCTGCATGCTTCAGCTTCAGATCATAAATTGTGCCTTTAGAGGAGAGGCTTTTCAACCACCCATGCAAAAGTACTCCAGAAAGAGTAATTAATTGCCATCGGCGAATTTGTATATGTTGGACTTGATCGGCCTCCAAATATAAAAAAAAATATATATATAAACAACCCAAATACTTTGATTCATGGCTCTGGTGTCTGATATGGCTTCGATGTAAAAGCTGTTCATTTGCCAAATCAAATACCCCTGCTAGTATGCAAAAAAAAGCACAGTTCAACCTGCCTTCTATCAGAGGCGTTATTTGAGAAGACGCGTGCCCGGGGTTTGAAAGCACAGTGCCAAATAATGAGCTGTCTGTTCCAAAAAAACATTCAAGGCAAACATACAAGCACTGGCATCAAATGCCAGAATCTTCCACAGAAAGAGCTTACAAAGCAGCGGTCCAGTGGAAGAACATAAAGTAAGGGAAACTTGCAGTCAGGGGAAATCCTCCAAAACTGTTTGGTACAAATATTTGGTATGTGCGGATTCTTTTTAATATGTCATAAAGTAAACTAGCAACAAATGCCAAATCTTCTCCCTCCCCATTTACTCCTTGATTGTTGATGAGACATCCTTTTCAAATTAAACAAGGATCTCTTAAACTTTGCCAAAGCTGGCAAAGTTTCATCATATAGAGATGAAACTTCACCAGCTCAGGGAGGAGATATGTTACCCTATTTGAATTATCACCTTGCCTTGAGTCTTTTTGGCTTCTAGTAGAAACCACATTTGGAAGAAATAATGTACTTGAAGGTTAAAAATGTCATAAGGAATTCCAGAGAGGGGTAACCTTATTGACTCTCCTTGGATATAATATGATTCCACTGATGTGCTATTCTTAAATCTCACTCCTTTCCTTTATGCAGACACCATTTTCCTTCAGGTTTGCCTTACATATGTGTGCTGCTAATACAATAACTGGTAAATTCCAAGAATAGTCGCTTATTGGTCCTACCATGGCATTTGCGCCAGAAGGTTGTATTTCATGATTATATTATAATTTTCGTTTGAGTGGGAAATGCATCTTTTCTCTTTTTTTTGACGAAAAAAGACCACAGACATATGGTGGGACTGACTTAATCACATCAACTTTTTACTTTGGGTGTACTGAAAACATCTATATCCAAAACTGGGAAAAATGCTGGCTAGAAATGTGCCTCATAGCAATAGGTCAGCAATAGGTGTGGCTGAGTCCTGCAGACGGATAGTGATCATGTGGATTAAACTGCATTTAGCCACACTTGTCTCATGGGATTTTCCTTGGCTACATGCAAGCAGACACTGAGCCAAGGCCCAGCTCAGTATTTTGACAGCAGAGCCAGAAAAAACAAAAGTGTTTTGCTTTTCCCATTGAAAAAAAAAGTGAGAGAGAAAGAAAGGAAGATGTAGTGGAGAGAAACAGTAGTCCCTCAGCCACTGCCTTACTCAATCCATATGCAAGGCTTAGAGGCAGGAAATACCCACAATTCAGTGTAATCAGGGGTAGAGGCCGCCTACCCCATTGGAAAGGACCTGGTGGAACTGATTGGGCACCATTAAGGCAAGCAAGGGCTGAATATGCATCACTCTGAAATGTTTCATTTTCATGTACAGTCTAAGTAATGAAAGGGAACGCGTTGTATCTCCTATGAAACTTAAAGCAGAAATGGACCAGTGAAAGATTTTGCCATGTTTTTTCGGTTCACCTCTAATAGAGCAGCGTCACTCTGCTGTCAAATGCCTGTGAGATCTATTTTCTTTACTTTAGAATGACACATTTCCAAGTTGCAAATCCTTAACTCCAGCACACTGCTGCCTGCTCGCTTTGAATTACAAAGGCGCATTTGTATTTTGCTCAGTTGCGTTGATTATTCACAAAAAAGTGATTCTTTTCCACCGATCACAAACAGGACTTCAGCAGCAAATGATAACATGCTTTCCTAGGAAGTCAACAGTTGTTTGACAGACTGGTGGGTTTGTTTCATGATGAGGGAGAACTTCTGGCATGTTAAACCATAATAACACTCCCCCCGCAAACTAGCGTGCTAGACTCAGCCCCTGCGTCAGAACCAGAGCGGGGTTTCCCAGCTATATACAAACGGATGCCGACTGACTTGTTTCCTGTGCTGCTTGACATTCATGGAATCTGAGGAGTCTGCATGTTTACTGATAGTTAGTTTTGGTTTTTCCCTTTTGAGAAAAAATTGAGGAGGCTGGAGGAAACAAGGAAAGCGACAGCTGATGTGGTTAGGTCGAAGGGAATGAACATCTGCCTTTGATTTAATGAGTGGGCCCAATAAAGAGCCGTGGTGCTGGTGCAAAATCTGCCTTCCTCCGATTCTCTGTCTCCTCCTAGATTCTCCCTCAGACTTTTTCTCACTCTTTCTCTTTATTTAAAGACCATCATAGCCACCACATGACTCTGTACTTTACGATTTCTTGATTCTTCTCCTTACTGTTCATGTCAGTAATTTGCGAGCCACTGACAGCCCAATAAAAGACAACAACAAAAAAACAACAACCCCAAATCGAACATTGGTCTATACCAGTCTGAGTTGGACGGAGCAAGAGCAGTTAAATCCTTGATTTGTACCTCTCAAAACTCTCACAAGTCCCCTGTGCCCCTCCACCCCCACTCCCCACCTCCCACACAATTCCCAGTTCAACAGAGCTCCCAATATGAGGCGCGTCTGGTCTACTGTGACAGCATATGGTTATCCACTCAAGGTGTCCGGAGGCACTCATTCTTCATACACTGAGTGCCGGCCTTATTCAGTCAAAGCGGGTACCGCATTCAAAAAGCAAAGAACCTGTCCAACATTGCAACATTAAGAAAAACAAGTTCACATATCTGGCAAGAAAAGGTGTATTTTTCATTTGTTATGCTGATATGGTAAATTGGATTTAACAGTTTCTCCTACTTTCTCTCTCTCTCTCACTGCGCAATCAAAGTAGCTCCCCCCCCCCCACCTCCCTTTTTAGCAGTTTGGTTCGTCTGGCAAAAACAGATCCTCGCTGAATGCTAGTGAAGAGTAAACACACCAAATTAGACACCGATTACATCATATTTTTTCAAATGGGGGCTACAATGGCATCGTGTGAAGTTTTATGAATGCTGTCAGTTGCCTTAGAAAAAAAAAACAGTCACCATGACAATTATGTTTACTTTAAGAAAACATTTAGCTGTTAAATGCACAATTCCTTAAGTGCTTAGCAACTCTGCACAGATGCTTGTACTGTAAACATAGTGAGTATTAGAATGGCATGAACCCAGATATGAAGAAAGGTCTGCAGCCACTTACCACCTACACTACTTTGCTTTTTTATTTGTAGTATCTAAGATTTACAGTGAAGCTAATTTTGCTCCATTTTAATGTGTTCCCCTTGGCAGATTTGACATACACCATATGTTCCCTGATTGAAAGATAGATATATGCAGCATTTCTTGTATTGCATGGCGACACAGGCAGGCATGATGGAGACTGTTAAGGTTCAAAATTGAGGAGGGAGAGTACAAACCACCCTTGGTCCAGAAGGTCTTGGTCAAACAATGATTTTAATGAATACACACGTGTGGGAAGAATAATCTGTACACAGACAGGAATTAATCTTCGACTTCCTCAAAGCATACACAGATTTTATACCGTCAGGGCTTGATTTACTGACGCCCCTTCATGCGTCACAGACAGGATATATACACATACGTCAATATCAAAACCACAATGACTTTTAACACAGTTTAAAAGAACGTTGTCTTCGTCTCGTCTGGAACACGAGCCCCACATCCTGCCAGACGCTGTTCCTCTTTCCAGAGACAAACATGACCAACTTCTCACCTATAAATGAGTCTACTAATGTGTGTGTGTGTATGTGTTGACCCTACATGCCCTCTCATCTCACCCGTTGCACTTCTGACCTTTTACCAGACCAGAGGCTCATCCTTATGTGTAATAACCTAACTGAAACTATATGTACTATGTTGAATAAATGTTTTAATCAAGAACCTCTACTAAGAGCTTAATAAAAGAATATAAAAGTATAACAGACAATTTGAATAACCTAGTAATTCAAATAGCCTCGTCTAACCTGCTCAGAATAACTTAGACTCTGCTTTCACTTCTGCTTTCCCTTCTGCAAACTCTCTGCAACTTCCTGTCAGCCTGCAACTTATTCTTTCTAAAACACACACACTGTTCAAACCTCTGAATACAATATTAATGCTGCAGATTCTATTATTAATGCAATGGTAATGATGATTATTTAACAATAGCAGTAAAATAATTTCCCTGCTCCACAAGACATAGGCTTGGAGTGATAGCATCTCTGAAAGGCAGCTCCCCTGCGTTAATGGGGGAGTTATCCTATTAGAGCCCCTCCTGTGCTCCACTCCTTTTCTGCAGGAGAGCACCCATCACTGCCTGGTCTGTCCTGCACAGGGGAAGAGGCTAATGGCCTCAGCTGCACACAGTGCTGCCCTCTCCTCCCTCTCTTTATCAGCCTCTGTCTCTCTCATTGTTTCTTCATCTCTTCTTCCTCACTCATAATTCCCAGGATCAATAACTCTCGACCGGTGCCCTTACACTTCCCTCTCAACATGTTGGTCCATAAATCACCCCTCGGCTCTTCTCCGGCAGGAAGGATGCCTCGGCCAGAAAGCATCTCAGGCAATCTCGGGTCAGGTGAAGAGGTGAGGACAGCTTAACGGACTGTCCCCAATAACACGCCGTCTTCTATTGTTTTCACAAAAGAGGTTTTTTTCCCCATTTGCTCCTGAGCCACAGGATGGGTGGGGAAATAAATTAGGAAGCCATACTAAGGTGTTACCCAAGACTTTGAACACATACTGACTTTTCACAGAAAGACATGTGAGCTATTTGTGCAGCTTTAATGCACGCTTCAGCCTGAAGTAAAACTGATGTGGGTTATTTTTTAATAAGGTATGTTGATTTTTTGTTGTACAAAAAGAAAATTTACCATAATGACCTGAGAAAATAATTAATTAAAATGTAATTTAAAAAAAAAAAACTGTATGCAGCAGCTACAGTGTTGTAAAAAAAAAAAATTTGCCCCTTTCTTGATTCTTTGCAAATTTAGATCATCAAACAAATTTGATATTAGACAAAGATAACCTGCTAAAATACAAAACACAGTTTTTAAATGATGATTTTATTTATTAAGTGAAACAAGCTATCCAAATCTACCTGGTCCTGTGTGGAAAAAGTAATTGCACCCTAAGCATAATAACTGGTTGTGCCACCCTTGGCAGCGAGAACTGCAATCAAGCATTTCCAGTAAATGGCAATGAGTCTTTCACATCACTCTGGAGGAATTTTGGCCCACTCCTCTGTGCAGAATTGTTTTAATTCAGATACATTGGAGGGTTTTCGAGCATGGACGGACTGTTTAAGGTCATGCCAGAGGATTTAATTTGGGTTTAAGTCCATTCTTTGACTAGGCCACTCCAAAAACTCTCGTTTTGTTTTTTATTGGCCATTCAGAGATGGACTTGCTGGTGGTCCTGCTGCATAACCCGGGTGTGCTTGAGCTTTACCATCAATTACAACAAGTCGTCCAAATCCTGAAGCAGCAAAACAGCCCCAGATCATCATATTACCAACACCATGTTTGATTGCTGGTATGCGCTCTTTATGAAATGTTCTGTTAGTTGTGTGCCAGATGGGACTCAAACGCTCCACAAAATACAACATTTGTCTAATCAGTCCACAGAATGTTTTTCCAGAAGTCTTGGGGATCATCAGGACTTAATTTATAGCAAATAAAATCTCTTTTGTATTGTTGAATCATGAACTCTGACCCTAAACTGACATAAGTGAAGCCTGCAGTTCTTTAGGTAATGCTCTGAGTTATTTTGTGACCTCCTGGATGAGATGTTTCTGCACTCTTGGAGAACCTTTGGTGGGCTGGCCATTCCTGGGAAGGTTCTCTGCTATTAAAATATCCTCCATTTGTGGATAATGGCTGTCAGTGTGGTTCACTGGAGTCCCAAAGCTTTAGAAATGGCTTTGTGATCCTTTCCAGACTAATACATGTCAAATACTTTGATTCTCTGCTGTTTCTTTAGATTGTAGCATGATGTGTTGCTTTTTGAGATCTTTTAGCCCACTTCACTTTGTAAGACAGGTTCTATTTAAGCGATTTCTTGATTCAACTGGCCTGGCAGTAATCAGGCCTCTGTGGCTTGTAAAAGTGTTCCAAAAAATCTGGTAAATCACCCTTAATTCATGATTTATCAAGAGTGGCAATCACTTTTTCACACAGAGCCAGGCAGGTTTAGATATCTTTTTTCACTTAATAAATGAAATTATCTTGTAAAACCTGCAAAACACGGGTTAACTTTGTCTAATATTAACATTTATTTGATCTACAAAAATGCAAGTGTAAAAAATATGAAATAAAAAACAAAACAAAACTAAGCAATCAGGCAGAGGCAATTACTTTTGCAGCTGTTCCCTTACTCACAAGAAGCTGCCACAGCAGGTACTAGTTGCCCTTCCTGATGCAACCCCAAAGGGATTTGTGGCTCCATCTAGAACTGAAGCAGAGTTCTCTCATCTATTAGGTGAACATGGAAACCACTACTCTATGGAGCTTTGTGTATATAGCTCTGCTTATAAATACACATTTTGTGACACACATGATTAATAGAGGATCAACGACTTTCAGTACCACCTCGTAAGGGGCAACCTCCACTAGGGTTTAAATACCTGGGACCCTCCACCATTTGGTTTTAGAACTGAAGCTTCTTCTTCAATGAGAGATAAATCATAATCAAAATAAATAACTACAAAAACAAAACTTGTAGAAGTCTGGTCACCTTGTTTTCAAGCTCTTTAAACATTAGTACACGAAAAGCAGCTTCTATGGAGACTGTGATAAGAAACAACAAAACTGCCCTACTTTAAAATCACCTCTTGTGCTTTCCATGAGATATATACACAAACATAACGATCATTTAAACATTACCGTGGTTTAAAGGTAAAATATTCTCACCGTGCTCTTTTTTTAAAAGTGAAAATCAAAGGCAAAAAATAAATCTTTAAAAATGTCAGGAGTCTGCATCTTTGCTCCTCAGACTATTCACTTCCTTTAGCAGAGCTGCCTGCTGGGTTTTTTTTTTTCTTCTTCCCCGAAAGGCAGCAGAAAGACATTGACCTGGGCCTCTCTTATAAGCCCCTTGTTGCCCATCTAGTCTTTTAGGGTACATCTTCAACATAATTGAGGACTGAGGCGCATGACATTTTTATGCAATTGAGGCATATCAGCGGGGGTGCCCTGAGATATTACGGAAGTGCAGGGGGAAAAAAGAAAACATAAAAACATAGCGCGATCAACTGGGGCCTGCCTGAGGCTGCGCCAAAGCTTGGTTCAACAGTGATTACAAATTGTACTCCAGTATCTCATGACATCAAAGGGGAGGGGTGTGGGGAAGGTGACACAAGCTCAGTGGGAAAGGTTGATGATATATGGTGTGAGAAGACAGGCAGTATGAGCCTCATTGAGGGGCTCATGCGGAAACATTTTGGACAAACTCTCGCTGGAATGTGTTTGCCCTTGTGACCCATATGTTCCAGGCAACATTCAGTCAAGAAAGAAAGAAAGATGTTGTTGCTTTTCCTCACAAAAGATGCTCAGAAGCTGTAGTCGGAACAAAGTCAGGAAATAGCAGTGGGCTTAGTTTATGCTGTAACCATGAGGGATTAAAAAAAGAAAAAAGAAAAAAGAGACAGAGATCACATTCATCTTCAAGTCTTTCACTGTTTTTACCACATGTTTAAAAAGTTAGTATGTTCAATGGGCCGTTGCACGAGTTCTTGGGTCTCAAATCAACCTCTGTGCTTCTTTTGTTTCTATAGGAGCTGAATGGTGGCAGAGTGGAGCCAAAAATACACAAACAGTTCAAAGAAAGTAAAGTTTGATGGGCTTTTTGTGCCAACAATTTATGATTTTGAGTCAAAGGTATTTCTAGAAGAGGCCAATGTTTTTTCCTACCAGACTATAACTGCGCTGATTTACACCAGCAGCTACAGACACATTAAATTTCACCTCCTCCCTTTTGCACTAAACTTTGTCCTTTACCGCAGCACAGGTAGACCATTATTCCCTTTGCATTACGATAAAGAATAGATAAGTGGAGACTCATAGCAGACAAAGGCTTTTCTATTGCAAGTGTGGGTAATCGTCTTGGGGAAGGAGGCACAGTGTTTTGGCAAATTGCACCAGATTCATCTGGCTATAGGCATCCCCTTTCCTGCTCTCTCCTCAGGTTTCCTCCACCCCATCACAGTGCAAGGGCCTTATCACACTGCCCACTCTCAATAGGCAGGGCCGACACTAAGATTTCAGATGCAAGCCAACCTCTCTGAGGAAACAGGTGTCCCCTCTGTCTGCCTGCGGTTGAGGTCCTGCGGTAGAAGCATGGGAAAGGGCAGCCACCGCAGAGGTTCTACCCCAGCGGACAGGTAACAGTGCGCCTTTCAATTCAGCCCGATTTCAGCTAAATTGGCATCCTTTTAGGAACTTGGGGAAGCAGTTGGAAGTAGAAAATAAAGAGCGGAAATTCGCCCAGTGATTCCCAGCTGACTTGAGGAGTACGGTGTTCTCACAATGGGAAAGGAAAGAAACTATTTTGATGTGTAAATGAGATAAGAAATAGAGGAGGACTTAGCAGGGATTGTTTTACTTTGTTGCATACTGTGGAAGAGACCTGGCTAATTAATGTATTCATTGCATTCAAAAACAAAAAACATTTTTGATTCATGTGTGGTCTCTGTGTGGGCAAATTAGTGAACCGAGATTTCAGCACTGAGTGTCATTTCCCGAGGACAAACTCTTATTTTTAGGCCAACGTGAGTCAAGAGGGCTTTCTAGCCTTGTGGTGCGCAGGTCATTTTGAAGAGATCAAAAGAGCTGCAGCAAGAGCAGCCCTGAAGCATCCAGCTCATCACCCTGACCTTTGAGCAACGATGCAGGTGTGCAAATTTAACTGATGTTTTTATTACCACTTCAATTCTTCTTCTTCTTAAGATTATTATTACTATTAGACCACAATCTAATTAGCTATTAAAAAAAACCCTAATATATTATTACTTAGTAATTAAGGGTAATCACACATCACTCATAAATTTAGCATGCCATAAACAGTTAGATCATCAAAGTCAAGCCTAGCCTCAAGCACCATCTGGGGTTGAAGGTACAAAGACATTTGCACATGTCATTTAAGGACCTATACGCCCAAATTGTGCAGAGTGATAATATATCGATGGGAACGCCATTAAAAACAGTTTCAGGCTCCTCCTGGATTCATTTGCACTGACCCAGAATGTAGTATTTTCTTAACACAAGCAGCAGGCTGCTTTGATGTTATCTCCCTATCCAAACAGTGGAGGGCCGGCTGCCCCTGCCCCGCCTGTGGCCGCGAAGGACGGCGTCGATTAATCACGGTGAAGCCTGCGAGAGCGCGCTCATAAATCGCCTCGGCGCTCCTTAAACAGGAGAGTCCCAGGGCGCCGCGCCGTCATTTATCAACACTCTCCCCTCCGGATGAGGAGTAAATAAAACTCTGAATATGTAACGGAGGGGAAATGGAGGGAAGAAGAAGTGGGGAGGGTTACCCGGGATGTTGAGCATACGTATTGGTGTAATGGTAAATAAAGAAGTAACTAAACTATGACCTCACAGCAGTCATCAGTTTATTTTGTTTATTTGTTGAGTGTTTGCTCCTAAATCACGTCCTTCCTGGTTACTTTTACGTGACTGTACGGTAAATTAACGGCATTCTTTTGCCACTTCAATAAAGCCCATACTGTGTGACGGCCCTGATCAAAGAGGTACATGAGAGAACTAACAATCATTTGACTGGGTTTAATGGCTTTCTGGGGCCCATTTCAATACATTTCTTACAAACAACATTTTTTTTGTATTTTTTGTAGTTGAAATGTGACTAGTTCACCTGTCAGCTATTAAATGATTAATAAATAAATGAATTTGTTAACTGAGATAATAATTGCCAGACAAACCAGAATTGCTTCATATAAAACTTTACAAAGCTCTTTCCTCTTCACCTGGGTTTTTATTCTGTGGTGTTTTGTAGAGAGAGAGAGAAAAAAATAGGCGCCAAGGCTGAATCATGTTTCTCTCAGTTGGAAATTAAGAAAATTGCATTATCCTGGTAAAGCACATTACAGCTTGTGTTTCTGATGCTGTGTTATTTTAGTACCTGTATACAAGTGTTATGGAAAGGCAATGGCTTAGAAAGCTTGTGAGTCAGAGCTTGATTTTGTTTTTTTACTTTCTTAAAAGAGAAAAACTCACAGAAACCAGATTAGGCCATCTTAACAAGTAAAATGCCATCTAATGATACTTACTGTATAAAGCCGGAGGTGACCCAAAATCAACTTTAATCCATTATTTAAAATCTAAATGTGCAAACTTGTGAATCCATCCTTTGGATGAACGTCAGCATTTAGACTTATCCCTTACAACATTAGAAGATTGAAGACAATTCAGACACTTTCCCAGGATTTCTCTTTGGTCCTGGCTGGGAGTGTACACATAGCTCCTTGTGTCCAGCAACACTGGAGTCCTGGGAGAATCTGGGAGAAGCAGCAGCAGAAAGAACTATCTCCATCATCGGCGCTCACCAGGCCTGTCCTCACACTGGCAAGCCCACAAAGCCTGCCCGGAGACAGATGACAGGGCCACAAAGACAACACAGGTGGCTGGCTGCAGACCACCTGGAGCAGGAAGGCCCAGCCACGCTAAGAACTCTGGGAGACACCACAGAGGGGGGAGTGTGGAAACAGGGGAAAGAGAAAATACAGAGGGAGACTTTGCAGAGTGAGAGATGAAGAAGTCCATTACTCTGAATGAGATAAAAGGAGTAGACACAACTGGCGGGTGACACTAAATGATTTCACCTTTTCCTATTGTGGGCTTTTAAAATACTCAGCACATTTTTGTACCATTTACTTGCTTGAGCGTCCTCTCAAGACTTGATAAGAGAAATAAAACCAGGTAGCCGCCAGTTGGCTAAGCTTAGTAGAAAGAGATAAACCACTAACGTTATTTGAAGGCAGCAAATTCTCCCAGCAGCAGGTATCACAACCTCTTTGAATCACAGTAGCTGTATACATCGTTTTATATGGAATAAAACAGTGTGTGTGCTGAAACAAACAACTTTGGCCAGAGCTAAGTAACACCCTTTGTCGCCTTTTCAGTCTTTGTGCTGAGCTATAAATCAGTTGGTGGACTGTGAGAAAATGTGAGAGTGATGTTAATTCTCTCATTTAACTCTCAGCAACTCCTTTCAGGTAAATTGCACACAATCATAGATAAAGACAAAAAGAAATAAGTTGTGTGCCAAAATGTTTAATTGTTATGGCGTATTGAGGGAAATCCCGCTATAATAAAATAGCAATATTGACCTAAAAAATGTTTTTAGACCTTTCATCTCACCCTTTTAGAAAGCAATATCACATAAATTATATAAAATACCTCCTTCCCCCCAAATGACATCAACTTTCATGTTGTTTTTTCTAATGATTGATAGGCTCATCAAAGCTAAACCTAAATCTATCACCAGCATCTGTGACGGGCTCGTATCAAATGTCACAATAAAGTGACTTACATCAAAATTGACCCCTTTCTCCTATTTCCTTTAACAATACCGTTTAATAACGATATGGTCCGTCACGCCCCATAGTGCAATTACATGCCCTGCTTTCAAGAGGTTTTCTCCTAACCAAGATGAATCTCTCTCCTGGACTCTCGTTCATGCGCACCTTTGAACTGAAGGAGATACTTTAATGCCATGACCTCAATCCATCCCCCCCTTGGAGAGCACAGGGAACTTTTATCCAGACAGCACAATCCCCTCGATTAAAACCTTCACCATGCTGGAGAGTTTGTTGGGCCATCATTCCTTCAAAGCAACGCTGGGTTTCCAGAGCGTTAGAGTGGACTTTGTATCCTTTTTTAAGCATATTAAGGGTGGACGTGCCAGAGATAGAAAGGGAAAATAAGGGACAGCATAAAAAAATCAATCACAGAGCAAGCAGGGTTGATTAGAAACAAGCACTGAATTCATTTTAAAATTGTGACCTGCCGATGTTGTTAGTTTTAAATGGTGGGAATAGCACACTACTTAGACTTTACTGGCTGCTGAAAGAGCAGTTTTGTAAGTTCATCTCAACAGATTGATAAGCCTCAATTATGTTGGTGCATTGAAAGCCAAAAGGAAGTTAGAAAGGAGGTTTTCTTTAAATAAATACCAAGCCAAAGGTCTGCTATTCTTCTAAAATCTATATTGGCTTTGGAAAATAACAGTAACCCTACCATGTATACTAATATCTTTGAAATCCTACTTATATTATCTTAACATCTTCTTAATATCTTCCTATCTGTCTTTGCTATGTTTTCTCCCACTTGTGAGCTTTAATCTTCCGCCTCTCAGACTTCATTTTCAGCCTCTTTATCTCAATACTCTCCTGCTTTTTATGCTCCACTCTCACTTCATCAGTAGCGCTTCGCTGTGTGCAGCCTCCTGTGTATCTGCATGTCTTACATCTGGGTCCAAGCCTCCATGCCGGGGGGCCCTTCACCTCCAGCGTAAGGGCCTGCCTGTCTGCAAGTCTCCTCAACAGCTGTCATGAAAACCAAACAGACACTCTTAATTGGTGTTCCAGACTCAAGGAAACTGGACTAAAATATTTGCATAATTTTGCTGCGAATGGAGGAAATTGTTAAAACGTGTGAGTCAAGGCCCTGGTTGTTGCAATCCTACCCCTCGGGCCGAGCAGCTCTTGGGTGCCACCCAGCGCCAGTGGTGCCAAGAGGGAATGGAGCAAAGGGGGGGATGAGGAGAGGAGAGGAGTGAAAAGGTCATTCGAGCTGATCCTATCAGAGTGTCTCAACTTCTCGCACTGCTCAGAGCCAGAGAATCCTGACCCAGTCCGCCCGCAGTATCACATGAACGCAACTCTGGCTAGTTTTTGTACGGGCAAATTACATTATTTTATACAATGTTGAATTATGGGAATAACCTCTTGGAATAACCCAAGATTAAATTTAAACTCGGTCAAATCAGAATTTATATCTCGTTGCTGGTCACAAGGCAAAGCTTTCTATTACTGCACATCACTGAAGATGAGTATTAACAAATAAACAGTTAAAAAAATGCTTTCATGTTGGGGTGAAAAGATCTAAAAAAGAATAAGTACCCTGCGTGCATCTCTGCCAACAGTAAAACTTACATATTTAGATCATAGTGACACCCCCCCCCCCCCCCCCCCCCCCCCCAATTATGGGGTGGGCTGTAGAGTGTCAGATTCTGTTATGGGGCTGGGAGAATTCATGAATGGCATAGCTGTCTTTTTTCTTTTTTTGTGGAAGAATCAAGAATAAGAGTGGGAACTTCTTTTGAAGTATAGTTAAAACATAGAGTGATTTAATGTAACTCAGTAAGAACTGTTTAAATCAATAATAATACTAGAATAATAATTATATTAGAAGATAAAAATCTAAGTACTTGTCCATCAAGGCGCCAATGGAAGAGATATAAAGGGGGAAAACCCTGTAAAGTGTCTTAGTAAAGTGTTGAGCCACCTTCACATTGATGCTTGGAGTCTCTGGAAGTCTGCTGGGGAGAAGTCTGCTCACTTCTCTTGCTGTGAAGGCCGTACTGAATTATCTACATCATTTTTAAGCTCATCAAATTATCCAGTAACCCCTTGTGATCTCCAGATTGCAACATTGGCATGCCACACTCCCTTGAGGATAGGAATCATCCCATGTGTTGGTTTTTTTGTGTTGGTTGTGCAGTTATTGTTTCATCAAACAGAACAAGTGGAAAAAATGCCCCCCAAAGACCATAGCCACAGCCACCGGATTCCTTCATTGCAGTGATCAACTTGTGGATTTCCTTTTATTAGTCACCTGTTTTAGTGTGCACACTATATGCCTGTATGTTAACGTACTATATCACTGTATTATATACAGACCCTGTCCACCTCCGTTCTAGTTCCCACACAGTCAGACAGAGGGGTGGGCGTGCAACAGTTACAGCTGAGGCAAAGCTGAGTAATTAAACTAGTCTGGGCCATGTGGAAAAGACATAGAGCTTTAAATGCCCTCGCTGGAGATAACATGAGCACTGTGCAGATAGATCGCATGGGAGCTCCCTGTTAACTGGAGATGCCAGCTGCACAGAGACACTGCAGCGAGCTTTGTCACCTTGTAAATGAAAAAGGAGAGACAGAGAAGCGCGAGGGAGTCGGCGAGCGGCGTTGCGGTGTGTCTTTTTGTTGCACACCAGAGGGTGAGGAAACCGGGAGGGGAACACGGTGATCTGAAATTGCAGGGTGCTTAATAAAAACGTGGAGGAGGCTGGTTTGAGACGCATGGAGTAGCTCAAACAAGCATCAGGTGTCACTGGGATTTCAAAGGAAATTTCATGCTACAAAACTGTATTTTATGGTCCTCAGCTATGAGAGATTGTGAAATTCAAGCCTATGATTGTTGACATTAGATATTATTACGTTTTCTCATTTGCAATATAGATGCAAATGAGCCATCACTGTTTGTACATTTCAATGCGTAAAAAAAGGCCAATTACAAATCCACCAGAGCCGCAAGTAATTATTATTAAAAAAACAAACAAAAGAACTACTCTCTGTTTCTGAGGTGTTATTAGATCTAATCAAGTGAGGATGAAGTGAGTAAACACATCATTAAACATTCAGTCCTTATGAATACAACATAATTATTAAATGATTGTGGTGATTACACACCCACCAGGGTTTGTGACGTGTCGTCATTATCGCACAGATTAATCAAAGCCACGGGCTGAGGCAGCAGGCCTTTTGCATGACTTTCTTTCCAAAATATCAGCATTCAGTCATAAATAATAATGTATTAGTTTAGATACAGCATAATCATTTTGAGGGAACTGTGTTTTAATATTGCTGAGCTGCATCTACACTCTGAGCTTTGATATAGATGAGAGAATTAAAATATGACACATCAGAAAATGATAAAAACAGGTTCCCTAATATTAGCTGTGTGTCTGTTATTAGGCACCAATTAATCAGAGTGACAGGCCCAGAATATGAAGAAAGACGCCTACATGTGCAAAGAGAAAGCTGAGATACAGAATGTGCGTGAGCGTCTGAGTGGGTGCCTTTCCGTTGTTGCGAGGGAGGAAGAGATAGTGAGAGAAACACTGATTGTGTGTCTTTTCAAGTCTGCGACTATGTCTCTATATGACGACAGAACAAACGGGCTCCTCTGTCATGCATGGCCTTGAAAAACCTCTATGGATTTAGGGCTCCATCAGTCTGTCCTTGAAGCTGCCTGTTTGCCTCTTTCCACACCACCGACTAGCCAAACAGCAGGATCCTCCACCTCTCCCACGGGTCAGGTCCCTCTCAACTCCCGGGGTCTTTGATCTGACCGACAGAAGAAGGGGGTCTGAGAGGGCTTTGGGAACTATAAGCTCTGTCTATGAGTGTGATGGGGTAGTAGACTGAAAGCCAGGGGGATGGTTAGGGTCAGGTGGGGTCAAAGGCCAGTGCCCATCTCCACTGTCCTCCTGTTTGTTGGCTGTGGACTGCTCTCGCACACACTCAAGCGCACAGACAAACACGTGCTTACAAATATGTAAAGACAAACAAGTGTTTTTGATCAATAATTTTTATAATTTTTTAGATTTATGCTGAAAAAACATAGAAAGAACGATCACCTGTTTCCAGGTGCTCTCCACAGCATCTTTCAAATTGCTACTTTGGTTTTCCAGCCGTTAATTGTGTTAATTTATACCGTTATCATCATATTTACCCACAGAAGCCCATCTCTAAAGCACTCTCAAACAAACTCAGTGTCTAGCTGGTGAATATAGCAGAGTGTTTAACATTTACACATTGCATGTATTCTTTATTGGTAGGTGTGGCAACCAAAACACATTTAAAAGCAGAATAATTCACTTTTGATCCAAAATTAGTTGGGTAGTAAAGGAAGTACTACAAATAACAATTGCTGATGTTCAGATGTGTAAAGAGCTGCCACTTTACACGTCATATGTGCCAGCACAAGCTGTATTGCATACATTTCTGAAACTGCCACCACTCAATTCAATTTCCAAAAGACACAACATAGCAGGGAGAGAAAGAGTGGCAGTTTTTCACATCTGTCTTCTCATTATGATAACCTCACCGCTCACCTGTGCAAGCACTCACCCATCTGTGTGATCCGGGGGGATACACATGTAGATCTCCACATGTGCCCCTCATCTCTGCACCTTTTCCCTACAGGCAGCCTCTCCTGACCACCGCACAGCCATCAGTCCTCTACTCACTTCTACCCAGGACAGCCCCCTTTTGAAGGCTGAGTAATTAACGTGCCATCTGATACACCATCCGGCCATAGAGGCTCTCTTGGGTAGGGAGGGGGTTTGCAGACACGCACGCATTCACATAGACACACGTGCATCTCATACACGCACAGACAACCCTGCATGCGCACTTGCAAGCCTACAGGTAATCAATCACACAGTGTTAACTGGCCAAGTGTCACTGTCAGCTGTGTCTTATGTATGACGGTGACCCCAGGGTTCGCCCAAAGAGATCATTTTGTGCAGTAATGATAATCCCCGCTCCAGCAATTTGGCTCTGGATGTATCATAAAAAATGATCCCAAATGTATGGTGATGATGAAGATCTCTGGCACTTATACAATGTGAATAATTTGGTTACAGGGAACTATTTGACGTTCCAGTTCAGAGTCAAACTGAGTTTCCTTTGAAAAACTTTCCAATCTGAATCAATTTTCAAGTTAAAAAATGAAAAGACGCTATTATTTTGAAAAAAAAAAAAAAAAAGCTTCAGCAAAATTTAAATGAGTGTAAAAACTTTTTAAAAAATCCCTCAAAACTGAGTAACAATTGGCTGATGATGGGAAACAATTTGACCAACATTTAAAGTACAAAGTGAGACAACTTTATCACTGCTTTGTGTTAATGTACTTCTACTGTAACACAAAATTCAGATATTAATCTCTCTCTAAAAAAAAACTAAAACTTTTGTGTTGCACCTGTGCAGACTAAGCCCTCCTCAGAGGCATTAAAGAAGAAAATATTACAATAAATGTTTCTCTTCCACTTTTTTTTTTAAGACATCACGTTCCACATGATAACCGTGCAAACGCTTTGATTTCTGATGTGGTCATGGAAAGTTCAAGGCTCTTAGGAAAAAAGGTTGGATTTGGGATTTAGTTGCTGGGATGTGGCAGTCAGAGACCCTTGACAGAATATTTTCTCCTTAAGGTTAAAGGTGATGCAGGGATGTCAAAATAAGACTGATGCCTGAAAAAGATAGCCCTCCTGACATTTATTTGATCTTGTGAAAACACTCAGGGCACGTAAATGGTTTCATTAGAGCAATTTTGTGAAACAATATAAATGATTTCAAAAATTGTATAGATACGTATCATCCAAAATATTTATTTTCTCTTTTTGAAATTGCACTTTAAAACCTCTGCCTGTATTCCCCACTATTCCTTCGTGAATTAAGGATTTTGGGGGTTGTGTTTTTTGGCATCTTAAAGATGCCTTTTGATGTGGACAGCACAGCCACGGGCAAAGTGCCCGGAAAGAAGAAAAAAGAAAGAAAAGACAAGAGAAAACAAGAGGAGAAGAATGTGGAAAAAAGTTCTAATCCACAGTTGCAGGTGTGTTACATTTTTGTTGCCCCAGCAAAGGTTCACAACAGAGTTGATGACAAAGGGTCGGGCCCCATGCAGCCTATTGTGGCCTCGAGAACAATATGGAGGCTGTGAATGGCTAATCCCTCTGGACCGCTGACAGGTTAGCCCTTTAAGCAACCTGGGGACTCATTTCTCCACTGGGCTGGGCTGCTGTCTGACAGGGATGGGAAAACCCGGGCTACTTACTGAGCCCTCGCCCTGAGCAGATAGTGGGAGCCATTGTAAAGGAAAATATTATCTCCATTGTCAGGTTGTGGCCATCTTTGTAACATCAGAAGATGAACTCAGGGAGAATATGCCACCGGAGGGCGAACTGGAATGACGATGGTACCAGCTTAGAAAGTGTGAAAGCTATTCGGTCTAGTGGCGAGGATTTTAGTGCAAATCCTTCATTAGGGTTATGTGTTAATGCCAAAGGAGTCATCTTTTTAAAACATGTTTTTGTGTCATTTATATTCCATTTAATAATGAATTTATGGATTTTCTTTTCAACCTAAAAAGAGTGTTTAGGTAAAACTTTGCATTTGGGATTTCTTTCATTCTTTTTTAATGTGCACCTGGGCACAAATGGCGTGATTCATAGCTTGTTTATTGCAACACAGTAATTTACATATCTGCAGAACCAAAACCAGCAGGAACTCAGAGACAGTGGGTGAAAATGTGCAGTCAGTGTGAACATAAAGCAAGCATAGTGGGGGGGAAAAACCTGTTGGTGTGAATCTCTTTGTGAGAGACAAAGAAAGGTGAGGACAAGATAATAAGCCCGAGGGGCACCGCCCAATCCTTGTAAACATGGCTTGGACTGTTTCACATGCCCTGAGAGCAAACGCAAATATCTGTTTCTTCTGGCTCCTGTTTGCAGGAACACTGGAACCAGGACGCCACCCAAGAAGCTCAGCAGCTTACCCAGTCAACAGACAGCCGTGCAAGGCTGATACTCCTGTCCTGTCACCCAGTTAGGGAGACAATGGCAAATCAGGCCAAGCAAGGGCCTGGAGGCTTGCGTGGATGTTGTTTTTATTTTTTGTCAATCCGTCTCACCTTCAGCTCTCTTCGTCCCTCCTTGTTTGTGCATCTTCTCTGCCATGTTCTTCTGCTCTTTTATTATTCACTTGCGTCTGCCTTCCCTTTCAGCGCGTCCACCTCGTCTTGCCACAAAGAGCCTGAATCCTCTCCTGAGAGGAGTCTACCAGCCCTGCGCTGTAACCCAATCATCTGACACAAGAGTGTGTCATCTCCACAGAGTAACAGGAAGTCTTGTGCACCAGACAGATCGCCTCGCTGCGTCTGCCCCTATCTCTCACACTCACGCACCAGAGAAAACAGATACACTGTTTTTCTCCCTCACTTTAGAGACTACCTTAAAAAAGGAAGTTGCTGAGATCACATCCGTATTCATAGAGATGTAGGCATATATAGGCATACCATCAAAGCTAATGAGAATACAGCAAGTTATCTTAAGAACTAATTACCGATAATACAAAATACTACTTTTTTTAAATTTTTTATTACAGAAATCACCTCAACTAATCAATTGTAGGTTTGTTTTTTAAATTAAGCTTGGACACAGGAGAGGAACTAATCTCCCCATGGAGAAGCAGGTACATTAGCATGATTTAAACAGTTGGGGATTAGCATATGCCTTTTCTCATTAGCAGTATTGGCGTACTTGATTCTGAACAACAAACATGCTGACTGTGGTTATGAAAAGGTCAAAGCATGTAGGCTGGATTCCCGCAGTCTGCAGGCCTAAAGTCAGTGTTTTTGGGGTAGTTACAACGGCAGCCTTCCTGAACCCCCCGATGTTGGCTTTGGACCTACACTTCCTTCCTGTTCATGGAAATTCTTCTACAAATAATAAAAAAAAAAAATTCAGACGTACAAAAAAAGTAAAAAAGAAGAAGAAAAAAACTCGATCGTGCTGAGCCTTGATGGCTGATTAGGTAATTTTATATCAAAACAGTGTGTTCATTCTAATGATATATTTTAAAGAATTATAAATTAAATTAAATATATATATATAAGACAAAGAAGAAGTACATATTTCAGTGTAGAATGGAAACGAGAACCAAGAGAGGAAATGAGCTGCTGGTGTATTCTCATTCAAATTATTGTTAAAAATAAATAAATAAATAACCAATAAAGGAAAAATCACTGAAAATCAATGTAATATCAATTTAACATCATTCTAAATACGCTGTACAATTTTAGGAGGGTAGTCAGACTTTCAGTCTGGCCTTACCCTGATGACTTACGTGAAGATGTGCTGACCTCTGCTGGTGATAAATATTCAAACATTTTGTTTACAATAAATGCATTTAAAAGTCTCTGATTGACAGTAGACTCATTTGATTTCTGATTCAGCTGACCTTACAGCTCAACATTTGGATTTTTAACCCTTTATCAGATGAGGAACCGTTTAGGGTTTCCTGCTTTGCAATAAGAAAAGAAAAGAAAAGACTGAAAAAAAAAACTATAAAAGCAAAGGACTACCGAGAACACTCTAGGATTGAAAGTATTGTCACTTTAACTGTTTCTAGGATGTTTTATTAAATTAGGGGTGATTGAAATTGAGGTCTTTTTTTGTTGTTTTTTGTTTTTTTAATTGACTTCTACACACTTGGATTTAGTACAAACAAGTACAAACTACCTCTTCTAACTTCTTCTTCTGACTCCATTAGAATAGATAGAACAGAAATGGTTCAGTATTAACTGTGGCTTTTTAAAGCCCAAGTGCCCGCATGAACACAACGCAGAGGCAGCTAAAGCCTGTCACTATTGTTATAACTGACAGCTCTAGTTTTACACCATACAAAAAATGTTCCCTGATGTCTCTGCTTTTGTTACCTGGACCCAGTGCAGATGGTGGGAGACAGAAGGACTCTGACCAAAATAACGTCTCTGATAGACAGTCTCCCACCCCATGCATGCAAATGCTGCTGAACTGCAGAGCTCCTTCAGTGACAAACTGCTGCATCCTCGATGCATGAAGGAGCGTTTCCGCAGGTCCTTCCTTCCTGCAGCTGTCAGACTGTACAATCAAAACTGCTCCCAACAAACATACATGTTTACATCAGCACTGTAACTTGCACTATTTTATCAACCGATTCACACTACAACCTGGGTTTGCCTCTTATCTGTATTAAATTTTTATTAATTTTAATAACTGTACAGAACTCTGTTTTTGGTAACTAATTTCCTTGATGTAAATATGTAATATTGTGCATGTTTCTGTTCTGTGTCCTGTGTCCTGTTTGTTTGTATATGTGTTTTTCTTGCTGCTGTTACAACCAAATTTCCCCTTGTGGGAACTTAAAGAATTATTCTGTTCTATTCTATTCTCCAATACTAGATGACATGGCTTTAATAAAGAGTTGCTTTTCTTAAAATACGTACAAATCCTGTATGCTGAGATGAAATCATTTCACTTCTTTTAACAATATTAAACCAGAAGAAGCAAATTGACATTGTCCATTTACTTAGAAATGACTGTCACTGTGTGCGTGTATGGTTGTAAATTTAAATCAACAATAGAAGAAGCATTTTTACCTGGAAACTGTGGACTTTCTTTTTCTAAAAGAGTCTTTCATACCCAATCTACAAAGTTATGGAAATTTAAATATACATTTAAATATTTTTTCCTCTCATAAATGCGATTAAATTAAACGTCTGCGTGTTTTGTTCACAGTCCTCACCACTAGATGCCACTCATGCAACATTTACAAAATGCATGAGCTCTAAAACACAGCTTAAGTCTCATTAGGCGTCTTCATTTGTTCTGGCCAGTGTTGACATAAACCGAGACAAATTGTTTGGTTTGTGAAAAAACACACAAAAAACCCCAAAAAACCTTCAGTCCTTCAGGAACTTCAGGAAAGGAATCAGCTCACTGCCCAAATATCATCATTCTGTTGACGTGCCACGCTTTGATTAATGGCACCTCATTTGCAGTGCAGTCAAGTTGCACATCAGACATTTACAAGATGCTGTCCCTCAGTGCCACATTTTTAAGTAGATGGTACGACAACAGGCGGAGTGAGTGTGAGAAGGCAGCTCATTAGCTGTCCGGGTCCAAGAGAGTGACCAGTTTCTCCCAGGAGAGCAGTTCAGAGTTCTGGGAAACTCACCAACGCAGCAACAGCTGCAGCTCTACATGAACCTGATGAAAACTCATCCTCTCCCCTCTCTCTTTCTCTTTCATTTAAAAGTTTTGTCAGTCTGTCCCACCAGACTGCCCGGGCTTGGATCTCAGCCCATCTGTACTCACATCATTTTGGGGGGTTTAACTGGATAAAATGACTCCCAGATCAAGAGATCACCGTTATCCATTCTCTCTGCCAACTAAGCATGGAGTTGGATGAGTGTGTGTGCTCCCGCAAGAGGGATATGCAATGTATGGAGGGGTGCAGAAGGTTACTGAGGAATTCTACCAGTGACTATTGATTTTTTTGCTGAACTTTTCACCACTCTTATATGAATGTGAATATTATCACTGTGTGGTGTGGTGTTCAAGATTTCCAACCTCCTGCTGCCAAAAATGAGAAGTCATGTGTGGCGGCTCCAAGCAGCTGATATGAGGACTTAGAAGAATTTCTTTAACCTTGTGACCACCACAAATTTAGCATTTTGGTTTGGTTGAGCCACTTATTTGGACCTTTTGTGACAACGCTGGAGATTTTGTCACATTTAGAGTTCATTACAGAGCCTGTATGTGTGTGACGGGTCCAATATTTGCCCTGGCTTTATAGTTTCAGTGCATCTATCAAGAGTGTGTACACACTGATAATTAAAAGGTTTTCATGTCTTTCTAAAACATGTTTTGTTTACGCAAGTAGCACAGATATTCACATTTCTAATTTACTTTTTATCGTGTGAGCACTTTCTGATGTTCATCTCCTGCAGATGTGCCGAATTATCCAGCAGTTCTCAATGCATGGATACATGCATATGGCTAAATGGTGAACTTCTATGGAAACAATAAATGCAGACAGATTCTCACATTGTCTCAAATGCAAAGACTTTAAAACACAAATACAATAAATAGATCTACAATACAGGTGAATTATTGTGGTTACTGTCATAGTGTCAAGCCAAACTAGCAAAAAGCAGAAAGTATTTTAAGTTGTGAGGTCTTTTGTTTTGTTTTTTTAAAATTCGCTCATAGAGCAGAATGAAAGAATCAAACTGCAACTGGACATCATGCACAGGCCGAGCTGCCGAAACTGTTTAATGTATCAAAAGTGTGTTCAGCCATATAACAGTTTATGCTGTGCACAGACTGATGGGGTGAAAGATATTAAAGACGTTTGCTAAATCCAAATTTTACACACAAAAAAAATCAAGCATAAATGAAGATTAGATGTTACACTCAGTGTAAATGTGACATAATACTGATTTCAGCAAACATGCACACAGTAAAACATAATAGTTTTAAATTCACAGTCATTGTTTAGGGCATGTGGTTAAAACGGGGTCAAACTGATGCCCCTCCTTTTTGTTTTTATTGTTGTTGTTGTTTTCAGGTTTTAGCAGAAGAGCTTGAGCTTGGTGGGTGAAGACGTGTCGCCTAAGCTGTTGCTCCACAAAGTCTCATAGATGATGAGATGTCTTCCTCTGACCTTCCTGTCATCATAAATGGCCAGGTCTGTTGGAGAAGAATACAAATTCATTTGCTCAGAATGACAATGGTTAATTCAGAATTGCTTTCATTTTGGAAAAATCATGCATTCTGTTATGTCAGCAAAGATGACAATAGGGTTCATACTGAAAGCCAGAAGCAGAGGACAGTTAGTTTTATAGTTGCTGAAGCAATGTGTAAAAGTATAAAAGCAAAAGTTGATTTCTGTCATGGCTGTAAAAGTTTGGCATTCATACCAGACTGACAGGGTGTGCAAATCTGCTCTCGAATCGGTCATCCTGCAGAAGCTGCCTAAGGTGGGAAATGTAGCTAGAAGCGAGACGAAGGGTGTCCAGTTTGGAAAGTTTGGTATCCGCTGGCACCCAGGGCAGGCTGGTTTTCAGTCTGGAGAAAGCTTTGCTCAGCACACTCATCCTCGCCCTCTCCCTGGCGTTAGCCGCGTTCCTCTGCGACTGTCGCGTTTCCCTCTGGTGCGCTTTGGAAAGTCTGTGCTCCTGCTTGATCCTCCCCTCAACACCTTCGTCTTCCAACTCCTCCTCCGAGTACCGGCTGGGATTATAGCAGGTGACTTTCCGCGCGGTGGCCTCCAAGGCAGCGGTAGTCCTTTTGTGGCGTGTCTCGTCGTCCTCGGCATCACTTGCAGCAGAGCCAGTGGACATGGCTGCTCCACCTGCGCCTGGGGAAACAGACCGGAGTGGCACTGTGGACGACAGACAACAGTGAAGTAAATGACGAGAAGCTGCAAGTCAGCACCTCCTTGCAGTTTCCATTTGGTAACCCTGGAACTTATTTCCCACAGAAGCGCTAAAACGTCAACCCTTGATTCACTACAGTACCATCTGCACCAACTAAAGACAGCTCTGTCTAAAGAGACATGGCCTAGCTATCCCTCTAATTTAAGTGTCATGGACTTGGCATCTGCACAGTTTTTTTGCTGAGCATTTCTCCTCCCCCTTTTTTGTCCGAGCGACCATGACCTCAGTGGGACCACAACTCCATCTCGTTGTGTAAACTGTTAAAGACACATGTTGCTCATTTGCATCTTAATTTTTTTTAAAAAAGTTAAGTCCTGTCAACTATTTGCCCTCAGAGATAGTTAAAGCAAAAGATGCAATGAAGTTCATCCAAAGCTGTTTGTGCAATAAATTTACCCTTTTTTCTTTTTTTTTTGCAAATTCCTTAAACATTCTAAATTTATTGGAGAGCATGAATTCCCTGATTTAGGTTCAGTCCATTGCAACAATTACAACTACATTATATTCAGTAAAAAGTCCTCCGGTTTGTGGTCTCACAGATGTGTTTTGGTCTCGAGGACCTTATCAAAAGTGTTTAATCCTTTGCTGCGTTCACAGAGGGATTGGGTTTCTGCAGATGGAGCAGCGCTTCACACGCAGCCTGTGTGTACCAGCCCAGCTGTTATTGGTTCCCATGACATCTGGAGCGTTGGCATGACATGGGTGTGGCAGAGGCAAGGAGGCACCATCTTCATTCTTGTAGTATCACAAATATTTTTACTGGGTGTCTCGGCCATATTTGCATTTCTTTTGTGCGTTGGTTTGGTGGTTTAATCAGTGATATGAGGACTGAGCTGTAGATCAGAGGGGAAGAGGGACAGAAGTGTCTCTGCTGAGATCCCATGGGAAGCTGTCTTTTGTGCAACACTAAAAAGACCACTTGTGTTCCAGTGTGATGCAAACACTTTTCAAAAATGCAAACAAATATTTGGAAGAAACTTGAATGGCCACACTTTCTCTTCAAGTTTTGATTCATACTTTCTCTGCTCGCGCCGTCTCTTTGTCTGTCAAGAAAGATATTCCCAGAAAATCCCAGGTCCCTGTTTGCTATTACGCCACGTAATATGTGTGAAATTTTATATTTTTTATGACAATAGCCAGGCATTGCCAAGGATTACTTAACAGCAGCTGAGATGTATGCTTGATTTTGGCCAAGCATACATCTCAGCCCCTGCAGCCACCCAGGGGCCATGAGAGAAAATAAGGAAATTACTGTATGGCACTGGGCCCGATGCCGCCTTGTACCCCGACAGTTAAGCTTTATTCCAGCATGTTGGCTTCAAGTCACACCTTTCTGAACAACTAAAAACCTCAGTTGTAATATGATTGATTGTTACCAGTTCCAACAATTTTCCTCTGTCATAGAAGAATAATAATGCAAGAATGTTTCCTTAATCCAAGGACACATTCCTCTGCTTCCTGTAATCCTGCTTTTCCAAGCAATTTTCACAAAAGCAGAGCTCAGCTGCTGCTTTGAGGGATCCCTCTGCTCAGCACACCCTTGGATATGTCACGACTCTGAAATATTAGGTTCTACTTGTGCTGGTATGACAGTCAGAGCTTCAGGCATGCTGCCAACTTGTCCTCCATCACTGCATTCGTCAGCAAGGTGAGTGACACTCTTGAAGGTGCGAGTTATAGGATCCTGCTGACTGATTTAATTTTCTTTTTACAGTGTTTCTCTTTTTTTTAAAAAAAAAAAAAAAAAAAACTAACAGTGAAAGATATTGGCTGTATGACGCATATTTCACATTGCTGCTTCATTCACTGTCACCGAGAAACAGGTTGAGATAAAACTTTGCTCGTTTGTCATTTTGTGCATGTTGTGCTTCAATAAAAAGAAAGAAAGCGAGAAGAAGAAGAACATATTGTCCAAAAAATAAGTGGCTACATGGTTATTGTATTTGCCTTGGGAATAATCAGATTCAGGGCCAGCGATAATAAATAACACTGAAAACTTGACTTGAAGGGAGAGCAAGCATCTGTCCGTCAGCAAAGACTTTCAGGGGTCTTAACCTCTATCACAGCCCTAAGCTGGGAAAACCAGAGAGACAGGTGCGGGCTCATGATGTCACAGGCCTGACTCAGTTTCCCTCCCAGCCACTTATGATTCCCATGATTGCCTTTGAAGAAGCCTGCAGCACATTAAGCTGCTGAGTGAAAAGCGCACAAATCAGAGACTATAACCATCAACTTCTATAACCTTTTTAATTTATGTATTTATTATTGTTTTATGCTATTTGGCAAGTTGTGCCCAACAGTGTGCTGGAATTTTATGACAAAATATACGATGTAGGCTTCTGTTGATGTCATGATGTTTATTTGTGTACCATTTTACAAGAGCAGATGTGACAAAGTGCATCATAATAATGACAGAAACAAGCCAAAGAAGATGGCGCAACAGCACACATTTCAGATGGACGATACATAGATGCAAGCACACTGTTATTGTAGCTACAAATTCTATGTTTATTATGTCAATCTAATGAAAAATTAGACTTAAATTAGGTTTGATGAACCTTCTTATCTATAGAGTAAAAGAACAGGAGTTGGACTTCAAGCCACTTTACAAAAAGTGTGTAATAGAAATATGCCAGTACTGCTTGCACACTATAAAAATCATTTATCAGTAGCTCACTGGTATAACTTAAAAGTAGCCTACAGGACAAGAAATGTTATTTTTTTACCCAACAATGAAGGATTTTGCAATAATACCATTAATATTATCGTTTTAAGTATTTAACGTCTCAAGAACCACATACAAGTTAGGACAAGTCTGTTAATAACAATATAATTAACTGTTACTACTGTTACAACATGGAAATAGTGAACGCTGCTGTTAAATTGGAATATAAGTGATTACATTTATACCTATTTAATATCTTTTTATGCCATATAGATCTAGTCTTTTGAGACAATTCACTTTGCAGTGAGTTTAGTTGTCACTTTGTGTTGTTTCATCGTCTTCATTTTCGCCTGGCCTCGATGGCCTTCATCAGTGGGACCCACCGAGATGTAGTCTCTCTGCTTGGTTTAGCCTGACCTAAAGCGGGCCACGTGCTCCCTCTGACGTTCACGGGGCCGTCATATTCGTCAGCCTCAGAGGCGATCTCCATTTTCTGGATGATGAGCTTTACGAGGCAGTGCTGCTTCTCTAGCAGGCATGACATCTCTTTCATTCTGCAGGGAAAAAGAAAAACAAAGACAAAACAATCAATTCATGTCACTTAGTGACAGACTTCATTCACTCTTGCCTAGATTTATAATGAGACTGCTGGAAGGTCAGACTCCTGGGTGACTTGATGCGCTTACTATAGAAACAGAGATACAGAGTGGGATCTGTAGGGGTCGCTCATGCATCAAAAACTACTTTTTCTTAATTCCCACTTTAGCTTTCAGCATGCACAGTCTAGATCATTGTACCTGTAATACTCATCCATTACCTCAATAATAAGCTTGCACACTTTTATGATTTTAGAAACATGAAAACTGACTTTCATGTGCATGCATTACCTGGTCTTCTGCTTTTTGAGCTCATTCTCGATCAAAGTGCATGCCTTTGATTTGGCTTGCAGATGATTCCAGACTTCATTGGTTTCCTCTTCACCATAGAAAAATTTCTTCAGAAAGTGCTGCAATCAAAAATGTGAAGGTTTAATAAAGGAGAAAACTTTCGCTGCTATAAGTTATAGACATAAATCATCATGTTGCACATCATCTGTTTCTTCTTTTTTTTTTAGCTTACCCTGGAACACCTGTGATTGGGATAGATGGTAATGGAGTTTTTGTCAACTCGTTTCATAAACCAATAAGGGAGCTTATCTTCCAGAGCGGTGTGCAGATCAATCTGGGGTCAGAAGGGCTGGTATTTAGTCAAGGGTTCGATTTTGGGCGAGGAATATATCATTGATATCATATATATCATCTTGTTATGTGTCAGTGTTCCATGCATGTTGTTAAAATGGCTCAAGAGCAAAACACCACAACATCAAAAAAAGAACAAGGCAAATTAAAAAAAAAATCCAAAGTAATTTTTATGCTAAAAAAAATTAACCTGGTTTAATACAAACCTGCATGGCTATCCGTTTCAGCGCAGCATTTCTTTGAACTTCAGCAATGTCTCCAACTGCTAAACCAATCTACAACACAATCAAAGAATCTTTGGTTAGGACCTTTAAAAATACAAAGCTTATGACAAGAGCATGATTAGATAAAATTGCTGTCAAAGCACTAGAACAGAAATTATTATAGTAACATACAAGCCAAATGTATAGCCACATAAACTACTTTAAGATGCAGCTGGGGATCAGGGTGTGCTTACCATCAGGTTCACGAGCAGGATTGGCATGAACAGAACAAAGACCACAAAAATGACGTATGTCAGGATACCAAAAGGTAGTCGATGATTCAGATACTCATCCAGGAAGTTGTTCTGGTAGTTCAGTTCCCCGACCATCATCACAAAGGTTTGTACCACAGAGAGCGGCACGCTGTTAAACTCCCTCTAATGATACAAAAAGAACAGCAACGTGTGATTGCATGTTAGCAATAAACACTTTATTATAACAGACATCCAGATGGCCTAGGTTTTAATCATTTCTGTACCCAGCCTGGACACTAAAGAATTGTTCTATCCCCACAAGTGTTTTGTGCAGGCCTAAACTTTGAACAACAGTGAAGTTTTAAAGTTAGGTGACTTTAGCAGCCATGTCAATAAAATATGCAGTGGTGCATGAACACAGCGTTCTGGTGGCTTTCTAAGGTGTGTGTGATGGTACAAGAAAGGGTGAGGGGACTGTTCTTACAAAAATTGTGACCTGATGTTATTAAAAAGGTCTGCGTGTTACTGAAGGAATCCTCTGGAGATCATTGATATACATGCAAAATTTTGAAAATCTGATGATACCCTTTCATCCTGCAGGAATTGTATGGTTATATGCATCACTGCGTTCTTTTAATACCTGATTGAGCATCAGGGCATGGAAGGCCAAACTGAAAGCCAACATCAGGTAGAAGAACAGCAATACAATACGGACCAGTGTCTTCATAATCTCCCCGAACATCACAACATAGATGCCAACTCCCTCAAACCTGAGGAATCAGGAGAATAAACAGGTTGGTGACCTCAACTTTATGAGAAAGTGGAGGATTTAAGTCAGAGTGAATAGTACCTCTGGAGATAAAGGAGAAATCCAACCCAGGAATTTAAAACTGCTATGGCCCCCGCTTGCCAGTGTAAAGAACCCTCTGCATTGATCATGAGGGGGACGACGAACAGTATAGAGAAGATGGCTGAAATCCAGTCGCTCTGGTTGGAGTAATCCGTGAAGTATTTCCAGCGCTTTGAAGCAACGAGATGAATAAAATCAGGGTTTTTTTTTTTTCAAATTTAACAGCTAAGCTTAAGCATGGAGGTGACATTCTGACTTTTTGCTATTCAGTAGGGGCTGTAAATCTAAATCTGGGGGCACGCATTCATCACACTTGATTGCCTGTGTGTCCACACAGACCCAGTGCTGCACAGATTTATGGGCACATGTTTTATGTGAGGTAATGACACTTCCATAAGAGGACAGTACCTGCTGTGATATCTGCACCACTTCCTTTCCTATCGAGTAGATATTCATAACCAATACCATCACCATGCAGAAGGACAAGGACACACGTTGCTGTGAAACAAATGTTGAGACGTACTTTGAATGGCACATTTGTAAAGATGTATTTTTCTAGTAATTTGAACGACAGATCATTTGTTTTCAATCACAATTTCCTCATAATGCTGTCAGAGTCATTATTACTCATCACAACAGCCATTAGTACCTCTGTGAAAGATACTGGAACCATGATGATATTGTGCTCGCCCGTGTCACTAGTGTTCACGGAGGGTCTCAGAGTCACTATAAGGTGAGTTAAGGGCAGCAAGCCCAACAGATAGAGAAACATGTTGAGCACATGAGCTATGCTCCCATAAGCAACCCTGTGGACAAAACAGAGGACACCATGGACCAACGGTCAAGGTAAAATGTTAACTGGAGCTGGACTAGGGTGAATAAATCTGTAAAAATAAATATGGGTCATGGGCCAAGTCCTCCTGAATACTCACCACTTCATTGCCAGATACTTTTTGCAGACGGGATGGTTGAGGAGCTCGATGCGGTTGTACTGCACCATCGCCTGCAGGAGGTGTAACAGAATAATGACCCACAGTCAGTACACACAGCACATTTTGCACAAGCAGTGGTACTCACTGCAGAACCAAAGGGGTTGCGCTGGAAATAGTCCAGCTCCACCGCTCTGTTGTTTGGGTTTAGGGCGGAGACAGTGAGAAACTTGACTCTTGACCCTGACTGTTCTTTATTGACAGCAAGTTATTGACGGCCTAACAAACGATGACATCAGCAGGAGTAAACTGGTGCTGTATTTTTTTAAAACATTTACAGAAAGATGTCGTAATTTTCCAAATAGTGCGAAGCTATCGAGAAAAGAAGGGGTGGCTGCTGTGCGGAGGACTGGAGGAAAGATTGCACAATGTATCTTGGCTTCAGTGATTTGCCACAAGCTGTTATTAGGTCTCGGTAGACTTGGCCACTCACCAAATTTGTGAACATTTGCATGCAGATTAAACCCCGCTTGAACTACCCTCTGCTGGCAATTTAGGTAGCACAACGAGCTGAAATTGATGCAGATGTAACACTGTAATAATATGTCCAACCTTTATGGAGGTGGCAATTTTCTGTTTCCTGATGAAAATGTTTTGCAGAGGTGAACTGTTTTTTGGCCATTTTAGAGGCTACAGCTAGTGTTTCTCTTGACCTGTTCTCTTGTAACATACTCAAAAGCTTTTAGTTCACAATATTTATATCGATAAGGGTGGGCTGAATGTCTGTAATGGTGAAACCATGTTAACAACACATGGAGGTTGTAGCAAGAACAGAGGAGAAGCCTATTATTTGTTTGCCAACAACCAATCAGACAAGTTTGATTCCTGATGAGTGCTAAGGGCAGAGTGCTGGTGGTGGCATCACAGCAGGGATGCTTGAATGTTCTTTTGTGATTTTTCAAGGCAGGAAGAGAGTGGGGGAAAAAGGCACAATGAACGTCGTTATAAAAGTGTCATCGTCACTAAACTATGTAGAGAAATTAAAAACATTTCTGAATAGGCCACACACTGCGTCTATGTAGTTGTCACTGTCACTTTCCAATGATTAATAGAGGAAGTGTCATCACTGCCCCTGAGGAGGGACAGGCCAATCCTGATCCCATAAGTTATCAAGGCAAGCGGTGAAGTCTACAGAGCCTCATTAGATGCTGATGCATGACAGAAATAGAGCTTGAGTGCTTGTGAATCATGTGGAAGTACAACATTTGGATTCTGAAGCTGTTAAAAGAGTAACAAAAAGGTTTGCTTACGTTGAGAGCGGCCAGTGGCTGAACCTTATTCCCATTGTAAATCTGCCCTTTCACTTCAATCGGAGCTTGGAGCCATTTGAAGTCATATTCAATCTAGGCCACAAAAAGAGTTGTTTAATCTTTTTCCCGATCAGTGTTTCAAACAATATGTTTAATGCGTGTTTTGTGTGATTACGTGGTAATCGGGGCTGTTGTGGTCATCATCAGATTCCCTCATGCTGCGGTCCAAAAGATGCTGTTGACAGAAGCGGCACAGTGACGAGGAATTAAATCTTTAGTAAGTAACAACAGATCACACAACACAAAAATGCTGAAAGATGTGAGTTATGATGACCGTATACAGTGATTTATGACATGGATTTTATTTTATTTTATTATTTCTTTATTTTGCCAGCAGCAAACCTTGTAAGTTTCAGGCAGAAACTCAATCATGTCTAGTATGGGGCATCGCTGACTACTTTCGGGATTGAACAGACTTACAGCTTCAGCACACCTGCAAGAAAAAATAATAAGATCACAGACACGACTATAACCACTGGATTGTAGAGTCACTTTAATATTTCTCAGTGGCACATTGCAGGCAGCTGCAGATAGCAATTCACACTACTACCCACATTTTATTGTGTGGCATGGCATGACTCCTAATAGTGATTGATGATTGTGAGTTTGTCACTTGAGGATTAAATGCTCCCTTATAGCTTGAGAAATCTATCCTACCTCTTTCACTAATTAGATTGGGCTATCTGAAAAAATTCATTGTCACAAACCCACTAATCAGTAGCTGACATTTGGGAGATTCATAGTTTTTACAGATCCAAGAAAGAGTTAAATATTGCACGGATAAATGAAAAAATTATTTAAGCTTTTTGCTCTTTAATATGCTCTATTTGTTTTTTTATTGACAAAATACCTTTCACAGTCAATTACAGCATTGACCACGTCTTTTCTCCCATTTTGCAAAGCCTCATGGAGGAATGAAGTGTGGTTCTTGTTTAAGATGATCTCCGCCCCCCTGGCCAGCAACAGCCTGACCGCAGCCACGTGTCCACCTCTCGCTGCGATGTGGAGTGCCGAGTTCTGTCAGTACAACAGAACACACCTTCTCAGATTCATTACAGTGTGGGGCGGATGACTTATTCGGAGTGAATGGCAATTATTTGTGTTTTAACGTTTAAACTGGAAAAATAACCCTAGTATAAAAATCGCCAGGACAAATTAATTAGTTCAAGAATAAATATCACAGATCACAGTGAAATTGTTTTGGAGTAACAGGAAGCAATACCCCATCCTCATCTGTTTTATCCAGCAGCTTGAGATTGGCTGCCAGTAGGATATCCATCGTTTGTGTGTATCCTTCAGAAGCAGCGTGGTGCAGACAAGTCCAGCCCTTGTAATCACTGTCAACAGGACATTTCGCTACAGGTTAGTATACTGTAAAAAACGATCACTCAAACCATCACGTTCCTTTAATGTTTTTGAGCAGTGTATTTTTTATGCTTGCACATGTACATGCTTCTGTGCACACAACGTGTGTTTGGCTTTACCTGTGGAAGAGAGCTCCTTTGCGCAGCAACAGTTGCACCACTTTTGTGTGTCCCTCTTTTGAGGCCAGATGGAGTGGAGTCAGGCCACGCTCATCGCCTTCATTTAGCAGACGAGAGTCAGTAATGGACTCTAATAATCGGTGACATGTATTGATGCGGCCATACCTTAAAAAAAAAAGTAAAATCACTGTATTGTCGGGAAATGGTAGAGCTCCATACCTGTAGACAATTTTATTGTAAGACACTCATGGCAACTGTTGCAGGTTTGAATCTGTGGCTGTAGGCTAGGTAGCAATAAAGGCTTAAAATGCTAGGAGCGGTAAGAAGAACAAAGTAGAAGTGACATATTTAGTTGGGAGATTATGTTTTGTTGTCTCTGAACCTTTTAAGCAGGTCAGCAGTATTGTCTGTACAGTAGAGAATGAGGCTTCTGTAAGAGTTAAGGTATGATATCATAGCATGGCCTTCATCTGCCCTCTAGTTCTAATGAAATGGGTGTTCATGATAGAAAAATCTATAATAATAATGTTGAAAATCCACCCATTAAACACTGTGAGTAACATTTTGTTCACATGTGGCTCACTAATTAAATGCTGTTCCTGTGACAGCTCCTTTGGGTCACTACATAATATTTAAGGTATGTTACTTGAATTAATCTTCTAAAAGCTTTTAGGGGCATGAATGTATTGAGGTTTTATACAGCTGAACAGTAAGGAATGGTGTTTTATTATCCGTCTGTCCATTTGATTGACTACAAATCAAATGGACATACACTGCCAACAAGAATTTCCATCCTTCCAAGTTTCTTAGTTTTTTGCTTATGTTTAGTTCCAGATCATAAGACAAATGTAAATATTAGAGAATGATAACCTGAATAAATACAAAATGCACTTTTTAAATGATAATTTCAATTATTAGGTGTGTGTGGGGGGGGGGGGGGGAGTTATCCAAACCAAACTGGCCCTGTGTGGAAAGAGTAATTGTCCTAACTACACACAGGACTGATTATTGCCAGAACTAGTGAATCAAATCATCACTTAAAGAGAGCCTGTCTGACAAAGTGATCTCAAAAAGCAACATATCATGCTACGATCCAAGGAAACTCAAGAACAGACAAGAAACAAAGTCACTGACTTCTTCAGTTTGGAAAGGAATACAAAGCCAATCAAATGGAGAAAACCTGGAACACTGGGTGATCTTCCCAGGAGTGCCTAGCCTAATAGAATTACTCCAAGGGTGCACTGATTACTCATCCAGGAGGTCAGATAAGAATCCAAAACAACAACTAAAGAACTGAAGATCTCACTTGCCTAAGTTAGGGTCAGAGTTCATGATTCAACAATAAGATTGGGCAAAAGGTTTCAAAGGTGAAAACCACTGCTAACCAAAAATAACACAAACGCTCGTCTCACATTTGCCAAAAAACATCTTTGTGATCCCCCAGACTATTTGAGGACTGACGAGACAGAAGATGAACTTCTTGGAAAGTTTTTGTCCCATATGTAAAATGAATACTGCACTTGATAAAAAGAACATCATACCCACAGTTAAACGAGGCGCTGGTAGTGTCCAATGCGACTGAATTAAAAAAGGTCTGTAAAAAAGAGTGATCCAAAATTCCTCCACAGTGATGTGAAAGACAGTTCTTGCAGTTCTTGCACATCCAGTTATTAGTCAAAGGAGCTTGCAAAGAAAAGTCCAGATGCTTTTCTTAGCAAGCTCCTTTGACTACGATGACCTGGATGACTGAGAACCTTCACAGACATCCAGTTATTAGGTTTAGAGGAAAATTACTTTTTCACAGCACAGGTTTGGATACCTTTTTTCTTTCCCTTAATAAAAAAATCATTATTTAAAAACTGCATTTTGTATTTACTCAAATGATCTTTGTCTAGTATTAAAATTTGCTTGATGACCTGAAACATGTAAGCGTGACAAATATGCAAAACACTAAGAAAGCAGGAAAGAGGCCAATACTTGTTTATACATGCATGGACAGATGGATGGATAGCTACCTTTGAAATTCTGTGTGGATGTAACAGCTGCATATAGTGTTTTACAATAACACTGGAGTTACACTGGCACACAGCACTAGGTGATATTACAGCTAAAAATTGTACTTGAAATTAACAAACAGAAATGATTTATATGCTACACATCATCCATCATACAGTGGTCAATATCATCTGATTAATTTCAACAGCCATGACTTTGCATTTGTTTGAACAAATCCATTTCCAAAGTTTGTGTAACTGAGTGAAAATCTATGCTATGTTAAGTCTTACTGAGCAGCGAAGTGCAGGGCAGACTTCTTGTCCTTGGACTTGCATGCGAGTCCAAGTTGCCCCGAGAGGCCCAGCATGTTCTTCACTGAGTCGTGGATTCCCAGTCTGCAGGCGTAGTGGAGTGGGGTGCAGCCATCGTTATCCTCACAGCTTAAAAGTGCCTTCACACTGTTGAGCTAAAATCCAATGCATTATGAACACATCTACTTCATTCTTACTGTACAATCACAGGCGACCACTTAGGTACACCTGTTCAACTGCTTATTATTCGACATATCTAATCAGCCAACCACATAGCAACAACTCAGCACATTCAGTCATGTAGACATGACCAAGGTAACCTGCTGAAGTTCAAACTAAGCATCAGAAATGGGGAAGAAATGTGATTTAAGTGATTTTGAATGAGTTTTTTGGTGCCAGGCGGGCTGGTTTGAGTGTTTCAGAGACAGATGAACTACTGGGATTTTCCCCGCACAAGCATCTCTAGGTTTTACAGAGAAGAGAGAAAATATCTGGTGAATGACAGTTCTCTGAGAGAAAATGCCATGTTGATGGCAGAGGTCAGAGGAGAATAGCTAGACTTCTTTGAGATGATAGGAAGGTGACAATAACTCAAATAATCATTTGTTACAAGTGAGGTATGTTTGTGTTGAGCCTTCAAGCAGGTGAGCTACAGCAGCAGAGGACCACATCGGGTCCCACTCCTGTCAGCTAAGCACAGGAAACTGAGGATATAATTTACACAGGCTCAACAAAAATTGGACAAGAGAAGAGTGAAAAAACATCTAATGAATATCAATTTCTTCCGCAGTATTTTGATGGTAGAGTCGAGAATTTGTGAGAGGAAGGGAGCAGATCTGCGGAAACTGTGTAATGCTGTCATGTCAATATGGACCCAGATCTCTGATGAATGTTTCCAGCACCTTGTTGAATCTAGAAACTGTACCTAACAAAGTGGCCAACACGTGCATACTAAGCAATGCAAAAAATTGAAATGCTATATTTTATGCACATGACAAAATTGACAGTTATCCATACTCGAACAGAAACTACAAAATTATTGTGATCTGCTATTCTCACACTGTCTGTCTTTATGTCTTTAACAGTGATGTAGCTTCAGGAAAAAGCTCACAGTGTTTAAAGGACTATATGGCTTTGGCGAGAGTGTAATGAACTTCGATCAGCTGGCTTTGAAAGCACGCAACTTTTGAAGGCTCCAGGCAAGCTGATCAAGGACAGTGCAGTAATTAGATTCCAGCCACTTAATGACATTTTTGTTTAAGCAGCATTCAGTGCATTTAATAAGCTACCGACTGATTGGCAGTACCTGCAGTACTTCTTCCGGGAGGTTTTTCAGGCCCTTTGGCTGCAGAATGGCCAGGTGGAGAAAGTTACAGCCACATTTGTCTCTCACGTTAACGTTGGCTCCTAAAAAAATCATTAACATTTGCATAAGTGTTTACAACCTTTATTATCAGGCAAATTATATGAGCACTACTGGTGGAGAAGTCATTTACTTTAGCTCACCTTTTGACAGCAGCAGAGCCACAGTTTTCCATGCTCCACAGCTCGTAGCCAGCAGCAAAGGAGAGTTTCCCTTGCAGTCGGTGCTGTTAATGTCTGCACCCTGAAGATAGAATGCATTATAGCTTTAAAGTTACCTCTTTAATTTTAGCACACAAATGAAAAGCATTGTGTGCACATTAGCAATGAATACACCCCCACAGTATTCTCAGTTTTAAGAGGATCAGCGAACACATTTAAAAGTCCTTTTAAACAAATTTCATTAACTTAGCTTCATCAAATCAGACCAACAGGTGATATTTTGTAATGATAGCAGAAGAAGTAAACAGTGGGGAAACAATTTGATCCCATGCTGAATTTTAAATGAAGTAAATTACAAAGAAATGATGGTAGTCTCATTTTAATTGAGAGAGGCAAACTATCAACCAAAACTCAAGAACAAACAAGTAACATAAAAGATATAAATTGATTTGAATCTAACTGAGTGCAATACGATTGGCTGTGTGCCACCCATCTGGCACAAAAACAACAATAAATCAATCCAGCAATCCAACAATTACGGATACTCCTGAATGCGTTATGTATATAGAGCACAACTCTCCACAGAATTACTTTCTTCCATTTCAGCTTCTCCACCAACATAGACAAGACCAAACAGCTGCCAAAGGATATCAGGGACAAGATTGTAGACCTGCACAAGGCTGAATGGGCCACAAAACCATCAGTGCTATTATTCAGAAAAGGGAGAAATATAAAATAACCATCAGTCACCCTTGGTCTGTAACTGCATGCAAGATCTTGCCTCGTGGGGTGAGGATGATCACGAGAAAGGTGCTGGATCAGGGACTGGTTAATGATCTAAAGGGAGCTGGGACCACAGTCACCAAAAACATCAACGGTAACACACTACCTGCAAGGTCCCCCTGCTCGAGAAGCTACATGAATGGCCTCGTTTTAAGTTTTCTAGTGATTGAAAGTGGTGTTGTCAGATGAAAACAAATTCGAGCTCTATGCCATCAACTATAAACACCATGTTTGGAGGAGGAGAAATGCTGAGTATGACTCAAAGAACATCACAGTCAAGCACGGAGGTGGAAGCATTATGCTTTGGTTTTTCTGCTAAGGGTACAGGACAATTTAACTGCATTGACGGACAAATGGACCGGGCCATGAACCTCCGTCCCTCAGCCAGAACATCAAAGATGGATTGATGATACAGTGGGGCAAAAAAGTATTTAGTCAGCCACCGATTGTGCAAGTTCCCCCACTTAAAATGATGACAGAGGTCAGTAATTTGCACCAGAGGTACACTTCAACTGTGAGAGACAGAATGTGAAAAAAAAATCCATGAATTCACATGGTAGGATTTGTAAAGAATTTATTCGTAAATCAGGGTGGAAAATAAGTATTTGGTCACCTCAAACAAGGAAAATCTCTGGCTCTCACAGACCTGTAACGTCTTCTGTAAGAAGCTTTTCTGTCCCCCACTCGTTACCTGTATGAATGGCACCTGTTTGAACTCATCATCTGTATAAAAGACACCTGTCCACAGCCTCAAACAGTCAGACTCCAAACTCCGCCATGGCCAAGACCAAAGAGCTTTCGAAGGACACCAGGAAAAGTATTGTAGACCTGCATCAGACTGGGAAGAGTGAATCTACAATAGGCAAGCAGCTTGGTGTGAAAAAATCAACTGTGGGAGCAATCATCAGAAAATGGAAGACATACAAGACCACTGATAATCTCCCTCGATCTGGGGCTCCACACAAGATCTCATCCCGTGGGGTCAAAATGATCATGAGAACGGTGAGCAAAGATCCCAGAACCACACGGGGGGACCTGGTGAATGACCTGCAGAGAGCTGGGACCAAAGTAACAAAGGTCACCATCAGTAACACACTACAACGGCAGGGAATCAAATCCCGCAGTGCCAGACGTGCTCCGCTGCTGAAGCCAGTGCATGTCCAGGCCCGTCTGAAGTTTGCCAGAGAGCACATGGATGATACAGCAGAGGATTGGGAGAACGTCATGTGGTCAGATGAAACCAAAGTAGAACTTTTTGGTATAAACTCAACTCGTCGTGTTTGGAGGAAGAAGAATACTGAGTTGCATCCCAAGAACACCATACCTACTGTGAAGCATGGGGGTGGAAACATCATGCTATGGGGCTGTTTTTCTGCCAAGGGGACAGGACGACTGATCCTTGTTAAGGACAGAATGAATGGGGCCATGTATCGTGAGATTTTGAGCTAAAACCTCCTTCCATCAGTGAGAACTTTGAAGATGAAACGAGGCTGGGTCTTCCAACATGACAATGATCCAAAACACACCGCCCGGGCAACAAAGGAGTGGCTCCGTAAGAAGCATTTGAAAGTCCTGGAGTGGCCTAGCCAGTCTCCAGACCTCAACCCCATAGAAAATCTGTGGCGGGAGTTGAAAGTCCGTGTTGCTCGGCGACAGCCCCAAAACATCACTGCTCTCGAGAAGATCTGCATGGAGGAATGGGCCAAAATACCAGCTACTGTGTGTGCAAACCTGGTAAAGACCTATAGTAAACGTTTGACCTCTGTTATTGCCAACAAAGGTTATGTTACAAAGTATTGAGTTGTATTTTTGTTATTGACCAAATACTTATTTTCCACCCTGATTTACGAATAAATTCTTTACAAATCCTACCATGTGGATTCATGGATTTTTTTTTCACATTCTGTCTCTCACAGTTGAAGTGTACCTCTGGTGCAAATTACTGACCTCTGTCATCATTTTAGGTGGGGGAACTTGCACAATCGGTGGCTGACTAAATACTTTTTTGCCCCACTGTATCTGATAATAAAACCGGACATGTCATGTGTGTAACAGCTGCGTGGCATTTGTGTGTATTCATGTGTGTCTTATTTACCAGAGAAATTAGGTACTCCGCCAGCTCCGTGTGATCAAATATTGTTGCCCTGGAAAAGTAAACACAGTTGTTGTAAACCAGCCGTTCAGCGCACTACTTTGTGAGTCAAGGTCTTACTCATGCTGTCAGATAAGCAGTGAGGATGATTTAGTTCTCATTCGGCAACATAATAGCCAGATTTCCCTTTATTGTCACACTTTTATCTTCAGGGTTGTACGGCTTCCCTTTGTTGACACACTTTAATGACTAAGTGTTTGTGTTCTCCATTAAGAAAGAGACTTATGTGGATGATTTCCCCCACAACTAAATGATGGACTGAAGTATACTTGATCATCCAGATACCAGACGACATATTTCTATTGTGCTTAAAAGGCCTTTTGTGGTATTATTTCACTCCACATCACAGCAATGGCGTCCAAATAAGAATGAAAACACAGAGGGAGGACCTTTGTCCTTTGTTCTGCTACTGTCAGTGCCAACACAAATAGCTTTTAGATAAAATCTATGTGGATGGGAAGCAAATCTTTATTATGTAATTATATCATTATCGCTTTCCTCAGGCTTGTCGTTGCCAAGCATAAGGAGTTTATATCTAATTATCTTGTTTGCAGATGTGTTTTACTGTTGATATGATGCAGATAAAGTGGTCTTTATATAGCATGAGCAAGCAAATGAGTAGCAATTGCAATATTGCATATCTACACAACTTCATTGGTATCGCAACAAAGATCATTTTAATTAAAACAATGTCCACCAATAAAATTATGAACTAGAATTAGGAAATAGTGGAAACTTGCCCTTTTGTGCTCTCGGTCACTGACTGTTCAGCACAAGGAACAGAATATATATGTGCTCTTGTCTATGGAGATTAATTTAAAATTGAATGCTGAGATACAGTTAATAAGATATTGTTTATTTTCCATTCTGGAGTCTCAGCAACTCTCTGCTCTCTCACGGGTCAGCATGGTCAGGATGCTTTGCATTTTGTCAACAATGAAATTTGCATTTCAAAAAGGCACCAATTTTGAATTCTACAGAAAAGCAATTTGCAAAGAAGTTGCTGTCACAGTCTTCTGGCCGAGCGCCTTTGGTTTCTACCCCTCACTGAGTGTGGTTATGATGCCTATGCCCATCTTTGACAGTTTGTGATGGCTACTATCAGCCTACAAAGTCTACATAACCACATGCAGCTGCATTATTAAGTTTTATCAACACACTCAAAAAATATTTATGCCCCAAATGCTGACTTTAAATAATCTGAATCGATTTAAATGTTCTATGTAATTTTGTTACATAAGTACAATGTAAAACATTAGACTTAAAGAATCTGGTCAAATGAAATTTACTTGATCAGTATTGATTTAGTTTATACTGAGTATATTCTCCTTAATGATTAATTATTTGATTAAATACACTGGGGGGATTGTTCCGTGCACTAATTTCCGCATCGGAAATGAATGACAAGGAGAGACCCACCTGTGTAGAGGGGTCTGACATGCACCATCAGTGAGATTGATGATATCTTCAACTCGCTCAACAGAAGACAGCATCAGTTTGATGACCTCAAGAGCACCCTGGGTGCAGGCCAAATGAAGCGGTGTAGACCTGTCGTTCTAGAGTCCGACAAACATGGATACATTACAAGTGATGAATGCGGAATATGATGCAAATTTACAAGTTCATCACACACAGTTATGTCTGCTGCATACAGAAACCCTGCGGAGATTTTTATAAACCTGCAGCGATGTAAACTGGCACAAACAGAATATGAATAAGTATACTCATGCGTGATTCACACAAAGAAATCCTGCAAGTTTCCTCTGTGTAACATTAGCAAAGTAAGTCCCAGACTTCTTGGCTGAACACTGGGGACTGTAACACAAGCCTTTAATGAGATAACCAGGACTGGCAGGAGGAGGCCAGTGATCACTCCACTCAGCTTCACAGTGTAAGTGGATGTAATTTGTATCAATTTGGCCAACCGAAGCTATTACTGTACTCGCTACTGCTGATGTAGCTCTGGCCACTAGCCCAGGGCAAGACATAACGATCACTCCCAGATGGGTGTGATAAGACTGACGGGTTCTAACAGTACAAAGAAGGCGACCCTCTGGTGACAACGTGTTTTACAAGTGTTGGAATCCAGGTTTGTTTAAAAAGCAATGCAAATCTGGCAGAGTAGGAGTGAAAACCAAAATGTGTGATCTGGCTATGGCATTCTGAGTAGTAGGTAAAAACAGTGGTGAAAATCAAATGAATGTATGCCCAGTCTTTTTGAGACGGTTTATGAAAAGGCCATGTAGTGATTTACATCTTGTTATCTTTTATAATAGAAGTACCTGTTGCTGGTCAACTTTAGCTCCAGTAGCAATGCAGAGGCGGATGGTCTCGATATTCCCACCACGTACAGCCAGATGCAGGGGGCTGCTCTTGGTCTTGTCTAAATAGTTCATGTGGCACACAGCCGAGTGGCCTAACTCCTCTCCTGTCAGGACAGAATTCAATAAATTGTTTTTATATCTTGAACGTGAAATGCAGTGAAAATGTCCATAATGGCAGTTTCTTATGACCAACTCCGTCTTTGACTTTTAGTGGCTTTCTTGTTTTGTTTTTAGCAGGCAGATGTAATGAGTAATGTGTATATTTAACATGGGCTGTGCAAAAAAAAAAAAAAAAAAGACAGCACACAAATGTCCTAAATATTTTAAGGTCTTGCTAAACTTTGTCCAAAAGCACCAAAGTTACCAAACAGACCTCCCACTGTGGATAAACATACTATCATTTGTGATGTCTAGCCTACAGAAAATACCCCAAGTGCTTATCTGGAGGGGGGGGGTAATCTACCAGCTTAATATGCTGCTTGGCCTTGTAAAAAACATTTTCATTGCTGTCAGCACTTTGAGTTTTTGATGATAGCATTTTTCTTTCATCATACCAGCCTTGAGAATGACTTCCATGGCTTTCTTCGCACCTGCGAAGGCAGCAGCGTGCATGGCGAAATGGCCAAGCTTGTTCTGTTGGCAAAGCTTTGCTCCATGCTTTAACTTTGATGGATATATGAATGGATGAGAAGGCAAAACAAAGAGACATGGTCTTTTGTCAGAAGCAAAGCTGCAGCAAAAGGAAGCTACATGATGAGTTCACAGTTATCATTTGCAGTAAGGTGTAGGTACGCGGTACAATGTGGAGCCTCGTACATACCAACATGCTAAGAGCCTCACAGTTATTAAGGGAACAAGCCAGCATCAGTGGGGTGTTTCCAAGGTCTCCCTTTAGATTGCAGTCTGTACTGCTGTAGGACAACAGCACCTTCATGAAAGAGATATAAAAACAGTAACTAATTAAAGTACAGCATAAGTAAAAACGGGCAATTGAATAATAGAAAATCCATCAAGCACATCAACGTAATAAAGATTAAATAAAGACACAAAAAGACAAGGTTTAGCCATTCCACAATGCCCCAAAAAGTACAGTACATAAGATGTAATGTGGGAAAATATTGTTTGTTATTTGACTAAATTACCAGCTAAATTTTTTAAAATTTGTTTATACTGTAATTAAAATTATCACACTACTTAAATTTACTTTAATTCCTGCAAAAAAACAACAATTTTTTTTTACTGTTTATTGTAGTTTACCTACCTTTAACTATTTGCATCTAAATATAATAACATACACAGAAATTACATTTAATCACATCACAGGGGATTTACACCCTTAGTTGAGTGCTGTATAATAAAGTGCTAGAATGCTCTGCGTTGACCTTGTTGACTACAGGAATTCAAGAGAAAAACACACTTCCTGTCCTTTAAATTATTACATCAACTGTGCCGTATCAGCCTTCTCACCCCCACCAGGTTGCTGTGTCCATGGCTGACAGCCAAGTGCAGGGGGGACAGGAGGGCAGTGTTGAGGATGTTGGGGTTAGCCCCCAGGTCCAAAAGAGCCTTGCAGCTCTCTGCCTTGTTCCTCTCCACTGCCCAGTGAAGGGGCACATTGCCCTGCTCATCACAGCTGTTCAGGACTAAGAGACGATACAAGAGCATATGCAGAAAGGTTCGTATGTGTATGTATCAGATATAATATGCAAAAATAATGTCCCTCTTCCATGCAGTAACTTTAGAAATGAAATTACGCCGAGTCACAAAACATGTTGTGTTGCGTCTTGTGATCGATGACTTAGGTGCACTTACCCTGTGCATCTGTGACAGTGGAGATGAATTGAATGAGGGTGATGTGTCCCCCTGCAGCAGCGTGATGAAGGGGACTGGCTCCACATTCATCTTTTTCACTGAGGACCTCTGGGCTCTTCTTCACTAGGTTCTCCAGGAGAGCTAGGTCACCCTTCTCAGCCAACTAGATGATATTATATAGAGTAATATAACACAAAGAATACAGAACAGTTGATTTTTCTGCTTTCCAGTTTGTTCAAAGTGTGTTTTACCAAAGAACACACTATGCTAGAAGGCATTTCAAACTATTCTTGTGTGCCTTCTGATATAATCACTGGAGTATGATATAACGGCCATTTGTTAGTTTTGTATAAAAACAGACTTTACAATCCAATTCGTTGAAAACTCATGTAATATTATTATTATGTAATACTAGAATTGTTTAGGCCTCCTTAACCTCCTCCTTAAGGATACACTGGGCTGGGATTAATCCGAGTTACATAAACCTTCTCATATTGTGAATACTTGTGGCAGAAATAAGTAAGTTTTTGAAAACGTTTTTTACAGACATGCATATTTTTTTCAGTAAGTTTTTTCCCCTCACCTCAAATATATTTCGATTTGCCAGGCCTGGATCGTCATCCTCTATCACATATGTATAACAACTGTTTTGCCGTGCCACATCCCTGCTGAAGTTCATCACTTAGCTGAGACTCTGTGGACATGAGCCCTAATAAAAACAAAGAAAGCAGTGACATGTGTGCATGTGAACCCCAGCGCTCACACCTGTGCAAGCTGATGCACATGACAGCAGCAGATTGAAAACACAGATAGAAATATGCCATAATTTCAATCAAGCCACAGATGAGCAAGCCTACTTAGCAAGCTAGAAGAACTTAGAGCGTAATGTGATAGATAGCGCAAATAAAACCTTAATGCACAGGCTTCTAATGTTTAGAGGGGACATGGGCACAGGACATTGTCTTTACCCAGAAGGGCATTCACATCCGTTGAGTCTTTGTGGCGGGGGTTGAAGCCCTGCACTTGAAGAAAGCAATTATGTCCTCCGCAGCTGCAGGTCAGCTTGTTTGAGCCAGTCCCAGGTGTCCTCGCGTGGTCCTGGGTGAGTGAGATTGAGATAGACCTTGTAATTTTATTGCCTTCAGTCCCATCGAAAGGCCAAACAGTAAATGGCATCTTTTTTCTGGTGAGCAAACTACTATTGAGAATCTTCACTGCAAATCTCCTTCACCTACGTTATTTGCCGTGCGCTGATGTTGTTCCTCGGGTCAGAGCAGCAGCTACGTTTTACTGTTTGATTTGCACATTTTGTTGGTGTTTTATACACACTGACTAATGCTCAGTCAGTAACAACCTGATCCAAAAGTTTAAGCACTAAAACATAAAGACACCACTTCAAATATCAGCAAGTCAAAAATGATCACTGAGTTAATTTTTATAGGTTATTTATAGGGTTTAATTTAATTTACAGCTTTTAGTTAGTATAGTTTGGTACACTAATAATGCCCTTAGTATGCTATTGATATATCATTAGAGCAATATAATAATAAATAAACACTTAAATCGCGTAGGCCTGTGATGGACTGGCCTCTTGTCCTTTGGCTGCTGGGATAGCTTCAAGCCGGACTAATGGGTGGATGAAAGGATGAGTGTCTAAGATGCTGTACTTAAGACACACTTAGCATATGTATGCATATTTAATCATATTTAATAATATGGTCTTCTATTCGTTACTTGCATTTGTTTTGTTTTTTTATTATTCAAATATTTTTTAAAAAGCATGCATTCCAAAGCGCAAGCATATTTACATCACGGTAAAGGTTTAGTTTAAATTCTTTACATACATAAAAGTACTGTAAGTGCAACTGTTTCTGGAAAACATGTCACACCACCTGTGATGATTTTTAACAACATGAGTATAATTTGTGTTTAACTAAAGCACTAAAGTAACATCGCATGCACTTAATCAATGAAAGATGCTACTAACATACTAAACTAGTCTCTTTATGAAATTGAAGGCTAATGAAGACTTTTTATTCTGGGGGTTGTAAAGTAATGCTCGAAACATCCAACACTTGGATTTGCATTTATTGGCAGATTTGCAGTTTGCATTATGAGTCATGATCGCCCATCAATATTTCAGCACTACCTTCACTGATCTGAATACTTGAGTCCATTACCTCTACCATACAAGTCATTGATATTTCATGTCTTGTGGTCTGTGGTCCTGATAAAACATCATATTACAGTCCAAGACAGCATCACCTCATTTCCTTCTAATTTGGCGACTTAGATAACGACCCCACGGCAACTGCGGTAAATAAGTGCCATTGGTTTCTCTAATTGATTTGCTTATTTAGTTTGCAGATGGTTTTCAGGAAGTGCACTAATAGGCACTGGTAAACACATTTTCCAAACAATCCGGAAACAAGCGGGAGGTATATTTAATTTTAACAAGGAGATCCTTGCATGAGTGCACATTGTTCACATTTAAACTGAATAGACTAGCATTACCCTCACAAATTGTGTTTACTTCAGAGGGTGAATTTTTAACACTATCTTAAAAAATAACGAGTAGATTGGAGAGTGGAGAAATAACAAGTGGATTAAAAACAGCTTCTGTATGTTGCAGTATTAATTGTTACATAAATAATGAACTCTAATGGACGAAGAACATAATGAAGTGTGCAGACTTGTGGGAAAGCTGACATTTCCATATCCGCTGCTAATAAAACCAGAGATCAAATATATATAGTCATATATTTAATCAATTGAAACAGCACTCTACATACTTTCTAAAGAGTAAAATATTCCATATCTAATTGTCATTAAATGTTAAATTCGTCCCCACACAAACTCAAAACCTTAAAGACAACATCAAAGACATTACTTACTGTAACTGTGAGATGCTGCTACTGAGCTGAGCAATCTGGACGTTCCCCTCACTACTGCCTGTGAAAGGGCTTTAAATAGTGTGGTGAGCTGGCTATCTCCCAGTCTAATGCAGGCAAAATGCTGCCCCTTGTGACCGAATGGCTCTCGTGCTGTTTTCACAGAAGAGAAGAAAAGCCCGTGGTGTAACGTGATAGGATATTTAACTGGCAGCATTACATTAAACAGCAAACATGATACTTCACTCTCCTTCACAATAGGGTTTAATTAATGTGTCTAGATGTGAGTTGCTGATGCGTTTACGGATTTTGTCGTCTCTCTCGTCTTTTCCCACAAAAGTGATGACGAACTGAAGAAACCAAAGCTCGTGCTCATCTTTAAAACGGGGTTGAGAGTATGTAGGATTCTGCCTATTAGTAGCATCTGAAAGTCAAGGCTCCCCTCAGATGAAACTTGACCACCCAGCTCCACATGGCCTACCGTATACCATTTATCCAATCAGTGATTAGAATGGAAACAATAGCCTTTTATGTTTGTTTGTTTTTTGTGAAAGTCTTGTGCTTCTGCTCTGAAGTGACTCAGCAAGTGACTAAAGATGACCTTAAAGACCTCCTTGTTGAGGATTACTGAGTATTCCCAAGTGAATCTTTATCAGGCAGGATTATCAGATAAGGTGTATCATTAACTAAGGATTATACCAGCATTTCTATTCCACATTAATCAAGAGACTAAGTGTAGAGTTGTTCAGATCAATATGAAATGTGTATTAAAGTTTTGCTTGATGTTCCAATTATGGAATTAAGTTGGATATCATGTAAAAGAAAATCCTTTAACAACATCAAAAGAAACTAAAAGCAGGCAAGCCATTCTTTTAAAAACTAATAGAATAAAAGGAAACTTAAAGACATTTTAGCCATTTCTTAAGCTCCAAGGGTTGCAATCTTCACCTGCTGGGTGCTTGGATTACGACTTTCAAAAATATCCCAAAATAATACCTATTAAACAAATTACAAGGGAAACAAAGAGATTCATTTCACCAGTGTATGAATCATAAGGACTTTTTAGATCATATTACTTATCGTCTAGTTCCACTTCTCTTCTATCATATAAAAATGTCAGCGTCTGGAAACAACAACAGTTGTATAGCACGGTTGAGGTTTCCTGACTTTTCCTCTAATGCCACCTTGTGGCATTTTTAAGTGAAGTGTCTCAACCACTAATGGATGGACTGCCATGCAATTTGGTGCAGATATTTATGAACTAACAACTGGTGTTATTAGATTAAAATTTCAGTTTGTCTAAGACAGGATCAGTGGAGAACGTGCAGTTTAAAACTGGCAGCCAGAAAACTTTTATGGCCCAATCAGTGACAATTTTGTCCTAGCGAGCAAATATTAAAAACACAAGCTATAGTTATGAAAGAACTGTTAAATATAGTTAGAGTTACCTCTTGAAACATCACCATTTTTCTGTGTATTTAGAAGCGTCTTAATATATGGATATCTGTATTATTATTATTATTATTATTGTAGCTGAAAACACACCTTTTCCTGAGTTCATTCATGACAATATACATGCAAAACTGATGGTATTTCACTCCTTCACTACTGCACTTCTCGCATGGATGGATTAATAGGCCCAGATGCAGTGTAAGCCACTCAGACTTGCAGGTAATTTACCCCCAGTCACTGCTTGTGCTGCTACAATAAAAAGAAATCTCATGTACTTAAAAAGTATTTTCTCCATGACAGGACATGTCCAGCCACAGAAAAGGTCAACTACTACTCTTTCTGCATGCATTTTTAATCCGTGGAAGTCTATATTTGTAAAAACGATGAGCGTGCTGAGCAGGAACCAGAGGACAGAATCAGTGGAGAACATGCAGTGGGGTGCACAACGCACAAATAAAACCAGCAGCCAGAAAACCTTCATGGCCTAACCAGTGACAATTTTGTCCTAGTGAGCAAATATTAACAACTAAAAAGATGAGCTATGATTAAAAAAGAACTGTAAAATATAGTTAGAGTTTCCTCTTGAAACATCACCATGTTTCTGTTTCTTTAGAAGCATTTTAATATATGGATATCTCTATTACTTTAGCTGAAAACAGCTGAACAGAAATGCCTAGATGTTTGAAATCTGTCTTTAAGAATGTACAAAAACTTTATGAAACAACCAAATATTTATTGCAAACATCATGAAACTCTGAAAATGAGCTGTAATTCAAAACCTGACACAGCTTTGATTTATAGGCACCATTTTGTGATTTATGAAACAATTTAATGACAAAACATTTTTATTAGTTAATTAAAGATCCTTAAGGTCTGTTTTGCTGCACACCAACAAATAACAAACCGGTGTATTAAATGTCAGCAGGTATATTTTAACCACATCCTCCTCCTATAAGCCTCACAGAGCAAAACTAATATTTGTCCGGTTATTGTTCTTGCGAGGTTATCTTTGAAGTGTGTCGTTGTCCAAGGGGAAAGCCACACATGCAGCAGATGTGGAGTCACAAAGCATGTATTATCTCTCCAGCTGAGATTGATGACTTTCTAGGCTCACGTTGAATGCAGTATGTACAGTAAACACTATTGCGCAGCAATAAGTCAGTGTTTGTCTTGGAAATTTGCAGTGGGCGCGAGCGCACAAGTGATCAGGATGTGTGTGTTTTGACTAAGTTTGCTTTAGGAACAGCATTCACAAGTGTGCCTGTATGTGTGATGGTTATTTAATGGCAAACTGATTTGAATAGTATTTAGATGACAGGCAGGTGTATTTAGAGCGCAGCAACTTCTAAATGGCGAAGTTGGGCTGTGTGCATCATATGACTTCAGGACAGGTGATGAGTCACACACTGGGCTCTAGTGCTGGAAGGGCACCTGTGGGCAGAATTGCTTCAGGGCATGCCAAGGGTGGAAAAATCGCCATTAAAAAAAAACAAAAATTCATTTCATACATGCTTCCTTCCACATGCACAGTTAATTGATATCGCTATATTATTAAAACACTGAAAAGTTTATTAGCAATTTTGCACATCTGCATGGTTTTGTTAACTGTGATGCATGTGAAGGAGGTGTTTAAATTGCCACGGTTGCAGAACGAAAACCTCTTAGTTTACAAAGTGTAAAAAGGGTACGTTAACGTGGTTGAGAGCAGAGATATGCTGAGTGCATTAGCGCAGAGCCGTCCATCAGAAATTTGCAGTGTTGTTTGCGTGCTTCTTTATATGCGTGTGCAACTGTGTTGGTGTTTCCATCACTTATAAATGAGGTTACCTCTTAAGTGTGGCGGTGACCTCGGGCAGCAGACCTACGGCTGCCAGTCTGACTCCTGCTGAAAACCTATTGAGCGTGTCTGGTTTTTCGTGTGCCACCAGTGAGTGATCTGCAGTGAAAACAAATAGTCATTTCCCCATCCATTAAATCAACAGCGCAAACAAAACATTTTATGATGTTTCCAGTGATTTTCCTCTCTGAGAATGACTGGCTTGTCAGCCATTGTAAACGACTCTGAAATGAGGATGCAAATTTCAATAAAAATATGTTTGCACAGGAAATCTCTTTAGTCATACTGGGGATTAGATTCTTTCTAAGCATATAATTAAGAGCTCAAAGGATGCTTTTCAGGCTTAACTGAGATATGAAATTATGCCATGGAGACATATTGTTATACAGTCTGCTTTTGGAAGGAAGAAATGTATGGTGCTTGCATTGTCAGTGGCATTAAGGTGGAATACAACAGTGTTACGAAGGTTTTGGTGATCAGTATCATTGAAGCTGTGTGGAAAGCAGGTCTCTGTTGTAATTGAGACATTGAGTATTATTGGGACTACTGTATAAATAAAGGTTAAATTTATAAAATAAGCTGTTGTAGAGCTTTGTTAAAATACTAGTGTAGTCATTTTGAGTCTACATTGGGATATCTAGTTTGTAGTGTTAGTGAACTGTAGTACATTCAGTTGACTTGTGACAAGTCCTCAGTTGTTTTGTCATCTTTTTCTGCATCAGTGAGGGTAAATTCAATGCTGGAAAACTCTCTGTTATATTACCCTATATATTTTATTTCAATTTCTTTAGTTAAGTATATGAAAAATACCAAAAATAACACAGTTTGGCAATAGTATTTTATCCCAACAAGGTGATTCCCAAAGAGCTATTAGTCAATAACTTGGCATATCTCATTCTGGTCTTGAGCCTTAAAATATCTGAGGAAATTGGAGGCCAAAAGAAAAAGCCAATAGTCTAAAAACCTGAGAGATGAAGCTGGCCTTTCAGTTGATCCATCTACTGTTCACTGAAACCTCATCAGAGATGGTCTCTGTGGAAGTGTGGCCATCAAGAAGCCATTCTTTGGGAAGGCAAACAGGGAGAAAATGCTGAAGAATGCCAAATTAAACAAAAAATGGGCTGAAAATCAGTGGCAACAGTCTTGTGCGATTGTGGCTCAAGAGTTGGGAGTTCGCCTTGTAATGGTTCGGCCCTGGCTTGGACAGTCTCGGTCGTTGTGTCCTTGGGCAAGACACTTCACCCGTTGCCTACTGGTGGTCGTCAGAGGGCCCGGTGGCGCCCGTGTCTTCCAGCCTCGCCTCTGTCAGTGCGCCCCAAGGTGGCTGTGGCTACAATGTAGCTTGCCATCACCAGTGTGTGAATGTGTGTGTGAATGGGTGGATGACTGGATGTGTAAAGTGCTTTGGGGTCCTTAGGGACTAGTAAAGCGCTATACAAATACAGACCATTTACCATTTATGGAGTATTGGGTGCAAATTTGCGTCAACATTTATGTTGGAGGTCAGGAGATAGGTACCATAGTGAGTGTCTGCAGCCACCACAACCATGCAGATCTACTGGAAAGTGTCTCACCGACAGCAGCTTTATTTTTCAGCATAGTCATGGATTGGCCTCCTCAGAGCCCCAACCCAACACTATTGAAGCAGTGGGAGATTAATAATTATTTAACAATAAGTGCTTTTAATAAGGGCATTGTTTGGTAATTTTGCAGCCTGTTGTAGTTTGCCTCTGCTCTGTCAGCAATTCAAAAACATGTTAAAGTTATAGTGAATGAGAATCTGTGCAAGAGCAACTGAATCCCTTACAGCAGGCAACATGGAACTGCTGCAGTTCTCTTACTTCTATTGTCTTTCTTTTCTTTCACATCAAACCCCAGCTGCTCTGAGATGAGCTGAGGTGAGCTCAACTGCACTGTCTTGAGACTGCTGTGAGCATTATGAGTAGAGATGGACCGATCCGATATTACGTATCGGTATCGGTCCGATACTGACCTAAATTACTGGATCGGATATCGGAGAAAAATAAAAAATGTAATCCGATCCATTAAATATCACGAAAGCACCTCGCAAAACTTGCAACACGCCGTAACTCACCTCAGAACGTTAGCAGTCGGAGCAGTATGCATCACGTGATAGAGCAGCTGTGGCATGCGGGACCTGTCGGTGGTCTGGATAGCATGTGGAGCTTCGCTAGCAACCTGGCATTTCATCTCCGACAAAGTTATCCCCGAGAGAAGTAAAGCAAGTGTGTAAGTCCATCTCTGAATGTTTGTAAAGCATTCCCACGTTAAGCTTAACAAGCGACTGCCTCTCGCTCTCCGGCTGCTACTTCAATCGTGAAACTGCTTAAATGATCAGCTGATCGGCTTTTCTGTCGCGAGTCCGTCTTTGTTTTTGGCCCACTTTGCACCAGAAAGAGGAAACCAGCGGCTGAACAACAGCAGCACGTTTAAGCTTGATAAGCTGTTGTTAGAATTTATTTAATATTACTTTCTACTCGTGGATCTCTTTCTATGTAGCTGACGCTGGTAACTGTGCAGGGGCGGATCTAGCAAAGTTTAGCCAGGGGGGCCGATAGGGCATGAACAGGGAAAAGGGGGCACAAAGACATACTTTTCTTTCTTATTCTCATTTAAAATGTCGAGCTTTTAATAAATAATTATCTGACACCCAAAGTTTTAATTTGATGTAAAATGAATAGAAGTCCATTACTGTATATAGTGACTATTAAGTCTAATATATACCCTAGTAAGCTATAGTACTTTTTACTTTGGGAAGGTACCATCTGTGCAGTCTGCAATTTTGTTGAAGAAAGATGTTGAATCTATTTAATATTTCTTGAAAAATAATTGATTTCTGTGCATTTTTTTTCACACTGCATCAAATTAAGGTTGATTACGTCGATTAAGCATCATGAGGTGGCGCGTGAGGGGTGGTTCCTTATTTTTTATTTATTTATTTTTGTTGTTGCTGGGAGTTGGAACCCTATTAGTTAGGTTGCTTAATATTTACGCTAAGTACTCTTTAAAATACCAGAATAGGGAGGATGGTGTAGGTCTAAGTTTATTAGATTGATCAGTAGAGCTGGGCGATATGAGATTTTTTCATATCACGATATGTTTTTTTCATTTCAGGCGATAACGATATCTATCACGATATAAGCCAAATAACTATATTTGTAAGATTTAAATGTGCCGTTGCTCACAAGTAAAATGTGAAATAATCAGCAGCTTGTTTTTATTTAAATATTTATTTCCCATAATAAGTTCAACAGGGTAGATGTACTTAAGGAACATGAGACTTTTTCAGATAAATAAAGGCAAATATTGCAAACTACACAAAAGGCAGCCGCTAAAGCGTTTAAGTTTCAAAATAGAACAAACGAAACAGACTAAACTGTCAATTCCACTTAGAAACAAAATATTAATTCTAAAAATAAATCTTAGTTTGTTTTACAGAAGAACAGACAAAACTGACTAACTTTTGTCAATATCAAATAAACTGAGAACTAAAAGGAAATTCTCAATCTCTCCTTGTTGTATAGCTGAGCTTTTCAAACAGTTTTAACAGTTACTTTATTCTGACAAAAGCCGAATGACGAATTAGCGCTTCCAGTCAGAGACTGAGGCTACGTCCACACGTACACGGGTATTTTTGAAAACGGAGATTTTCCGTTTTCGTTTTAAAAAATAATCCCGTCCACACATAAAGGCAGAAATGAAGGAAAACGCTGCTATGAACATGCCAAAGCAGCAGGTGGCGCTAGATTCCTAACCGTGCCTAAATGTTGGCCAATCAGAAGTCTAGAAGCCTCGGTGGGAAAAAGTAAACAAAGCTGGGGCATAGAAGCAGAACCGAGTCGTATGTGTGGAGGGACAGTAACTGTGTGTATGTGTAAGCATTTAAACACTGCAGAGAGTAGAATTAACAGTAACAGTATTGTAGAAATTCATTTCACCGAAACAATAACGTGGCGCAGTGTGACGCATGCACCAGTTTATTGTATTTCCAGACTTGCTTTCGGCACAATTTACAGTGCACGCTACTCTGTTTTTTGTCAGACTTGAAATAGCCGAAATACCTTCACACTACGGAGCTTCTATGGCTCTTCCGTTCGACAATCTCTCCGGCATTGGAACCATCATCTGTTTTCTCTTCGGTCACGCTCGGTTGATTTTTCTAGTCGGCACACTCATTTCCTCCATTACCCGCTGGCTGCTTCCCAAACAAACACACGTGCGGCTTGGCACTTGTGCTGTATGTAACAAGTCACGCGACGTGACGCTGCGGCTGTGATTGGTTCGGCTCTGCGCTACTCAATTTGGATTGGCTGACCTTTTTTTTTTTTTTTTTTTTTTGAGGACAAGAGCGGCGAGGTCTATCGCAATAGCTTAATTTCTCTATCGAGTAAAAGTTATATCGCGATACATATCGTTATCGTTCTATCGCCCAGCTCTATTGATCAGTATTGCTGAACTATGAAATATTTTTTTTGTATACAGGTATAACAGAATAGCTTTAGTGTAGTTGTTGTTTTAAACTTGAGTATGAACTTGCAGACTTGCAAAATGCAGCAAGATATTTTAAAAAACAGTTTTGTTGATTAAAAAACACTATATCGGATTCATATCGGTATCGGCAGATATCCAAATTTATGATATCGGTATCGGTATCGGACATAAAAAAGTGGTATCGTGCCATCTCTAATTATGAGTGCTGGAACCCCCTTGAGGTCTAAATCCTTAATCCTGGTGCTCGTGATTATCTGTGTTGATTCGCACCAGTCAAATTGGAAAAACAATCATGAGCTACACAGACTGCTGCTCTTGCTTGTCAAAAAAAGTATCATATTATTCCATCCCAGCTACACCATCTGTTCAGTTTGTAAGGCCTTGCCCTCACACACTTGGAGGGGAGTATTGTGTTTGGTGGCAGTCCCTTTTTGTTTCGTTTTCATTTTTTGGTTCAATTTCTTTTCTTTCTTTTTTTAATTTGTATTACAGACGTACAGTTGATGACATTCTTTCCACATATCATCTGTGATTAAATACATTTATGCAAGAGATTATAGTAAAAATTGTCTCTCACCAAACAGACAGATCCACAACAAGACCAGATTAGGACTGAAGAAGAGAAGAATGTATATTGCAGCTGTTTCTCTGCTGCACCCCGAGGACCACTTCTCCTGAGTCAACCTTTAATCCTCTTTAACAGTATTCTTCCATCTGTCATTGCTGTGTCCTGTGCATGTTGTTAACACTACAGTCACACTTGAGTGACTGACCTGAAGAATCATTGCACCAACACAGGCAGCGACTGGAAACATTAGCATCAATAACCAAAGGATACTCATGAAACTATATGCATCAAAGAACAGAAAATATGAACAATCTGAGAATGTAGTACCAACCATCATACAGTCCAGTAAAGTCACACTACATAGATTCAACAACTATTTTATTAAATATGCCTGTTCAGCTCCTTGTTAAGGCAAATACCTGTTTTATGTCAGCAACTCAAAGCATTTAGACGTGTAGGCATGGTGTAGCTCAGTGTTTCCCAACCTTTTGGAGCCACGGCACATTTTTCACATTAGAAAAATCACAAAAACAAAACAAAAATGTCACAAAAAGCATATTGATAACTTCTCCCTGCCCACCAGGCATAGCAGAATAGGTTTGGTTTGTCCCCAGTATACCTTTCTTGCTTTCTTCTGACCTCTACTCAAGCTAGGGCCTTCATCTGGGTCGGAATTTTCTCCAGGACCCAGGTCAGATTGACTACTTTTTCTTTTCAAATATTTGCCTATTGCTATTACACAATGCATGACTATTATGTAATTTCTTCTTTGTCTTCTTCTTCTGTTTTACTGGCAGTTGGCAACCCATTTAATTAGAGCAGGTAGTTGTACTGCCCTCTAGTGGAAGAGAATGTAATTACTTAATTGTTACTAACGCCGGTCACTTAGAGTACTAATGAGGTGGAACCAGATCATCTTCCACGGCACGCCTGATCATTTCTCAGTGTTTGGGAAAGACTGGTGTAGCTGACCTGCTGAAGTTTAAACTGAGCATCAGAATTGGGAAGAAAGGTGGTGCCAGATTTGCTGGTCTGAGTATTTCAGAAACTGCTGATCTACTGGGATTTTCCCCACACAAACATGTCTGGGGTTTACAGAGAATGATCTGAAAAAAGAAGAAAATATCCAGTGAGCAGCAGATCGCTGGGTCAAAACGCCTTGTTGATGTCAGAGGTCAGAGGGGAATGGTCAGACTGCTTGTTACAATCAAGGTCTTCTTCAGTTTCTTTCTAGGCTTGACTTCAGTGGTTTTCCTGCTGTTTATGTTGGGGTGGTGTAGTTTTGGATGTGTTTCTGCCTCATTTCATTCACTGCAGGGGTGACACACTCCTAACCCCAATGTTTGACTTTGTTTGTCAACCCTCGATTTAATCCACTAAATAATACATAATGCCCGGCTTCAGATTCTCCTCCCATTGCTTTCACCTCATCTTCCACAACAATTTGCTTTTCTCTTTTTTTGCCTTATGGCCATTGCTCATTAAACTATCAACTAAACGTATTTAAGGGTGTATAAGCTACAAATGAGATGCTTCTACTTTTTTAGTGTCAGCAACATAAAAGGATCAAACTGTAGAATTATTCCAGATGAAAAATGTTTTTTGGGTGAATATAGCTGAGCTGAAGATGTTAAGATTTTCACTGGGAGTGACCAGAATAGACAGGATCAGAAATCAGTGCATCAGCAGGACAGCTAAGGTTGAGTGGTTTGGAGACGAAGTTAGAGAGGCAAGGCAGAGAAGGTTTGGACATGTGCAGAGGAGGGATGGTGGAAATATTAGACAAAGGATGTTGACAAGGAAGGTGCCAGGCAGGAGGAGAAGAGGACGACTACAGAGAATATTCATGGATGTAGTCAAGGAGGACATGCAGAGGGTTGGTGCGACAGAAGAGGATGCTAGGGACAGGAGGAGATGGAGGCAGATGATTCTCTGTTGTGACCCCTGAAGGGAGCAAGAAGAAAAAGAAGAAAAGTTTCTTCTTGTACATGTCTACCTTGCTTTTCTCGGTGACACTGTGTAAATTTCAAATGAATCCTTCACATTTCATTTTTGCATCTGAACACTTTATAAACATACATAGGCCTACATTTTTGTAGTACTCTTAAACCTCAGTACTCAGGACTCTCCAAAACTAATAAGGTTTTAATAAAAGTACAAAGTGTCTGTCTTGAAATGGTAGTAAAAGGGTTTTTATTTATTGATTACAGAGTTGAAATGATGGACTGACTTGACATATGTGAAAAAGGTTTTGATTCTTTAGTATTTTTTGCACACTTGAGTATGTGTTATAAGAAATACCTTTACTGTTTTGAGACAAGCATTGAGGGAGGTGAAAATTACACTCCTGGTATAAGGAAATAGACCAAAATGACTGAGAAAACTGCAAGTGTATCCTGTATCCACTGTCCATGAATTAGAGCAGCAGTTTCATATAAGTCATACAATGTATTTCTTTCATTAATTGTTGCTAGGGCTTTGTTGCTAGGCCGAACATACTATATACTTCCACCTCTTCAGCATATAATGATCAGATTTTCAGTATAAAAATGGCCAAAATCCTAGTAACATCTTCCGATTTGTGCCGGAGTTCATATAACCACAGAGATGTAGGCTGACAAACATTTAAAGCTCAGCTCATTCTTGCAAACTACAAATGCTGGTTGTGAATCAGTAAGCTGATCATGACTCATTGTTGAGTCTTACCTATTTGACACATGCAATGCTTGTTAACCCTGATGCCAAAGGGGGTCGTGCTTAAGTAACTTTAGCTGTGATCCTAGCTGGCCACTGGGGCAATGTGCCACTGGTAACAAAAGAGGATTACTCTAATTGTATTGCATAATTAGCTAACATTTGCTTCTGCAAAAGTGCATGGAATTAGAAGGAAAAAATACTCTTTAAGGTTTGTTTTTTTTTAGTTTTGAGTACAACTGTGAGTCTGAATTGTTTTGGTTGGAAGGACGGCGAGAAACAGACACGAGAGTGAGCGCACCGCTCCAGGATGCTCTTATTTTCTTGCCCTTATTTTGTGACTACGGATGTGTGAGCTGGAAGACTGGCAGGCATTGTGGGTAATGAACTGCATCCACACCACTGCAACTATTATTTTTGAAGGTCAGTGCACGGATCAAGGCAGCTACACCCTCCAAATTGTGGTAATGAGTGTTTGGCTTCACTGTCTCACTTTACTGAACTGCTCTCAGCGATGAAATGGTTTGCACAGACCCGCTTGGCATTTCACACTGCAGGATAACAAGGGCCCCACATAGACAGTTTTAACTGACTGTAATAAACAAAATAAATAAGCATGCATCAGAGTTAACTGCGGGCTTGATTTACACAGCTTTCCATTATTTCTATCAGATAGATTTGGGAATGGAAGCAGTAGCATCGCTCATGTGACATATCCACATCAGTGCAGGAGTCAGACTAGCTGACACAATGAGCTGCAACAGTGAGCTAATGAGCATGACACCACCTTGTGGAGACAACACAGATTAATGATTGGAACACTTATGCTGAGAGACAAATGGAAGGAGGTGTTTCTATATTTCAAACACGCCCTTCATAAATATTATGTGGTGCTTAAACACGCAGCCTGTGCCCTTTTTTTAACTGGAAAGGAAATGCTTATCTGACAAATGTGCAAATATGGCTGTGAAGTGCAGCACCGTCCACGAGAGCGCGGCACCTGTGGCTGTTGTTTTTTTAATATTTTTTCCAGAACCGCTGCATGAAGGACATTACCTTTGAAATGTGTTCCACTTTGCTGTTTAGGAGGCAACACCGAATCAAACAGATTCCTCGATTTTTTTTCTCCACCACCAAAATCCAATCACGACTGATGAATTTTGAATTGATGGCAAATCTTTAGGCCCAGGCACTTACTCGAGTGATGCGGCTCCCTGAAAAATGAGAAATGGGCGGAAGAAGCATCGGAAGGAGAGACAGCAAGGTGGAGACGGCTCAAAGAGAGAGAGAGAGGGAGAGAGGCGAGTGAGGATACAGTGGTAGATTTATGACTTCTTGTTTAGAGCATACTGCTGAAACAGACTCATAAATGTTTTTGATGGTCCACAAATAAATTATTCCCAGCATGTCGGCTCAGCACACAATAAATAATTCTTAAAAAAAAAAAAAAAAAATTTAATCATTCTCTAACCTTTCGATTTATTTTGGAGAAATTTATATGAGGCCATATATACTGTAAAATACATACAGCCACGGCAGGGTCTTAAAATATGTTTCTTCTTACCTCATGTATCACCTTTAGATGTGTAAGATTTTTAATGAAGTTGTACATTAAAGTAAAAATGTTGTGCCAGCATTATTGTGAGAAAGCCCCAATGTGGAAATTTTAAAAAAGAGTTTTGTTATATTGAATGTAAAATTCTATCGGCTGCCTCCTTTGTGCAGTAATGTAAGAGTATTTGCTGGGAACCGTTTTCACCCTTTAACCACCTCCTCTCTCACAGCAAACAGCTTCCCACATACACAGGTCAAGAGGCTTACTGTAAAGGTGCCCTTTGTATAACTCGATACTCATTATAACACACTGTTCTCTGAGGTTTTTGTTTTGTTTGGGGGGGGGCACAAATGCATGCATGTGTACAAAAGTAGACAGAACTTGATGCAAGTGCGCGCGCCCGCTCTCATAAGATGCATTCCTGTGTAGGAAGATGTGAAATGTGTTGGTGGGGGTGCCTGCTATTGACCAGTGTGTGGGACTAGATTTAAAGTGTGTGTTTGTGGGTGAACTCATGTGAGTTGGCGGAGGTTTCCCTGGAGAAGGAGGGCAACAGAGCTGACCTTGCAGTTTAAAAAAAAAAAGGCAGATAATTTATTCATTGCCGTTGCACAAATTTCCCTCTATCTACTATTAGGTGTTCGGCTTTTATCTCAGCTGGTTTTAAATAGTCTCTTCCTGCATCCTGCAGATTATTGATTCCTCCAAACACTCTATCTTTGGTTTAGGACACACAAGATTGAGATCAGAATTTAAGACCTTATCAGTGTGTTTTCAGCGACTTCTCATTCATAGTTCGGAAACAGTTTTGTACCTCTTCCAGTCCGTGCTTACCGATCTCGCTTCATTGTGTATTTTTAAACCCTGAAGCTTAACCCCATTGTAAAAATGTCTCTTATCGGACAGAGTCCAGCTGGCAATGTCAAACAGATGGCTTTATACCCTCTAGGGTTTCTATTCAGAATAAATTAGTTCAATAAAATACCGGGAGGGCTTTTAGAGAACAGACAATTAAACACCTTGCATAGAACGCAGTCCAGCTGTATTTCAAATGACTGAAAGCTTATACTGATGAATGCAGTCATTAAAAAAGACAGGACTCAATACCTTTTCAATGGACAGTAAACACCCAGCCAAGCTTGTGGCAGAATGGGCTGGAAAAAAACTGTGTTGTGTACTTAAGGTTAAGCTGTCATACAGTGTGTTTTACTTAACAGCAAGAGAAGCGCGATGATGTTTAACGTTGATTTGAATAAATCATCCCATGACTTGCTGAAAGCTCTCAATTAGAGCTCCATTAATGCACGTGGGAAAAATGTGCCGACAATATACTTAACAACAGAGTGGCTGCAATATATAAACATTTAAATCCACTAAAGTAATGGAACCCATCTATTGTCACAGCATGAGGGATGATGGCTTTTAAATTGGTTTGCTAAAATTAAACAGCTACAGTTTTAATTCCACGGGATGTAGGAGGATTAGCTTTAAAAAAAGAATTAAATGTTAATGACTTTTATAATTATTAAAGAAAAAAGATATTTCTGGATGAGCTATCAAACTGATCACCTGCTCCTCTAAAGTGACTTTTGGCTCATATTAAATATCTGAACGTGCTGCCAGTTGGAGGTCCCATTTCAAGAATCCCATCCAAATATCTGTATTTCATGTACCGTTGGGTGGTCCAGCTGTCTCAGGCTACAGCACTCCCATTAACTAGGGTTTACAATGAAACATTCATTGAATCCTACTCAACATAATTAAACTGTTTTAACTTAATTATACCTGCAGCAGTCACGGTAATCAAAAGGCTAGAGTTTGGATAGCACACTAACCTCTGCTCTGTAACTTACACCTCGGGGATAACATTACCGTCTCTGCCGAAGGCCTGTCTGCTGTTTCCTTTGAGGGCTTTATTCGTTTTCTCTCTGTCTCCCTTAAGGGCTTTCTGCCACGGGAGCTCCCAGAGGCAGGTCTCTATCATATCAATGTCCTCCAAAAAACAGAAACTGTATTCTTAGAACAATGACCCAACTCCCTTGTGAAAGAAAGCTTGTGCCTGATCCCTTCACAGGAAGGTTAATGTGGGTGCAATGATCCAAGGACCGCCAACTGTCCTCAGGGGTCCTTCTTTATGATGACAGCAATAGCTCATTTTGATACTTCTCATTATGACTCCACGTTTGGACAAGGGCTTGGACCTGTGTGCTAGGTAAAGAGCACGTTGAGTTGCTTGGGATTGCTAAGCCCTCTGCATGATGGATGAGGGGAAGGGGAGTCTTAGTATTGAGCTTTCCTTTGAAGTGTGGGACATGTGTCAGATTTATAATATACATTTTTTTTTTAAAGACATTGTTTCCCAAAATCAGTGCTAAAGCTTAATCGATTTATGTATACGTAGTAGAAATTAGAGCTTTACTTCAAATGTATTTTGAGAAATGGGTACTCCATTTCTCCACTCTTCACTGCAATCTCTTCACAGAGGAGATAAATATCTAGACTCCTTTCAGAAAAAAAAAAATCTATACACCCGGGTCTTCCCCTGGCTCAGTTTGAAGGGTTGGTAGTTCCTAATGTAACTGATACAGACAGGACAGGGTATGTGAGAATGTGTGGGTAAGACAGAAAACACTCAGAGTATAGCCTGCCTTAGAATTACAGAGGCAGGAAAAACCTTATTGACTTCTCCTGATGGCTAAGTATATTGAAATACCAGGCAATAAAGAACTGCGTGTGCATGTGTGTGTGCGTGTATGACACAACATGCAACACACAAGCAGACCAACCTGAAAAAAACCCACAACAAATGCTTATGTCAGCCTTTTAAGAAGTGCATTGGCATTATGAGCTGCACTGTGCGTTCTGTATATAGACATGAGTCCAGATTTTTATTAGACCCACAGTGTCGTCTTTAGATCAGAATGAGCTACTGCAGTCTTTGTGGAACAACTGCCACCTTTAAAGGCAATTGGATGATATACTGCATTGCGTTCTCTAAGAAATGAAATCTTTCTGGCAAAAGTTCCTTTTCGGGTTGTCTCGTAACGTCACTTTCTGCAACGGCCCCATTCTGACTCACAACAGTGGCCTTCCAAACTAATGGACAGTGAAAATGCTTACACACAGTGTTCTGGTGAAATGAACCTGAGAGTCTCACTGTGTTTGTATAGTACTTGTGTCTTGCTGTATAGTCAGAGGAAGAAAGGGGGACAGAAATGGATGCATAGAGAGGGGAGGCACTGTTGCATTTTTCAGTTGAAATCAGAGGGATTACCTTAACTGTGGATATTTGCACAATATACATAGGTTGTGTGAAAGTAAAGAAGAGAAACCAGAGCTCTGTCTGGGTTAAAGCACTACGCAAGAGCAAACCTGCTGGTCAGCACTTCTGTTCACCATATTTTCTGACCAGTGCACAGTTTATCTACAAGTAGAGTATTGGAAAAGTGCCTGGCCCCTAATGTGCAGTGGACAATTTAAATAAACCAATTATTTTTTGTTATCACCATTATGAAACCCTCATATTGTCAATGCATGTTATATTTTAATACTTCACATTCACAAACAAATGGTTAAATTGTCACAACCTGAAAAAGTATGAACCTGTTCCTATTCCCACTGCAGGAACTAGCAGCCTGTTGTAGAGCAGCCTGCACCTTTGTGCATGTTTCCTACTATAAGGCCCCTGTGGGACTCATTCAGGGCTGTTCAGGGGGGGAGAAAAACATTATTTTTATGGAGTAGGTGTTATGGTCTTGTTTGTCTGTTTCCTGTTTTATTTTAAAACAATCTTTTTATTTTATATCTTAACCCTCCTGCCATCCTTTAAAAAACTCACACCCATCACCCTAGGGACCATTCTCAGCCACGCCATAAAAAGACCATATATCCATATTTTATTCCACTTTAAATTAGCCAACCTTGTAAAACTACTTCTCCCTGAAATATTCATGTAAAGTTTTAATTATATTTTCGTTGTTTTAACCCTTCAAATCCCAGTGTTATTACATGAGCGCCCTGTGTTATAAGCCCCAAAAACCAAAAAACGAAACTAAATATTTCCACAAAAAACCAGTTGAAGTAATATGTGATTGTCATTATAAGTAGGCCTTTAGATGGACCAAAGATTGGCACCAACATACATTTTGACCTGCCATTATTTTTTTTGCATTTTTTTTGCAATTTAAAAATTAAAACTTCAAGGCCCTGAGTCTTCATTGACATCCAAGAAAAGAAGAAAAAATAAAATCATATGATGATAATTTGGGGTTGAAAAATAGCGTTTATAATGGAAGTCAATGGGCAGAAAATGGTCCCCAGGGTGATGGGTGTGGGGATTTCTGCTGCTCAGCCATTTTAGGCTGATTTAAGGAATTCACACTGGAATATTAACATTGACAGGTAAAAACTATCCTGTGGCAAGTTTGGTTATATTCCACTGAACACAGTGGAAATGGCAGCCATTTAACACATAGCAGTGGCACAAAAAGGTCCCAAGAAGGCAGGAAGGTTAAGTACAGATCCCTTAAATGGCTGAGCAACACATTCAACGCGTCACTTCCAGGGCAGTTTCTGAGTTGGTAGAGGTTTCACCTATTTCTGAGTCTGACCTGGGTCTTTAGTCCTGGTCCAGGGTCTTCCCAATCCCATATTAGCCAACGTTCTTCCTGCTCCTCAGTTAGATGGCATTCCTCACACTCCCTAGACTGACTCAGATTCTCCCTTCTTTCTTCTTTCTGAATCCGAACCAGTCGATATCTTCTCTGTTCTTGAGTCTCAGTTGTCCAGTCTTTTCCCAAGTCACTAGACAGTCGCTGAGCTGGCCGATACCACGTCTGTTCCCTAAGTTGGCCTATGACCTTAACAGCCTAAAATCAACCAGTGACCTCCAGTCAGCTTTAGAGTTGGAAGGACGCCCTCTGCATAGTTGTCCTTTGCCACTGACCTCCATCTATCATCTGTCTGTGCTGTCTAATAGCTGTCTACTATTTAGATCTCAGCCTTCTGCATGTCCGTGCATGGTGCCCTGAACTCCAGCGTCTCTGTCACTAAGCACACACTGCTGCTCAATCCCCAGAAGATCCTTACTTTTGCTGCTGTTCCCTTGCTTGACCTCCAAAAGGGCTCCACCTTTCAAAGTTAGCCTCCTGAATGACTCTGCCTGCATAAATACAGTCCTCTTAGCCGCCCTGACTTCCAACTAAGTCTCCTGAGGAATGCCTTGAAGGTGCATACCTTTATAGGTGCAATTACTTAAAGCTGTCAAAAAATTACTTTACCTTGTGAGTCTACTTCTTTAAATATTTTATACCCACAAGTTCCTGCAGTGGAAAGGCTGTTAAGCAGTTTAACTGATGCTTGCTCCCCAGCTTCAAATGTTCCAGTCTTCTGTATATGACACTTCTCTGGGTCGCTGACTGTGTGACAAGTGCCAGGAATCACCTACTATCAAGTACAGAAAACAAGACGTAGACTAGCAACGATTTCAACCGACTGGCTTAAATGAAAGACACTTTCTCAGAGCATGTCCATCAAAAGCCCTCTAACAGTTTGCATTATGCTTAAAGTTCAAAATGTGGAGCCCTGAATAAAAATCATATCATCTGTGGATGCTGATGGCGTAGTAATGTGTGATTATTTACAACAACTGCTCAGTTTTTATTGACTTGACAAATTACTTAATACCCATATTCAAGGTCATTACTCACTCCTACTCACACACACAGAGTCCTGTTGGAAGTGGTGCTGAAGTGAGGGGAGATTGAATGTCAATGCAATGCCATCTTCATTAGTTAAACCCAGAAACAGCTCAGTGCTGAGTTCCCTCCTCAATATGACCGCAGATGCACGTCAACAGGTAAACCGCAGGAAACAAGATAAGACCACACCGTCTCACCCAGTTTGACCTACACACACACACGTGTTTGCCTGCATACATTGACATAGAGCATGTGTGGACATATATAGTTAGCTTATTATAGTCTGTATGTGTTTATCAACTTTTTAAAGCAGGAAACGCAAACAAATGCACAGCACATAAAATACTGATAAAACATCATATTAATGAACGAAAAGTTATTACACAAAAAGAGAACGCATGAGCTGCTGCATGCAATAACATGTTGTGGCAGTTGCTCCTTTACCTGGTAGTCTATTAGGAGGATACTCATGGATCTTTTAGGCTTGTTTTAGCCATAAAGGACATGATTCTCCCTCAAAAAGACAATTTTATTGGCCTTGCAACACATTAGCAGTTAACTACAGTATCAATAATACAATGGGCTATAACACCTCAGTCCAGTATGTGTGCTGGTGCTGTAGCAAACTCTCCTTTTGCTATACTTTTTAATGCTAGAAATATTTAACTAACATTGCTTTTTCACTGTGACTTTGGACTTTCTCACTTTGCTTTCTCTCCTCTGCGCTCATTTGTAAGCCGAGGAAAAGATTTGCCCATCACGGTATCCCTCCCAGGATTGGGAAAGTTTTGGTTTCCTGTCCAAATGATTAATCTTTCACATTATTTTGCAGAAAGAGTCATAACACCACAACACTACCTGTGGACCTAATTACACCACTGACAACTGTATCAATGCAACTCTCTGACTAGGGCAGTGCGAGCACAGGAGCCTCTGTCTTCGATCAGTATAAATTAAAAAGAAATCATCTAAATGGATTAGCGCAGCCCAGCATCAATATGAAATGCTGCTGCCGCTGATGATGATATAAAAGTTTGCTTTGTGTTTGTTTTGCTAAGTCTGTTGCACAAAACCAGCCTTTTACCATTAGAAACAGTTCACCTTTGTCCAGTGCAAATGAAATTTCTAACATTGTTAGCATACCCATAAGTGTGTTTTTAACATACTAAAAGACATTATTAGAGAAATGTTAAGTCATCAGTATTTTTCTCAACATACAAAAGATGTGCCTAATCTTTCTCCGAATGCTGGTGTTCAAAGCATTTCTTCTTAACTTATCAAAGCTGATGATACTGAAAAAGTTTTATTAAACATTAGCATCATATTATTAGACCTCCAATAATGTTGTCAAGCCAAAGGCTATTTTTTTCTCCAATTTCTAACACTGCACAGAGCGAGCAATTGCCATTCTGATCCACCCACTTAGGTGACACTGTTAAATGTGCTTTTCTGCTTCTTCAGATTCAGTATCCAGTTTCCAGTTTAAACTCTGTTTGCTGAATTACTCCAATAAAGCTTTTTACAGGGACTGTTGAAGATGAAGCAGTATGCTAGAGCTACAGGCAAGCCTCAGAGGGGTAGATGGGTCTCTCTGCCATTACACCAGCAAAACATTAGCTGGTGAGACGGATCAAACAACAGAAACTGTGGAGATCACAATGAAATTGGAGTAGATATAAATATAGAACCACAAGCACTTTCCTGAAATTACTGAAAAGCAGCAAAGGGAGAAAACATTGTAACCAAATGCATCTATTGACAGATTATGAGAGCTCTGAAAATGGAAAACTGAAAATGACATTCTCACAATGTAGCTAAATTTGGATTATAATCAAGGAGAGGAACTGGACCAAAGGTTCAATGACATAGTCCCACTCGCTCAACTGAAACACGACAGACTGATATATGCTGCATTCCACTATCACTTTGAGAACAGTTTGTACAAGCACACCAAGTATGTACAAGTATGATTCGTTTACAAGAGCTTTTAATGACTTAGAAGTTTTTTTTCCAAGCTCTATAATTTATCACTACTCTTGAACTTGCTGTACCTTATTCCAGCAGTTTGAACTGTGTAGCTGTGGATGATCAATGAACAAATGACTGATCTGTCAAGTGAAAGGCTTAGACTGTTATTTCAGTTCAAGTCTAGAGTGTATCCCTGAAACTTTGCTTTGAACTGAGAGCTCGGCTCATGTAAAGTTCTTCAGCTCACCATATTCAACCTGAAAGTTTTGTTATTCTGAATGAATCATTTGCAACTCAGCCATCTGGGTGGAATAATTCTTTTTATAAATCATTGCACACATTGGCCACTTTATTAGGTACACCTTGCTAGTGTCTGGTTTGACACCCTTTTCCCTTCAGAGCTGCCTTACTCTGTTTTCCTCTGGAATTTATATATTTTTTATGATTGTGATTCTGATTAATTGTTTGGGGCACAGATTTAACAAGAGGCTGGATACGTTCCTCAGAGATTTTGGTTTATATTGATATGATAGATCACACAGTTACTGCACATTCATTATGCAAATCTCTCATTCAACAATCCATCACAGTTCCACCACTTGTCAAACATGTTGTATTGGATTGAGATCTGGTAATTGTAGAAGTCATTTGAGTACAGTGAACTCGCTACCAAACGGCTTTCAATAAACCAGTTTGAGATGATCTGAGCTTTGAGCATGTTATTCTCCTGTCAGTAGACATCAGAAGATGGCTTCACTGTGGTCTTAAACGGATAGGCATGGTGAGCAACTATGTGGTGTTCAAACGATGCTCAGTTGGTACTAATAGGCCCAAAACGTGCTAAGAAAATATCCCCCACCCCATTACATCACCAGCTGCCTGAATCATTGATAAAAGCCAGGATGGATTCATGTTTTCATGTTGGTTACACCAGATTCTGACCCTATAATCAAAATAGTAGAAATCAATACTCATGAGACCAGACAGTGTTTTCCCTTTTTTTTAATGTCCAGTTTTCATGAGCTTGTGTGAACTGTAGCCTCAGTTCGCTGCTCTTAGATGACAGGAGTGCCACCTGGTGTGCTCTTTTGATGCTGTAGCCCATCTACTCCAAGGCTCAACATATTGTGCATCTAGAGATGCTCTTCTGCATAACTTAGTTGCAACCATTGCTTGAGTTACTGTTGCCTTCCCACCAGCTCACAGCAGTCTGACCATTCTCCTCTGTCCTCCAGCATCAATGAGACAAATATTTTCTCTTCTTCAGAGCATTCTCAAGTGATGGTTTCTTCAGGAAAATCCCAGTAGAGTTCAGTAGTTTCAGAAATACTCAAACCAGCCTCTCACACCAACAACCATGCCGTGTTCAAAGTCACTGAAATCCCCTTTCTTCCCCATTCTGATGCTTGGTTTGAACATGTCTTCACCATTTCTACGTGCCTAAAGGACTGAGTAGCTGCCATGATAGATATTTGCAGTGTACAGTACCTAATTAAGTGGCTGGTGAGTGTCTTGCATTGCAAGTAAAAATAAAAGCAGTTTTGCTAATGTTCTTTTTACATGATATTATAAAGGCTGTGACAGAGCATTATGCTCCAGAGAAGTCGATAGTTAAACGACACATGGAGCTCGGGTGCAGACTGAACATGCTGAATTGTCCATCGGAGCTTAATGTCTCTGGCAGCCACACCACTTCATTGCTATTCATTCCAAGGTCTCTCCTTCCTGTCTTTCACTTAAACGTACAACACGCAGTGATCACTGCTTTCACACCTGCCCTGATTGTAAAAAAAAAAATGCTTACCCTTATAAGCTGTCTCTTGACAGTAGTAGCAGGTCAAATTGCCAGAGTGGGTGTTTTTGCAGCAATTATACCAAGTACATTATATTCACATTATCCTGCTGCCACAAGCACTTTGGGTTAAGGTTGGACACTGAGCATCTTGTCTGCTCTGCAAGGCAGTGTTATTCACACCGATGAATGCAGATGAGTGTGGTGCAAAGTCCTGAAATTTGGAGAAGCTGTGCTGCACCGGATGTGGCATTCTGTGTTGGGAAAACAGTGATGCTGAGCTGTAACAAGACTCTAGGATCTATGTGTCTATGTGGCAGCGTGTATCCTCTGCTGTGCTGTGCTGGACACGACGATTTTTTTTAAGAGCAATTGACAGGCAGTTGCTGCAGAGATACCAATAATAATATAGAAAGAAAACAACACCCAGTCAATTAGTGATCCATGCCCCTGGATGTATTATGCAAACATAACCAGCATCACAGAGGGGTGATCAATCATGTTTGTTTGTCCACAGCTAACATCGGCTCCAGAGAGAAAGCTGAGACCAGAGCACCATGGACATTCACTTTGATAAATGCATTTTTTTAGGGTATTGTTTCTTTATTTTGATTGATGGCAGTGAGAAGTGACAATAAACATGGGGAGATGGAGAGGGAGATGACATATTGCACAAGTCCTTGGTTGGATTTGAACCAGGACTTAGTAGTTGGTACATACTTAGACCGCTAACCCCTGAGGGCAAGCCTACATAGCATACATGCAGTTTGTACAACCAAATACCAAAGCGTGTTCATTGTGTTGTGTGTATTTTTGACACATTAGGTGATGCTGGCAGCATCAGAGGTGAACAGGTGTGTTTTGTGGAATGAATGAAGACATGACATAGATTTATGATTCCAGTCTGCAGCTGACCATTACACTGAAGGCCACTGCTGCCCACTGTGGGTGGGTGCTTGTGTGGACCTTGACATGACCAGAAGCTAAAAATAGAAAAAGAGAATAAACAGGCTGCTGCTATGGTGTGTTTCCTCCCTCTTATTGACAAACACACACACACACACAAATAAAACGAAGCACGCACCAGACGCTGTCGCACCCACACGCACAAGCACATTTGAGCACTGTGTCACGGCATGCTTACAAAGTCTCCGGGCTCACATTTTTGCAGCCTCACATCGAGCCATCCAAAAACCTTTCTTAAAGTTCAACTTTGAACTTTGCAGAATAATAAATGACAAAAATGGAAAATTACATTACATTCAAGCTGTCAAAGCAAGGATCAAGAAGCAGTAAAAAAGAGAAAGCAGATTTTTTTAACCTTATCCACCCATGTGGGGGTTTTTCTATCACAAATATTCAAATCCATGACAGCTTCCTATAATAGAAAGGTGTTCCAAACTGATTGAATGCTTATTATTGCAATTTAAGTGGATTTGACTTTTGCTCTCCCACTCCTGCAGAAGCTGACGGTAAATTACAGCATCCATATTTCCTCTCTCTTTCACCTTGCACACACACACACACGCCTATTTAACATTTTCTTTTTTAAGATCAGCCCATGTGCTTCCTTCTTATGTGAAACACTCACACTTTCAGAACCCAGTACAGTAAAAGGAAGCTGAAAAATCATTGGTGTGGTGCTCCTCGGTGTATCTGTCTAATGAGTGTGTGACGAACGGGCGATGATGTGTCTCTCTTATGTGCTGACAGCGTCAGAGGCAGGAGCTGTGGGGTGCAAGTGTGTCCACGGTGTTGTTTGGATGATGGAGTGGACACATTTTATGACAAACTGAAAAGGGAAAATACAGCAGGCAGTGACAGCTCATGGATGAGACAGCCGGTGCAGTCAGTCAACTTCTCTTTGGTCGGAGATTGATAAGAATGTTATAGAGAGAGCAGGTAGGGGGGAAGGAGGCCAAGTACTTTCTTTTGAATTCGCCATGAGCCCACTATCACGCTCAAACTGTGCGAGGAAATCTGACGACTACAGACGCCCAAGGTTAATTGGCCAAACAAGTGATTCAATCATTCAGCGGTAACAAAGCAGCAATGCTGGTTATCTAAATATCCAAGCCTATCTGGCTCTGTGGCCCAAAGTGTTTCTTCAGCATGATGCTACAATTTGGGTTGCTAAGGCAACAGCCCACACAAGCACAAATGCCCACATAGTACACAGGAATGAGAAGAAGAAAACGGTCCAAAGAAAACAAACATTTTATAGTCTTTGTAACCTGTTGGAAAGTTGGTAATTATAGATATCAAGCTGGTAACTAGAATTATTCCACCCACATGGTGGGATGGATGCAGGCTGCCTTCAACTCCCTGGAGTACCCGCGCATGCAGGTGGTGTTAGCACAGGGCTGGAAGCATCTACAGCAAGTACACATTACTGCACGCAACACAAATCACTGCTGTAGAAGCTGCACAATGTTGCCCTGTTGCGCTACCTTACGTGGGATAACTGATTGGCTGCCAGTTTCGCAATAATTAATGAAAGGGGACACAGTCGATTACTCTTAATCATTATTCGGTACCCTCATTAACAACCTTTGTAATCAGCAGTTTTCTTGTCAACAGCAGAATATTTTACATCTGTCACTTAGGGGTCATAGTCATGCTTCACTGCAGCAGACCTGAGGCCTGTCATATTAATACACCCCTGATAACAAGGGGTTAAATGAATACATCTTTAAATCATTACCTGATTAAGTGGTAAACACTTTTATTGGGGTGTAAAATAATAGCTTCTTTGCATTTGTAGACTCGCACAAATCCTGCAATCCTCTTGCCATCTTTTAAAAAAACAGTCCCAAAGCAAATGCAGCTTAGTCTATGCACTAGACCGCCAGATTGCTGAGGTCACATTCAAACAACTAATCGGGGTGATACGTGATTGCCATGACTGTGCTGTGGGAATGTACAAAATCTGTGAAGACAACCAAAACAATACTGACCTTCAAACATTGTGCCCACACAGTTAAGAAATAGTATAGGCTACATGGACACCAGGCTCTCTTTAGTCAGTGCAGCAGTATTGATCAATTGTCACTCGAAGGAAAGAACATGGCAGAGAAATTGATTACATATATGCATCGTATAATCAAATTTCTGGAAAAGTGCTTAGCTAAGGGGGAAATGTTCAGTTGACACATGAGTAGACTCTATAAGAAAATATCACCGCAGCACTGGACAATATTCCTGTGCACTGAGAGAGCGAGAGATGGAGAAACGGGAGCAATCTGGTGTATAATGCCAAATACATGTGAGATTTTAGCTGTTTTCCTTACAATAGGTGGCCGCCATGCTAGCGTGTGAGTGACCAAAAGTAGTTTGGTAAAATGTAAAAACTGCTCTCCTGAGAAATTTTGTTGAAGATTATTCACAGCAGATAATCCAACTTCAAATCTCCACCGAAACAGGAAATACAGCGCAATATTTACAGTCACACCTACGGCAAGGAGTGCACCTATCCTTTGCTACCAACACTTTACGCACAGCAACGATAGGCCAGTGGTGTATTATATACTCTATAGACGTATTGTAAAGATTTTGCTTTTGATTTGCCGTGCGTGACTGCTCTTGTAGGATAATATGATCAGGATTTCGCTCAGTAACTTTAAAAATCTCTCCTCTCCGTGATTAGAAATCGAACACTTACTGAACATTTTGTTCTATTTCAGAAAAATAATATTCCGCCCGCTTGTGATTTGGTTTCACCTCTAGGATGTGGTGCAGCCCATGTGCGCCCCTCTGCTCCTCCTTATGTAGTATACAGCGGGACACTCCGCAGTTCGCTTATCCCGTTCCTTCTCGTTGCCTTTTACGCGCTCTACGTCTGCAGTTACAGTGATTCAGAGCCCCTGTCTTCAAGCTTTTGGATGAAGTCGCAGGACTCATTTCCTCGGCGTTCCCATGGCGAAACGACACTGTCCGTTCTCCCGATGAACATTTTCAGAGGAAGACGTTGACGCTTTTTTCTTCTCTTTTCGATTCATTTTCACACAAAATGTGGGGCGCGCGTTCTCTGCGCGGCGGAGTGCTTCCTACAGCAATAGCCGCTTGACTGAAGGGGAGATCCCGACTCCCTTTTCGTCCTCTGCTCCCTCAGGAACAAGAGGAGTTTGCATGCAAAAGGTGGTTTGTCAAGGCAAGGTGAGACTCATTTTTACAACATATATTCTGCTGTTTTTCTTTTTTTTTCTTTTGTTTTCTTTTTTTAAACTCTACTTTGAAGTGAGTCGAAAACGAATGTGCGCTACCAGAGCAGCAGGGATTGTTAGACTGGTTTAGATTGAAGGTAGGTGGTGGACTGAACACAGATAAGAAAAAACAGCAGTGTAACAGGTATGCGATTATACTACAGTTATATTATCCGCGCGATTTCGCTGTGCATGCCCCTCTTATACACATCCATGTAGATCTTAAAATTGGCTTCCTAGTGGCAAATTCGTGATACAGATAATACGGCAGTTGGGGATGTAACTAAAAACTGTTGCATCCAGGAGTACTCCCATCATTCCCTGCTACATAGACTTATTTCTCATTATTTTTTATGTTTTTAATTTATTTTTTAAACCCTTGTGCGGCTAATTAGTAAAAGGGATATATTTACAACTTTTAATTATAAAATATTGAATTTTATACATATATATATACATCCCAGTCAAAATAGTTTTCCTTAGTAGCTTTTTGTTTATGTGCAGGGAGTTAAATTTTACTGAAAAAATATGACTCTAATGATATATGATAATGAGAAGTTAAAAATTGTTGCCTCACATGCCTCCAGATTGGTGCATCTAAACAATAATGGCACATGACCCATTTGGGGTGCCACAGAAAGTAGCAGGAGTTCATTTCCTCACTACAGCGCTGCTGGAGTGGAATGCAAAGCAAAGCAGCCATATTGACAAAATCATTGATTCTGCCTAACACCTTCATAGAAATGTGGGATCAATAACGCTGCACGGCTGATGCTATTTTTTGACAATATGAAGTAACAGGTTCCCAACTGAAGAGATCGCATTTGTTTTCTAATTTTGGAGGTGAAATGTGTCTCTTTTGATGCTGCAATTGATTTAACTAATGTGCCATCAGTCACTCACTCATCTCACACCCTCTCTCTTTTGTTTTCTCAGCCATGGAGGGACTTGCCTAAAGACGAGCCAACATAACCGACATAAGAGCTTTAAATTATTTTCCCATATTTCGGGGGGGTGAGGAGGTCAGTTTAACATCTTCCCAGAAGTCTCCTTTTCCATCACCATGGCTGAGAAACTCAGACCAATCGGAGTTAAGCCAATCAACATCCGAACTGCTCCCTCGCTTCCCCCTGAGCCCATCGACATAATCCGCACCAAAGCCCGCTCCCACAGAGTCCGCCTTAACGTCGGGGGTCTGAACCATGAAGTCCTGTGGCGGACCCTGGATCGGCTACCCAGGACCCGGCTTGGCAAGCTTCGAGAGTGCAACAGCCACGAGTCCCTGATGGAAATCTGTGACGACTACAGCCTGAACGAGAACGAATACTTCTTCGATCGGCACCCGGGGGCCTTCACCTCCATTTTGAACTTTTACCGCACAGGCAAGTTGCACATGATGGAGGAGATGTGCGCCCTGTCGTTTGGCCAGGAGTTAGACTACTGGGGTATTGATGAGATCTACCTGGAGTCTTGCTGCCAGGCCCGTTACCACCAGAAAAAAGAGCAGATGAATGAGGAACTGCGGAGGGAGGCAGAGACAATGAGGGAGAGGGAGGGAGAGGGAGAGTTTGATAACACCTGCTGCCCGGACAAGAGGAAGAAACTGTGGGATCTCCTGGAGAAACCCAACTCCTCAGTGGCTGCCAAGGTAGGAAACCCAAACTGGAAGTGCGATCACACCGTCTCACATTTCATGTTCACATTCAAAGCTGAACATGCTCCCTGGATCACAACACATTGCAGACATGGTTATCAAAGGCCAGATCTATCCTGTAAAAACAAAAATACTGATGAGTTCATCGGTTTGAAATGTAGTGAAAGCTGCTGTCTTTGGATAACAATTTGTACGGATGGAGGAAAAGCAGAATATAGGGATGAAAAATCATCCTTAAGTAAAAACGCACAGTTCTAGTATGAGTGGGAATCACTGAACTAGAAAGAGTTTGACTTCATTTGCTTTGATGAAATAATCGGTAGAAGTGTCAGCTTCTGGTCTGGCTTTCTTTGCCTGGATAAAATAGACCACATCTGTTCATGGCTTGTAAAACGGTACATTTCTTGGACAGAGTGGTACAAGTATATATTCTCATGTGGCTCTATTATGCATAAGTCTTACTGATTAGATGTACTTCTTTCTCAGTCAAACTGTGAGTCAGGAAAATGTCATAAGGTGCTTGCATACGTATCGATAAATACAGTTTCTATAGCCCTGTTTTATAAATACTTGTATATAAATAAAGGCATCTTTATTTGGTGTGACTGAGGGCTGAGGTAGTCATCGGTGCAGCTGCTACCCACCTTTCCACATGTTTAGAAAAATGCTGCATCAGTCGCATACAGCCCCGTGTTCATTCATGCCCCGAATCAACATGATAAATACTACAGACATCAAGTGACTGTCTTGCCATGTTGTCATGGCTGCTCCTTGTAAAACGATGACATCTCCTCCTCCTCCACCTTCTCATTCCACCCTCACTCAGTCCTCAATTAGGATGGTCAGCCTTGATGAAATCCAATCACTGATAATTTAGTATCCTGATCCCATCATCAAGCAGTGCAGGCGGGGCAGGGCTCATCGGGATTATATTCCACGTCAGAGGATCATAAACACAGGGACCTGCGTGCGTGACCCAAGAAACATCATCCCCGTCGGATGTACTGTACAGTGCACGTTGGATGATGCATTGTTCTGAGCCCTTTTCCATTAAAGCAAAAGCTGTTTCACTTCGACTGGGACAGTTTGGAATTCGTGCTCGATTCAATTTTAGACCCCCGGTGCTAAAATTATGGCGCAATATTCAGCTTTGAAATGGCAAAAAATGGTAATGACTCTCAATGCATAAAGTTCAGCTCATTTTACAGGCTGCTATAGATGTTTTATTTTTCTCCTGCCTTCCTGTATTATATCCATATAGCTTGTTTACCCACACATCAACTAGTGATATGTGACTGACGAGGACCCCGCCTCACCTCGATGATTGATTTCATCCTCAACGGGGGAAGCTTTATATCACCTAAGTTAATTAAAGAGCTGGCAATATTTAATTTAAGGCAAACCTTGGTGATAGCAGTGTAGTAACTTGATATGTGTGTGGATTTTAAACTGATAAGTCCAAGTATAGTCCCTTAGTCAGACACGTCTACGTATTGCTGACCTGTACACTATTGCACGGGGAAAGCCTGTGAAACCTGAAAGGGAAATTCCTCCCTAATTCAAATGGCACTGACGTTCTGCAGACTGCTTTGCAAGACGAGCTTGAATGTGACTCTAATGCCTCGGCTTTGTGATTTCACTAAGGTTATCTGCAGTTGAAAGTACATTTGGAAATAACCTGCCAGGGCTGCTGGACTGTCAGATGGCAGCTCCCTGAGGTCAGGGAAGCCTTTTATGGGGCACATATTGTACGTGCCTTGAAAGCCCTTTACCAGGGAAATGCCATTACAAGCCTGGTACACAGCAATGTGCTTTTATTCAAAGCAATATGAGCCCTTTGTCAAATGCAATCACAGAGTCTTACGGCATAGAATATACACCTTCCCTTCACTCTCTTTGTTTTTCTGTAAAGCAGGCTTTATGAGATTTACGAGGAACCCAGTCTGACACTTAATGCTACCGCTGGCCTGCTCTGCCCTTAAATAAAGGTAACGCATAAGAGGGCCGACCTTTTCAGGAGGGTCCATCAATTTAGGATTTCATTCTTTCAGGATTTCATTCATGCTTTGGGAGCACTGGCAGAGGAAGGGAAAAGGCAGAAGCCTAGCACACACTGCACCAAAACAGAAAAAAAAGGTGCTTAGAGAGAGCCACAAGTGAAGGGAGAGCTGCGGTGGACAAGATAGTGGCAAAGGAAAGCCCTGAGAGAGAGAGAGTGATGTAAGAGATGAAGTCATGTAAGTTACGTCTCAGGATGCTGAGCTGGATCTTTGCAAATCTTTCTCAGTGAATTATGAATGGTCCAAAGAAAGAGAACACTCTGCAGTGCGGTGGCTTCTTAATGTTGCTGTGACTTTTGGTTTAGTGCCCTCTCGCGTGGGTGGGTGGGACGGGAGGGCACTGTCGGGTGTTTGGCGTGCGAGAATTTCATGTAGAAGAAAAGATCTTCCAGGCTCGTGCACTGTAGTGCGAGTTGAATTAAATCACACATGTAAGGGACAGATTTCGTAAACGGTGTGTGAGCGCTCGTAGTTGTGGTTAGCTTTATGGGGAGTTACAAAAAGTTGCGCTGTTTTCTAAACAGAGGTGCAGTCGGTACATTTTAATATCAAGCGCAAAAAATTAAAAGAACCTGTTTGTAAATGTTAATATTGTTTAGTAAATCAGTATAGATGCAAATAATAGAGTTTCCACCTCTTACATAAAATGCTGTCACTGCACTCTCTTTGTAAATACAAACACAAACACACACGTATATACATTTTTTATATTATCTCTACTTGTCAATTAGATACTGTATATAATAATTTAGTGGCAGTTGTGCTCTGAAAAATAAAACCTAAGATGGTGTTTGCATCTTTTCCCTCCTTGAGGCTATAATTTCTTGTAATCCGGTAGAACGTGTCATCCTTGATATTGAGCCAGAAGGACTTAGTGCTGCCCCGACCTTTTTTGTTTATAATGAGTCATGGGTATAGTTCTACAGCAAATATTCTTAACACTAGCTTGCACAAGGAAGTCGTATTAAAATGGCTGGATTGCTTTGGGAAATATGAATTTATTTTTGCCTTGATGTCTCTCTGTGTAAATGCACTTTAACAGTCATGATGCCAAGAGGGCAAATGTAACTTGTGCATGCAGTTTGTAACCTGCCTGTGTTTTTCCACTTGAAGTGTTTTTTGTCAGTGAGATGGAAAATGTGATTAGATGGCTCCAATACATTTGTTTCTGCCTTCAAATAAACACAATGGTATGCAAAAAAAAACCCCCAAACCAAATCGTGTAATAAGTATCACGATGTTAACGAACAGTTGCTACAGATCTTAGCGGTTTAGTCAATATTAAAAATTATTGTTATTAGTCGTGACATGGGTGCATACAGTGCTCAGTTTTAATAGTGCAGTATGCAAGAGCAGCATCTTTTCTTAATCTTGATTTGTTTCATGCAGTGCTTGCAGTTAAACCTTTTAGAATATTAATAATGTAATGCACAGTATTAGAGCTTTAATACACCAGTGACTCTAAAAGAGAAAGTCTATATGGGCAGCCCCGGAAAAATAATAGCAGAGGATTCAGAGCATTTTAAAGAGATCAGTGTTTCTTTCTGTTCCCCCACCCTCCCTACCCAGCCAGCCAGCCAGCCACCCACACACACACATACACACACACACACAGGCCATGTCCAGCCCTATGCTTGCTCCTAATGTGGATGTGCAACATTACTCTCCCCTTTATCTAATAAGCTAGTCTAGCTAGTGGAAATGGTAAGCAGTGGGACTGCATGGGCGCAGCCTTGTGCTGTTTGGTCCTCCCACGCTTGGAAGCAGCCAAAGTCGGTCCACTGTTGATGATGATGATGATGACACCGTATAAGGAAGCTGTAACAAAATACCTTACTGTAACACGCATCCTAAATGTCACTGTGTGAATGTCAGTGTTGTCATAATCATCCGTCTCAATGTGGTGCGCTAAATCCACAGTACACACTGCCTGTTTGGCTTTGTTGGCTCATTTATAGAATCGCATATAGAACGGGACATGTGAGACTGCAGAAGTGACAATATTAATGCGTAGCTTTGGATGTGATAGGAGCAAATTCAATTAGCATACTGTTGTGGCACGACTCCACGGCGTTTGATGCCGCCCGTTGTTTCACATCAGTGCAGACAACCCCTTCCCGTCCATCCATCTGTTTCCTTCCAGGCTTTTATAGCACTGAAGTGAGCATTTGGCCTTGTGTGTACATCGATGGAGTTTCTGATATTGCCTGAGTCAAAGATGAGTGGAGACGGGGAAAGGAAAAATGAGCGTGGCCTTTCGTCAGCATTAAGTCAAACGTTCTCCGTGTCAGATTCAAGCAGCAGGTGGACCCGCTAATCTGTCTTTCATAATCATTCTTTCATCTCTGCCTGACTCGTGGTCTGTTCTCAGAAGTTTAAATATATAAGTGCTGGCATATTATTGACAAAAACTCAGCTTGTTGGGGAAATATGTGCGTTCTAGCTACTTTTTACCTATGTTGTGAAAAGCCTCTCCGATTGATACCGACCTTGACTTTGCAAATACTATTTTTGTCTCCAAGTTTGTTTGTTTTTTCAAGCAATGCATCCATGTACAGGAAGTAATGGTAACTCAAATCTATGGGAGTTATCGTGTTACATTTGAAGAAGTTATCAGGATGCATAGCCGGAGCGAGTTTGTCATTTGGGCAGAGCGCACCTTCTCTCCTCGTGTAGTCTCCTCGTTGCATAAGCCTTCCATCAGGCCTCTAATCAGTACAGCCTAGCATTTAGACACCAGCACCTAAATCCTCTTTACCCAGCATTCATAATCAGATAAGAAAGAACCTGCTAGATTATAGGTGGCATGAGTTCTTATAGTCCCGCCATGAGAAGAGGCAGAAGCATTTGTCATCAGGATGTTCCAGGAAAAACTTTACCCCTTCCACCACTGCCTTTCTTCTCTCTCTATGTCACCTGCAACAAAATATAATTTTTGAGATGATCTTTGGCTGCGATCACTTGTGCAGTGATCAAATATTGTTTTGGGGATAACAAGAACTTTGCAAGAGCCCTGACAATAACAAGCAATGGATTTTCATTCCCTCAAAATATACTCTGGAGCAGTTTCATCTATAAAAAGAAGTGCTTATGTTCCTTCATTTAAAGCGTTTTTTGATGGTGTCTTCTATTGTTTTCTTTGAGAAGTGGCTGATTTGTTGTATGCACATTGAATACTCACCAGTTTGTTCTGCTATTTAATCACTCTAAACATGAATTTCCACACATGGACAACAAATGGCACTAGCGCTGTAAGCAGTAGAGTACTTTCCACTGTCCTTTGTTTTGTTAGTGCTGTCTGAATTTATAGTTATGTTACCAAGCAGCAAATATCAACTTTCCTAACAAAAGCATTCCACGTTGATGAGTACTATGACATCTGTTGACAGGGTCATTTCACGTGGCTCTGTAGGAATAAAATTGCATTAAAACTTCTGAAATCCTGCTTTGCAGCTCGAATGTAATACTGCATTTATTTATAAGGGTTTACACTCATGCCTTAGGTGTGTTTGATTTTCTCAGATTGCTGTAATCGACCGCTACATGAACAGAAATAGTGGTAAGTGTGGCATAAAATACACACAGATAACATTACACTGACATTTCATTACGCAAAAGCAATTTTTAATTTGAAATACCCCGAAAATTGAGCTTGTGTCAGATTATCCTGCACTGCTAAGAGGCAGACTGGCTCTCATGTGGATTTTACAGCAGAGGTATCCCAGAGGTTAGGACACTGCAGTTCTTTATTGATCCAAACAAAGCCTTGTATCTGCGAGGGAACGTGTATAGTGATGCAAAAGAGGTTGGGGAAGACAAATAGGGGGACGGCACATAAAGTTCATCTGTCTCAGTACTAAATTGTTGCTGTATATTTTATTTCAAAAATTCCCCTCCATCAGTGTATGCGTTTATTGTGACACACACTTCTGTGACAACCCAGTGCTGCTTTCTTTAGTTATGATCACCAGTGGGATTTTGCGTGCAGAGGAATTACAGTTTGAATGCAGCTCAGTGACCATGGCATCCCAAAAGAGCCCAGGCGCCTGTCTTACGGCTAATTGCAGTTGACCATGCGTGTAGTGATTCATGAATGAAGACATCATTAAGTGAAACTCGTAAGGCACGTCTAATCCTCACTATGTTAGCCACACAATTTAACTAATACAGAAAAGGAGATCAACAAGCAAATCCTCTTTTTTAAGCATTGGTCTAAAGCATAAACAACAAGGTCAATACAAACCAAAGCTAATGAGTGGCCAGATGGTGTGAGAGGATAGCTGAAGTCTATTAAGTAACTGTGCTATTATACCCTCAGTTTACTACCTCACCTACAACTGAGCAAGCTTGGTACAGCTATACTGTTCTTCCATTATTTTTATATTTAATAAATTAACTTATAAATTACCCTGTATAGTGATAGTATATTAGAGGGAGTGGTCAATTAAATTTCCCTAATGTTATACTTTAATTGCAGAATAATAAAATTATTACCACAAAAATTGAATTTCTTTTTTTTACTTTAAATCAAAAAAAAAATTGGAGCAATAGCTGTCCTTTGAACAATGAAGAAAAATTTATTTAGACAATGACCTAATTGATTTATCAACAGGCCAATACTATTAGTTGGTAGCTACTTTCCAGTCTATCAGTATCAGCATTTATAATAACCGATATATTAATATTTAAAAAGTAACGAAGAGACGGAAGAAACACCCTTCAACCATATCACGAGTGTTGATGTTGCATAGTTTTTCCACCAGAGGGCACGCTGCAACTTTCCCATTGGAAAACCATGTTTGGAACACAACAAACAGCGGATCTGAGCAAAGTCGGACGTCGTGTAAGCAAGTAAATAAATAACTTGTTGTAAGAACCCGACACGCACACTGGATTTCATGCACTAAAGGTTTGTTTTTATTTTCGCTTAAGCAACTGTATTTTGATGTTCTGGCACCAGTCGCACAGGAGCAGCTACTTCCTCCTCCTCCTCTCCGTCCCTGCCGTCACTATTTAAGCATACAGAGAAGAAGAAGAGGATCACCTAGAGCGGTCACACCTGCCCTCTCTGCCACACCACGGCACTGCCCTGAGAGCTCACTGTAACACCCCTCCACTGCAACAGGCCAGACCACACCCCTGCCACATAACTGTTTTGTGTGTCTGAAAGAAAAAAAATGGAATATTGGAAAATTACTGGAGTACCGAAAATAAAAAAGTATTTGTATCAGTCCTAAAAACACTGTATTGATTGGGCTCTAATTAAATTTTTCTGTGTGTCATAATAAATCTAACTTGTTTTTACTACCCTTTTGCTTCATTTTTGGTCTCTACCAGCTGCTGTGGAAACTATTTGGCTCTCTGGCTGCCAAATGTTTCACATCATTAGCATTTCCTTCTTGCCTTTTTGTACACGACAGGTGGTGCGCAACAGTGGGTAAGAGTCTGTATGCCAAAAACAGCTGCCTTCTGCTGCAAAGCTTTGTAAAGCTCTGCAATAAACAATTTCTTCCATATATTCCACGTTGCACAGGGCATACCTCAGATCTGACTGCCATCAAATTCCTACATAAACCCCACTGAAATGCTGGGAGTGGCTGCATATGGACCACCAACGAGGGTTAGCGCTGCCCAGTGCTGGCAGCTCGAGTGACGCCCAGAGTAAGAGGTTAATATGTTCCTTCCTCCTCCTGCCTTCCTCATCTCCTCCCTGTTTCCTCCACTGCTGTCTCTCAGGGAAGTTTGCTCACCCTGTCTGTTGTTCTTTTTTCTTGTCCCAGTAGAGATCAGGAATAGGGAGAGATGGAGAGACGACAGGTGCGAGAAGAGAGTCATCATTCTAAATGCTATGAGCATCGGGTCTCTTTTACGTGCTCCAGTAGTCCCCCCTGCACAGACACACACACATTGTGTATGCTGAGCTCACAGCCAGTCTTCCAAATCTCTGCACATACATTGAATAAGACACGCATTTTGCCCTCAGTAAACACACAAGCAGACACGTCTATGTGCAATACACACACACACACACACAATAACACACCTCTTTATCTGAAAACCTTCAAATGCTGCTGAGCCAGCTTTCTATGGGCTTCACAACACAGCGAGTGAGATGCTGTTGTCTCCATACCATTTAATAGTCTCCCCACCCTCTTCATAGCCTCCCTTTACATTTCTTTTTATCACCTTCACCCTACAATCATCCATTTCCTCCTATATACCTCCCGCGCCCTTTCCTCTCTCTGCTCTGTTTTTCCATTCTTTCCACATTTCTGTCATTACTTCCCTGCAGCGTGAAAGCTGAATTGTGATCCTTCTTGCTGTTCCATCTTGGGAGCATTGACATGGGAGTGCATTAGTATTCATTGTGGTGTTTATATTTGGCCCCTGTCCTTCATGTGTGTGACTGACTACCAGTCATCAGAGAAGTGCATCCTGAGTGCAGGACAGTATGCTGCTGGTTCTACCTAGAAAACAGATGTATGGTATAAATTAAGATATCACCCACTGTTTGTTTGAAATCCAGTTGTGACTCTTAGATATTATTAAGTGACCCCAGGCACGTTATTTTGGACAGCATTTAGATGAGAGGGTGGGATCCAGAGTTGTCAGCTAACTTTAGCAAGAATGGCTAGCAAGGTTCATCCATAGATTGTATGGTGCTATGTAACATAAAAGTAAAAACTATTTTACTCTGCATAACCAAAGAGCGGACTTTTTGAATACATTATTATTATAAGAACTTCACAACAGCCTATAACGCTTCATAAAATTAAACACACAGAAACGCACGAAAACACTGCAAACAGTACACATGGCTCAAAGTTAGAGCTAGTTCACTCCTAGTTCAGTACGTCTGTACTGTAAATACTCAACTTCTACAGCTGGGATATTTTTGGGCACTTGTGTATAGGAACAGATTTGTGGAATTACTTTGGTCCCTGAAACTATTTTAGCTTTTTAGTTTTTCTGTTTGGTAAAAATGTTTCCAAGTACTGCATTTTTATTTGATAGAATCTGCTAGAGTTGCTCAGTGACCTGATGAGACATTTCACAATGTTTTACAAGTGAGGCTTCATAACAGAGGAAGTATTAACAAAATTTAAAAACAAAAAAAACCCAGAAAAACCAACGTGGGTGAGATTAGTTAGAGGTTCTGAGTGTCGCTTTTGATTACATTTGATTTAATTGTCCTGATCTACGCAGCGTACTGGATACAGTCACTCAAAGCAACAATACCCCTATGCATAACTTTAAGCCTTAACACCATTTAAATAATTAGCTCAGTTCAGCGGTTATGAAGGGAAAATTTGTTATAGATAGATACGTTGAGATTGGCTTGGCTTTTGAGAACAGCCTCAGGTGGCTGCTTCAGGAACTGCAGTTGTGCATTGTCTTAGTATTTTTTTGGATATCTGAGGTGCCATAAAAGCAGAATCGCTGCTTTTAAAAAAACAAAAACATTGAATATGCATTGAAAATCCTGACAATAAGAGGGGATTTCCTAAGGAGGAAGAGTCCTTTCAGTCAGAAAGAAGTGTGTAATCAACTTCATTTTACTTGTTTCCTCAGAAATGCTGTGTTTGCATTGTTTCCATGGTGACCATGGTGTGCCATGGTGACTTATCGACACCCAGGGAGCAATTCATCTCTATACAGGCTGTGTGTGAGGCAGAGCAGCTGGTACCTCAGCCCCCACAGCCAACCCCTGATGCAAATTTAAGGGAAATGCTTCTGCTCTACATTTTCAGCACGGTTCACGTCTCACTGATTAAAACTTGCCTTCAAAATACTTTTTCCCCCCACTGGGATCATTTTCTTTTTTCCAATTAGGTGTCTTCCTTAATTTTCTGCTTGTATCATTTATAACAGATGCTTTAACAATTCTCGCTGACACTAATATTATTTCCTATTTTGCAGTGCAGCATTTAAATGAGTTCACATTTTCACATATTCAGGGAAAACACTGCCTTTCAATTATGCCGAGATTTAAAAATGTGTTATCCTCTGCTCAAAACTTAGTAAAGCAGTGAAATTGGCCTTTGTGAAAGTCCTGTCTAGGGCAATCACAGGGTCTCCAGAGCATCAGTAACAAAAGAGGGGCTTGATTTTGCAAGACAGGGGAGATGTATTGGAAATCTCTGCTCTATGAAGGATCCTCTGAAGACTTGATAGAAAAAAAGGAAACCGACAGAGCGAGGCTGAAGCAACCTGGTAGCCTTCGTTGCCTCATGGATACTGGCTTGATGAAGCAGAAGCGATTGTGACCGGGCAAACGGGTTTCCCCCTCATCTCCACCACCTCCTCCTTTCTCCAGTCTTAAGCTTTTTTTCGGTCTTTTTCCTGTTTTAGCTCCTCTGTTGGACCGCCTTCATTTTCATATCCGTCTTTCCCTCTTTTTATCACTTTTTTTTTCTTGTGTCATCATGCCGTTGGCGTCTCTGTGGGAAGTGCTGCCAGCTGTTTGCTGTCTCCCCGCACTCCAGGAAGTGACAGAAGAAATGATTATATTGCGTGCTCGACGCAAGCCTCCCACATCTTTTGCCTCACCACCAGAGTGCCTTATTGCTGACCACAGTAACTTTCCTTTGCTTTACATGCTTGAATGCTTAAATTTCATCTTACTGAGAAAGTTAATCTAAATACTTTATTTCCATTTTCTGTCACAACAAGATACAGTAAGCGCAGCATGACTCTATAAGTTACAAAGAGGGATGGCGAGGTTTCGTTCATCCGGCACTTCCTATGTAATTCCCAGGCCATTCATGGAAGCAATAAGTCATTTACACAAATCACTAATGTGCCCTCAGCAGGAATGGACAGTTTGTATCTAGTGAGGCAAAGTGACAAGAGGCCTTGATACAGCTCTTTGGCTCCCTAGTGTGATTGTAATCAGCTTAGTGCCAATGAAGAGAGTGACCCCGGCTGGTCAGAGTGCACACAGGGACGATGACACACACACACTACACACAGACCACGTGACCTATGTCACATTTAACAGTATCCCTGTGTGTAGGTGCAGATGCCTGCTCTCCACTGTCAGCAGGCAAACATTTAAAAGAGGTCTGCATTCATCTTAAAGTCTAAAAGCCCAATAAATCTGTGCCTTATCTGAAGTGCTGTCGGAGACATAACAGCACAATTTTTCTTGGTGTTTTTATGTGCTGCTGCCAGCTCAGGAAGGATCTGTTCTCCATCTGCATGATCTGGAAAGACTTTTGGTCTTTTGGGTGTTGACATTTGCCAGCACCTTGCCAATCGATAGGGTGACTCTCAGGTATTGACCGGTGTGCTGAAAGGTCCACCAGTCTCGTTTTATTTAAACAATGCAACGTCAGTGGCCAATGAAATACAGTGCTGCTTCTAGACTTGTGTGCCTTTCTGATGTTTGCCGGTTCTCTCCCTCAGCTGTGACCAATGTTGTGTATTTTATGTCTAGATCCCTTTGTTTATTTTTCCGAACTTGGTGCTACTTTTACAGCATCTCAGCTCCTTCCTTCATGCGATTCGCCTTCAGTGGCTCACCATTAAGTTGACTCTCGTTACGGCCTCCTTTGATTATCCATATCTCTTGTGTAAAATATACTTGTTTGCCTCTTTTTCTCTGCCCTGCATCATACTTTAGTGTCCTGCAATCATTCACCCTTGCTCCCAAATCACTTGTTTCCTTTAAAGTGCAGGAAGGGAAACAAAAAAAATAAGATATCAGATGGATTAGGGTGATGGTGGGATCCCGCCTGTGCTGTAAAACTACAAAATTTGTACACACCATCTTTCAGAGTTATTAGAAACATTACTGCTTCTGCATAGAGAGCAAGCATAGCAGGAAGCTTTTGCACCCAGTACTGTTAGAGTGCAAATTCTCTAACATTTTGCTGGAATTCCCTCTCTCTGAATTGAAAGTGAAGATTAACATTTAGATCTGATTATATTGTGTTATATCTCTTTTAAAACATGAACATCGTGAATATAAGCAAGGTTATATACATGCAACAATGGCTTCAACAGGGGTGGCTCTTTTGGGTTATTTTTTCTACTACTTACATATAAGTATGAATTATGAGTTAAAATAGCCCCTGAATCTTTTTTGAAGACACTCACATACACACAATAGCGTTGTGAGGTCTGTCAGCAGTGGCACAGCCTCTCCTCCTCTCATCTTTTCTGGTGCCGTGCGCATGCAGGCAGGTTGATAATCACGGAGGAGCCAGAAGGCAAAAGCAGGTGGTGGGTTGATATTATTAGATTTATCTCACAAAGTCTTAAAACCTAGTAAGTTACACTTGTGTTTTTTGGAGTTTAAGTTGTTCTTTGTTTTTTTTCTGAAACTGTGTTGGGGTGTTCATAAATTACCCCAAACAAGCAAACGTGTGAGACGTGTTTTGATTGTGCATAACACTTTAAATATGAGCAGAAGATTGCACGTGAGCTATTCAAGTCCCCGGATTTATAAAGTAATAATAATGACTTGAGTAGGTGCCGTGTGCAAATAAAAGAGGTCAAGTTCCCCAAAGAGTAAATGAAGTCTGTGCTGACTCAGCAGAAAGAATATTTGAGGAGAAAAGATGCATATTTCTCGCTTATGTTTTGAAATGTCACCTTGTAGCCATTTTTTCCCCTTTGCCTTTCACTGAACTTGCCACATATTCTGTTAGGATAAGCCAAACCTGCTGTAAATCTTTAATCTGCCTCGCACCCACACTTACTGGCGTTGGCCACTGTTCCCTGGCACTGGCCCAAATAAAGATTTTTAAAGTATACTTGTTTTGCAATAAATCCCCCTTAAGTAGCATGACAGTATCTAAAGGCCACCTAAGACTCTGAAGCATTTTTAGCTTTGCCTCCTATTACAAGGTAATGAATAAGGTGTCTAAAAGCAAATAACAATACTAATGTTGATGGATGACTGGTGATACGAGGCAAAGGAGCAGCCGCCTTTGTCCCGTTCCCAGTCTCGCTATTCTCACGTTTTTTGTCTTCTTGCGTTCCCCAACTATACCATCAAGCGCTTTGGGTGCCTTGAAAAGCGCTATATAAATCCAATCCATTATCATTATTATTATTATTATTATTATTATTATTATTATTATTATAACAGTTCTGCCCTTTTTGAGTGACACTAACCTCCTAAAAGCTGCATTAAAATTAATTCCACGCAACAGATGGACATCATAAAGCTCTGTATTAAAATTCTTTACATTTTGACGCTATTAGAGGCAGAAGTAAGGAGACGCTTATCTCTAAAAAATGCCAACAAAACTGCCAGGTCACCACATTACGACACATGGAGGAGTACAGATCCGTTTGTAATCATGCACACACTAAAACCTTGATTTTCTCTTCACTAGTTGGAAATACAGGGAAAGATTAAGAGGTCTCATTTAAACATATAGCTGCAGTATGAAAGGGCAAAGGCTAATGCGGATTATAATGTGAAGCATTAGATCAAGTAAGGTATTGATTCGTCCACATTTGGATGCATGACTCATATCTGTTATTGTTTCAGTACGCACTCATTCTCGTTCTTCACATGTCACAGCCGATGAAACCGTGCCCTTTAAACATAATTTCAGCGGAGGCAATGTAATTTACAAAGTGATGCACTTGAAGGTTTACCTTTTGGCTGTATATGCATAAGAGCATACTGTAGAGGCAATATCTTATGTATGCGTGTATAGATTTGTTTGTCTGTGTGTGTATTCCTCTGATCAAATTCAAGGCCATCCAGTGTTTCCTTGGTGAAATAACTAAAGCTTGCATTTAAGAACCTGAACAGCTGATTTGTTTGGAAGCTCTTTTTTTGTGTGCAGTATTGTCCTGTTTCATGTGACTTTTTCTGTAGATGCAGATGGTCAAAAATTAGTACAAACGTGTGAGACGTGTTTTGATTAGTACATTGTGAATTGAATTAATATAAATCCAAATTAAAATTTTCAGGACCTGGGGACCAGAATTTCACTTGCATTTCTTTGATTTTTGCAGACTAATACTTATTTTTAGTTGTTAAGCACAGATCCATGTGCACATACTCTCACCAGCCACTGCACCTGTTGAACTTCTCGTTAGAACAAATATTTAATCAGCCAATCACATGGCAGCAATCAAGGTATGCATTCAAGAACCTGAGTGTGTCAAGATGACCTGCTCAAGATCAAACAGTGCATCAGAATGGGGAAGAAAGGTGAAATAGATGATTTTGGATGTGGCATCGTTGTTGGTGCCAGGTGGACCAGTCTGAGTGTTTCAGAAACTGCTGATCTACTGGGATTTTTCCACACACACATCTCTTGGATTTACAGAGAAAAGAGAAAATATCCAGTGAACAGCAGTTCTCTTGGTGAAAATGCCTTGTTGATGTCAGAGGTCAGAAGAGAATGGCCAGACTGCTTTGTGCAAATAAGAAAGGACCAGTAACTCAAATACTGACTCATTACAGCCAAGGTATGTGGTACACATCGAACTTTGAAGTAGATACTCTACAGCAAAGACCACACTGGGTGTCACCCCTATCAGATATAAAAAGAAATTAACATGGTTTACCAAAAATGGACAACAGAAAGCTGGAAAAACATTTCCAATGGAGTGTATATCCCACATAGCAGACAGGTCTGGCTCGGATGTGATGTCAAGCCAGCACTGCTGGCTGACTTCTGGCATGGTAAGTGGTATATCATCCAGATATGGGCCAGGTCTGGCATAGATGGCACTGCTTATGTGATGGCATGCCATATCTGGCCCGATTGTGGTTTGGTTTATGTGGCCCAGGCTCATAGAAAACGGGTCTGGCCCGGATCCAGCATCAAGCTGGTACTTCTGACTGACTGGTGTCATGGCAGAATGTATGTCAACCAGATGTGGGCCAGGTCTGGCAATGATGGCACTATTTATGTTCCTAGTTTCCTATTTTAGTTAGAAGACCCAAATGCCATGTTGCAATACTATACTGCTATGGTAGTCAACGTTTCAAATGCAGTGTACACTTTATCCAAAACCTAGTGAGGGTTTACTCATATTTACCACCGGGTGGCTGTAGCTCAGGAAGTAGAGCAGGTCACCTACTAATTGGAAGGTTAGTGGTTCGATCCTTGGCTCCTCCAGTCTGTATGTCAGGAGTGTGAATGTGTATGAATGTAGTTTGGAAGCCCTTAGTTTAGAGAAAGTGTGTGAGTGTTGTATAGAGCACTTTGAGTAATCCAGGAGAGTAGAAAAAGCATAAGAATCTGTCTATTTACTGTCTGAATAAAGTTTCACATGTTCCTTTTGCACTATTATTTTCCGGCACATGTTGTTATTACATGGCTTGCTTAAGGTACACATTAAATTCAAATTCAAATTTTATTTGTCATTAGGCTGACATTTGGGGCCAGAGCTTAAACTGTTCTGGGCCAGCACAGGGCCAGCAGTGTGTCTGCAACTGGCCCTGTGCTGGCCCATGTGTGGGCCACCTCTGGCAAACCAGATCTGGGCCACCAAATCGCTATCATTCTTTGCGGTATGTGGGCCATGTGTAAGCACATTGTGTGGGCCAGATCCAGGCCAGACCAGTTTTGCTATGTGGGATGAAGGCACTTCTGACTGAGGACAATTTAATCCAATCAAAAAGAAGAAAAAAACATAACATTTTCCAGTTTCATTTCAATTCTCTCTACCGCTTTAGATTTATCTCAGGATTCTACAAAGATTGAAGCATACACAGTCAAATTTGCATGCTGAAATATTTTACATACAAAATTTGTTTGCTTTTTTTTGTTATTGTTTGCATTTTGGCTTGCTTTAGCACTGCTTCATTTCTCTTCTTGAGATGAGTAACCCTCTCATTTACAGGTTTATACAGCCAATGGATCTCCTCCGAGTTAGAGGAATGTGTCTGGAGAAGCAAACACACTTTACCAGTGGAAAGTTGTGCCAGAGGAATGTTGTTTATGCTTAACAGTTTAAAAGTTTAATAAATATTAATTTAAAAATGTTTACCATTTTGCCTTGTGTAAGAGTCACACTGATTTAATCATAGTGGTGTAATTTGTCTTACTGAACACAAAAAAATTCCACAAATTACTCTTTTCTAATTGAAAGCCAAAATCTGTGTTTTTGCAAGGATTAAGTCTGGCGTGGCGAGGTATAAATCCAGCCTTGTGTGTGTCTGTCTGACGAGCACACACACCACCAACCTGATGTGCCGCTGCCTTAATCCTCTGTGACGGCACAGCAAAGTCTAAGGGCAGAAATTAAAAGCCCTGTTCCATAGTATCAGCTGCCACGTCCCAGTCGCCTGCTTGTCACAACAATCACACGCTCGTGATGGCAAGGAATCAATTAGCATCACTAACATAAATCTGATTAAGTCCAAATAGGCCATAGGTGGGCTCATTAAAACGATTGCCTGTGTGGCCTGGCTGGGAGAGGCTTAATGGGGAAGGGTTGGAGTCACGTAGGGACGGTATGGGTTGCTGAGGTTGACAATCTAATCTGGAGGAAACGTTTCTGTCTCTGTAGAAAAATTCAGCAAGGGGAGAGGTTAAAAGTGGACTTAAAGAAGGAATTGGTTTGTATGTTAATGTTAACAGTGGGTCGGATGACTTACATAAGTCATCTGAAAACAGTAATTTGTAGTGTCAAACCCCACATGCAAACATCAATCAGCTATTTACCTTTCATCATTCATTTTGCACAACTTTCTAGCATCAGTTTGGTTTTATAGTAACTGTAAAAGTAAAACAGAGCTTATCTACATGCAATATATAACATACTTTGCATATCTGACAAGACTTGCACATCTCATTTTATGGTTTATTCATAAAAGTGGCTTTTTTGCTTGATGTAGGTAAATACTGATGCAAGTATATACTGTGTAGTGGGAGTTTGTGTGTTCCCCCTGGGTTCTCCAGTTTCCTCCCACAATCCAGAGACATCCATGTTAGATTAACCAGTGGTTCTAAATTGGCCAAAGGTGTGAATGCGAACGTGAAAGTTTTTCTTGCCTGTCTCAGTGCTTCAGTAGACTGGCAGCCTGTCTGGGGTGTACCCCACCTCTTGCCCAGTGGAAGTGGAAGCTGGGGTCAGTTCCAGTGCCCCTGCAACCCTGAATTGAATAAGAAGATGGATGGTTGGATGGTTGGATGGATGGATGGGATGTAACAGCCTTCTAAACTGATGTTAATGTTGAATCTAGAATAGAGGTAAAATATTTACTAACACAATGGACATTTTTTTGAGTTGCCTGATTTTCCGAGTCATTGGCATGTTGAATCATACCTTATATTCTATGACCATAGTTTTTCCTTTATGTGCATTCTGTGGTTGACTATTGAAGAAACTGTGGATTTTGCATCATTGTAAAAGGTTCTTCGGACATACAGTCATTTGAAAATATATTGGGTCCATTTCTTTTTATGCTTTTGCAGTGTGTTTTTCCATGCATGCGTGGTCACATCTCTGCCTGTATTCAGCAGGCGTAGCTCACTTACTTGCTGTAATAGACGATGTATAAGAGCATTCCTATTGGCCCCCGCAGGGGCCTGTGCCAAACGACACAGTGTACAGAGCCTGCAGATTACATTAGCGCACACTGCTTGCATGTACGTATAGCGTGTTTGCATGCCTGCCTGACTGTGTAGGAGTGCAAATGTGGCACTCTGCAGCCAGTCATGTAGAACATTGCATGGGCAGCATCATTTGAAGCACATTGCAATTCAAGTGTTCTGCAGAAAGTGTGAGCTCCATTCACAAGAACACATTAAATACCATCTAACTAGTAAATGTCAAACAAATTTCCCTTCATTTCCTTTGTTCTTTAACATGGACTCTAGATGAGTTCCAGTTCTGCTGAGACAGTTTTTTTTTCCTCTGAACTTAAATAGTGTAATCATGAAGTCTCCAACCTTGTTAGCTAGACATATCTGCTTTGTGCTTTGAGAACACATTCATTTGTGTCTGGCAGCTACACTGAAGTCTTATTCTAAAGAAGTTAGTAAGAAGGATGCACTTTGATATAAAATATTGATGGACACGACATTTACTTGAATTGCAACAAAGTGCTAGCAGACATAAATGGGAAGTTTGGGGTAAGAAGGAAAAAAATGAAATACGGAGCCACAACAGGGAACTACCTAGGGTTGCCAACCGTCCCTTAAAATACGGAATCGTCCCGTATTTCGAAACAAAAGTACACGTCCCGTATTGAGCTAATAAGGGACGCACTTTGTCCCGTAATACAGTGAGAATCAAAAGTAGTCTATAAATGTTAATGGAATTAACGCTTTGTTTGAAAACATAATTCCCAGCCCCTCTCCTGCTTTGTGACCAATGAGCTGACAGCACACTTATGACAATTCGAGTATGACAATTCAGATTACCGCTCATCTCATTGGTCGAGGAAAGGTCGCTTACGGAGAAAATACCGGAAGACAACAGATGACCACAACAAGAAGCATGGCCAACAGGGAAACAAACGCCGACACGGCGGTGCAAGTCTCGGACGACAGTACACCTAAAGCTGGGCAAACACTGTGCGATTTTTTCAGTCACGTTATTCAGCTCCTGCTCAAACTGCACGATTGACTCGCAGGGGTTAGAAGTTGGTAGGTCACGATGCAGGTCTCACACTATACCGCCCGATGCTCTGATGCGACCTGAGTGCTCACACTGTGCCTCCATAACACGAAGGTTATAACAGAAAATCTGTCGCGCTCTCTCTCTCTCCGTCTTACACTCACACAGACACACACACCACCACCATCAACTTTGCTAAATTGCTAATGAAAAACATGATCAGGCAGCTGTGATTGAGCAGCAGTGTAAATCCAACTGTTTTCACGGTTGTTGTGGTCGTGATAATTTTGTGATGCCACATCGAAAAGGCTCGGATGAGCTTTCCAAAGTTCTACAAGTTGTGCCTCCATCGCTTGTGTCCAGATCACACGCTGCACAGCCGTGCTGCTCCATCTTTTACACCAACGTTTACGTGTTTGCGCGCGAGCAGTGTGAGCGGCTGTGATGAGACCCTCACGAGCGATTGATGATCGGGAGCTGGTCGTGAGGTGTTAATCACTTCTCGTTACCCCACGTATACTACACGATGCACGATGAAGGCCAAAATCGGTCAAAAATCGGCTCAAAATGGGCCTAAAACCGCACAGTGTGAGCCCAGCATTAGAGCAGCAATGTTTGTTCCCCTCAGAGAAAGGGAAGAATGGGAAAAGGAAAACACCTGGCTGGAAAAAGTTAATATGGGCATGTGCAATGAATATCAGCGCTATGTGGCCAGAAGTGTGATAATATAATTTATTTTGTGTAATAAACAACTGCAAGGATAGATGATTACAACAAATAGATGACTAATACATAAAAGTAATACATAGATGAATAATGATGATGAGTTAAGATGCGTAATCATGGGAACAAGCGGGTTTACAAACAGGAGCAGCTGATTAGCATTAGAAAAGCTGAAATAATATTTCAACTGAAGCCGATTGTACTAAATGCACTAAATGTGCACTGTTACAAGAATGTTTTTCTTTCTATTGTTTTCTATTATTTTAAGTTAAGCAGGACAGAGTTCTTTTAAAGAAAGATTTACTTTTATTCTCAAAAGTTAAGCATGACAGGCTTCTGTTTAAGAAGGAGACCTGTTTTATTGTGTTAATGTTGTCATTTTGAGCTAAAAATAAATGGCTAAATGATCATTTGTTTCACATGTGTTCATATCACAAAGAATACACATCTACTTAAATCAAATTCAAGTCAAAGGGTTAAAAAAATAATTTCACACACAAAAAAAGAGCTACCACACTGGGAAGGGTGAAGACAACTGGGTCGCCCGGCCCTGGCCACGAGGTGTCCCTTATTTATTTTTCAGGGAGTTGGCAACCCTAGAACTACCACAGCCACAGAGCGAGAGGTGAGCTACACTGTGTCACAGTAACAGACTGCAGCAGTTGGAGGGATAAAAGCCTATTATGAAGAAGTGGAGTCGACACAGCTTTACAGCGACGGCGCTGTGGCTGAGGTTGTGACTCTGTGCCCGTAACAGGAGGCTATCTCCTATTTGTGAGATGATACTGATAACTTCAGGGCTCCTCTCCTCTAATGCTGCTGCCTTCAGCTGGAGACTGCCTCACACAGTGTTCATTGTGAGGCCACATAGTAGACTGACTGTGGAAGAAAAACACAATTTTGAAAATCAATAGCTCCTAAATAATTTCCTAACTCAGTTTACTTGATGTTCGGCTCAATCTAAAAGTTTCATCAATATTGCTGTCAAATGAAATAATGTTATATTTGGCAATGCTGCTGGTGACTTCCCCCTTCCTTGGCCACTGGAAAATGAGCTAAATGTTTAATGACCCTGTGTGTTCAGCCTGTGCATTGAAGTGTGGCACTTTTTTTTTTTTTTTTGCAGAGCATATGTTCTTTTGGTGGAAAAGCTTCCCCCATCAGCTATCAATGAACTGACACGAATCTCCCATCACAGAGGTCTCTCTGCTTTGTGTGAACACTTTTTCACCTGACCTGACTTGTGGCTCGTATTATGAGGTTCGGAGTTTATGTTGTTCATATAAATATATCTATACATGAGGGGACATGTTTCGTTTTAGCCGACTGAGCAGAAACTGTGACAGAGCATAATGTACAGTAGGTACAAGCACAAACAAGGCCAAGTAAGCGTGTCAGGTCTGGTTTGGGATGCTACACATATCGGGAAGTTTGTGATCTGGAATGTGTTGATGAGGTTTAAAATTGTTAGCTAAAAACGGATGTTTCTCCCCATTTTTATTCTCATTTCACCTCTTTCTAACCTCTTACTTTATCTGACTTTCTCCTTTCCCCCTCGATGACAGTCGCTTTTTCTGGCATCCACCCACACGCCTGCCCCCTATCTCTTGTTCTTTTACCCAGCAGGGAAATCAGCCCTGTGTTTTACCTATCCCTTGGGAAGGAGACCACATATAACCTGTCAGCCCAAATTGTATGCTATTTTATGTATTCTAACTTCTTACAGTTGAACATAACCGGTGCTTGAAATATATATATTTATATATAAATGTGGCCTTTTTTCTGCTTGTATCCTCTGGGAAGACTCTAAATGGCAAACTCACCGTGGTAGTAGTGCAAGTCATCACACCGGCTAATCTGATGCCACCTCACAAGGCAAATTAGGCAAATTAGCAAGTGAGCCGTGCATGCGCCAGTACTAATCTGGCATAAACACAGACAGGGCTATTTAAAGTTCAATCTCCACTGCAACAGGTTAAATTTAGCGCAGCTACAGAAGTGTATGAATATCACTTTATCATCCTGATAACTTAATCCCTCCTTTGTGCGGTCATGCAGCAGGCAGAAATTGAAGGGATGGAGCGAGCAGTCGGACGGGTGTAAGTACGTAATAATAAGCTGATGCCTGAAATTGAACTACAGGAAAATACTGCATACTTTTGGAGATACTGGAAGGTGGAGAGACAGTGGAGAGGGAATGACCACAACTGACTTTGAAAGTGATGGAGAGCAACTTGTGTTTTATGCTTGTGGTTAAAGCTAAAGTTTTTGTGTGTGTGTTTGTTCAGAGAGAATATGAAAGTTGAAGCAGCTTCAAAGGAAGCAGCAGGAGTGCTCGACTCAGATAGTGGGGTGTTTAAACACAACACACTCCCACACAACTGCTTCCAAGAAGCTGAACAACCCGGGGAGAGTGATGTTTACTTTATTCCAAAATACACTTGCAGACTATGGAGGATATGTGTGTGAGCTTCTTTCTCGGTCTGAGTGTGTGCTACACATTGCTACAAGCCCTATCACTGCTCACAGTGCCACTGATTAGTATTTAATCAAGACTTTTTGCTGCAGTTTCCATTTGACTTTAATGCAATTATGTTTATATTCTCATGCAGGGCCACATCTTTGATGGGTGGAGCACATTTATTGGATTGGGTTGGGGTGCAACAAGCTGATGAGCTGTAGCATGAAAAACAAAATGTAAATGTGGACGTAAAGGATATAAAAGAGCAAAGCGGCATGTATGGAGAGAGAGCAGAAGGAAGTGAAATAGTGAAATAGAAATGGGATGAAGAAACAAGAGATTGAAGGATGGAGGGTGGGGTAGGGGCACTAATGTGTCCTTCATGGGGTAGGGCTGGACAGAAATGGCTCAGCATGAAGCTAAATTGACTCCATTACAAGAGCAGTGCACCGGAAAGCATCAGTGACATCACCCAGCCATCCCAGACAGGCAGTTAAAACTCTCAGAGGAAAGGATGGGAGCAGCCAGTATGACACAGCCACAGCTTGTGGGTTAGGTGTGCTTTACCGCTCCTTTGCATGTTTTTACATGTAACACAGAGAGAAGAGCATGTGAGATATTTTATTCGACATGCTTGTAAGTTAGAAAATCCTACAGTAGAAATCAGGAGTAATACCTGTTGAGGAGTGTCCACACAAACACATTTTCACTCTTCTACGCACAGATGTAATTTCACCTGTGGGGAAAACCAAGATGAGACCTTAAGACGTACAAATACTTTAGAGCGTCGTCGAATGGACTGAATCATAATGTCCCAGAGGTATTCCACTGGATTTAATTCAGGCGAGCATCAATTCAAAGTCAGTTGTATCAATTCCTTCATCCTATAGAAACCTGCATACTCACGTCACATGAGGCTGAACACTGTGGTGCACCAGGCGGAATCTAGGTAAAAATGTAGCTAGACCTACCTAATGGTAGTCAGGGTGCCATTGCCTACCCTGTAGAGGTCTGTGCATCCCTCCATGGATATACCTCCCTAGACTATCACTGACCCACCACCAAACTGATCAGGCTGATTAATGTTACAGGCAGCATAACGTTCTCCATGGCTTCCCTCTCGGTGAACCTGCTCTCATAAAGGAGCAGATACTGGACCTGCTGCTGGGTTAAGGGCCTTTTACAGTCCTGCTCAGCTCTCCTAGAGTAACTGCCTGTCTCCTGGAATCACCTTCATGCTCTTGAGACTGGGAAAGCCCCGGGAACACCGCAAACCTTCTGGCAATACAACATATTGATGTGCCATCCTGGAGAAGTTGGATTACCTGTGCAGCCTCTACAAGGTCCAGGCATCGCCTCGTAATATCAGTAGTGACACTGACAATAGCCAAATAAAAACTAGTGAAAAAACAGTCAGAAAAGATGAGGAGGGAAATGCTGATTATCAACCCCCTCTGCTCAATATCCCAGACGTTTTACTGACTTGATGCTGCAGTAGTAAGTCTTCTTTTACTCTTTTTTATCAGAGTATCATTGAAAATGGGGGCACATTGTACCAACTGTGTTAATTGTGCCTTGAAAAGTTGTGTAAATTTTCAGAAATCTTCAAAAAGCTCTCTGTGCACAGTCTCCTCTATGTGTCACCTTGTCATCTTAAATGTACTGTATCTTGACCCACACACTGTATATAACTGGTGCAAACTGCTATAACGTTCTATGAGTTTCAGAGAAAACAGGTGCGACACATGCAACCATCAACACCTCCACTAAAAACAGAGCATCTAAATACAAATTGCAGTTAAAATTCTGGGCTAAATCCTACCTGCCAGCCGGGATCAGCAGCAACACACTGGAATCCACGTCGGCTCTGTTCCAGTGTGAGATTGCTTTTACACAGGCTTAAGAGAAGGTCATGCTACCACAAGCATGGGAATCACGAGCCATTGTGTTGTGTTGCTTTGTGTATTAGTCTGCTGATACGCACACGAGGGTAATGTTCATTAACATGGCCTGATTATTGATATACTGACAGATTGTGTGGTTCAAGTTAATCTCCCGTGTCCACCTCACTTCCTAATCCTAATACCCATTGTAAGGCTGCATTCACTTTTCCTTGTTTCCAGTGTGATTTTTAACACTTTGTCATTATCTTTTCCTACTTGGTGCCTAACTCTGTGTTCCAACTGTTGACTCATATCACTGGGGGCTTCCTTTGAGTTCATACCCCTTAGAGTTATTTATAGAGAAAGAAAAGACAAGACGGAAGATGTAACCAAGACAACAGTGGATACTTTCACACTTCCCACTGGATTGGGCTGAATGTAAAAGAAAGCATGCAATTATGTCTCTTTCCTTACTGTGATACAGCTGCATGATTATAGAGACAAAACATGCACAAGCTGGTGAATACATCCAAACAGAAGCGACCGGGGAACACAGCGTGCAGCTTGTAACCCACTCAGACAATAACTCTTGTGATTGTGTCGGTCTTTGTTCTTCCTGCGTTTAAGGTTTGTGCCAAAGTAGCGCTGACATTCACTTAGCCCGCACTCCCCATTGTGCAAAAGAGTCAACCTTGCATTGTCTGTTGGCTTTGCTCTGAGTATGAGCAACACCCAGGTAATGAACAATGAACAAGGGCAGAAAAATATGGTATGCACCAGCGAGCGACTGATTAGGGGAGGTTAGAGGAGTAATTATGCAGCTGTATGGAGTAGTTAATTAAAAGGAGCACTTGGCAGATCAAGCGCGTTAGACACGCTGAGCACAAGATGGAGGCGCCTCGCCGCAGCTCTGGCCAGGACAGTGGCAATTGTGCAGCTGCGTACTTTCTGGCCACTGGCCCAGGCCTTGGTTCGTGCCCACGATCTCTCCTCCACATCCCCCCCGATCAATCCCTGGCCTTTCTACAGAGCCAGAGCACCTGCTGTCTGTTTTTACCCGGATTGATTTCCATCTGTTCTTTTTTGAATCTCCTATGAAAAGTAACCTAGGGGAAAAACAAAGGGGGAAGAGCCTCACATGGTTTATGCTGCAGAACTATGTTGTTTAACCTACTAGTCTCGTCACCTTGTTCCTTTTTATTAAGTGTGGCTTTCCCCAGAGGAATGGCATGATGTTATCAGCCAGCTGGTCTTGATCTGTGAGTGACAGTAAAACACGATAGAGGAAAGGTGTGGACAACAGGTCCAACTATCCTTCACAGCAGAAGACACTGCATGTCCTTCATATTGTGTTTTAAATTTCATCTGGGCTTGAGTGAAATCATCATTTGAATCTGTTATTCTTCTGTGGCATTCGATCTCCTCAAGATAGATCCTAATTCTCCAGACTGTAATCTTTTTTGTTGCAAAGAGCAACAGCAACAAGGATTATCATATGGGTCTGTTGAGTTGTAATTAGTACATCAGAAGAATACGAAAGGACATTTTGGTCTTTAGAATTCACTTAACCCCGGTTATCTGCACTGATTTGATCTGCTTCCCCTCTTACTCTCATTAACAGGGTAATTATCAAACAAAGCCCCAAGCCACAGAACTGGTAGCACAACATTTGGTACAGTAGGATAGCTAAGTTATCATGCCTACATTAATTACACACAGCCTTTGTTAAACGCTCTAATGGTTTCTAAGTAAGTGTCCTGTAGGCGACTAATGGCACCTGCATTTCTGCACGTGTTCGCGATCAGTGCCACCGTTTCCCAACATTTGCTAGCAACACAGTGACCCTTCTGCAACTGTGATCCCTGTGGCCCCAATCATCACAGGGTAGCGCTCCATTACCACAATTAAAGCTTTATGTTTCAGGTTGACAGGTCTCCCACTTCAGAGGAGGTGAAATGAAAGACACAAAGAGGCTCATGGGAAAGCAAGCACTGGGTGGGTTTGCTCTGAAGGGTAGGGGGGGGTATTATCTGTCCTTGCATTTATGCTAATAAAAATGCTTCTACTTCTCAGTATTTGAGTGGGGAGGGGATTTTATTTCATCAAGGGGGAGAAAAAAGGACTTCTTGATAATAGGAAACAGGAAAAAAAGAAAAGTTAGTCCTTTGAAAATAGCGAGGGAGGGAATAAAAGCGCAAGAGTGGCAGCGAAAGGCAAAGTAAAGGACAGAGTTCTTTTGATGAGTTGGTTTGGTTCGTGTGACAGGACCACCTTTACTGTTCAGGTGCACTTTGCCCAGACGTGAAACAAGCTGACTAGGACAGCTCTTTGGAGTTCTGTGGCGCTTATTTCCCTCATCAAAGGCCACTGCATTTTAGAAAGCATGACTGCAATGTTGGCTGACTTTGTGAGTGATGGTTAGGAGAAAAAATGGGCGTCTTGCACATTTCCATTCACGTCATAGCAATCGTGGACCACCAGAAGCTGCTTTCGCTGTTTTATTAACTTGCCAGTAAATCCATGTTGCTGCTCTTTGTTTGCATTTGAAAAACTGACTTCACAAATAATTAATTTGTACTATTGGTTATCCTCTTTTCACGTCAATAGCCACTATACAGGAAGTATTCTGAATAATGCCCATATTGTTGTTTTCATACTGGTGGCAGCAGACTCTAGCATGGTGTAGGGTTACCTCATTAAGATCAGCCTCTCTGTTTACTGTATACCTGCTTTACATATAGCAAGAGGTGGATTAAGTTACAGCTAGTGCACCCAAACATATCCTACTGCTGCTACTTTGCAAGTTTGGCTGCAGAGACTTTAAAAACATGTCAGAATCAGAAACTTTATTGTCATTGTCATGAGAACAACGAAATTAAGAATGGTCCCCGATCATTGCATCATCCCTAGCAATATCAAAATATAAATAAAACAATAAAATTCAATAAATAAAATAGATAGAATACTTAAAATACTAATAAGATATAACAGTAAAACATTCACATACATTCCCACACACATGCTTCAGACCGTGCATAGATTAACACAAGAGTGGCGTGATGGACATTTTTTTGTAGTATTCAGATGTGTTATTGCAGTTGGATAACAGCTGTGTTTGAGTCTATTAGTCCTTGCTCTGATTGCCCTGTACCGTCTGCCTGAGGGCAACAGTTCGAACAGGGAGTGGCCAGGATGTGAGGTGTCTTTTATGATGTTTTGGGCCTTTTTAAAACAGTGGGCGTTGTGTAGAACTTCCAGTGTGGGGAGAGGGCAGCCAGTGATCTTTTGGGCGGTGTTAATGATCCCTTGGAGTGCTTTCCTCTGAGCCCCTGTGCAGCTAGTGTACCAGATGCATATGCAGTAAGTTAGAACACTCTCAATGGTGGCTCTGTAGAAGGATACCAGCAGTCTCTGTGTGATGTTATTCCTCCTGAGAATTCTCAGGAAGTACAGTCTCTGTTGGGCCTTTTTCAGCAGCTCGGAGGTGTTCACACTCCAGGAAAGGTTCTCCTCTATATTGACTCCCAGGAAGCGGAAGCTTGCCACCCTTTCTACACAGTCCCCATTTATGAATAGTGGTTGGATCTCTGCCTTTTTCCTTCTGAAGTCTATTATGAGTTCTTTGGTTTTTGAAGTGTTGAGGAGGAGGTTATTGGCCTTACACCATGACGTCAGCTGCTCCACCTCGTCTCTGTACGTAGACTCGTCTCCCTTGGAAATGAGCCCCACCACTGTGGTGTCATCTGCAAATTTCACAAAGATGTTGCTGTGGTGGCGAGGAGTGCAGTCGTGTGTGTAGAGAGAGTAGAGCAGTGGACTGAGCACACAGCCCTGGGGTGAGCCAGTGCTGAGACTCAGGGCTGAGGATGTGTGATGGCCAACTCTGACTCTCTGTCTACGGCCCGAGAGGAAGCTATTGATCCACATGCAGGTGCTGTATGGAAGCCCCAGGTCTTGTAGCTTGGCCACCAGTTTGTGTGGAAGGATGGTGTTAAAAGCTGAGCAGTAATCCACGAAGAGCATCCGCACATAGCTACCATGCTCTTCCAGGTGAGTTAATGCAGCATGGAGTGCTGTGGCTACAGCGTCTTCCGTGGATCGGTTTGCTCTGTAGGCAAACTGGTGTGGATCCAGGCTGCGGGGCAGGGCTGCTGTGATGTGTCTGCGGACCAGCTTCTCAAAGCATTTCATTACCACTGGGGTGAGTGCCACCGGTCTGTAGTCATTCAGGCCGGTGATGTGGGGCTTCTTAGGCAAGGGGACTATGGTGGAGGACTTCAGGCAGAGTGGGACAGTCGCCTGTGCGAGGGATTTGTTGAAAATCCTGGTGAAGATCCCAGCCAGCTGTCCTGCACAATCCCTCAATATTCGACCTGGCACACCATCAGGACCCGCCGCCTTCCTCGGGTTAACAGCCTGCAGCATGCGCCTCACCTCGTGCTCTTCCAGGGTGAGGGTGGTGCTGCTATGGGTGGCGTGTTGCTGCTGTGGCTCCAATACCTCCGGTACCCTGGTCTCAAAGCGGGCAAAGAAGATATTCAGCTCCTCTGCCAGCTCCAGGTCACCGTCCGCAGCTCCGAGATTGATCTTATAGTTGGTTAGGTGCTGGATGCCTTGCCACACCTGCCGGCTGGTATTACTCTTCAAATGGTCCTCGATCCTCCTCCTATAGTCCCCCTTTGCCTCTCTGATGCCTCTCTCCAATACATGTCTACAGATCCAAGCAACATTATGTATTTTTGATTTGTTTAAATGCAAATGTTTAAATATGACAGGAAGTAACGATGAAGAGAAGAACTTCACGCTGCAGGCTGCAGACGTCCAGCTTCATGTTGGCTTTGAAATCTTTATGAATATAAAGTTACTGATTTTGAGAAAAGCTTATAATTTTCATGTCTGCTCTGTTTTAGTTGATTTATGTCTTATTAAACTTTTGACAGGCTTGTATTTTTGTATTTTTGACTTGGTCTGTTTCTTCAGTCATTCACAGTTTAAGGCAGAAATATGTGGAGAAATATGAACAAGACCATTTAGTCTAAATATATCCAGTTGGAGGTGTATTCTAAGGTGGAAACAGACAAGGGGGTCCCTGTGGGAACGCTGTCCCAGGGTTTATTTCTGTCTCGACAGCAGGACTAACTTCACTGTGCTCTACCTGTCCTATGAATGTGGCAGACTCCCCCTCATCCTTCTGTGATTCCACCCACACAACAGCAAGCCAACATGACCGTTGGCAAAGTTAGCCTTTCCACATCACAAGAGAATGCACACACACACACACACACACACACACACACACACACACACACACACACACACACACACACACACACACACACACAAGAAGAGGGAGGAAGAGAAAAGAGGACAAAAAGAGGGAGATAAATGGAAGAAAGAAGGGAAAGAAAAGTGGCTGGACAGAGATGCAAGAGAACGACAGAAGGAAAAGGAAGGAAGAGATGAGATGATAGAATACAGTAGAGACAGCTGAGTCACTTGGCCGCTGTCTGAATAATCAGATATTGTTATTCATGTGGATCATGCTGCTCCATACTGCCACGGGCCATGTGCAAAAGCTGAATGACTATAAAGAAAGCGAATGACAAGCTAATGGACTTCTGTAGGAGTGCAAGGAAGCACTCAGAGGGAATCTGTGTGGATGTCCACACTGTTTACTTGGTGACATTTACAACATCATAATATCATTGGCTCATCATTGGCTCGTTTTCACACTTTTTTTTTCTTTTTTTTGATGGGGGGAGTCTGTTGAGATATGGGAAGACAAATTGAGCAGAGAATCAGAAAAGGGAGTTTTTCTTGTCTTTGAACTCTACCTGACTGAGAGGATAAACCTGTTTTCTGTGAGATGATGCTGGTGGTTTCAAAGGCAATCTCTCTTGGATTATTCCCTTCTTTTATATTTACTTTGCAGAGAACAACAGCTATATTGCATTGCCAGAACAAACACACACACACACGGATATGCACAGATGTATGTACACCCACACCTCCATGCAGAAAAATATGCAACACAGAGACTTATTAGGATAAATATATACTTTAAACATCATCTAATCATACTCATTGAATAAATACATATTTGATATTTCTCTTTTATGTTCATACATCGAGGCTAGCAGTCACACAAGGGCCCCCCTTACCTCATCAAACTTCATAACATCCATTTCATGTGAAACCCCCAGATGAAGGGCAGAACCCTGAGCTGAGAACCATGTGTGAGGCTACAGTAATATCTTTTATTTCCTCATCCAATACAAAATTCAATGTGAAACTGTTTCTCTCCTCACCTCTCTGTGGTGTTAGCACAGTCCAAACACACTGTGTGTATCGTCCTCATACTTTAAGCAAGCAATAACGCAATATTGTATTCTCCCCTTTGAGTCCCACAGTGCTGCAGACCATCAATTATGAACAAATGCAGGGGTTTGATGGGGTGCTGTGCAGCTGGATATGGTACGTGATGAGGAAAATCTGCATATTTATTCTTTTGGGCGGTGTGGAGGAATTGCTCCTCTGCATATAGTTTCGCCACATGCAGGAACTCGTGGGCAATGTAAAGAATGTGAATTTAACTGTGGAATCAGGAAAAAAATCATCTAAAATCATCGTATTCTGTCAGTCAAATTGGATGCTAAGAATATTCGTCCTTTTTAAAAATGTTGCTTTAGGAATACACATAAACAAATAAATGATTAAATATCATCACACCATTGCCTGCTGAGCAACATCTGCCATCTCTATGCAACTTACCCTTGTTGTTAAATAAAATACCATTTTTTTTGTTCCCAGAGTTTCTGCAGTTTTCTTTTTTAAGGTTCAAAATCCTGCTAGCTTGTTAGCTCATATCCTTTTCTGTTTAGACCAACTCGCTACTGTAACATGGCATGAACAAGGCTGTTATTTACTTTATTTTGCACCAAGCACACAACAAGTTGTTATGGTAAAACTTTGCTTTTGTATATCTATGTTTCATGGTTGATTTCGATAACCTTATCACCACTATCTGCTAGAGGTGGGAATCACCATACATCCCACGATACGATATTATCACAATACTTAACGCACGATACGATATTATTGCAATTTTTAAAAAATATTTTGCGATATTCATATTCTGTACATAAAGGTAAACTTTATCAATATTCATTTTATCTAATATCGAAGTCTCACACACAGTCTTTCTCTCATTTCAGTCAGTTTTATTGTTGACAAACTGAACGGTTTGTATTACAGTCTAGTCCAACTTATAGCTATTCTGAACTATGCAATTTATGAAAACTATGCAGCCCATTCAGCAACTGAAGAATTTGAAAGTAAATTAAAACAAAATATAATTTTACATTAAATAAAAAAGTTTTAAACTTAATTAAAATAAAACATGTCTTAAATTAAAATAAGTAAACTGTCATGTTTATTGCTGCCAAAAAAAAGTTAAACACATTTGGACAGTGAAGGAATGTCAGGATTCTTGCTCAGAAAAAGGATCAACATGCTCTGAAGTCAGAGCACAAAAACCTTTTTTGTAACAAAATATCGATTTCTGCTGTCCCTGTATCGATACATTATTAGCAAACAAAGTATCACGATACTACACAGTATCGATTTTTTCCCCCACCCCTACTATCTGCATGCATTTCACATGCACCGTGGCTATGCTGGTAACACACTTACTCAGACGATAAGCTTGTTTGCATATCGTTGAGCAAGGGATGCGATTTTTGGTGAGCTTTCTATTTTTTAGGAATTTAACCATGCAATTCAGTTATTCTTTTATATATGGGTTGCTTTAATTTTTTTTATTATTCAATAGGATTCATTTAGGGTTTCTTGGTAAGCACTTGCTTCTGATGACTAGTTTGCTTTTAAAAAACAGCAACATACTCTTATAACTAAGAGAAAATAGGCACTAAAATAACAAGTTATGTAACTCTAATCCAGCTAATTTGGCTCTGTATCACTTCATGTATGAACTAACTGTGAATTGACATCCCTTAACTGATGATCTATCAAGTGTGAACAGTAATGTAAAGTGATAGTGACTTAATCAGTTCTTCAGGGTGATCACGGGTCTGTGATTAACCCTGCATTCATGCATTAAATCATCATTACTGAGGTTTGTGTGTTTTATATAAAGTGTTACCCAGATATTATATAAATAAAACAACTTTGGAGTTGGTGAAAACTCACCTTTTGTCTATTTTTTCCCATTCAGTAAAAGCTAACTACCCCACACCGAAGACCGAATTAATAAAAAACGACCTTAAACTGCTGATGAAAAAAGCCCCCTCAAAACATTGAAAGATGTTTGCATTACTGGGATTAATAAATGCAATTTCAGCTTCAAAGAGTAATACCTTGCAGTGGTCATTACTAAAGAAACAAACAAGCACAGCAACATTTGGCAAACGAATGTGTTACTGCCTGCCTCTGTGTGAATGATATACCACCGTGCACGCATGTGGCTCGAGTTCAGACGTGACATGAATGTCAAAGCATTGTTTAAAATGATATGATTGAATTAGATCACAAAAATGCACTTTTCACTGTTACCCTTAGAGTTAAGGCTCAAAGGTTATATAAATCATCAGCTGGGTTGTCTTCACGTGCTGTTACGTCTTCCTCAGATTCAGACTGAGTGTTTCAAAGTAAGCAAACCTCACTTTGGTGTAGATTTTTTTTGTTTGTTTCTAGCCCAAGGCCATAACATCATTAATGCTGAAATCCACTGTGTATCTCATGAGACCTCTCACAACTCAGCGAATTGCAATGAAATGAAGTACAACCTGCCTCTTTGCTATAATAGCCTCATGTCACAGCCCTCTCTGAAAAAGTTGAGGCGATGAGCAATTTGTTATCATCAGTGTGCTCGTCAATTTGCCTGCATTTGGGGAGTAATGCAGTCGTTGATCAAGGCTGAAAATTGATGGGAAAAAACCCCAAACTAGTAAATTAATTTTTAAATTCTTTTGCACATGTTTAGTAGTTGCTTAATCCATGAAGATAGGCTGATGTGGCAAACGGAGTCGTGCAGGCACTCAGTACGCTGGTATTAATTTGATATCCAGATATAGACGAAGAATGTGGGAATGGTTACAATGTGAGGGCCATTCTATCCCATATTTTCCTCGTCACGGAAACCATTATTCTGTTTCATTTGTCACGAGGCGTGCAGGACAGCCCTTTGATTAATGGGGCCTTTGTGTGGGTGTGCAGATCTCCTTCTTTCCTTCCTTCCATTCCTGTCTTCATTCCATCCCTCTCCTCTCCCCGTTTTCCATATCTCCTCATTCAATTTTTTATGCTTGTTCTATCTGACAGAAACAGTCGAGCATGTGGTGAATGATTTGTGTCACTGCCTCTTTTTGGATGACACATAATGGGCATAATGCCGGAAACATTTGTGATTGATGGGAATTAGGAGTGGGTGTGAGCAGACGGCTGCCAGTCACCTTGAAAAGGGAAGGATAGATAGATGGGAATGATCAGTGTAATTTACTAGTGTAATTCAGCTTTGTGGTAACGGCGTGTTTGCCTCAGGTTTGACAAAATCTAATTACAAATTATTGTTATTGTCACACTGACCAGGACTGATCATCGCTGCAGTGTTATGAGATGATCTTCCTACTCTGAAGACGGCAGCCTTTGACTTGTTTTTTGGAAGATCCTTCTTTGGAGGAGTTACACAGACTAACTCTCCCAAACCTCTCTGTGACCTCTCATCTCCGGGGCATGAAAGGATGACAGTAATTAGCCAGCCTGTTGAGATTGGGGTGACATTAGCCTTGGTCTAATTTAACGCGAGCTGCTTCTATGACACTCTGACGCACCTGAAGGGTTTCATCAGCGGATAAAAGAACGTGAGCAGAATTTTTTTGTTGAGCCAGCCCGGTTTTATTGAAAGCACTGATGCACTCTTTTATCACAAAAGCCCATAAACAGTTTCTCCAGTCCAGCGCTATTAGCAATTCTGTCAGCGAACAACAGGTGAAGAGATGTAACGAGGATCAATGTGGAGCTTGAAATAACCAAGACATTATGGAACGTTCCACACACTCACATACCACCAAGTTGCTGGCTATTACGAGACGTGCTGTTTCTCTGTGATGGCAGCTAAATATGTGTGATGTGCGTTAGGTAGGCTTACTAATGGTCAAAAACACCTGCAGTGATCTTCTGTTACAGTTGCATGTTGTAATTTGCAAGGGCTCCACATGAAAGCCATCATTAACAGCTCAGTGATGTTGCTGACTGCAGGAAGCGTTGCGGGATCAGTTTGAAGGCTTTTTATAGATTCACGTGCAAATACAGAACACGCACCATATGTTCATTAGGTCGCTGTTATGCCCGATTATAACGTTAGACAGACAGACGCACGATCAATATATTACTGATTGCAGAGATAAGCGTGTTAGTACATAGTGAGGCACATCTCCGTCCTAAAAGTGTGCCACAGAAAATATTCACTTTATTACTGCACCATTGACATCTCCACCCACTGATAACCATCAGCTGTATCAGCTGCTGGTCTCAAGCAGGTCTCACTTCATTAACAAAGCCATTATCTCTGACGATGCTTATCAGGATGGGACGGACACTGAGCACAGATGTGCGTGTGTGGGTGTGTGTGAAGGTCTATTTTTTTGCAAGTGTCAAGGACTTGATGGCTTTCCTTATTGTTTCTTCTGGTCATGGTTTGACATATAGGATGCACCGGCCCATTCAGCGCACAGTGCAGCAGGTGTGGCATTGCATGAAAGGCTGTGTTAACTGAGACAGAGAGTTTGTCCGTGCTCTCTGATGAGATTCATTTCAGCAACTTAGAGAAGAAAGCCATCATCCTAATGTCCATCGCGCTGGCAATTTGCAGATCCAGTCTAGTAGCCACCACCAGCACATGACTCAGTGCTAGCCAGCTGCGATTTATCCATGGCTTTTGCCATGTGAAAATGATTCATGGCTCTACTTTATCCTTACCCATGCAGCAAGCATAGAGTCTGGCACACTCCCTGTAACTGCCTGCATTCATAAATCATGTATCATATGTATTGATTTGCTTTTATGCTATTGTTTATACCTCTTGCCATTTACTGTAGCATCGTTCCCCTGTGTTTTTGACATACTACATTTTAATGTATCTTATCTTAGATGTTACTGTTAGGACTCATCTTAAAGAAATGTGTGCATTTAGATCTGTAATGTGTTGCACAAAGTGGATTATAAAGCAGGTTTTCCAAAAATATTGCATAAACTGTTTATGGATTACAGCCATTTTTATACATAGTCCTGCATTTTCAGAGGCTCAACAGTAATAGTTCAGACTTGCATCATTTTAAATATAAGCATTGTTTTTAATATTTGAATAAAAATAATTTGCAGTCAGTGAGTGCCTGAAGCTTAAAACCCATGGACAACACCAAATGCTGTGTTTCCTCCCTTGAAATGCTCTGCTGGGCCGTTAGGAAAGGACTTTTCCTTCAGTTGCTTCTTGTTTTTTTTGTATCTCTCTTCAATAACTGTAAACTGTACTCTGTTCTCCAAAAGTTGATTCTGTTCATCTGGACGTAGCGTTGTGTGGGAGAAACGTTTCGTCACTCATCCAAGTGACGTCTTCAGTCTCAGCTGACTGCAGGTTTCCCCAAATCTTATAAACAGTACATTTGCATAATGACTGAAACCAGCCCACTGAAGGAACGATGGGCTGGGAGGTCAGTTCCTTAATCTTAATTATGCAAATTCTCATAACCATTAATCAACAACCACTGACCAAAACCCACTGATCAATGGCCATGAGTACCATTCACAGAGAGTTGGGGGAATGGCTGCAATCACAGCATTGTAAGATGGCGAAAGATGTACCCTTAGGCCCCCCTTCTCTCCTGGATCGGCTGGAGCTTTCTTTTGGCGCCTTCCCAGCTTTGACAAAAGTCCAGCTGGGATAACCACATTTACTCAGGGCCTTCTTGATGTGCTGTTCTTCTGCCTCCCTGGCCGCTGTGTCAGTGGGGATCATGTTCGCTCTGTGTTGTAGCGTCCTGATGACACCCAGTTTGTGCTCCAGTGGATGATGACAGTGAAACCTTAGATACTGATCCGTATGTATAGGTTTACGGTACACGTGAGCTTTTAGATGTCCCCCATTACTGATGGAAATCTCACAGTCTAAGAAGGCTAACCTGCCACTTTTCATATCCTCCCTGGTGAATTTGATGTGTCGGTCCACCGAGTTAATGTGACCCGTGAAATGTGGTACGTCCTGAGATTTGATTTTCACCCAGGTGTCATCCACATATCTGAACCAATGGCTTTGTGGTGTTCCAAGGTAGGATAGCAAAGCCCTCTTTTCCACTTCTTCCATGTACAAATTGGCCACGATGGGTGAAACTGGGGAGCCCATGGCACACCCATGTTTCTGCCTGTAGAACTGACCCTTGTATGTGAAGTAGGTGGAATGAAGACACAGTTCCAAAAGCACACTTGGTCGATGCTGAGAGTGGCCCTGCTGCTGAGGTTGGGATCATCCTGTAATATCTTAGGGACTACATCCAATGTTTCCGTGACTGGGATGCAAGTGAAGAGAGATGTAACGTCGTACGAGACCATGGTTCCATCTGCCTCCATAATGACATCTCTCACGTTCTCAACAAAATCAAGGGTGTTCTGGATGTGATGTTCAGAGCTGCCTACCAGCGGGTTGAGGATCAAAGCCAGAAACTTGGAGATGTAATAGGTGACCGAGTTGATCATACAGACAGTCTTTCGGAGTATTTTTTGGATCATTATCCATTTGTATTGTGTCTGATTTGTTTTGCAGCATTTGGCTTAATCTGAGGAGAGAGCAGAGAGTATAGGCTGGTAAACTTCACAATTCACCCTGCTACCTCCTGTTGACTGCCAATTTCGGCAGTGGAAGGTATAACCTGCAGTGGAAGTTCACAACTTTGAACTTGAGATATTATGTCTGCTTAATTTGTCATGAAATAACAAGAAAATAGGCCTCAGCTGGCCATGAAACCGCTTGTCAGTCAATTGCTCATTCATATTTTAGGCTTTGAAAATGGTTGACTGTGTATAGAAATGGTTGTAATCAGCATTCAATGCAGCATTTTTTGTAAAACTCCTTAAAGCTGAAAGTCTTCAGTTCAATCACATGCTGGCTGCTTGAGTAAAAAAGGCAAAACTGCAAAAACTGTGTCTCTGTCCAACAAATTATAGATCTAACTTTATATACTTTTAATTGGGAATACAAAAAATTTATTGAAAATGCAGATACAGCTGTCCTGTTGGGTTTTCAGATAATCCCCTTTTAAGGATGTACATTAGGGTAAAACAAGCATTAGCATCACAATATTCACATTAGCTGTCCTTTGTGGTCCTTAATGTTAAACTGTGGGAGGATGCCACTAATTGTTGGATACTGAAACATCTATAAAGTGTATTATGGGAAATAGAGATGGTAAAAGCCCTTAGATATTACTGCCATTACCAGGGAAGGCTTTCTTACCACAAAGGGCCATCCTCAGTCCCTAGCGTGTTCTTGAGTCAGAAAGCTAAATACACTTGTTGGAAGAGAGCCTGTTGAGCTCAATAGATGCGGAACATTACACATTTTAAAACTATACCATTAGCTGTACCCACTTTATATTTTAATGGGTTGCAAAGTGGAACTAGGCATGCCATGGTTGGTTGTAATACAACACCCATACAGCAATTAAAGAGGCCGATAATGATAAGAATTGTATGTAGTGGGTATTTAGTGTCTCTCTCGTAAGCACTTGTTGTCACTGAGCAAGGATTTTACTCTTTACACCAAAAAACGTCACAGGTGCACAGAGCAGTGTTGTTGCTGAGATAAAGCACTGTTTGTTTTTTTGTTTTGTTTTTTTCCAAGTTACATAAATATGGGATTCAGAGATTCAAAGTAAACTCAAAATAAGTGTAAAATTAATTCAATTCAAGTCACTTTAAAGAGCTACAATATATAAACCACAACAAGTCAGTGATCCTGTATGACTAAAAACTTGGCGATGGTGGGGAGGAAGAACTCCCTTTTAACAGGAAGTGATCTACAGCACAACCATGAAATAGGTGTGAATGAAATATAAGAGTAGTGTTTCTGGAGATCTGGACTCTGATGATGTTCGATTACAGACGGACTTTTTTTTCCATCCACACCCTCCAGGTAGAATCACCTGCTCGTATCTCCCATTTGTCTCAATTCACGTCGCTAGGATCGATGGTTATTTCCTTGGTGTAACTGCTCTCGATTATAATGTATGGTCTTACTATTTGGTTATCAACTCATGTTAAATTGAAAGCTCTATGAAGTGGTGTTCTTTTCACTTTATTGATGCTCTCAACAGTTTATAAAAATGTCACAGCGTTCGTTTTAGACTCAACTGCTGAGGCAGGGTCAGTGAAGAGTGCTGTCTTCAAGTTCATCATGTCTTTTATGTGTACTGTCAGAGTGCCCTCCTGGAAAACACAACAATGACAGTAAATAATTGGATGGATGTTGGCATCCAGCCTACCTATCACTTTACTGAGCGACACCTAACACTGTTAGGTGCACAGTGTGCAACAAAGTCACCCAAATGCATTCTGTGCAGTGTTTAGTGTGCCGACACACGAGCTGAGGTACACCAATATGTAAGTTACACTTGTGCATGCAGTAAAGCGTCAACCAAAATAAAGATGTAGACTTTCTAAAGAACTATCTCACTTCATCGAATATGACACCACAGCTGGCTTGCATAAGATTTTCCACCTATAGATTTCAGCGCAGGACATCCATAATTCATAACATTGTGACATATATACAAGACACTCACTTTGGTTTCTCTGCATGTGCGTTTGTTTGCATTTGGCAGGGAGACGGTTGGATCATGTTTAACAAGCAGTATGTTCAGAGATGTTCTTTTTGACTCAGTGTTCACCGAGTGTTTGACAGAGGGTAATCTAGTTAAAAGGGATGGGAGAATATATATATATACACATATATATGTGCTATGTCCTATGTGCTATGTCAGTGTGCATCCGTGTCTTGTAGAAAAGAAACACCAGTTAAATGTTAGTCACATAAAGGTGTTTGCAGCAGACAACGACAAACAGGCCATAAGCCTAGTGCTTTATTCGTGAATTTTGAATATTGTTGGGATTAAACAATTTGCAGAAGAAGCATCTTATGATCAAAAGTTATCATTAAAAAATGACTAGAAGACAGCATAGCTGACTTATGTTTTGAGAAACACTCTGACCTAATGAGTGTTTTTTTGTCTGTGTTTCTTTGTTTGTTTGTTTGAGGAACCATTTATACACGACAAGTAACCGGTGAAGTGTGTAATTGGATACTCTTGTGTTTTTCATCACATAATAAAGGAATCTCTCTGGTTTGCTATCAGCAACTTCATCCATTAAAAAGTTTTGTGCCCGCTTCCATGGAAGGTACAGCAACTAGGAGTAAAGTGTCCCCAGTTACAGAAACCAAAGTGGAGGGGAGCTGAGCTCAGTTATCCCCTGAACCTCATCATGGAAGATATGCTTTGTAGTTACACAGCAGTGCAGTTTTTGGCACCAGTTTTGATATCCGACTGCTTCTTCTAGGTTTTCACAACGCTTCAGCTCAGTGAGCTGGAAGTGTCAGTGATGCTGTGACATTTTGCCACCCAATAAACCTTCTCTAATGACAGCCAAATTCAAATTCAAATTCAAATTTTATTTGTCACGTACACAGTCATGCACAGTACGATATGTAGTGAAATGCTTGGACAACTGCTCGTGACCTAAAGAAAACAAAAAAGGAAAGGCTATGAATAAGATAGGAAATAAATATGAAAAATTAAAAAGGGTAAATTTAACTAGGAAGGAATAAAATATAAATTAAGGTTAAAAATGAAATAACTGTACAACACAAATTAGAATGAAGGGTAAATTTAACTGGGAAGAATAAGATAAAATATATAAATTAAAGTTGAAAATAAAATAACTGTACAACAAAATACACAATACACAATATAGAACTATATAAGAATGTATGAAGAAATCTAAATATAAATAAATATATACACAATAACAGCAGCTGTACAAGTATTAACTGGAAATGAAGAATATAGTGACCAGTGTTGTGCAAAAACAAAGTCCAGAAAGTCCAGTGTGTGTGTAAGAACCATATGTGTGGGTCAGTACTGTGTGGTGGTGTGATTGAGAGACCGTATCGCCTGCGGGAAGAAGCTCCTCCTCAGTCTCTCTGTGTTGGTCTTCAGGGAGCGGAATCGCTTTCCTGACCTCAACAGAGAGAACAGTCTGTTGTTGGGATGGCTGAGGTCCTTCACGATCTTCCTGGCCTTGGTCCAGCACCGCCTGTGTCCAGCAAATATGACCTGTGCTCTATGAACTATCAAGCAAACAAGGACGACCTTGGTTCCTCTCTAGCAGCCAACCTCTGTTTCACACTGACCTCTTGATACTCTGCTACAAACACCTGAATGATGTGCTGATTTAAATATATATGAGTCAGATGAATCTATCATAAATTCGCACTTTGCCTTAAAATTTGGAACGCAGTCGGCAACGATGACAAATTGCTTAAAATTATTGCTGTTGAAACAGCAAGCAAATTCAAATGAAATGAACATTAATACAAATGTGTGTAGCGTAACAGCTTTCTTCTTGTTTTCTTATCCATTAATCAACTCAGGAGCCTTAAATTTATCTTGTGGCTTTGTAGAGCACACCCAAACCTCTACTTTGGGAAATACCAAAGTATAGAAACAGCTCCTCTTTATGGAGCTACAATAACTTTTTGTTGTCATTTTTATGTAATAATTTAAGTATTTAATTTAGGACTACATTTTCCTGTTATGTTATATTCAAGTTTTCTCATTTTTTTTATTTTTAAAATCCACAAGAGCAGCTTTGCATGATTTACAGTTCAAATTTTTTTTTAATTATACAATGGATAATTTATACAATCCATTTTAGCTCTTCTCTCTTTAACGACAACCTTCTGTTTAGCCAACTTTCTTCTGATTGGCTGCCGATTGTAAACAGAAGTTGTGAACAGTAGGTGCATTTGGCTGTTGTGCTCACACTCTGAAATGTCCCTCTCTTGATGTGTTACCAATCCTAGAGAATAAAAACTGTCTGAAAAGCAACATTCAAAGCAGTCTGGCTCACTGAAATTGCTTCTACATAGGTCTGAGCTCATTATTTGAAACTTTGGCCATGTTTAATATCCATCAGCATCCACTAATGTGACACTAAAGGCACAGAATAACGAAAGCATAATAGGTCCACTTTAAATAAATGATCTGACTGCTTCTTCTATTACAGCTGCAGACCGTAATGGACACAAAGAAGTTGGATGATTGTGTGGATATGTGATTTATGCAGGAGAAATAAGAGTGAGAGAAGAGTCATCATGACCTTTCATCAGTGCTAGAACACAGTTGCTTCTGTTTCTCCTTAAGCTTGGAGCTTTTTCTCAATGTCTGTATTTTCTCTTTCTTTCTCTTCTCACGTCTTAGAGCCCATCCTACACAGCCTTGATCTAAATGAGACACAATCTCAGACTTTAACCCCAGCATCTTCGTGATGCCTCAGCAAGTAGCAGCATGCACATTACGTCTATATGCTTTATTCACACAGCCCTGTAAGGCAGTAACACAATTCAATTAAAGAACAATTGAAGCCATAATTGTGTTCTAATTGCCATTGCATTATTGGCTTGTTGGCAGAGTCACTAAGATGTCTTGGTGTGTTTTCCGGAAAGCTGCTCGCCCACATAACAAGAAGCGATTGTACCGGAAGTTTTGAGTGGAAAGAGAAAAACCCACTCGGATTGAATTACTTTGCCATTACTGACCACTTAACAGTGGAGACTTTGGCATTCCCTCACACAGTAACATCTAGGTTATGAAAGTCTTGATGGTAGGCACTCTATTTCACTTCCTGGAGACAGAGGTCTGAAACAGGAAACTTAGAAAAACACATCCAGCTGCCAAAGTCTACTGTTGGGACTTGAAACTCTCTAATGTAGCATAAAAGTCAGAAATGCAGTAAACATTTCAATGAAGTATGGAGGTTTGATTCATTTCCTAAATCAACTAACCTTGAAGAAGGTCCATAGGAAGCATCAGAGCTAAAGCTATGGTGGGTACCGAAGCCACAATATCATACATTTGGAATTTGGTGCCAGTACTGTTGGAATAAACTTCAATGCTAAAACAATGTCTTTAACGGTGTGTTCACACCAAACGCGATGGACGCGAATAAAACGCCCCAAACGCCCCTAATTTGACACGTGTACATTCGCGTCTCAACGCGTGTCCAAGAAAAATCCATCGCGCGTCAAAATATGATATTTTGACGCGCGTGAACCGGAAATGTGGGAGGAATGTGGGAGGGAGTTGTGCCAGACCGGTATCTTTGCAAGATGGCAGCTATCGAGCTAGCGCTTGAAGAGAGAGTCTCCCTTCTCTATGTACTGTGGAGAGCAGAGCAGCAGCGTAAAAGACGTCCTCGCCGTACCTGGGTCCATCAGGTCCTCCAGAGGCATGAGCAGTTTGGTGAGTTTCACCACTTGCTCCAGGAGCTGCGCCTGGATGACGGCCGATTCCAGCGCTATCACCGTCGGCCAGTTTGAGGACCTGCTTTCCCTCGTCGGTCCCAGCATTGCCCGCCTAGACACCAACTACAGACGCTCAATCCCACCTGCAGAGCGCCTGTCCGTCTGCCTGAGGTTAGTAAAACTATTTAATACGGTAGTCCTTTATTGATATCTGTGCTAATATGCTAATCCATCCAGTTATACACTGCTAACATGGATGTGCTATGCTAACAGTGAATGCTGTCGGTGTTTACTGAAAGCAAACTGTGGTACAGAGACGACTCTTTATAATATTTCTAGTGATACTCAGAAGGTCTCATCAAGTCCCGATTTAATTCGATTTATGCTGTTATCAGTGTTTGCATGATAGCATGGCTGTGGTGTCACATCAATGTATGCGCTCGGTGTTTGCTGATATCAAACTGTAGCATTAGGACCACTGAGTTAACCTTTGTAGTGATACTCACTCCTTTTTATTTAGACCTGGTTTGATTCTGGGATAGTTGAATATTTGTATATAATCCCTGCAGCTGTCAGACTCTATAGCAGGGGTCACAGCCTTTATTAAAACAGAGTTAGATAAAACTGTGAACAGTTTGGTTCATCTCTAGTTACATGGTTCTATCTTGATAAGCTGTCTTATCACAGATTAATTTTTCAAAAATATTAATGATTTAAGCAAGGAAAGGGCTACATGTCAACATACAACTCTTTATTTCTATTAATGTCTTACTTCATTCCTACCTGATTGACATGTTTAGGAATTGTGAGTGATTGGCTCACTGTAGTGGCAAAAGTTGCTACCAATCAAATTATATGTTAAAGTTAAAACAAAACACAACTGTTTTAGATATTATCTAATATACATTTTGTAATTATCCTTATAATTACAAAAGGTTTTATGTAAGATTCATGTTTTGTGATTTAAATCTGACATCACAAAAGTATTTTGGAATTTGAATAATGTATTTTGTAACTGCAGTACACATAATACTGATTTTGAACAATTTTGTCCAGGTTCCTTGTCACCGGGGACTCCTTCAGGACCATCGCGTTCAGTTTCAGAGTCGGTGTGTCCACGGTGAGCCAGATCACCCCCCAGGCAGCGACGTCCATCTGGGACTGTCTAGTGGACGACTTCATGGCTGTGCCTTCACCTGGAGACTGGCGGTCCATCACAGAGGGATTCCAGGAGCGCTGGAACTTTCCTCTGTGCTGTGCAGCTCTGGATGGGAAGCACATCCAGACAAAGGCACCCCATATATCATATAGGAGACACACACATTGATATACACTAAATATTCATTTCATTTCTTTTTTGTGGTGCCCAAATTGATGCACCTGCTTGATTTTGTTTAAACAATTATTGCACACTTTCTGTAAATCCAGTAAACTTCTTTTCACTTCTCAAATATCACTGTGTGTGTCTCCTGTATGATATTTAACTGACATTTTTTATTGTAACAACCAACAATTTATACAGGAAAATAATGTCTATTAACAAGGTTGCCCAAACTTCTGCATCCCACTGTATCAGTATATTTTGTCATTAGTATAATATGAAATAAATTCTACATGTGTCAAGTCGTGTGCCAACATTTGCTGTGTAGTAGAACTGAGACATTAGTCATTATAAACATTTATTTGAAATAATATTAAAAGTCTCAAACAGAAAAACATTAAACATAAATATATAAAATATAAGTATTTACAGAGAGACAGGAATAAAAAGGACCAGCTGCTCTCCAGAGCAGGAACAAGGCTGAGGAGGAAATGCTCCATTGGAGACTGGTGTGGCCTCTTCAGGGACTCCAGGATGGCCAGCTCCACCGCCGATGGACCGTCCTGGGACCCGTCCCTCATCTGCCTCGGAGCCGTCCTCCTCTGTGGGCCTGTAAAACAGCACAAAACACAAAGAAATGAGAAGGCTGCTACTAGATTTTAATTTCAACATTGAAAAAAAAAAAAACAATAACAGGATATAATCAGATTGGTTGTAGATATTTAGTAAAGGTGATCACAAGGGAATCCCACCGACTAAAAAGGTATCAGTGCTTGCTGTACATATCTGTGGGTGCAGCAGCAGGAGCTCAGGGACTGGGGATGCTCTGCTGCAGAATCAGTTGGTTCTATCAATACAGTATTAAATGTTAACAGGTTCGATATAATAATCGTAGAGTAGACAGTGGTCCCTCATTTATTGCAGGGGTTCTCAGAATAACTAGCCCCTGGTCACAGTTCTCACAATTGATTCTCAAAGTGCAAACCTTTGTAGATTGCAAAACGTAAAAGTATTATTATGCCGCGGTTTGTCTTCATCTGCCCGCCACTTTCGTGCGCCTTTTTCCCTCACGGTGCAGGTGTCTATTTCCGAATGAGGCTCATAGTTATGGGTGTTTTTGTGCTGTTTTTTCTATTGGACGCGATGGTTATCAAAACCAAACGTGATAAATTTGGCAAGCGCAGGAGATTTGTCAATCAGGCTGCAGAATGCAATGCTGTACTGTGCAATAAAAAATCAGCGAAAAAGCAAAGCAGTGACGGATGAACAGCGGGACCACTGTGTGCTGTTTATTAATAAACAATAAAATATATTCCTAAATGATAACATGCATAAAAGCAGAACGGTATTTGTACATCAGTGGGAAAATAGCGGTGGCTTGCTAGCTTTTGTGCGGCTTCCCCGGGTCAGTGAAAACTTTCAAAAGAGAAATGAATGAACTTACCAGGTTGCCCGATCTCTTCACATATCTTCCTCCAAGCTCGGTCCTTTTTATTCCTGTCTCGGTACTGAAAGCAGCTGGTGTTGTACAGCTCCGAGTTGTTTGCTACCGCATTGATTAGCCTTCCCCTCCATTGAAGTATGAAAGGCTTTGGCTGGATCTGCCCCTTTGACCTAGGTAACAGCCACGTCACCAGGCTCCTGATTGGTTGTCGCGGCGCGATTTGACGCTGGAGTTCAGATTTTTCCAACTCGAGCGGTAGACGCGAAACGCGCGTATGCACAAAATGCAACACAAAAACTCACGCGCGTGGTTTTATTCGCGAGTCAAACGCGCCAGACGCGCTACACTGACGCGCGTTTCACGCGTTTTGGCGTTTTCGCGACGCAAATCTGCTTCCGAATTTTCGCGGGACCCGCAATCGCGCGTCATCGCGCCTTTCCATTGACTTTACATGTAAACCTGACGCTCTATTCGCGTCCATCGCGTTCGGTGTGAACACACCGTTAGTGAGCACATGGCAACAGTGGAAAGAAAAAACTCCCCGTTAAAAGGAAGAAACCCCTGATAGAACCAGGCTCAGGGAGGGGCAGTCATCTGTTGTCCCCGCTTGAAGTGAGGAGAGGGAGACAGGACAAAAGACACACTGTGAAAGAGAGCCAGAAATGACTAATAACCAGAGATGGGCAGTAACGTGTTACTTGTAACGTAAGGGTAAAGTAGTAAAGTAAGGGATTACTATTGCAAAAACGTAATTAGATTACCGTTACTTTCCCGTAGGAACGCTGCGTTACTGCATTACTAAAACCGTGATTTTTTTGCAAGTGTCTCATGACAATGACGTAAGCGAGTGCGACATTCGTGACAACAGCTGTGTGCAGAGCAACAATGGATAATATATCGAGTGCGGGAGAGAGTGTGAGCGTGCAGCATTTAAAGCGTGGAAGTACTGACCTTACTTTGAGTTTGATTCCATAAAAAGTGACAAAAACATTAGCGTCCGTTGTGCGTGGGAAGAAAACTTCTTTTTACACCGAAAAAAACCCTAAACAAGCTCCGAGTGTGCAACGACGTAATGGGAAATTCACAGAGAAACTCGCAGATTCTTCAACTGACCGCTGCGGCTAGGGATGGGTATCGTTTAGGTTTTATCTGATACCAGTGCCAAACCGGTACTTTTGAAACGGTGCCAATGCTTAAACGGTGCTCAAACCGTTGCCTAAAGAAAGGAGAACACAAAATTGATCCTAAAACCTCTCATGTTCAGCTGTTTTTTGTAAAAAGATAACAATGTTAGCCTTTTCTGCAGCTATAGGGCATATATGGTATCACTCTTGGCTGGAAGCAGTGCTTAAACAATGGAAAAAACACAAACTTTGTTCAAAAACCTCTCATGTTTAGCTGTTCTCCACTTTTTCTTTGGTCATTTTAGCCTTTTTGGCCAGGGTGAAGGGAGTATCTGCCATCAAACAAGAAGACAGCCGCATGTAACTACGACGCTGTTTGCTAGTTCACCTTACATGCATTAATTTAATAACGTGGTTAGCCTACTCAACGTAAATTACACACGAACAACATTAAGCTACTCACTCAGAGAAGAGCGGCTGCTGCTGCCATCATCATCCGTCATCATTTCTGCTACACTGGCAGGGCTAGGGGCCAGGACTCTCCTCTTCGGGTTTTTGGGGGATATTGCTGACTCCGGGTCCGATAACTGGCACCACACCTGCAGTAGATGCGCTCGGTGTGAGGTCTCGCAGCAAGCTATCAAATACGGCGCATTTTTCGGCTTTAAAAAAAACCGCTATGTGTGTTTCATTAGATTCGAGGTGTTACTTCCTTTGCACAGTATCACAGTATCAGCTTAAAGCACTTGTTGCAGGCTGCTGAGTTTACATATTTTGCTGTGAAGTACAGCCAGACTTTTGACCACTTTGCTTTGGGCATTTTTAATCTGTAGCTCTGCTCTAAAAGAACGTACATACCTGGACCCGCCTACTATCCTCGGAAAGGTAAAATGATTAACTAGAAATCAAAGTGTATCACAGCTCAGGAAAAAAAAGCACCGAAATAAAGCACCGAAATGTGCGCTGTTTTTCGGTCTGGTTACTACCGTTTATGTCAGAACCGGTGCCATCATGGTACCGGATACCGGTACCCATTCCTAGCTGCGGCACACCTGCACCAGAGCACACCTCCGCCTACCCCACTCCTGCTTTACAGGTGAAAATAGAGCAACAGGACCGCTAGTCTTTGATTTTATTTATTTTCTGCTGTGTTTTACTTGCATCTATTTGAAAGACTGAGTGTAAACACAAAAAATATTTTTATTTTATGTGCTGGAATGGGCAGAAAATAGGTTTAAATGTTAAACTAATTTCTTCAAGTCAGAGAATGGTGCATGTAATTTAATTTTTGCTTGATGCATAAAGTTAAAAGATTAAAACTGATAAAACAAATTTAAAAAAGAGAGACTTTTCCATTTGATTACATTTTGTATGATGGATTATGCAGAAAAAGTAGAATTGGGCTGAAAGATCTATCGCTTTATCACCTATTCAGGTTGTAAATCGTGTTTTTAAAAAGTAACTAGGTAACTAAGTAATTAATTACTTTTGAAAATAAGTAATCAGTAAAGTAACGGGATTACTTTTGGGGGAAGTAATCAGTAATTAGTTACTGATTACTTTTTTCAAGTAACTTGACCAACACTGCTAATAACTAGTGATTAAATGCAAACACGTGGAGAGTGATAAAAGGGGAGTGAAGAAGAAACAGTGCATAGTGGGAATCTAACAGCAAATTGGGAATATTGAAGTGTAGCTAAGTGAGGCTTTAAGGTCACCTGATCCAGCCATCACTAAATGCTTTATCAAACAGGAAAGTTTTAAGTCTAATCTTAAAACTAGAGAGCGTGTCCGCTGATTCCAAACTGGGAGCTGATTCCACAGAAGAGGGGCCTAAAAGGCAAAGATCAGAAACCAGAAGAATCATTGACACCAATACCCTTTCAACATACCGTACTTGTGATTTTTAATTAGCAAGAAGCTGGTAGGAAAAGTGCGTTTAGTATGATTTGCTTAATTACATGCTGTCATGTGCAGCCAGTCCTCTCCTGTCCTGGGTTAGTGTTCTTCTGCTGAGATGGCATCGCGTAGCGGTCAAATGCTTGAAAAGAAAACCTGACAAAAAACAACCCTAAAAAAACAAAGGCATTTGATGGTGTCTGCTGATAAGGCTAGTTACCATGGTGACAACATTTAATGGCCCTTGAGTTGTAAAGAGTGAATCCTTGATGAGTCCTGCCCTTGGTGTAATTATTGGGATGGTGATAAGATTGAATCAGGGATGGTTCAATATTTTCAAAGAGGTGAATGGGTCTCTATGAGCTTCAGAGCCCATCCAAACCAGGACTCACTGTTGTTAAGCCGGCCGACTTCCTGGTAGCTCACATGGATCAGGTAAGTGTCCATTTTCTGGAAAGAAAATTAGTATTAGTATTTATTTATTTATTGTCATTGTCAAGAACAATGAAATTGCGTTTGGGGCTTCCATACAACCCAAAAAAAAGAAGAAAATAATAAATACCCCTTAAAACCCAAGTGTACATATTTAACCCAGTGTGACTCCAATGCAATAAGACAATCCTTAGCAATAATGTTCGTAGAAATTCAGACAAAGACCTGAGAAACATGACAAAATACAACAATGCAACCCATTCAATATTATTGTACTGTGAGATATGATATCAGATGATAGTTATCTATTTAAGAAAGAGGGGGGGGGGGGGCAGGAGGGGGAAGAGAATAAAGATATGATGCACCAATGCAGACCAGTTCATTGCTATTAAGAAGTTGGATATGGTTATTGTCCGTGAGAGGGGGGCAGAGAGTTCAGGAGCCTCACAGCCTGTGGATACAGGCTGTTGGCCAGTCTGGACTTCTTTTAATTAAATTAACGCCTTTTAAATTTAAGATGTCCTGTCACTTTCTTTCCAAGCTCCTTAGATTACCATGACACGTCTGTCCTGATGTTACTGCTAAGATTGGATAAATTCTGTGGCGTGTACTTCAAGTTTCAATGCCCTGTTGGACTACTTCACCAGATGTCAAGGCTCTGTGTGCGGGCAGGCGGAGGTGAGGATCCAAACGCAGGACTCGTGAAGCCAAATTTCAACAGAAAACCACAGCTTTATTGCTGGCAACGAACAAAACATGACTAGAGCAATGAATACTGGAACCAGAAACACACAGGCAGAATCTGATGGTACGACACGACGCTGATAAAGGGCAAACACAGGGCTAATATACACAGGGAAGTAATCAGGGAATGGAAGACAGGAGGGAGACACAGCTGGGAGAGATCAGGGCTAACGAGACAGGGGAGCAGTAAAACTGAACATACTCACATGAGACACAGACCTTCACAATAAAACAGGAAACATGAATCACTGCACAAAAACACAGACTCAACACTGAGAGGCAGACAGAAAATAATACATGGAACTCAAACTATACATGAGACAACAAATCCTTCACCACGAATAAACAGAAACATGAAACTCTCATAATAATCACCATCACCAACACAAGCACTACAAGAGAATAAGAAAACAATCCATAATGCAAAAAACACACCTAACATAACTCAAAACACTGGGTCAAACTGACCCAGAACCGTGACAGAAGAAGTGTTTTACACTCCAGCACAGGTGTAACAACTCTGTGATCGGCCCCCGGGGCAGAGGTTTTTTTGTACTGGAGCAAAAACAACTTCTCACATATTCTCTCTCTCACACAAACACACACTCTAAGTGGAAAATGTATAGCAATAATTAATAATAATTCATAATCAGCAAAACTGCAGTCAGAGATCGGGGGGGGGAACAGACACATTTATTTAAGTTTATGATATAAACTCACGCCATCTTCTTTAACTAGGCAACTGCAAGTTCAAAATAGATTCAGCCTTGCTAAAATAACTTATTATTGTGACTACTATAATGTCTGTTGGCAAGGAATAAAGGAAAAAAGGTCCACGTAGACTGACTTGATAGGTCACTCATTTATAGATTTCGTCATTCAACAATGAGTTCCAGCGGACCAGCTTTTAGCTTTTAGTCACCCATCAGAACGTCACCCATTCAGGCCTCGTGCTCAGCAAAGTCATTGACAACACATTCTCATCCCGCTCTCGTCTCCTGTCTTTTCCAAGCGCCACCCTTTTGCTTTGGTTTGCTAAACATAATTCAAAATGCCACTGCGCTGATGAACTGCTCTATAAGAAAAATGAATTGTTGTATAGGTGACGTCAACAGGTTTGAGATCATTTTGCACAAATGCCAAGAAGCAAGGTCAGGAAGTACAAGTAATATATTTCCCAGCCATCAAAACTTTTGAGAAAAGTTTGAATCAGTGGGATGTAGAATGACTGAGTTAACATTTACAGAGCTAAAGCTCAATTCATGAGGAAAATATGTACTGAATGTGATAGACGCATGACTTCACTTCACTGTAACACTGGGTAAAGTATAAGAGGATGCCCTTTTCTAGGTCTAAATTCCACCTTGTCTGGTCTGTTCTTTTAAAATCAGCCAATTTGAGCCGTAATTGTTAAACATTTCCTAATGTAGCAAAGAAAAAATGTTAGACAATGATCTAAGTGTATTAAAATTTGCTGTATAAGTGCTTTCGGCACACAGTGCATTTGTAGAGTCGCATTAGCTTCTAGGTTTTGAGTTCATAACAGAAAGCACATTTGCCTCTAATGTAAGAGCAAATAACTCTCTAATCTCTGCGTCCTTATCATTTATTTAGAGCTGTTTTGCTCCCGTAATTATTAAAAGCAACCCATTTTTTCGGCTCCATAAACGGCGCCTCCTGCTTTTCCTCTGAAATTATCCATTTGTTAATTAGCAGCAACAGAGCACTCTGCAGGCAAAGGTTGTTAGCTGCTGCACAAGAATATCCTCTGCTCTGAGTGGGCCCGTGCTGCTGACCCTTTGTTTGCTGCACGGTTGATTGTTTGCTCCTCGCTCGGTGTAACACATTGTTCTGCTCAGTCAGGTCAGCTCGGAGACGCACTTGTTGTATCGGTTATATAAGTGCCGGTTTTGGAGAATGAATATTTGATTGGAGCCCTTAATGCAGAGTGAGCGTTCAGATGAGGAGGCGGTCAGTAGGTGGAGAGCAGCGAGCTGCATCTCTGTCCAGGGGCTGGCAGGATGCCAACCAAAGGAGAGCTTTTACTGTACCCACTCTACTCCTCTAACTACTCTCCAATGTTCTTTTACACTTCTCTCTTCCTCTCGTCTCCTCTCTGTCCTTCATTTCTTGGCCCCATCGTCGTCCTTTTCATTTTGGCTGTCAGTTTTTCCTCCTCTTTGCCTTCAGATTCCTCTTTATTGCTGATTTGCGTCTTCGTTATTCACTCTCAAACTCAAACAGAGTCAACACAAAAGTCAGGGGGCATTTGAGCGGTTTCCAAATCGCTGAAGAGAATTCAAATTCCTTGGCTGGAAAGGATGTGAAATCTGTATAGTGGGATGTGTGCACATGGCTAGGCAAGTGCTCATGTTTATGTATATGAATGCATGTGCCTCACAGCTTATTAAAGACATAGGGGGATTGAGTCACATGTATGACTACTGATTTTTTACACATGCTGTTTAAGGTTATTGGTTGGTTGAGTTGATTATAATATGTAAATGTGATGAGTTATGTAATCATTGATAAGAGCTTAATGGGCTAATATCAGAAATCAATCAGTGCTAAACTTGTAATACCGAGGAGAATTAAAACAGCAGTAGAGGACGATCCCTGTGGATCATATCCTCCCAACTGAAAGAAAAGCAAGGTGATAAGGAAAGCTTTCTGCTGAAATTATCTGTAGATGTTGCTCAAATTCTGCCCTAATAATAGAGGGGTGAGTCGTGCAGAGAGGGAAAATGAGCCCCAGGGCCACGTTTGGTTGTAGAATAGTAAGTAGTTCCTCTCACCACACTATATTTTCAGTTATTTAAGCTTTAGCTTCAGTGCTAATTGCGACAATTAGTCATGGCCATTTTTGTTTATAAATAGGTCGCGTAGCACTCCGGCATGCTGCAACACGTATCTCGATGCGCAGTCCACAACATCAATTAGAAAGCATACATTTGGAATCATTCAAGGCTGATTTCATTAAGAAAAGAAAAAATTACATATATTAAAAATGAGCCTTTAAGCAGGAAAATAAAGGTAAATAGTGCATATCAAAACAGCAGAACAAAAATGACACGTGTTATTATCAGATGAGGATATTGGCATGTTAACTCACAGTTTCCAGGTCTGTGATTGTTCTGAAGTTTTGGGTGTGTTGGGACCTGCCCCTTTATTATTTTCAAAGAGTGCTGGGATGCATTTTACCCTGAAATCTGGCATCTAGGTAGTTTGTAACCTGGTGCAAATCATGCAGGTTTTACAGCTCAGTGCATTCAATCCATTAGGTGTCCAGAAAGCACCTCACATTAACCTGCGCAACCGACTTAAGCCTTGTTTTATGACTACTTCAACACTGTGATTGTAGCTATTTTTTCCAGTGTGCTCCATATATATTGTTTTCACACTGGTATCATTCTAAGAATGAATGAAGTCTATAATTAGACTATAACTAGCACTGAAGAATAAGGTCAAAGGAAGTATTTGCACTGATTTCATCTTATCTT